>NC_045713.1:15702975-16380080 GCF_009834535.1 Camelus ferus
AGGGTGGTCCAGAGTGTCCCATGCAGTAGTACAGGACAGACAAGCCTTAACATGCCAGAGGCTGGGTGGAGATCTGATGACCCTTCAAAGACCACCAAATGGCAGAGGATTTGAGCGCCAGTGAGAGCCTAAAATTTAGTAAGATGGAACTGGGTTCAAGTTTTGGACCGTACTACTGTGTGGCCTTGTTCAAAGTACTCAATTTTCTAACCACAAATGGGATTAAATATAATACCAGCTTCATAGAGCTATTGTGAGGACGGACTGGCTCACTGTGGTCAGGTCACTTTGCCTGGTTCTTGGCATTCAAGACAAATGGTGTGTTACTATTTGCTATCCTTTCAGTGCCCTGGGCCTCAGTTCCCTCACTAAAATTGAACTGCCATCTCTCACTTGCTCCAAGGAATCAAGGAATAAACGCGATGATTGAATTGTATTTTTGCACTAAAAACTAAAGGCAAATGTTTGTCAAAAGAATAAACATAGGGTCACTAACAATTCTGCTCATAAGAAAATGCCCAGGAGAAATGAATACATATGTCCACACAAAAACCATACACAAATATCCATAGCACTTATTCATACTCGTAGCATGAATATTCACATTTACCATAGCCAAAAAAAAAAATGGAAACAACCCAACAGCTAATAAATAATCAACAAAATGTGGTCTGTCCATACAATGGGATGTTATTCGGCCATTAAAAAGAAATGAAATTCTCACATGTGCTTCAACGCAGATGAACCTTGAAAACATCATGCTGAGTGAAAGAAATGAGTCACACAGTAACACATATTGTGTGATTTATGTGAAATGTTCAGAATAGGCAGATCTGTAGAGATGGAAAGCTTAGTGACTGGCTAGGGCTGGGAGAATTCAGGGGAAATGGAGGCAACTGCTAATGGGTACAGGTTTTATTTTGGGGGTGGTAAAGATGTCCTAAAATTATTTGTCGTGACAGTTGCACGACTCTGTTAATGTACCAGAAGCCACTGAATTGTACACTTAATATGAGTGAATGTGAATTACATCTTAAAATAGTTACCAAAAAAAAAAAGAGAGACTCTACCCAAAGCAACTCAGAAAAATTCAGACAGATAATGAAACACCAAAGTAAAGGCAAGCCCCCACCCACTCTGTGCAGAGAGAGGGTGATGTTTTCAATGTTATTTGCTATAGAATCCTTGTGAGGTGTATCTGAGACCTGGAGCCCACGACTGTCCCAGGAGGTGGCAGGAGCTGTCATTGGCAGTCCTGCAGCGTAACTACTTGTCTCAGGTTCTCCTGGGGAGTGTTCACTTTCTGCAGACACCTCCCTCTTCAAGACCGCACACACACGTGGTTACTTCTGTCACCTGACTCCTCCTCCAGTCTCTGACCAGCCGTCCTTTGAGTCCAGATTTTTACTGTAGCTGGGGCAGCTGGAGCACCTCACACCTTTGGTGACAGGTACTTTTGGGCCCTGCCACTAGATCATCCTCCTGCCACTGGAGGAACAACTGTCAACCTTCAACGGGGCTGGCCCATCGGTTTCCTGAGAACTTTCATCCAACTATATGCCTCCCAGGTTGTGTAGAAAACACCCCTCAGGTGGGAAAAGTCAGAGCTCCTCCATCCTCTCTAAACCAGTGCCATCTGCTGGCAAAACCATGGCACTCGTGATGAGGTGGCTTCCCCTGCTGGCCTTTCCTTCCTAACTTGGAGCCTGTGTTGCAGAGCGCCAGGGCGGGGGCAGTGTTCAGCCCTCTGACTTTAATTCTTTTAGACCAGAGCAAAAATGAGGCCTGATTCTTACATGGAGACCCAAAGGAAAAGTGCATGTCTTAAGTATTGAGCTTGATGCATGTTCATGAACCTCACATGTTAGTACACCAGGTCAGGACACAGAGCGTGACCTCCTCTCCCCAGCAATCTCCTCTGTGCCCCCTTCCACTCACTGTCCCCTCACAAGGAAGTTACTAGCCTGACTACTACGAATAGATTCGTTTTGCCTGTTTCTGTATCTTCTATTACAAGTTGGAGCCAGTTGGAGCATCCTGTGTACAGTTGTGTAATGCTACACTGCAGGTAACTAAAGGGTTCTGCCCTTTGGAGCAGAGCCTGAGCACCACCAGGTGCCTCTCTCCTCCCACAGTCCTCTGCGTCCTCCTTAACCCCCCTCCACCCATCAGGCTGATGCATCTGGCTCGAAAAGCCTCAAACACAATCACGTAATCATTTTGAGAGATGCAGCTAACATCCCTGAGCGCTTATTTCATGCCAGGTGCCATGCTAAGCTCTTTACACACACCCCTCTCTCCATTCTCACAAGGAGCCTGTGTGCATTTACCTAAAGGTGAGCAGAGAGGATAGATAACATGCTCAGAGTCGCAGAGCCAGCGGCCAGCAGACCCCCACTCTTGTGACTCTAGACTGATTTCTCACCTCACAAGCTGCTCTCCAGAGACAATGTGAGCCAGCACAAACAAGGTGAAAAAGGAAACTTTCAGACTCAGGCCAACTCTTTGCAAAAATCTGTCTTTACACCCAGCACAGGACAGGAAGGGAGCACACCACCGCTGCAGAATCCGTGTTGTCAGTGATTGATTTATTTGAATTGTTGCAGATTCCCAGACCTTTAATATAGAAAAGAGCACTATGCATGCAGCATGATGCATTGTCACAAACTGAACACACCGAGGTACCCACCTCCCAGCAACCTGCTTTCCAAGCGTGAGGTCACCCCGGGGCCACTACGCTCCTGACTTCTTACAGCAAAGTTTAGTTTTCTCCCTTTCTGAAATTTTTATAGAGATGAATTTATATGATATGAGCTCTTTTGTATGTGGCTTCTCTGGCTCAATTTTATATCCATGAAAGTCATCCATCTTGTTGTACGTAGTTGTCAGTGTTTATTCTCATTGTCATATAATAGTCCATTATGTGAATAGACCGCAGTTTGTCTGTTTTGGTGTTCATGGGCATCTGGGTGGGAATTTTTGGCTATTCTGATATTGTTGTCACAGACTTTCTAGTACTTGGTGTGAGCGTATTTCTGTTGAGTGCCCACCGAGGGGTGGAGTGGCTGGGTCATAGGGTATTCTTGTGTTCAGTTTTGTAGGCCCTGCCACAAAGTTTCCCAAAGTGCTTCTACCAACTCACGTTCCACCAGAGCACATGAGGGTTCTGTTGGTCATATCCTCACCAACACTTGGTATTGCCAGACCTTCAAATATAAATGCTAAATGATTCTAAATGGAAACATGAATGATATCAATGTTAACATCTGTGTAACATTTCTATCATAAATATAGCCCATGAGAGTTAACAGCTCCTTTGTTAATTTGTCATCCAATTTAGCAAACATTTATTGAACCCTTTCTATGTGTTGAGCTGTGTGTTCTGGGGCTAGAGAGACGGAGATGGAGAAAGGTCTCTGTCCTGAAGGAACCCCAGGAACACCTTATCTTCAGGTCCCAGCTCAGATGTCACCTCTGCAAACAAGCTTCCCTGACTGCCTGCTTCACTTTCTTCATAGCACACACATCATCTGAGTTACCCTATTTATCTATTTGTTTACTTGTTTGCTGTCTTCATGAGGGCAGGAATGTTGTCTTTTTGGTGTTCTCCAGCCCCTGGAACAGTTTCTGGCACATAGTTGACTTTCAATAAATATTATTTACTCAAAGAAATGAATGAATGAGTGATTGAATAAGTGATTGGCAGGATGAGAGCTGAATCTTAGATTCAAGTCCTGGTCCTGCCACTTATTAGCTATGTGTGACTTCCAGTGAATTATTTAATTTTTCTGATCCTTACTTCCTCCTCTATAAAACAGAAGTGCTTGAACTGGCAGATTAAAGAACTAGTGAGCTTGAAGCTAGATTGATAGACATTATGCAATCTGAAGAACAAGGAGAAAATGAAGAAAATGAAACAAATGAAAATAAAATGAAAAATGAAAAGAACTTCAGGGAAATGTGCACCAACATACTTATAATGGGAATATCAGAAGGAGAGGAGAGAAAGGAGAAGAAGAAATACTCAAAGAAATAATGCCTGAAGACATCCCAGATGTACTTAAAAAATTGATCTACACATCCAAGGGTGTCAACAGTCTCCAAGTGGGACAAATGCAAAGAGATCCACACCCATGTATGTCATAGTTAAAAGACAAAACAAAGAAAATAACCTTGAAAAGATCAAGAGAAGAATGACTCATCACCCATCCTAATAAGAATAACAGCTAACTTATCATCAGAAACAATGGAGGCCAGAAGGCAGTGGAACAATATATTCAAAGTGCTAAAAGAATAAGGATGATCCCTGCCTTGTAGTAGTATTGTTTGGATTAAAGAAATTGTGAATTCAGTGTCTGATCACAGTGGTTCCCTGAACACATTATTAAGGTACATAGGGTGTAGCTTCAAATTTTCTTCAAGTTCTTTGGTGTTATTTGTTCTCTCCTATATGAGTCAACAGGGACAGCTCAATATTGTTATGGCAGATGGTAAAATCAGCCTTCCTATACTCACCTGGAGGTTGTCAAAAGAAGCAAGTATCTCCATTTGTGCTCCTTCCTAGGAGAAAGGTTCCCTACAAATGACTGTTTTATTCATTCTGACATTTAGTATTTAATGAGCACCTATTATGTGCTTTTTGCTAGAAGCCATCTCCTATTGGAAGTAAGATATACTCTACCTCCAGGAACTCACAGATTAGTCAGGGAGAATAGCATTAATCAAATAGCTGCACAGATGACCATGACAAGCATGTGAAGGAAAAACATGAGAAATGTGAAGATTCCAGAGTAGAGGACATTTCCCAAATCAAGGGGGTGAGAAAGCTTCCCTTGGAAAATGATGGCTGAGCTGAAGTTTGAAGGATAAGTAGGAGTTCCCTTTCCCCGGTAAAGATGGGAAGGAAAAGTGTTTCAGGCAGGGAGACTATGTGTGCAAAGGGCCCAGGGCAGGAAGAATTAGGACAAGGACAGGGGGACTAAAAGAAAGTTAATTTGAAAATTATGTCAGGTAAGTGGTTAATATTCAGAAGATATAAAGAATTCCTATAACTCAATGACAACGACAAAAAACATCCCAATTAAAAAATGGGCAAAGGACTTGATCAGCTGTTTCTCCAAAAAAGATATACAGATGGCCAATATGCACATGAAAAGATGCTCAACATCACTAATCATTAGGGAAATGCAAGTCAAAACTACATTGAGATACCACATCACACCTGTTAGAATGGCTATTACAGGAAAAACAGAAAATAGCAAGTTCTGTTGAGGATGCAGAGAAATTGGAACTTTTGTGTATTGATGGTGGGAATGTAAAATGATAAAGTGGAAAACAGTACGGCAGTTTCTCAAAAAACTAACCATACAGTTACCATATGATTCAGAAATTCCATTTCTCTGGGTATATGCCCAAGAGAATTGAGAGGAGGGGCTTGAACAGGTTTTCAAATACACCCATGTTCGTAGCAGCATTATTCACAATAGCCAAAATATGAAAGCAGCCCAAGTAGCTGTCATCCACCAACAGATGAATGGTTGTGCAAAATGTGGCATACAAATACAAGGGAGCGTTACTCAGTCACAAAAAGGAAGGAAATTTCTGACGTACGCTACAGCACGGATTAACCTTGGGAACATTGTGCTAAGTGAAATAAGCCAGTCACAAAAGAACAAAAACTATGTAAGTCTGTTTCCATGAGATACCTAGATTAGTCAAGCTCACAGAGACAGAAAGTAAAAGGTTGGTTGCCAGGGACTGGGGGAGGTGGGATGGAGAGTTATTGTTTAGTGGGGACAGAGTTTTTTATTTAGGAAGATGAGAAAAATTCTAGAGATGGAGGATGATGATGACTGCACAACAGTGTGAATGTAGTTGATGCCATGGAACTATGTACTTAAAGTGGTTAGAATAATTAAGTTTCGTGTTACGTATATTTTACCACAATTGAAAAAAAGAAAGAAAAGAAAATCAATGTGCTCTAGTCAGAGAGCAGAGGGAGCTTCTGTGAGTTGAGACCAAAGAGGTGAGAGAGTGTCCAGCCACATACCTGTAGACCACGTCAAGTGGTTTGGTCTTTGTCCTAGGCACAGGTCTGCAGGACTAGCCATGGACAAGGAGGGGAGAGGATGGACCTGGGAGATAGTAAGGAGGAAAAGTCAATAGAGCCTGATGAAGGATGTGATGTGGGTGGCTGGGGGGAGGAAGGCATCTAGAAGACCCCTGGTCCTGTCCCACAAGCCCTGGAAACCTCTGATCTGAGGTCTTATTAAGTGAGTTGGACAGTGTCTTGTCCAGGTACCAGTGCAAATGTAGGCTTATATTTTCTGTCCCCCAAGAAGAAATTTGGGTACCTACTGCCCTACTCCCACCTGGACACACCCTCCTGGGTGGTGGGCATCAGGGGACCCAGCAAGTCCAGGTTATGATTGGCTGTGGCCTCCCCTGGACACCCAGATGCCCCTCCCCACTGAGTTCCATCTGTATTTTCCTCACGTTTAGCCAGCCTCATAAATGAACACTTTGAACCAGTTGGAAGTTCTTGGTTACAAGCAGCAGAAACTGACTCTGGTTACCTGAGCAGAAAAGGACTTGACTGGAAGGTCACAGTTGCTCACAGAGCCTATGTTTCTGGCTGGGAAGCCCAGCTCGAGTGGGAACCAGGAAGCTGGTTCTGGTCAAGATGCCACCCAGACAGCCTGCCTGGGAAGTTTAGTGTGCATTGTCCAGTGACCCAGCTGCTGGACCCTTGACTGCGCTATAGTTGTCCTGAAAACTCCCTTCCCTTTCCATCCGCCCCTCATCCTAGTGAGATAAGGACTGAACATGGTAAGTGGCTGAGTCACTGCAGTTCCACAGACCGCCCCACAACACACACACACAGATGCCTCCCCCCAGGGCCTCACAGCTTCCTGCAGGTTAGTCCAGAGCTGATTTACATTGGAAAAGTTTTTTTTAAAAACATTGCTCTTGAAATTCAGGACCAGGGACAGCAGTTGCCTTGTTGATCTTTCACATTTAACCACAAGGGAGACCTTGGTGGGTGGGGTGGGGTCTAACTGGAACTTTAGCTTCTGAGTAGGGGGTGGGCCACCTGCACCTGTCGTGTGATCCCCCACCTCCACCCCCACCCTAAATAAGCAGAATGTCCAGATACTCGGCTGCCAGGAAGTGCACATGTTCACCACAAGCTCTAATCCTCCCCCAGCAGCCCTAGCCTCCCCGCTCAGTCCTTCCCAGAGCGAGAGAGGAAAGGTCACCTGGTCATCATTCTTAGCTCTTTATCCAGCAAGAAAGACAGTTTGTGTGGGCAAAGCGGAAGAATGGGGCTGTACAGAACTGATTTAATCATTGACCTCAATTTATTGGGGAGGGAAAAAACACTATTGCTTCTTTCCAATCATATTAATAGGCTTCTGGCTCCGACAGCCATTCAAAGAATGTCCCGGTGATAAGTTTGTCCTGAAATTGTCTGAATTAGGGTTCTGCCATCACAGCTGAGTGGTGCCAGCTCACAGATGCTGTGTGCTGACCTAAGGGCAAAATCCCTCCTCAGGAACACCAGGCCCTCCAGGAAGCTGGGAACACCCTGTGGGTGGCCTCTTTCACACAAGCGGCCGAGTCTCCAGGTCCTCCAGTTTTATAACAAGTTTTAATTTTCAAACCTGAGATGACATGAGTTTTAAACTTTATGGATCCTTTCAAGTCTAACATGCTGACTTTTTTTTTTTTTTTGCATTTCCATCATAAATGTTTTGATTTAGCAGCATCAGATCACCTGCAGCATGCACAACCTTCCCACATCTTGCTGTTCCTTAGTGTGAAATGAACGATCACCTGTGTGTATGTTGGTGCAGGCGGGGAGGGCCATGACCAGGTGCGCTGGTACACTGCTGGGGAGACCACAAGGGTGTGAATCCCAGGGGCTATCTTTGGGGTACACGTTGGAGGCTGGCTGCTCCAACAAGCCTATTTGTGTCCATCCCCCACTCTTGTTTTGTCGTGTTCAGTTTTATTCATAACTCCTTTCACTCCCTGAGGTTATTTTTGTCCTTTCTTGCAAAATAAGTGTCTGTCTCCCCCCCTAGCCTGCACACTCCATGAGATCAGAGACCTCCTCAGACCTCATTGAGATCCCCTTCGTTATTAAAAGCAGCATCTGACACACAATAGGTGCTCAGCAAATATTGGTGGAAGGAAAGAATGAAGAGTCAGTGCCAGGTCCAGTGCCGGGTGCTGGGAAACATATCAGTATCTCTGTGGTGCGCTGGCAGCCCTTATCTTGAAGGCCTGAGACGAGATTGGGCTGTTTGAGGTGAGTTCCCACCTCCCTGAAGGTGGAACGTGGGCTGATTTAGTAGCTTCGCTTTCTTGGATCCCAGAGGAGCACACACTGTGGGCCCTGGGGGCTGCCAGCATGTCTTCCTAAATGCTCGTGTCCTGGCTTCAGAGTGAGCTGGGTCCTAATAACACCCCCGCCCACCAGGACTACTAAGACGCAGACCTCCCAAGACACAGGAGCGGCTTCAGGTGATGGCTATCCCCCCAGATGGCAAAGAACTGCTTGGTCGTTACACCCGCTTAGCTAGCCTGGCCCCCAGGGTCCGAGAATTGCTTTGGATTCTATTGCTCACATTTTTTGTAAGGCCTGTGGGGAGTGTGGTCTGGCCCCACCTCTCCAGCCTTGTTGCTACACTAAAACTGCCCATTTCCCCTTTTCTTTCCTTACCTTCCCTTGCCCACCTGGGCAAGTCTTGCTTATGGTTCTGTAATAATTCATTTCCATGGTCCCCCATCTGCAGGTCCAAAGTCCAAAAACCCTGACCGCTGACCCTTGGATTTTGCCTAAGGTCTTGCCCCTCCAGCCAAGACCACGAGGAACCCAGCTGTCCTTGAGCAAAATTGGGTTTATGGGCTTTTGCCACAAGGGAGAACACACACCATGAGTGTTCTGATCACCTTCTGTTGTTGGGGAGGGACCCTGCCCTCAGTAGTGCCACACCTGGCACTGCACAGGTGAGATCCACACGTATACTGGCAGTGGGAGAAAGAGGGCACTTGGGGTTGCTCTGGGGAGCAGAGTGAACCTGCAGGGGCTGTAGATGCAGGCTTTGTAGTAATGGGGGTGGGGTGGGTGCTCCCTGGTTCCTGCAGGAGGATGTGATGGGCTAGTCTGAATAATTTCACAGGCTGGCAGGGAACTGAAGACCCTCAGGCTGAGGACTGGGTGGAGTGCAGCTGGTCTGTCTGGTTGGGGAACTAGTGGTGGGGGGCCCTTCCTGCTTGGGGTGGGGAACACATCTGACAAGAGCAGGGGAACTCAAGGGGGCCTTTGAGACCCAAAGATGTCAAGGCAGCACTTTCATTTTCAGTCTAACAAGACAGTGGGGAACCCAGGGGCATCTCGCGAAAGGGTTAAAATAGTAGGACTTGTTCTAGAATCTGGGCCCTTGTTGGGTGACGGGAGCAGTGTCCTGGATTGGGTGCTGTCAGGAAGCAGGGGTAATTCTATGACCTGTTTACAATGTTGTGTCAATTTCTGGTGTACAGCACAATGCTTCAGTCATACATGAATATACATATATTCGTTTTCATATTCTTTTTCACTGTAAGCTACTACAAGATTTCTAATTTAATTCCCTGTGCTATACAGTATTAACTTGTTTGTCTATTTTATATATACCAGTCAGTATCTGCAAATCTTGAACTCCCAGTTTATCCCTTCCCACTCTGTTCCCCGCTGGTAACCATAAGTTTGTTTTCTATGTCTGTGAGTCTGTTTCTGTTTTATAAATAAGTTCCTTTTTTTTTTTTTTTAAGATTCCCCATATGAGTGATATCATATGGTATTTTTCTTTCTCTTTCTGGCTTACTTCACTTAGGATGACAATTGCCAGAGCCATCCATGTTGCTGCAAATGGCATTATTTTATTATTTTTTATTAACCAGTCTTATCTCGAAGGCAGGAGGAACGAAGTGAAGCTAACAGTCTAGCTGGTCGAGGAGCAGCGGTCACTTGCTCAGCCAGGACAGGGGCCATGTGGCTGTGTTTGTGGTTTGGACCACGTTCTGTTCTTGTCTCAGCTCAGGCATGATCACGACTGGTCTTGTTTGATCTGAGCCCATCATGGGGCAGAGAAGCCCTGTTGGTCCAGATTTTGTGAGGTTGAGTTCACAGGAGTGGACTAAGGCCCCTCTAACCAGGCCAGTTCCCCTGTCCAGGCTACTTTTTGCTCTTCCTCCACACTCCACCCTCTTCAAGCCGAGGGCGGAGGAGTCAGCCCGGAGGACGCTCATCTCGGTGTCCATAGCTTCCCCGTTGCCAGAGGGAGCGGGTCAGGAGGTTGTTCAGAAGATGCCATCATAGCTGGACCTTCTTTTGTGCAGGCGAGCTGTCTGATCCTCTTGTGGGGCAGTCACTGCCCTCAAGACTCTGGACAGCAGACATCAGCCACCGCAACACAGGCGGTTGTCAGAAACAGAAACAAAACTATCCTGCCGATGGCCCTCAGTTGCCAAACCCAGGCCGTGAAAACTGCCCCAGAGTCAGGCTGGTCTTTCTCTAGAGACCCCACTGTCTACCGGACCCGTGGTATCTGTGTAGTATTTACACAGGTGCTACTACAAGTGTCTGCTACAACACGAATTCCCTGTTGGTTAGACAAGAAGAAATTCTGCCCTTTCTGATCTGAAACTTCTTTTATGGGGCTTCCAGAGCAGGAACCTGGGGTTTCTTAACTCCAAGAACTCTGTCTTCTGTCCTAAGGTTGTAGAGGCTTCTAGGGAGAGAGCTGCTTCTCTGTCAAACTTTCCTGCATGCTTCTTGGAAAGGGTCATCGGTCTTACATAACCGAAGGGCTTGAATTAAAAGGTGGACCGTCAGTCTGTTGGAACAGTCCTCATCTGTTAACTGAGCAACTACTCTGCCTGCTCCAGGCTCTCGGAATCGCACCTGCTCAGCCACATTCTCTGGTGTCCTAGCAGCCAGAACCTCCTGAGCTCCAGCCGGGACAGAGGCCATTTCCTCCCTGACTGCCGAGACTTGCAGGCTCCCCAGGCCCCTGAGGACCTGTCTGTGCAGCTTGCAGGTCCATTGTAAGCCACCGCTTGTGCCCATGGATGTCCAGGACACCCAGGACTCCGACAAAACAATCTTCTCACTCACGTTCTCCGAGCTGGTCAACGTCGCCATCCCACAGGGCGGGGTGGTGAACTTCAAGGCCCTGCACCTCCTGCTCCAGGGCATCCTGGAGCACATCCACATGGCCGAGCTCAAGAAGGTCCTCTCGGGGGACGAGGACTTCCTCCAGACCTCGCAGGCCGTGTTCATGCCACGGGAAGGAGACGCCCAGTCCATCCTCAACCCCTTGAAGGGGCTCGGCAACATCTTCGACCACGTGGTGAGCCGCATGGACAACATAGAGAGCCAGCCTGCTCTGCTGCAGGAACTGCCCTCCACCTCCCAGCTGCTGGAGGCCAGCCAGGGCACTCGCCAGCCCGCCCGGGACCTGTGGCACCTGATAAAGCTCCGGAAGATGGTGGAGGGCAACGAGGAAGCCATGGCCAAGGTAGGCTGCCCGGCCTCCAGGAGCTTCCTGCCCCTGTGGCTCTCCTGCCAGGCCTTTCACTCTCACCTTGTACCCCTTATGATGGGCTTGTCCCTTCAGTGGGGCGGGGGTGCTGTTTGGCTTTGAATTAGGCAGAACCAAAGCTCCAAGCTTGCAGTCTCCATCCAGTTTTGAGCAAAGAAGCCAGACACAGAAGGCTGCATGTTGTGTGAAATGTTCAGAGTGCGCACACGCACAGAGACAGAAAGCAGATGGGTGTTTGCTGGGGGCTGGAGGGACAGGGAGTGGGGAGGGACCGCCGAGTGAGTGGTTACTGGGTTTCCTTTTGGGGTGATGACGAGGATGGAGACCATCCATCACACAGAGGAGTCATTTCAGGATGTGTTAACACTCTTTTATTTTAATTTTTCAGTTTTTTAAATTGAAGTATGGTTTATTTGCAATGTTGTGTTAGTTTCTGGTATACAGCATAGTGATTCAGTTATACATACATATATATTCTTTTTCATTACAGGTTATTACAAGCTATTGAATATAGTAGGACCTTGTTGTTTATCTATTTTTTATGTAGTGGTATGTATCTGCTAATCTCAGACTCCTAATTTATCCCTCCCTCTACCTTACCCTTTGGTAACCGTAAGTTTGTTTTCTATGTCTGTAAGTCTGTTTCTGTTTTGTAAATAAGATCATTTGTGTCCTTTTTTAGATTCTACATATAAGTGATCATATGCTATTTGTTTTTCTCTGATTTACTTCACTTAGTATGATCATCTCTAGGTCCATTAATATTGCTGCAAATGGCATTATTTCATTCTTTTTATTGTGTGTGTGTGTGTGTGTGTACACGTATGTACCACAACTTCTTTATCTGATTATCTGATGATGGACATGTAGGTTGTTTCCATGTCTTGGCTATTGTAAAGAGTGCTGCTGTGAACATTGGGGTGCATGTATCTTTTCAAATTAGAGTTCTTTCTAGATATATATCCAGGAGTGGGATTGCTGGATCGTATAATAACTCTATCTTTAGTTTTTTAAGGGAATCTCCATACTGTTTTCCATAGTGGCTGCACCAAATTACACTCCTACCAGCAGTGTAGGTTTTTTTCCGAGCCCTCTCTAGCATTTACTGTTTGTGGGCTTTATATATATATTAGGGGGAAGGAGGTAATTAGGTTTATTTATTTATTTTTTTAATGGAGGTAGTTGGGATTGAACCTAGGACCTTGTGCATGCTAAGCACACACTCTACTACTGAGCTATACCCTCCTCCTGTCTGTGGACTTAATGATGGCCATTCTAACTGGTGTGAGGTGATTCCTCACTGTAGTTTTGATTTGCATTTCTCTGATAATTAGTGATATTGAGCATCTTTTCATGTGCCTATTGGCCATTTGTATGTCTTCATTGGAGAAATGTCTGTTTAGGTCATCTGCCCATCTTTTGATTGGGTTGTTTTATTGTTGTTGAGTTATATGAGCTGTTTGTGTATACCACTCTTCTTTTTAAAATCGAGGTGAAAGTCACATACCATAAAATTAACCAAGTTAATGTGAACAACTGGGTGGCATTTGGTCATTGCTCATGTGCAAACACCACCCCTATCTCATTCTAACCATTTCCATGGCTCCGAAAGGAAACCCTGGGCTCCTCATCCCTGGCCATTCCTCCCCTCTTCCATCTCTGGCAACACTAATCTGCTTTCTGGTTCTAAAGATTTACCAGTTCTGGACATTTCATATGAATGGAATCATGCAGTACATGTTCTTTGTGTGTCTGGCTTCTGTCCCTGAGCATCACGTTTTCAAGGTTCCCCTGCATGGTAGCAGGTGTCTGTGCTTCATTCCCCTTCATGGCTGAATTGTATGGACAGACCACGTTGGGTGCAGCCATTCACCAGCTGATGGGCATTTGGGCTGAGACTCTTTTTAAACAAAGGCAATGTGTTATTTGAAGGACGCCGGAGTTTCTCATGGGCACCAAGGAAGAAGTGAGAGGACAGGCCTCACAGGGTGGGAAGGTTCGTAGATCTCCTGCGCTCTCGAAAACAGCCCTTAACCTATTTCAGCATCCACTCACCAATCTCCGGGTCTTTTGGTTATCATTTTAGGATAAGAGAACGGGAGGGCACACCTAGGGTCAGGTGTCCACTCCCAGCCAGGCAGTCAGTGTCAGGCCTAAGACCTAGAGCTCCTGCGGGCCAGCTCCCACTGCCTGAACTGGCAGGTACCCCAAAAGGTGTCAATAACCAGGGGCCACCGGGCTTCACTGCTGACCTGGGGGCTGAAAAAGATGGGAACCCTGGTGCAGATGTTTATAGAGGTGACAGAAAAACAGACAATGCAAGCTCCCTTCCTAGAAACTGGAAATGCTGAGCCATGAGAAGCACAGGCCAGAGTCCGCCAGCGGATGCTCCTGGGTCCCACACCCCCATCTCCTCACTATCCCCCTCACCATGGCTCCTCCACTTGGCCCTTTCCCCAGGGAAATGATCCTGAGAACAAGTGCTTGCTGTGTGCCAGCTAAGCTGGATGCTACATCTGTTTGCTTCTTTAATCTTCATAGCAACTCTGTGATGCAGGTGCTGTCATTACCCCCAAGTTTACAGATGAGGAAACTGAGGCACGGAGAGGTTAAGTAACCCACTTGGAGTCATAGTGTTAGAAGAAAGGGGGCCAGTGCCAACCTGGGCCAAGTGGGTGGGTTGAAGGTGTAGGGATGTGGGTGCTGAGATGCTCTGCCACTTACCCCTGGAAGTGGGGGGATGGCCACGGCTTCCTCCTCCCAGGATTGTTTCAACAATTAAAACTAAACAAGATAAAGCTTGGGAACTGCTTAGACAGAGCGGGATGTCCAGTCTGTCCAGGGTGGGCTGATGTGGGTAAGAGGCAAAGCTACATGGTGTGAACCTTAAATCATCGTGCTCAGTGGGAGCAGCCAGCACAGAGGACCACACAGTGCTTGATTCTGTTCATACACAATACCCAGAAGAGGCAGGTCTGTAGGGACAGAAAGCAGTGGCTGCCAGGGGCCGGGGGACTGAGGGCTGGTGGGCGTGGACTTTCTTTTGGGGTGATGAAAACGTTCTGGAACCAGATAGTGGTGACGGCTGCACAACCTTTCGAATGCACCAAATGCCACTGGATTGCTCACTTTAGTATCATGATATGTATTTTACCACACACACAACAAGCAGAGATTGGCAGAATCCATTAAAAGAAAAAAAATCCTCTAACTATATGCTGTCCCCAAGAGACACACGTTGATGCAAAGACAAACAGGTTGGAAGTAAAAGGATAGCAAAAGATACTCCGCACAAGCAGGAGCCAGAAGACAGCTGCAGTGACTGTACTAATACCAGATAGAAAGGACTTTAAGACAAGAATTGTCACTAGAGGCACAGAAGGCTGCGTGGGTGACTGACGGTCTCAGAGCTGGAGAGGCAGACACAGGGTCCGAGGGGCCAGCCCCTCCAAAGCAGCCTGCCCCCAGCCTGCCTTGATGGGTGAAGGCTTCTAGAATGCACAAGAACCCGGAGTGACCCAACCAGCTCATAATGTGGGCTGGTAGGCAGGTTCGGACCGATCGTGCCGCCCTCAGAGGACTGTTTGTGCATCTAGGAATGTTGCTGCTGTTAGAGAATGTCACCAAGTCCCAGCCTGGCTGAGGTTGCCAGGGTTACCACGGTGACCCATTGTAGGGGTTGCCATGGCAGCTGGTTCTAGGATGGTGCAAGCTGCTTAGCTAAGAGTCTGCACACACACACCCCCATCCCCGCCTGCGTCAGCCAGGCTGGCAGACCAAATGCCACCCTTTTTGGGGAAAGGCAAGCCCACTGGCCCCAGCACCCACCCCAGACAGGGGGATTGGTGTCTGAGAAACCAGCACAAGCAGCCAGGGGGCTTCTGGAGAGGTTTGGGAGGACTCACAGTTGTGGCCCGAGGGCTGGTGCCCTTGATCAGTACATCACTGGATTTAGGGGTTCAGGCAGGGCAGTGAGTCCTCATTAAGCAGGCTTAGTGCAGGGTTTCTCTCCCTGGGCACAACTGACATGTGGGCCGGAGCGTTCTTTGTGGTGGAGACCGTCCTGGGCACTGCGGGATGTGGAGCAGCATCCTTGGCCTCTACCCACTAGGTGCCCAGAGTGCCCTGTAGTCATGACAACCAGAAATGTCTTCAGACATTGCCACATGTCCACTGGGGGCCAAACCACCCCCCTGGGAACTGCTGAGTTAGAAGAGCTGGGCTCCCTGCTTGCTGTGCATGGTTCCCGTGACCCCAGGTTCCGCTCCCCACGGCCTGCCCATGCCAGGGAGCTCTTCCAGAATTGCAGGTTCCCAGGCTCTGCCCACATCTCCCAGGCAGCCCTGAATGTGAGTTTTGAAAAGCTGCACTTGGAAGCCTGGGGCTGTCTCCTTGAGGCCTCTTTACCTCGTCTGTGATGATGACCCAAGGAGAAAATGAGGGGCCATGTCCACTGTTTGTTATTAAGATTGTCCTGGCTACTGACCCTGTTTCCATCAATAAACTCGTGGGTCCTATTAGGGGATTATAACAACTCGTTGCTGCTTTTTTTGAAATTTCAAAACTCCCTCCCGATTTCACTCCCCCAACCAAAAATCGCCTGCTGTGTATCCCACAATTAAAAGGATTTTAAATGTAAATTGGCTTTGGAGAATTTCAGAACAGAGCTTAAGGGCAGGGAAGACACTGTGGGGTTTTGGAGAATCGAGTGGAAGTCACTGCAGTAATAGCAGTGAACTTCCTGCACTGGCAACACCCTCTCCTGGGGCTGGGAAGAGCTTCTGCCTTCCTCATTCCCTGGGAAGGAAGTGGCATTAGCATTCCCGTTGCCCAGAGCTCTGGCGCCGAGATCCTGTAGACCAGTCTCTTGGGTTGTTCAAGGGGGTGTTTGCCTTAGACCCCCTTATCAGCCCCTGAAGGCTCCTGTGAGCGCTTGGCCCCCAGGCCTATATTCTTGAAGCCCTCTTCAGAAAGAGAGAGAGAAAGAGAGTCTGGACATTCTCCTTCCAGGAAGGGCAGTTTTCTAGAACTCGCTTCACTGAACTCGGCTCCATCCCAGCCCTGATTGTGGCCTGAGAGGCCAAGTTGGGCCCTTCCTGGGGTCTGGAGTCAGGGCATGGCCCCCGTTTATGAGAAGCAGGCTGAGTCTGGGTGAGAAACCTTCGACTGCATTTCATAGCAGAGCAGCATCCCCTGAGAAAAGAATCCTCCTCCCCTCGTGTGCAGCCCTTACCCGTGGAGCAGCCCTCAGGAAGCCTGGCCATCTCTTCAGGGCTTGCCCTGTACTTACCCGTGGTGGCGGTGGACTCCTGCTTGGGTAATTTGGTCCCCTTGTTACATCCAGAGAGACACGGGGAGAGGGAAGCATCTGTGCGCGGGGTGGGGGGTCGGGACCTCACAGATTTCTCTGAAAAGAATTTTTTCCATCTACAGCAGATAAGGATTTGTAAAATCTGTCTCTTAATACCGTTATCACTCCCGGCAAAATTAACAACTCCCGAATACCATCCAATAGACAGTGTTGAAATGTCTCCCCATTGTGTCTAAAGCAAAAATGCTATTTTTAAAAACCTTGTTGAGTTATATTCCATGTACTAATAATTTCATCCATTTAAAGTGTACAATATTATGTTATATGTCAATTATACCCCAATGAAAAAGGTATACAGTGCAGTGATTTTAGCATATACACAGTTACATAGTTATCACTGTCAATTTTAGGACATTTTCAACAGCTCAGAGAGAACCCCATTAACCATTAGCTGTCATTCTTCATTCCTGCACCTCCTTGAGCCCCATAATGTTTTCATGTTTATCTGTAGCATGTACCTGAATTTTTTTTTGCCAAATAACCTATCATATGAGTAGGCCAGTTTTTGTTTATCAGTTGATAGATATTTGGGTTGTTTTCACTTTTTGGCTATTAGGAATAATGCCACTATGTTCTGTTTTGTTTTGTTTTTGGGAGGA
Organism: Camelus ferus; assembly: GCF_009834535.1. Taxonomy (NCBI): domain Eukaryota; kingdom Metazoa; phylum Chordata; class Mammalia; order Artiodactyla; family Camelidae; genus Camelus; species Camelus ferus. Next base: position 15,720,537 of record NC_045713.1, read on the forward strand.
GGTAATTAGATTTATTTACATACATCTGTTTCTAATGGACGTACTGGGGGTTGAACTGAGGACCTCATGCACGCTAAGCACTTAATCTACCGCTAAGCTATTCCCTCCCACCACAGGAATAATGCCACTATAAACATTGCTATACAAATTTTTCTGTGAACATATGCTTTTATTTCTACCTACCTAGAGACAGAATCTCTGGATCACATGGTAGCTGTGTTTCAAGCTTAGGGAACTGCCAGCCTGTTTTCCAAAAAGGCTGTACCATTTTACATTCCTGCCAGCAGTGTGTGAGGATTCCAATTTCTCCTCATCCTCACCAACACTTCTTATTTCTGTCTTAAAAAAGTTTTTTTTAATTTATTCATTTTTGAGGGAGGAGGTAATTAGGTTTATTTAATTTTTTTTTTAAATGGAGGTACTGGGGTTTGAACCGAGGACCTCGTGCATGCTAAGCACACACCCTACCACTGAGCTACACCCTCCCCCCATTTTCTGTCTTTTTGATGCTAGCCATCCTAGTGTATTTCATTGTGGTTCTGATTTGCATTTTCCTGGTGTCTAATGATGTGCATCTCTTCATGTGCTTATTGGCCATTAGTATCTCATCTTTGGAGAAATGTCTGTTCAGATCTTTGCCCATTTTTAATTGGATTATTTGTCTGTATGTTGCTGAACTCAGTTTGCTAATATTTTGCTGAGGATTTTTGCATCCATGTTTTAGTTTTCCTGTGATGTCTTTGTCTGATTTTTGTATCGGAATAATACTGGTTTCGTAGAATATGTTTGGAACTCTTATGTTGTTTGGAAAAGTTTGTGAAGAATTGGTATTAATTCTCCTTTCAGTGTTTAATAGAAGTCAGTGGCGAAGCCATCTGGGCCTGAGCCTTTTTTTGTGCTTAGTTTAAAAAAAAAATTGCTACTTCAATCATTTTATTTGTTTTTGGTCTATTCAGATTATCTACTTCTTCTTGAGTTAGTTTTGGTAGTTTATGACTTTCTAGGAATTTGTCCATTTCATCCAGCTTATCTAATTTGTTGGCATACAATTGTTCATAGTATTCCTTTATCATTCTTTTTATTTCTGTAGGGTCAATAGCAACGTTCCCTCTTTCATTTCTCATTCTAGTAATTTGAGTCTTCTCTCTTTTTCTTGGTCAGTCTAGCAAAGGGTTTGCTAATTTTATTGATCTTTTCCAAGAACCAGCTTTCATTTTACTGATCTCGTCTATTATTTTTCTATTCTCTATTTCATTAGTTTCCACTCTAATCTTTATTGTTTCACTTTTTCTACCTGCTTTAGGTTTAGTTTGCACTGCTTTTTCCAATGTCTTAAGGTGGAAGTTTAGGTTATTGATTTGCCATCTTTCTTCTTTGTTAATATAGTCACTCCAGCTAAAATTTCTCTCTAAATGCTGCTTTAGCTGCATCCCATAAGTTTTGGTGTGTTTGTGTTTTCATTTTAATTCATCTCAGTGTTTCTAATTTCCTTTGTCATGTCTTCTTTGACCCACTAATTATTTAGGAAAGTGTTATTTAATTTCCACATATTTGTGAAATTCCAAAAGTTTCTTCTGTTATTGATTTCTAATTTAATTCCACTGTGCTTAGAGTACACACTTTGTGTGACTCCAGTCCTTTTTAAATTTACTGAATCTTATTTTATGGCTTAACATATGGTCTGTTCTGCAGAATGTTCTATGTGGGAAGAATGTGTATTTTGCCACTGTTGAGTGAAGTGTTCTATTATGTCTGGTTGGCTTACAGTGATGTTCAAATCTCTTCAAATTTCCCTGCTGATCTTCTGTCTAGTTGTTTTATCCATTATTGAAAATGGGATATTGAAGTTTTCAACAATTTCTCCTTTCAGTTCTGTCAATTTTTGATTTCATATATTTTCATTGTTAAGTTCATGTATGTTTATTATATCTTCCTGATGGATTGACCCTCTTATTATAAATATTCCTCTGTATCTTAGTAACAATTTTTATCTTAAATTCTATTTTGCCTGATATTAGTATAGCTGCTCTGATTCTCTTTCAGTTACTGCTTGCATGGTATTTCTTTTTCTGTCCTTTTGTTTCAACATATTTGTGTCTTTGAATCTAAAATGTGTCTCTTATAGACAGCATGAGATTGGGTCATGTTTTCTTATCCATTCTGCCAATCTCTACCTTTTATGAAAATTTAATTTAATCCATTTACATTTAATGTAATTACTGAGAAGAAGGATTTCTGCCATTTTACTCTTTGTTATTTTTTTTACCTGAATGCCTAAGTATGCACCAGGCCCCTTATATACATTATCATATTTTCTTTCATACCCATTTTATGACCGAGGAGTCTAAAATCTAGGAAGATGCAGTAGCAGCCCCAGTCATTGGTGGTGCTAAGCTATGAGACCAGCATTGCACCCATCAGCTCTTGCCTGAAGTTTCCTCCCTGCTCCTCTAGCTTCACCCTTTACCCTCCCAGGGCCAATCTATACATGAAGCCAGAGGACCCTTTAAAAATGTAAATCCAATCATAACTCCCTTGCTGATCCTCCAGCGTTTCCCACCATGCTTCATGATGAGTGACTCCTGCTTACTGAACACATTCAAACACAGGGTTGCCTCCTTCCCACCTAGGCCACCTGAGAGCTCAGAGCACAGTTGGCTTTAGTGTCACTTTCTGTCCTCTGAGTATGTTCCAGCCTAGGCCTTGGAAGAACCGTGAGGACTTCTTGGACCATGGCATCACCAGAGAGCTTCTGCACTTTACTTGCCTTTTTCCCCCACCTACACCCAACTTCACATTTTCCCCTTCTCTCCTCTTCTCCAGGCCATGAAGACCCTGCAAGATTTGCTCACTGACATTTACTCTCTCAAGGCCACCACTGAAACCCTCAGGAAGGATGTGGCCATGCTGAAGGACATGTTTGACAAGGTAGACCTTCCCTGCCATCCTTCATACTGGCTATGCTGCTTGGACCTCTGGTGGTTGGGGTGACAGGATAAATCCAGAAAGCCTGTTCTTAGTCAAGAACAACTATGGGGGCAAGGGAAGGGGACTGACATGGCCCAGCTACTTGGCCCTTCCCACTGAACTCTCTGCAGCTTCTACCATGATCTTCACCCCACTGTGTTAAGACATCATTTGTTAAGTGCCAGAAGCCTAGTTCATCTTGGCTTAGGCAAAATAAAAGAATTTATTGTCTCATTTACTAAAAAGTTCAGGGATGCCTTCAGATACAGCCAGATCCAGGTTCTCATACCACATCAACATCTCTCCCTCAGTGATGCTTTCCTCTGGGTTGGCTTCATTCTCAGGCACATACTCCCCAAGTCTTGGAAACTCCAGGCTTGTAGTCCACCAACTTAGCAGAAAGAGGACATGTCTTCCAGAAACCAAAAACTCTGTTTACATTGAGAAGTGGAGTAAGCCTAGCGTGGGCATACATTCTAGCTCCCTCTATAGTCACAGGACATCAACCCAGACATGTTCTAACTCCTTACCATGATGTGGAAGGACGTGGAATCCCTGACGTGTGAGGTCACAGCTGGCAAATCAGAGCTGGGCTCAGAAGCCAGGCCTCCACACACCCATGCTGGTGTTGTGGCTGAGGTTTTACAACTTGCCCCCAAATAACATGATTTAATGTATCATCCCTAATGCACAAGTCAGTGTACATATTTAACTGTGAGAACTATGAGAACTTCAGTCTCGTCTGGGTAGCTTCCATTTGAGCAAAAAGGACACTGTCAGGAAACTCTCATGAAACACTAAAAAAGACCGTTGGCCAAATCTTTTTGGGAAACCATGCCTTCCCAGTCCACCTCTTGGAGATTCTTAATGTACTTTGGCCCATTAAAGGCTCTGAGAAGTCCTGCAAGACAGAAACCTGTTGAATGCTTTTTAAGCCTAACATTTCCCAAAATTATTTGCCCAGAGAACCCTTTCCCACTCACTTGGAAACACTTGTTTTGGAACCTTCTTTCTTCTCCATCTCTTAGTCACCTAGAGCTAAGGCCTTTGTGTTTGAGCTGTGGGAGACGCAGGGCTGGGACCAGAACCTTTACCCCTGATCACAGGCTTAATTCATTTGACAGATGCATCTGGAAAAAATGGATATTTTCTCTGAAGATTTGAAAGGGCAGGACCGGAAGATGAGTGCATTACAGCAGGAAGTGGTGAGGGCCCGGGATCCATGCTCTCACCTGAGTCCCCCACTCTCCAGGCCTAGGGGTACTGGGGGTGGAGGGTGGGGTAAGGAGGAGAACACAGTCTGGAAGGGCCCATTTATTTGCAAGTGTGCAGGGCAGCATGGAGAAGGGAGCCACCAAGGGCACAGACCCTCTGGGTTCACAACCCTTTTTCCCACCCTCCTTCCCCACCCGCTAGGCTTCTCTCCAGAACAAGGTAATCACTATCCCCCAAACTGAAGACATAGTACTCTGGAGCAGCCTCCACGAGGCCATGTTCACCCAGGTAAGTGAAGGAGTGGGAGGAGGGGCAGAATCTGAGGGTTGGGGAAAGCTGGGTAAGGGAGGAAGCAGGGGCCTGCCCAGCCCCCGTCCAGCTTGGCCCCCTTTTCCGCAGGAACAGGCTCCATCACTGCTGGAAGATTCCGATCTGTGGCAGGTTGTGGAAGAGCTCCCAGAGACTGACTTTCCCCAGACCACCAGGTACCATGAAGCAGTCGGTCATGGCCAGGTCTCTGAGGCCATCCAGCACCCCAAGTTCCTGGAGACTACCTGGCATCACCAAACCCAAGGCCCTGCTGCCGGAGGAGGGGTCTGTCCAAGCAGCTCCCCCCTCTGGGGTGCAGGAGCCCCAGGTGCTTGAGCCTGGGTCTGTGCCTGGGCCAGGACCTGCCCTGGGTCCTCAGCCCACACCACCAGGACCCTGGCCTGTAACACCAGGAGGCTGGCCTCCTCCCAGGGGCTTGCCCGGGACTAGCACTGGGCCTTTCTGGGGCTACTTCCCACCTGCCCAGCTCCATGGCTTTGGGGCCCCACTCCCAGCCACGGAGCTGGGCTCAGCTTGGCCTCATTCACTGCAGTCCCTGTATCACCAGAAAGGGACACTCAAGCTCTCAGCTATCTCAGAAAAGGAAGAAGATGACTCCCTCCATGTGGGAGTCCTTCAGGATGGAGCCCCCAGGGCTGGGGCCCCCAAGAAAGCACTCCATAAGGGACCCCCGCCTGCCTTTCAGCAGACAAAATACAACACTGCCACCATGGCTGCAACGACTTCAGCAGCTCGGTCAGCTAAGGCTGCCACCAGGCTGGTCGAGGACGCCCCTGCCACCAAATTGGCAAGCAAAGCTATGATCACAGCCTCATCCGGGCCTTTAGGAGTCCTTGCAAACATCCTGGGTGCAGGGTCCTTCCGTAGGCCCATGACCTTCACCGATGACAGTGAGACAGAAGACTTGCAGGAGAAGGACTTTGAGGACATCCTCTATCCCTCATTCTCTCCTGCCAATGTCCCTCCCGACATGGCCCTGTCCCAGGCCATGCTGGCTGCCAGACAGGCTGTGACCCCTGAAGACAAGAAGAAGGCTGTCAGGCATTCCATGAACAACATAGCCCAGATGCCTATTAGACACGACACCCTGAAAGGAGAGTTTGCCCAGATGTCATCCAACCTGCAGCAGCGCATGACTTATCTAGGTAGGCGTGGCCTGGCTCTAGGAAGGGTGACAAGGGCTCAGGTCCTCCCTGTGGCCTCTGACAAGCACCTCCTCTCCTTTGTTTAGTTCCTCCAACAAAATCTACATTCAACCATTAGCTATTCATTCCTTTGGCTTAAGCATTAGCCTCTTACTAGTCTATTCTTTTACAATGAGTGTACAGTGAGGTCTTATCTTAGGGGAGAGGGGCAGTTAGGGTCTAAAGTTGGTGCTTAAGGAGGAAAATCACATGTCAAAATTACTCTTGGAAATTCCCTTTCAATAGCGCATAAAACAGTACTGCTGTACAGTGTTTTGATAAGTCCAGATCAACCAGAGTGTCCCACAGCACTGAATAGAACCCAGATGAAGTGGTCAATTTGGGATTAGGGACAACTGCTGGACAAACATATGTATCCTTAAAAGATCACAGTCATGTTCTAGGTGGCAGTAGCAGTAAATTTATGCTCCTATTTCACGTCCATGATGAGCACATGTTCACTGCAGGGAGCAGGGAACGGGGAAGAATGGCCCACTCTAGTGGTTCTCAACCTTAAGATCACCTCAGCTTCCTGGGGGTTTGTTAAGGCACAATTGCTGGGCCCAGCCCCAGAGTTGCTGACCTGTTGATCTGGGTGGGGCCCCAGAGCTTCCCTTTCTAACCTGTTCTGGGAGATGCTGCTCATGCTGCCTGCTGGTCCGGGGAACCCAGTTTGGGATCCACTGTCTTACCCTCTTTGAATCCTGATCTTGCTTTTTTGCTCTCTGCCAAGTATAATAGTTGAATTAGCCGAAGTCAGATCCATATGTGGCTGGCTCCACTCCTGATGGGCAGTACCGTTCCACAAATCTTGAAAAAGTAGAATTTTGCACAGCTACCAGTGATATCCTGTGGCACAGCTAAGGTTATGATAGTCATCAATTTAAATATACAACGTAAAGCCATAATAACCCAAACTCTACTTCTGACCAGCTGCCATTTTTGTTAAGAAAACTAAGAGGGGGGCGCAGGGTATAGCTCAGTGGTGGAGCACATGCCTAGCAGGCACGAGGTCCTGGTTTCAATCCCCGGTACTTCCATTAAGTAAATAAATTAATAAACCTAATTACCTCCCCCTCTCAAATAAAAATAAAGATAGGTTGTAAATGGATCTTGGCTGCAATTTTTCATACCGTCCTACCTATGTCATGTACATTACTTTTCGGCCTCTCATCTGAAACTGGATAGAGGGTATTTTTTTTTTTACCCCTGTCCTTTGTTAAATCCTTCTTTCTATCTTGCTGTGGGATAATACATTTCATATACTCCCAAAGTAAGGTACTGAGGGCCACTTCTGGGAGGGGAGTAAATTCCAGAGAGGTTTCCCTAGGCCTGGGCTGTCTACTAGGATAACAACAAGGCTGTCAGACACCTGAAACGGAGTGAGTTCAAGTTCCCATGTGTCCTAAGTACCAAGAGCACACCGGATATTGAGGGCTTAAAACGAAAACAAGAATGTGAAATAGCTCATTAATCATTTTGTTGATCACATATTAAAATGATGCTATTTTAGATTATATTGGGTTAAGTAAAATATTTTCTTAAAATTAATTTCACCTGCTTATTTTTAGATTTTTTTAATGTGGCTACTGGAAAATTTTAGATGACCTCAAAGGCCCCCAAGCTCACAACACCTTTCTGTTGGAAGGCACTGCCTTGGACATCTCATAACAGAAACAGGTCGAGCTTTAGACAGAGCATCTTTCCCCATCCCTGTCCCCAACAGCCACCCCCTCTTTTGCTTTCAGCTAACATGGGAGCCTCTTCCAAGCTTGGGACAACCGTGGACGTATTGCAAGAAAAGATTGGCAACCTCCAGAAATCCAGGATGAAGGTCAGTGTCGCAGACAGAAAAGGTGTTTAAGAAGATGGTGACTTGAAGTGAGCTGGTGGCAGACTCCATGACCAGAACTGGGAGGATGTCCTGCCCTCCCGGACCCAGCATTTGTCCTGGAGCTGAAAGGAGGCATGGGGAGGGGGAGGGGCCCAGAAGACAGCTGCAGCCCCGTGGAGGCAGATCTCTCCAGCTGGTGCAGGGGTCCCAGTGTTGGGCAGCTGCATGGCGCCCTCAACGAATGTCTTAAGTGGCTTTTGGATGGCAGTCTGGGGACACACTTCAAGTCCCCTCCTGGCCATGGTGACCTGAGCAACAGAGGCTTTGGATGTCTGTGTCTCCCCTTTGTAGGAGGAGGAACTCGAGAGAATTTGGGGCCACCAAATAGAGATAATAAAGGACCACCACATTGTGCTGGACAAGGCGGTGGAGAAGCTCCAGAAGCGTCTGGATGACTTAAAGGTGTGAAGGTCTGGGAGGGCCTGAGGACAGATAGCTGAGAGGAGGGAAGCTGTCCTCATTCAGACCTTCCCCAAGGGTTTCACAGCCACCCGGAAGGCAGAACCAAGGACTCTACCCAGGCATTTTACTGTGTGTAAATTACACTTCCATGAAAAACAACCAAATCCCACCACCCCACCTCTACTCCCACACTTAAACAAGGGGGCCTGAGCAGTATCTGTCTCCCCCACCGCTGGGGTCAGCTGCCCCTAGAAGGGTGCCTGGTGCGAAGTGAAGGCTCATAATGTGCTGAATGAACCAATGAATGAATAAGAGGATTTCTTGAGCCAACTGGTACTTTCATGACCTTTCCCGTAAACCAGGTCGTTTCCCCTAAACCACACTGCAGGGCCTTCCCAGAGCAGCAGAGTTCTGGTGTGATAAACTGTGAGGACGGGTGCAGAACGCCCACCAGGGGCTCACTCAGTCAGACACCGTGCCCCGTGGGCTCGCTGAGCTGGCCAGATGACCCTGGCCTGACAGTCCACAGGACCAGTCCAGTCTGTGCCTTGTCCCAGGGGTGTCCCAGACCTTTGGAGAAAGGATTAAAGTCACTCCCAGTGGGAGGAGATGACCTTTCCCCAAGCGTATGAAGAGACAAAAATCCCATACAGGTCCACCTGAGGTGGTTTCCACGAGTGGGCTTCTGATTCTAAGTCAGAGTGCTGTTGGTGGGATGCATTAGGATGCGGGGAGCAAAAGGGGAGGGCACAGCTCCCCCTCCCAAGATCGTTACACAGCATAATCAGGCTAGTGCACACAGGGCAATTTAGACAGGAAAAGAGCTCATCAAAGGGGAACCAATTTCCGACCTAAGCAGGGGCAGCCCCTGGGCCATGTGTGGGCGCAGGATACACAGCTACAGGCTCAGACTTTTGTGAGTGCAGGATCAGGAACTGATTTGTCTCCTGCCAACTCTGAGCCCTCATTTAGCTGCTGCTCTTCAGAGAGGCCGGGTTGCCGTGTCCTAGGGACCTATTGGTGTCCTTCCTGGACGGAGACTGGAGCCAGTTCGTTCACCACGTCTGATGTGTGTCCAGCACTATGTCCCACCCTGCACAGAGGAGGAGGGGGTCACAGGATCTGCCTCCAAGAAGCCGTCACTCGTTGAGAGAAACTCAAGAGGAGTTTGGCCAAACAGGCCAAATGGACCAAGTCGGCCTTTGTCCAGACTTCCTTCCTGCCCCTTGTGCCAGCAAGAACTGATTGTTTATAAAAGTGAGCCTTGGAAGGACCTGGAATGGGGTTTTGTATACAACACACTTCATTAAATAGTTCTTAAGTGAGTGTGGGCTGCCAGAGATCAGCAGCCCCTTGAAGTCCTCGCAGGAGAGAAAGGAGGGAGGGCAGACATCTGGGCCCTGGTTCTGTCCCAGCCTTGGGGACTGTCACTGTTTTACCTGGATGCCTGGGAGAAAGTGTTCTGGACGTAACAGGTGGTAGGAGAAATCCTCATGCACTCCCTGAGTCATTCAGCCAACAGCATGGAGCCTTCGCTCTGGGCTAGGCACCCTTCCGGGGCCTGGCGACACAGCGGTCGCCAAGACAGACACTGCCCAGGCCCTGTTGTGTTTTTTTGCGCGGGAGTGGTAGAATCTGTTTTTAACTGAAGTACAATTTATGCACAGTAAGACGTCCAAGCCTGAGGTATAAGAGCTTACTTCACTTTTGCCTTTTTATACACACACGTCAGCACCACCCAGTCAAGATGGAAGCACTTCCCTCACCTCAGAGTGCTTCTCTTGGAGTGTTTCCCACTAAGAACCCAGCAGGAAGATGAGTGAGGACAGAACTCTCTTACTGGCTCAAATAACATGAGAACGTTGCCTTTTGCAAGTGGACAGGCATCTCTTATGAGCCAGAGACTGCACAACAAAGCCATTCTTGAAACAAACGGTTGTAGCCAGGGCTCTGGCTTGGTGCAGGAGAGGACCGATACGGTAGCTGATGAGTGTCGAATGCTGACTCTTTTAGGGAGATGCCGTGTCTAGTCCCCCTCAGCATCTTCGGGAGGAGAGTGGTATGGATGCCATTTGAAAGAGGAGGAAACAGACTCAGGCAAAGTAACCAGCTGGCTGGGAGGCAGCCTGCTATTGTGGTTAGACAGGCCTGGGGTTGAAGCCCCATGCTGCTGCTTACTGGGTAGACCAGTTTCCTGAGGCTACTGTAACAGATGACCATAAACTGGGTGGCTGGAAATAAGAGACAAATGCTCTGTCACAGTTCTGGAAGCTAAAAGCCCCAAATCAAGGTGCTGGAAGGGCCTTGCTGTCTGAAGGCTCTAGAGGAGGATCCTTCCAGCCTCTTCCAGCTTCTGGTGGCTCCTGGCGTTCCTTGGCTTGTGGACATATCACTCCAGTCTCTGCCTCTGTCGTCACATGGCCTTCTTCTCCAAACGTGCGTCTGTGTCTGCACACTAGCCTCCTTATCCACGTGGCCAACCCTAATCCGCATTTTAACTAATTACATCTGCAAAAATCTATTTCCAGATAAGGCCATGTTCACAGTTTCTGGGTGGGTATGAATTTTGGGGGAGACTTAGTCAACTCCATACACAGGTAACCCTGGCAGTGGAATTTGGAGAGTCCAGGCTAATCGCTCCTCTTTATTTCAGATTTTAACTAGAAAGAGCCAAGTGAGGGTCTAAGTATTAATGTTGACTCCAAAAGGTCAGGGCCCCCTGCAAATGTGGGGTTGGAGGAGGCAGCCTGATGCAAGGCCAAAGCAGGAGCTTCCTTCCATAACTCCACCACCCATCCTAGACCTAGGGACCCACCTGTGGGCAAGGTGGACGTAAAGGAACCTTGCATTAATTAGAATTAGGTTCAACTTCAGATAACATAAAACCCCCCAAATAACTGACTTGAACAGGGCATAAATGTACTACTCCTTTACATTCAAGAGACTCAGAGCTGGTATAGAACTCCATGGTATATGACTTCCAGTCACAAGGTCACCTCATGGCCCAAGATGGCTCTTGGTGGTCCGGTCATTAACTCTGCATTCCAGCCAGTGGTGAAGAGGACACCTACCCACTTTCATTTACACCTCAGTGGTCACACAAGCTATAAGGGACGTTGGGACATATAGTTACGATTCTGGGATGCCAGCTGCCAGCTAAAAGTTGGAAGTTCTGTTTCTGGGGGTGAAAAGGAGACCAGCTATGAAGGGAAAAGTAGAAGCCTGCTTCCAGCTTTGCAGGAAAAGTGACCCTACCTGCTGGGGACATGGTCTAGTGACTGTGAGCCTCTTCCCAAGCAGGTCAGCTGGCTGCTGCTAGCATAGGGAGGGTCCAGTAAGTGGAGAGAGCGCAGAATTAATGGAGGGAGTTGGCTCTTCATGGAGTCATGGGGATGGGAAATAAGGGGTTTCCCTGACACAGGGCACAGCATGTGTGGCATAGAAGTCACGCTGATTGATGAATAGACTGCCGTTGTCGCAGGGACCCCACCCCATTTCAGATCAAAAGAGATGCACTTGCCTTAAATGTCTGGGGACCCAAAGCATCCACACTGGTTTGTGCTTTCCTTCCTCAGGTCTTCTTTTCTTTCCTGTGTAGCAAAGCTCTATGATGGCATCTCCAAGGGGCCAGCTTGTCTCAAGTCCCATGTTCCTTCCCTTCTGATCTGGGCACCTGGGGCCCTGGAGCCGAAGCCTCCCAATGCACCACCCAGCTGCTGCCCACTTGGCCCTGTTTTCCCTTCCTGGCACGCAGCAAGGGTGGACATGGGAGGGAGATGCTATCCTCAGGGCTTCCGAGGACAGCTGACATGCCCTCTGCTTCTGTTCTCAGATTGTCCATTCTCAAATCAGAAACCTAGAAATGTACAAGGCAGACAAAAGTGTGATGGAGCAGGAGCTGAAAGAGGTGAGTGAGATTCCTCTCCCCCCGCTTCCCCCCAAGCCCCAGCTCCCCACGGAGGGAGATGGACTCATCCATCCAAGACAAAGCCAGGCAGACAGACTTGCAGAGTTTCCTTCCACTTTGTTGTATAGAAAGGTTGGGAGAATTTCTCAAAAGTTGTCCCATCAATTCCTATTTTTAGTAATTCAGGATTAGTGACAATTTGTTATGTGAACTTAAAAACCATGCACCAACTTCTCCATCACAGGAAGAACTTGGCTTAGGTCTCCCGGTTGTTTTGAGCCAACACAGACCCAAGGCTAGGTGTCCAGGGCCCCAAACTAGAAAAAATGACCAAAGTGGTCTGATCTCCTGCAGCCTCCTGCTGTTCCCACCCCTGCCACCCTGCCTCCCTGAGTCCCATCTCTCTTTAGAAAGCTGACCGGAGTACCCTGGCAAGCAAGGCAAGCCGGGCCGACCTGGACACAGTGGCAATGGAGCTGAATGAGATGATTCAGGGCATGCTGTTCAGGGTCGTGGCCAATGAGGATGACTGGAAGAAGGCTGTGGAAGAGCTGGGCAAGGACATACGCACCAAGGTGAGTACCCCTGTATTAGTTATCACTTGCTGCATAACAAACTATAAGAAAGATAGCCCCTTAAGACAGCAAATGTTCAGTTTCTGAGGGTCAAGAATTGGGGAGTGACTTAGCTGGGTGGCTCAGGATGTCCCATGAGGGGGCAGTTAGGATGTCTTCCAGCCAGGGCTGCCATCATCTGAGGGCCTGACTGGGGCTGAAGGAGCCACGTTCAAGATGGTGCCCTCACATGGCTGTGGGCAAGACTCCTCACTTCCTCATCACGTGGATGCCTCCTTAGGGCTGCTTGAGTGGCCTCGCACCGTAGCAGGGAGTGGTCCCCTGAGAGCACATGGTCCAAGAAAGCAAGACAGAAGCTGCAACCCCTTCTTTGACTTAGCCACAAAGTCACACTCCATCATTTCTGTAATATCCTGTTGGTAACACAGGTCAGCCCTATTCACTATGAGAGGGGACCACCCAGCCACAAAGTCACACTCCATCATTTCTGTAATATCCTGTTGGTTACACACCAGCCCTATTCAAGTGGAGGGCCTTGGAGGCCAACTACCATATTGCTCCACTCTGGGCAAGCAAAAGGATGTGGTGGGGTGGAATGGTGTCCTGCTGGTCATTCACGTGTTCATTCATCATTTACTGACCGCCTGTAAGGAACCAGACCCTGGGGAAATATTGATAAGGAGTCACAGCCCCTCTCTGAATTTGTTGCATGCAATACAGCACTAGGAACAGTCTGGCCAATCATATCAGTGTTGTGTGGTTCCTGCAGCCACATACCGGCTGGTATGAACAAGAGAGCTTGGATTTAGAATCAGGCAGGACCGGGTTTGAGTCCCAGCCCCTCCACAAGCAGCAGCATACCCTGAGTTATAGAACCTCACCAAGCCTTGGCTTTCTCATCTGTAAAATGAGGATTTATTCACTCTTCAACCATGTATTGGGTACTTCTGATGCTGGTCACTTGAGGGTGTGACAATAAGAAAAACAGATAAGGGACACATTCATCACAAAATCACACGCATCAAAGCAGAATTACAGCTGTAACTCAATTATCTACGGAACAACTGACCTTTTTTTTTTTTTTTCCTAAGAATTCAACAGCAAGGTGGAAAAAAGTGGGACAGAGACTGTTCTAGATTAAACAAGTGTCAAGAGGCAAAACAACCAAAGGCAAACACACAATGCGACTTTCCTTGTCTCCTGGTTCGGGGCTGCACTCTGCAAATGGGCTGGGAATTAGATCAAAGTCAGGAATGACTGTTCCTCATGTTAGATGTGGTAACAGTGTTGCAGTTGCTAAAAATTGCTAAAATATTTGAGTGAAATGCCATGACTTCTGTAACTTAAAAAAAAAAAACACTCCATCAAGAAAATAAGGCAGATATAGCAATGTGTTAATAGTTATTAAATCTAGATAGTGGATATTTGATTCTAGTCTTTTCACTTCTCTATATGTTTGAATTTTTTTCCCTAATTGGAGGCTTTTTGGTTTCTTTGGTTGGTTGTTGTTTTAAGTAATTCTATACTCATTGCTTTTCTTTTCTTTGTGTATTTTTAATTGTGGTAAAAATTCACACGATGTAAAATTAAGCATTAATCATTTTAAAGTAGTGGGGGAGGGTATATCTCAGTGGTGGAGCACATGCTTAGCATATACGAGGTTGTGGATTCAATCCCCAGTACCGCCATTAAAAAAAAAATTAAATAAATAAATAAAATCTATTTACTCCCCCCACCAAAAAAGAAAAAAGAAAAAAATCATTTTAAAGTAACTAATTCCTTGGCATTTGGTACATTGACAGTGTTGTGCAAACACTACCTGTATCAAATTCTGGAACATTTCCATCACCCACAAAAGGAAACTCCAGACCCATTAATCAGTCACTCTTCACTCCCCACTCCCCCAGCCCCTGGTAGCCACTAATCTACTCCCGTCTCTATAGATTTGCCTATTTTGGACATTGCACATGAACAGATCATATGCTGTGTAACGTTTTGTGTCTGGCTGCGCTCGGCATCATGTTTTCAAGGTTCATCTTTGTTGTAGCATGAATCAGAACTTCATTTCTTTTTTACAGCTGAATAATATTCTGTCAAATGGATAGGCCACATTCTGTTTATTCATCCATCTGTTGGTGGACTCTTGGATTGTTTCTAACTTTTGACTATTGTGAAGAGTGCTGCTTTGAACATTCATGTACAAGTTTTTATTTGAACACCTGTTTTCACTTCTTTTGGGTAGATACCCAAGAGGGGAATTGCTGGGTCATAGCTATGTTTAACTTTTTGTAGGAGTGATATATTGTGATGTCTGCAGTGAACTCTCAAATGGTTCAGGAAACAAACAAATACACACATACATATGCATAGATAAAGAAAACATGGCAAAATGTTAAAAAATCGGTGAATTTAAGTGGATATGTAAGAGTTGTTTGGACTATTCTTGCAACCTTTCTGTAGGTTTAAAAGTTTTTGAAATAGAAAAAAAAGTTTTTGAAATAGAAAAAAAAGTTTTTGAAATAGGTAATTGGGGGAAAGAATCTTTTTAAAAAATCATAATTTTTTAACACTTGCTGAGCCCTGCTCTATTTAATTTTAAAAAAAACTTTTGGAGGGGTGGAGGTAATTAGGTTTGTTTGTTTGTTTGTTTGTTTGTTTATTTATTTATTTATTTATTTTAATGGAGGCACTGGGGATTGAACCTAGGACCTCACACATGCACTCTACCATTTGAGCTATACCCTCTCCACCCGTCCCAGGAAAAGAATCTTCTTGGGACGCCATGCACTTCTGTTGTGTTGGGTTGGCAGACAGGTCATGCAGGCAGGTGGGCCCTTCAGCAGCAAAGTGAAGATTCCTCAGGGCCCAGTGGTGCTAGGCTGTTACCACTGGCATAAACATATATTCTCCCCTTAGAAGCAGCAGGTAATTTGGGGGTGACTCTTTGGCACCCTGGGAACGGCCATTGCCTCGGCCATTCTCCTAGTAGTTTCCTGCTAAATTGAGGATTATTGCCTGAACCAGTTATTTCATTAAGGGTTGCAGAATGGCAATTTTTCTCTTTTTAAAAAAATTTTGAGTGGGGGAGGTAATTAGGTTGATTGATTGATTGATTGATTGATTGATTGATTGATTGAATGGAGGTACTGGGGATTGAACCCAGGACCTCGTGTGTGCTAAGCACACTCTCTACCCCTGAGCTACACCCTCCCCTCAAACGGCTATTTTTCTAACCCTAGCATTGTGCCTATATTTGAAATCTGTAAAGAAGAGCTTTCCCTCATTAGCTTGAGCTGATCACCCTGAAGTCTGTTTCTTGCAGGAAAGACGGGAACAATGATGGGTTCTCTCCTTTAATTACCAGTTTCCAGGGTAAGGCATTGGTGCAGCCACTTCTAATACATGGCGGCAAATGAAATTTTCTATTTTTTTTACTTTTCTTGTAGGTGTCATCATGAATCATGGGTTTTTATATATTCAGTTTCTTCAATCAGTTAAGTTACTACTTTGTCACTCACATGGTCTCATTTTAGGCCTGAGAGCTGGCCCCTGAGCCCTTGGACATGACCCTTTGTCTTGAAAAGCTGTCCTGCTTTCTTAACTGACAAGATGTTCCAGGCTCATCTTCAACTAGTCCCTTCCTTGACCCGAATCAGCCATTTCTCTGTGGATTCTTGGTTCCTTCTGTGAGGAATGGTGGTTAGAGACCAAAATCTGGGCACTTTCAAAATTCAAAAGTCCCACCAAGGGAAACAGTCTGGCAGTTTCTCAAAAGTTAGGCATAGAGTAAACTATGGTAAACACTAGGTAAACACCCCAGAGACACGAAAGCAGCTCCCACAAAGCAAATGTTCACAGCAGCATTATTCATGGTGGCCCCAAAGTAGAAACTACCCAGATGTCCATCAACAGATGAATAAATAAACAAAACATGGCCTGTCTGTACAGTGGAATATCATTCAGCCATGAAAAGGACTGAAGTACCGATACACACTACAACATGGATGAACCTTGAAAACCTGATGCTGGAAAAAAAAAAGACACAAAAGGATACAGATTGTGTGATTCCATTTATGTGGCGTGTCCAGAAGAGGCAAATCCATAGAGACAGAAAGTAGATTAGTGATTGTTCACACCTAAGGGTTTGGGAGGAAATGAAGGGTGACTGCTACTGGGTATGAGGTTTCTTTGGGAATAATGAAAATGTTCTAAAATTGATTGTGGTGATGGTTGCACAACTTGTGAATGTGCTAGAAGCCATTAATTGTTGGGAGAAGGTAATTAGGTGTATTTATTTATTTACCTAACTTTTTTTAATAGAGGTATTGGGGACTGAACCCAGGATCTTGTGCATGCTAGGCATGCACTCTGTCACTGAGCTATACCCTGCCCCCTTCTTGAATGTATACTTTACCCTCAATAAATATGTGTTGAATGTGTGAAGATATGGCATCTTGGAACCATCAGGAAAATATTTCTCAGGCCTGTAGGCCTGCAGGCCTGCACTTAAGCAGTAGGGGTGGTTTATCTTTTGGAGGCAGTAACTGATGGTGTTTCCTTGCCTTGGCTTCTGGGAAGCTCACTGTGCGGCTCCCCTACAGCAAGACAGGCACGAGGGGTACGAGCCTTAACCCAAGCGTTGTCTTTCTCCCTTTTCTCAACCCCCTCACTTTCCTTGATTAATCTTGTTACACTCTATGGAGCTTTGCAGGTTGCTGCAAGTCCTTTTCTGGAGTGAGGCAAGGTGTGAATTAACTGACTAATAATCTTTTCTTCCCTTTGGCTGTTTGCAGCTGGTTCACAGTGATTTGGATGATCTAAAGAAGGACATGGACGAGGTCTGGAAAGTAGTCAGGAAGCTGCTGATTGAAGGCCTCCGATTTGACCCCGACAGTGCTGCTGGCTTTAGGAAGTGAGCCCCTCCTGGGTAGGGGTGCAGCTCCCAGAGGCCGGGGAGTCCCTGTCTCCTGAGAGGAAACGACAGGGGTATCCCAGTGGATTCTGGAAGGAAGGATTCCGGAACTGTGGACCCAGGGAAAGGGGGTGGGGCGGGGGATGGGGCTGAGAGCATCCAGGGAGTCAGAAGTGGGCAGCTCTGGCCTTGGCTGCAGAGGGGACTCCAGATGAGCGTGTGCTCCAAGGCCCTTTTGCTACAAAAGAGGAAACTGAGGCTCAGAGAGGGAAGAGGCCGTGTGAGGCCACACAGGGAGCCTGGGCAGATCTGGGACCAGAGTGAGGCCTCCAGTCATCCAGACAGAGCCTCAGGCAGAGGGACACAATGTTCCTGGGGGAGGGGAGGTCCTGTCCTCAGATCACCCCTCCTGCTCCCCCATGTCCGCCCTGTTTTAAAGCCCTCCATTGTGTTTGGGGTGAGGAGATAAACTACACACACTTTTATCCCTCACTGCAGCCCCAGGCGGCTGCAGATGGGAGTCAGCAGGGGTCAGCAGAGCTGAGCTGAGCCAGGCTGGGCCAGTGGGAGTAGGATATGGCGGGAAGCCCCAGCCCTGAGGCCCAGATGGACCTGTAGCCTCCTCCAAACACTGCCTGGGGCAGGGCTGGCCCTTAGGGCCTGGCCTGTGTGGCAGCTGATGGACCTGGGTGTCTTCCAGGAAACTGTTTGAGCGGGTGAAATGCATCTCTTGCGATCGGCCTGTGGAAATGATGACCGGCCCGTAAGTACCTCTAGGGGTCATCTGGGTCCACCCCTCCCGTCTGGATTCCTCCCTCACCCTCTAAACCCTGCGGTGCCTGTGGGGTTCTGTATGCATCATGTCATTAGCTCCCCGCCCTGGGCAAGGTACTGGCATCTTTCTTCACCAGCCCTGTCAGGTACCTTCTGTGTCCAGGGATGGAGTTGGCTCCAAGAGGAAAAAGATGGAAGGAAACAGGAAAAGCTGAACTTTGCGGGGCTTCCTTACACATATTTTTATGGTTTAACACTTCTGTTTATTTATTGAGGTGAAATTCATGTAACATAAAATCAACCATCTTTAAGTGAACAATCCAGTGCGATTTAGTGTACCTTCACCTCTAATTCCAAACTGTTTTCATCTCCCCAGAGGAAACCCCAGACCCATCAGCACTCACTCTCATTCCCCTCCTCCGGCCCCTGACGACCACCAGTCTATTCTCTGTCTCCATGGATTGGCCCACTCTGGACATTTCATATGAATGGAACCATACACTGTATCGCTTTCGTGTCTGGCGTCTTTCACTGACCATCACATTTTCAAGGTTCATTCACGTTGTCCCATGTGTCAGCGCTTCATTTCCTTTTATGGCTGAATAATTTTCCATTGTGTGGACCGGCCACATTGTGTTGATCCATTTACACGTTAAGGGACATTTGGGTTGTTTCCCCCTTTAAGTTTTTGTGAATAGTGCTGCTGGGAACCTTTGTGGACCTGTATTTATTTGAACCCGTGTTTTCAGTTCTTTTGAGCATAAACCTAAGTATGCAAGTGCTGAGTCATATGGTAACTCTATGGTTAGCTTTTTGAGGAACCACCAAACACTCCAATATGGTTTAAGAGCCATGACCTTGCAGCACCCACAGCCTCTGCATGGCTGGCCTGTTCCTGGTGGCCGGTGAAGCTCACCACCCCACACCCGTCCATGTGCATGGAGGGGCTGGGGAGCTACGTCCAGAATTCTTCTTTTAAACCACAGATATCTGGTTGTATCATTATTTATAATATTTTTTAAAAAAGAAGAAGAAAGGAAATGATCTGAAGTGGTTAATGAGTCACAGTACCTTCACATCAGCCAGTGGGGCGAGTTATAGAGGCCCACCTCACACAGACCCTCTGAGATGTGGAAATGTTCCGTAGCTGCGCTGTCCAGTGCAGTAGCCGCTGGCGAGTGCTTGAAAGATGGCCAATGTGGCTGAGAAACTAAATGTTTAATTTTACTTTAATTTAGTTCATTTAAATAATTTAAATGAGGCCCGTGGCTGCCACATTGGATGGCACAGTCGTGGAAGAATATTGAATGACCTAGAAGAATGCTTGCAATCACTTAAAGGAGAAAACCCAACTGGGGTGTGTGTTATGATCCTACTTTTGTTAAAAAAAAAAAACATGGAAAAATGCTGGAAGGACACATATCAAATTACTTGTCACATGGTTACAGTGCTTTCCTCATTTTTTTTGTGCTTTTCTATACTTTCTAAAATGCTGACAATCAATACGCATTATTCTACATTTTTATTGTGGCTTAACATACATACAGCAAAGTACATAAACGTTTATTATACAACCTGGCAAGTTTTCACATGTGTACACACCTTGGGAACCACCACTCAGATCAAGATGTAGAACAGCTCCAGCTCCTCCAAAGCCTGATGTTTTACTTTATCTTTGTTTTTATTTGATCTTTTTAATAATTTTTAAGGGGAGGAGGTAATTAGGTTTGTTTATGTATTTATTTAAAATTTTTTTTTTAATGGAGGTACTGGGTATTGAACCCCCGAACTTCAGGCATGCTAAGCGCGCACTCTACCACTGAGCTATACTCTCCCCCTATTTTTATTTTTTGTATTGAGGTAAAATGCGTGTAATATAAATTAAGCGTTTTGAAGTGAACAGTTCAGTGGCATTAGTACCTTTACAGTACTGTGCAGCCACTCCCTCAATCTAATGCCAGGACCTTTCCGTCCACCCAGAAGGACACCCCATGCCCGTCGGCAGTCCTCCCTGTCCCCCTCCCTCCGGCCCCTGGCAGCCTCCAATCTGCATCCTGTTTCTAGGATTCATCTGTTCTGATTTTTATTTTTATAGTCAGAACAGTTGTTCTTTATGACTTACAAAAAGGCATAGCGGGCTCTGTGCCATGGACCTTTCTGGAGGGAAGGCTGTGATTGAGGGTGGGCTTCCTGGAGGAGGTGGCCACGCAGGCCACCCAATTAACTCTTGTCCTCCACAGGCATCTCATCACCATCCGCAATGCCCACCTGCTGTCGCGACGGCAGCCAGCCAGTGCCAACAGCCACGAGTACCTGCAGCAGCAACAGATGAGGTGAGTGGGTGGGGGTCCACCCCTCAGAGGTCACCCAGGAACCCAGGCACCAGCAGAGACGTAAACTCCAGCCCCCAGATGACTGTCCCAGGGCACTGCCAGCCATCTGCAAGGGAGATGTCCAGGTGGTGGAGCCGCAGGCAGGCTCATGAAATGACCATGGGGAGAGGAATGGACACTTTTATCGGGCATCCATAATGGGCCAGGAACTGTTAGGGGAGGGTCTCTCACTTAAATCCCACACCCCCTTGTGAGCTATGGTTGGTAGGCCTGCTTCCTGCTTCTCGCTGGGAAAAGTGAGTCACGACCCTCGAGGCTTGCTGTGGCCAGGCAGCCTAAGCGCTTTGACAGACTTGACCTCACTGAATCCTTATACCTTCCCTTAGAGGTCATTCTACTATCACCCCATTTCACAGTTGAACAAACTAAGGCTCAGAGGACTTCAGCAGTCTGCCCCAGGTCACAGCTAGTAAGTGGCAGAGCTGACCCCTAAGCCTGCAGGTTTCCACCGTGCCGGGCTGGCTCCCTGGGCCCCAGCTCCACCCCTCATCCTACTGACGTCCCGGGGCTTCATGGGTGCTTCCTGCACCCAGGCCTGAGGGTGCGTCTGGCCAGGTGAGGGAGTGATGCTGAGCAGCAACCACAGCCACACGGAGGGGAGAGATGTGGGGTCCGTGCCCGACGCCCCCACCTTCCCTTGCCTGACTCCTTGAGATGAGGCCAGACCAGGGCTTCATTTCTGGGGAAACACAGGTCTCAGTTCTTCGCCTCTGCCCCCATAGTGCCTGTCTGTATCCACCCACCAGGCCCCAGGCCTGCCTGGCTGCATCACCCAAACTCAAGCTGGAAGAAATTCCAGTCTTCTCTTGCTAATGGTCAGGCCCTCGGACCCTACCTGAGGCTCGTCTGGGGTGGAGGGGTCTCCAGGTGGCTGCTGACGCCCCTGCCCGGCCCCAGGGAGCAGCAGCGGCTGCAGAAGCTCCAGAATGTGGGAGCCCAGGAGGAGTGCCTGGGCTCGCTGGGCTCTCAGCAGGACTGGGGTGATGGCCCTGGAAACGACACCAACCTCAAGTTCAAGTCATGTGAACTGTCGACACTCTACCCCTACGGGGACCCCGAGCTGCTGGACTATGACACTGTGAGTCAGGCCACAGCCCCTGGTGGCAGGCGACCCCGGGGGAGGCCGGGCCCTGCCTGCCTCTGTGTACTGGAGAGACTGGAGGATGCTCCCTGACCTGGGGCCCGGGCCGTCCAACAGGCCGAGGTAGACATCCTGGGAGTGGACGGCATCCTGTACAAGGGCCGAATGAGCAACAAGGACAAGATGTGGCCGGTGGCTGGCATGGAGAAGGAGCTGGCAGGTGAGGGGTGTCAGGCCTGCCCGGGTGTCCTGCTTTTGCTGGGCAGCCTGAGGCCCATTGCAATGCAGGTGGGACCCAGAGCTGGCAACGTCCCTGACTAGGGGGGAGTCCTCACACAGCCACACGCAAAAATGGGATTCTACTGTATGCCAGATGCTGCATCAGAACAGCATGTGGAAAAGGATGCTGGGGATGGGTGCCAGTCGGCCTCCCCAAAGAAGGAATACTGGGCAGTGGTGGGAGAGTTGTGACAAGGGATGCTGGTCCAAGAAGGAGGCCCTGGACTGCTCTCCTGAGGCCTCTGAGGAGGGGATAAGCTTAGCTGGATGAGGGGGTCAGGTGGGTGGAGAGTGGTCCAGGTGGTGGGAATAGCAGTGCAAAGGCCCTGTGGTGGGTGGAAGGCAGTCCCAGGAACTCAGGAAGGTAAGTCTACCTGGAGTAGGGAGATTAGGCTGGGCTGGGCGTGATGAGGAGGAGACATGGACAGACCCTGGTGGCCTGTGTCCTAACTGTCGTGGGTGGAGGAGGGTTGGGCTGGGGGACACATTGGAATCAGTCGCTCTGCTTGCTGCAGTGTTGTGGCCCCCACTCTAGTTCTCTTCTACTGGGGATACAAGGACTCAGCTCCAGCACTGGGCTGGCAGCACCAAAAGGGGTACTTTCTCTGCCTGCCCCTTTGAGATTTTCCCCCTTTGGGAAGAGGGGTTCCGCACACTGTGCTAATGGGGCTGGTCCAGGAGCCCCAACGTGGCCAGAGGGTTAACTTCTGCCTGTAGTATCCTTCCTCACCCCGCTTTGCCCCCATTAACTTGAGAACATAAGACACATAAGAAGAGGAAAGGGGACTCTCGCTAAGGGTGCTGGACAAAGAAGTCAGTGGCCTGCTTTAGTGTCCTGGGGCTGCAACAAATGACCACAAACCAGGCAGCTTAAGACAACAGAAATGAGTTTAGGAGGCCAGAATCCAAAATCAGTGTGTTGACAGGGCTATCCTCCCTCCAAAGGCCCTGGGAGGATCCTTCCTGCCTCTTCCAGCTTCTGGGGCTCCAGGCGTCCCTGGGCTTGTGGCCCCATCACTCCAGTCTCTGCCTTCACCCTGGATCTCCTCGTCTTCTGTCTCTTATTGGGTTTAGGGCCCAGCTTAACCCAGATGCCCTCATCTCAAGATCTTTCACTTAATCTCATCTGCAAAAACCTTCCTTTAAATAAGGTCACATTCACAGGTTCCAGGGGGACATGTCTTCTGGGGGCTGCCATTCAACCCACTCCCTGGTCTAGGAGGGGAGGACACCATATCGAACACTGTGTTCTTCCCTAGGGCACAGATGTGGCCCTGGGCATGTTAACAGCTCCTCCTGGATGAGGCTTGGCTGCTTCAGGACGCTGGTCTCCAATGCTGTCAGGAGGGACTCAGGCTGGGCTCTGGGGTCACCAGGCAGGATAACAGTGGTGGCTAATATTTAATGAGCCTGACCTCCTGCCAGGCCCTGCTCTGCTTCCTTTCACCCTGAAACAGCTGGCGAGGCATTGCACGGATGAGCAGGTGAGAGCCGCTTGCTGGGAACACATCCTCAGCGGAGGGGCTGGGATGTTCTACACACCTGACCCTTGTCTCCAGTCATCCATCAGACGTTGCCCCTCTCCACCCATCTCCCCCAGGGCTGTCTTCACCAGCATTCGATGAATGGCCTAAAACCCGCTCTGACCAGTCCCCTCCCAGCCTGGAACCCGTCAAGATGAGTGTGCTATGGCGCTGTAACAGAGTACTACAAACAGTAGTTTAAAACAACACAAATTTATCTTAATTCTGGAGGTCAGAAACCCAAAATGAGTCTTACAGGGCCAAAACTGAGGTATCTGCAGGGCTAGTTCCTTCCAAGGCTCAAGGGGAGACTCCGATTCCTGGCCGGTTCCTTCCAGAGGGCCCCCGCATTCCTTAGCTTGTGGCCCCATCTCCTTCTGCCATCTTCTAAGTCATCACTCTGACCTCAGCTTCCATCCTTATGTCTCCTTCTCTGACTCTGACCCTCTGGCCTCCACTCCTGAGGACCTTGATTATATTGGGCCCACCCAGAGAATCCAGGATCACTTCCCTATCTCGAGATCCTTAACTTGATCACGTCTCCAAAGTCCCCTCTGCCATGTCAGGTGACATACTTACAGGTTCTGGGGATTAGGACAGGGACATCTTGGGGGGCATTGTCCCCCGAGTCTAGACTCCTTGGCTGATCTTCAGGCCCCTTGCCACCCTCTTCTGGCCTCATCTGCTCCCTCCACCCTCACACAACTGCTCTCTCTCAACGATCCAGGCTCTTCCCCACCGTGGGGCCTTTTGCACGTGCTGTGAGCTCCACCTGGAAGCCCTAGAGAACGTTTCTCATCTGCCAGGGCTCCAGTGCCCCCTCCCCTTAGGAGCCTCCCAGCTCCCTGTCTTCTGGCTCCTGCAGAGGCGGGAGAGCCATGGAGGAGGTGCTGGAAGGAGCAGATGTTGGGGTCAGGTGGTGGGTTTGGGTTTGGGCCTGTATAGTCCAAGGCGTCTGTGGGCCTTGGAGAAGAGTGCTGGCTCAGAGTTGGGTTCCCAGGCCTTGCTGGTTCTCGATTTTGAACCTGTATCCCAGGCCCACATTCCTCACCTTGAAGGGAAGGAGTGTGACAGTCTCATCAGTCAGCTGGTTGGCAGGTGCTACCCCTCTGTGGAGGGGTCCAGGTGCCAACCAGCAATCAGAGCGGGCGCCAGGGAGTGACTCTCAACTGGCCATTTGCTCTTACACCAAACCCACAAAGCACACGGGAGGCAGTTCTTAGCTCAGGTTCAAGGGACGTGACCCAAGCTGTATGGATCCCAAAGGCTAATGGGGAATCAGGGTGGTCAGCTGGGCCCTCCAGGGTGCAGACTCTGAGACAGAGTTAGAGATACAAGAGGTCTGGGATGGGGAGGCACTAACAAAGAGGAGGAAAGAAGGGGGGCCAGGCAGAGAGCCCCTCAGACCATGTGCAGACCTGACAAGGTCCAGGCCAGCCTAGTGGGGCGCTTCTAAGTGAACACTGCCCAGCAGACGGCCAGGCCCTGTGCTCCCCTACTGGCCAGAAGTGCTAACAGCCCCGGAGAGGGCCAACAGCTGGAAGTGGTCAGCTTCCTGTGCTCCTTAAAGCTGAACGGTCAGCTCCTTCTTAAAGGGAGAGCCGAGCGGCACCTCCTGCTGCCACACGGTCCTGGTCACTCAACTGGTCACTCCTGAGCCCTCCTTGGTGCTGGGTGTGTTTTTGATGCCACTGGGGAGACCTGGTGAGGTCAAAATAGAGTTACTACCCCCTTAGAGTTTTGACTCCATGAAGGATGGTCAGATGTAAATGAATAAGTAAGTTCAGCGAGTGAATGAGATGAAACATGGAAATGGGGGAGAGAATGATAGGGTGGAGGGATGACCCTGTGGAGCAGCTGATCTGAAGGACTCTCTGAAAAGGGACATCATGAGGAGACAGCCAGGGAAGGACACAGCCATCCAAGCAGAAGGAACAGTCAGGGTCCTGCGTGGGAAGGAGCTCTGTGCCCCAGAAACATGTCCAGACCCCTGTGCCCTTCTCTGCCGCCTGGGAGTCCCTCCCCTCTCCTCCTCCTCCTCCCAGCATGTTCCCAACTTGTGCATTGGCCTTTGGTCTGCATGGCCAGTCGTGGTGATTCTTGGCTGGACTGGGAGAAGGGGACGCCTTGGATTCAAAAGTAAAGGATGGGAACAGACCCCAAAGGCCACATATGGTGACCCCTCCTGTAATGTGTCCAGAACAGGCAAATTGCCAGAGACAGAAAGCAGATCAGTGGTTGCCAGGGGCTCTGGGGAGGGGAGAATGGGGGGTGACTACCTCCTGGGTATGGGTTTCTTTTTGGGGTGATGAAATGTTCTGGAACCAGGTGGAGATGGTGGTGGCACAACCTGGTGAATGAACTTAACGCCACTGATTGCTCACTCTGCCTGGTTAATTTTATGTGAATTTTAGCTCAACAACAACAAAAAATGTGCACACACAAAAGCTGAAGGGCAGGAAGATGAGGGTGGGGGTATTCCGGGAGTCTGGCCGTGGCGGGAATATTTAAAGAACCACCAGACCCGCCAGGCCAGCATTTCTCTTGTAACTTTTTATGCTCAATGTCTCTTTCCTCCCTGACCTGGAGTTACCTTCAAAAAGCCTCTTCCTAATATCTCAGCCTCCAGAAGCCTTACACTCAAGAAAGTGGGGAGTGAGAAAGGGTCTTCCATGCACAACTGGGTGGGGGTTGGGTGTGTGAAGAGACAGTGTGGGGGCAGCAGTGCAGGGGTCCCACCAGAGCGAAAGGGCTTTTGAAGGGGCCAGAGAACAGGACGTGGGCCTCCAGGGTGAGGCTGAATTCTGGCAGAGCCCACCCCTACCCCCGTCTCTTCCCCTGTCTTTTTCACTAAGCTGTGAAGGTTCCGCATCCCCCGGCTCGAAACCCATATGAAGGTGTGCACCCAAGTGCCTTATTCGGCTCCATCTACCCCCATGAGTATCTGTCTCCCACCTCTCTGGCCCAGCTGGGATTCTGGCAGGGTCTCTGGTGCCCCTAGTCCCAGCCTGGGGCTCTCCTGCCCCACCTCATCCATCTCTCACCTTCTCTGCCTGTACCTGGGCCAGTGAAGTTCCCTTGAGTGGCCCCCACCCAGCACCCAGCACCCTGGCCAGGGCCTCCAGCAGTCCTGGGCTCCAGCTTCCCCTTCAGCCAGGCTTCCTGGCCCAGGCACCATCCCAAGCGTCCAGGTGTCCAGCTGGCTGCAAGGGTTGGATAAGGGAGGGCTCGTGAGCTGGGTTGCAGGTGACTGAGCTCATGGCTTCCCGGGTTCACATGACCATGTACCCAGCATCTTTGAGCGCTCTACAGTGTACACTTCCTCCTTCCATCTCTCACCCAGTCCTATCCTGCCCGGGTGAGGTGGGCACAGCTAGCTCCTTTTAAAGTGGGGAAGCTGAGGCCCAGCCACCTTGAACTGGGGAATCCCAGATCCTGGACTCCACGGCCTGTGTCCCCTCGGGTGCTCTGCTCCCCTTTAGGGTCTACCTCTGGTTTCATTTATCTTGGGCTGACGCCCCCTCCTCTAGGAAGTGTAGGGTGCCTGGGACTGGGTGAGCCGAGGTAGAGTCTTGGGGTGTCTCTCCTTGGTGGGGATGACCCCATCAGGCCAGCCTCTCTCCAGAATGTTCTTGGGACACATTCTGGGTCTCTCCTGCCCCTCCCAGCCTTGCCTCCCCATGCCAGCATGGGATCAGCCGCTTCAGGCCCCCATTCGATGATGCCAGCTCCACCACCGTCTCTGCCACCCCTGCCACTGCTGCCACCGCCAATGCCGTCCCTGCAGGATCCCCAGCCGGCCTCAGGGCCTGCCAGGCACCTGAGGCCACTGCGCCTCGAGTTCCAAGCCAGCACGCAGTCCGCCAAGGAGCCCACCAACCGGTGAGCCCTGGGCTTGTGCCCCGACAGCGCCTGCGTTTCCTCCCTGCCCTTCCCACGCCTGCCTCTGGCGGAGACCACGCCCTGAGCCTGGCCTGGGGAAGGACTTAAGGGAGGGGTCTCCATAAGGGACTCTTTTTGACCCAGTGGCTGTTTTCACCTGCATATAAATACACACAACACAACCCTTCTCATGCTGTTTCATGGGGGGAACACAGCTTTTGAGACTGAATTCCCTATTAAACCCATTTAATTCCTTGACCAATTTTTAACACAACACAGTTAAAGTGGTTTTAAAAACACTTTCCCTTTTATTTTGCTGAAATAATTTCATCAGAACCCGTTCGAATTACAGCTAATGCTGCTGTCCATTTTCTTTGGGGACCATTACTTCTACCAGGACCAGCATTCTCATGGGAACCAAATTTTACTGCGGGCATGCTTTTTTGTATTGCTTGTTCCCACCAGTAATTACCGTTATGAATTGGATATTTAAAGAATCTGATTGTTTGTATTTACTTCTGTTTAATCCATGAGGCGCTTGGAGCAACAGCCTGGAATCCTCCAGGACTGCTCTGTCCCTGTGAGGACTGGGGCCCTGCACCCTGTTTGGCGTCTTTCTGGTCCTTTGGTTCCCTTGCTAACTGAGCACGAGCTTGGTGGAACAAAGGGCAAAGCAGGAGGTCAAAGCGTGCTGATTTGGCAGTTCAGTGGCTGGCCTCGGAGCGCAGAGTGCAACCCTCACACCTGCCTCTCCGGTCCTGCACCCTGGCATGGTTTCTGCCCCCAGGATGGTTTATTTGTCCCTCCTCTTCCCTCTCACCTTCTCTCTTTGTCTCTTTCCATCCCCTCGCTTGTCCAGTCGCGCCCTCTACCCCTTGTGTACTCCTGACATTTCTATCACATGCCACAAAGACTAAAAAAATTTTCCCTCTGTGTGGTTTTGGGGCATAGGCACCCCCCAACATCCACTACAGGCCACTGGGACAGTGGAGCGAGTCAGGGAGTGGGGTGGGAGTGAGCTGCCCAGAGGTCCCCCTGGAGGAGCCAGGGTGCTGGCATGAAGGAGCCCTTGGGCCTGGCAGCCAAAGGAGTCCTGGACACTGTGTGCCTGCCCCTTCCCGATTGTCCCCCAGCCTTCCCACCCCGCCCCAGCTCCTCACCTGCGACCCCTCCTGGACCTGACTTCTCTTTTCTTTCTCTAAGGACTGTGTCCAAATGAGGTCAAGCTCTTCCTAACCCAGGTGACCCAGGTGACCTACCTGCCCATGCCACCTTGGGGGACACTGGCTAGTGCAGCCTGGCCCCACCCCCATATCACAGATGAGTATCTTTGTCAATTTCTCCCCAGAATAAAATCTTTCACTTTTCTGATTGTGGATAAAGGTGATTTGGCCCTGTGCTCTCTGCAAGGGGTGGCCTTGCCTGCCCCACATGGGTGGGTGAACCTGCTGGCCCGTCTTCAGGTCATCACCCCAGGGTCAGCCTCCCAGAGCTCACCACAGCTGAGTCTCAGCAGAGATCCATAAGCCTCCCTTCCTCCACCACACATCCCACAGTAACAGAGTGCCCCATGCTGCCCTGGTCCTGTGTGGTGGGCAGGTCAGGGGCCCATAGGACAATGGTGTGACTTGCCCAGGGTCATACAGTGACTCCTCAGCTCTCTGGCCACCTGCCCAGGAGGCCCTAACTTCTTCAGTGCTGTACACAGCTATGAACAGTCCGACTTCCATCCCCTCTCCCATGGCAGAGAAGGGAGGTGCGGCTGGGTTCGGAGAGACAGAGAGATGGGGGCTTCTGGGGAGGCACCTTGTGCCAGGTATGGTCAGGCTTGTCCCCTGCAGCCCTGACCCTTGTGGAACTAACAGGCACCCAGGCCCCACTCTCTCAGCCCCTCATAGCTGCCTTTCCAGCCCATTTCTCAGATGTACCAATGAAATCAGTGCTGGAGTGGGTTCCTGCAGCCCAGGGAGGGAGTGAGGCCCAGGTAGGTCACTGTCCAACTATTTGCAAACTGACAGGCCTCCTGGGTGCTCTAGAAGGTGGGGAACTGCAGACCCAACTGTAGCCAGCCAGGGCACAGGCCCGAACATGGCAGTTCTGTCCCCCGTGGGGGTGGTGGGGAAGCCAGCCTTTGGCCTGGTCCCAGGTGGGAGCTGCAGGCAGAATCCTTGCCAAGGACGTGGCAGAACGCCCCCTCCCCTATTCCAGCCCCAGCGGGTGGGACCCACAGGCCTGGGCAGCTGGGAGGGAGGCACTGCTCCTACTCCTAGGGCTGCTGCTTCAGAAGAGTGGCCCACCCACCCCATCCCAGCAGGGGAAGGTGCTTGGGGAACAGACAGACCAGGACGGGGTCTGTAGAGTCGGACCCAGTGCCCCCATACCCCTAAAAGAGCTGTGTTCTTTTAAGGCTCATTTGAAATACATATATTGCCAAATATAAGCTGTGATTAAGCAACTAGAGACGTTTCCAAATGCAGGAATTGGAAATAGCCTTGCCTCAAAAGGTCTCCTTTTGGCCAACCCAGGCGGCCTCCCCGACAAGGACACCAGGAAGTAACTGGAGTCAAAGCCCTGGTCTATCCTCAGATGAGTCCTGCTATGAAAAGCCCCTCAGAGACCTCCAGGGCCACAGCAGCCCCGCCTGCCGCCAGTTGGGGGCCAGACTCGGGAACAGTGTGGTTTTCTGCAGCCGGCCACAGTGTGTTCTGAGACCCTGGGGACTTTCAGCAGCCCCGGGGGCGTGCACCTTCGTCCAAGGGAATCTTACAGAACAAGCCCTTCTCTCTAAAACTCTGAAGGAGCCCTGCCTGTCTGCAAAAAGCATTTTAGAGCCTCCATTCACCCCCTAGGTACCTCCTCCACCCCACGGAACAGGGCATTTACTTCCGCAGCTGCTCCTGGTGAAAAGCAAATCCCCTTCAGAGATTCCAGCAGACTCTGGGACAGGGGTTGGACATGCACATGTCCGTGGTGGCCAGCGGAGTGGCTGGCCAGCCAAGGCCAGACCGGGCTGGGTACCCACCATGGTGGTCAGTTTCAACCAGTTGTGCCCTTAAAGGAAATTGGGCCAGCTATTACAAATTTCCAAGATGAGCTGAGAAAGACTTTTCATGTAAACTCTCCTGATTTTAAAGTGCTGGTGGACAAATCAAAAAGATGTAACACCATGCAAGCCCAACAGCACACATGAGGGGCCTGTAGGTTTGCAAACCCCTGTGATAGCCATGCTCTGATCATTTAACAGCAGACCTGAAGGGCCACTGTCACCCAGGAAGGCCAGACCTAGGTTCCCACATGCCGCCCTGTGCCCTTTTCAGAAATAACACATGCAGAGCTCCAATCACACTCTTCCCATCAAATTCATGGATGCAAATGGTGTTCTTTAGAATGGAATTTTGGAAACACAGTCATCTGGAGCTCGAGTCTGGCAGTCAGGTCTGGGGTGACAAAGCCTGGAGAGGGTGGACTTTGAGGTGATAAGGCTGGTTTTCTCTGTGTGCTGCTCAGGCAGCTCCCAGGAGGTGCCCGAGAGGAAGGACAGCAGAGGATGACTATAAATGTGAGTCTGTTCTGTTCGTGCATCAGTATCTTTGCTTTTCAGCCAGTTTCCAGCTGAACATGTAGATGGTTACTGACTCCTCCAGTTTTGCTTCTGAGCTTCTGAGCTTGGGGAAGTTGAGGAAGTTCCAGGTTCTCAGCATCACATTCAAGTTCTGGGGCACGTGGCATCCATGTGAGCCCCGCTCTGGCTCCCCTCGTTTTCCCACGTGCTCTTGCAGCCCTTTGCTGGCCTGAGAGATGCTCAGCCTTGCCCACTGCCCCCTCCTGCTCCGGTTCCCACTGCACCTGGGCCACTAACTAAAAATCAAGGCTCCCAGGCCCTCCTCAGAACAGTTGCCTCAGGCACCCAGGGGTCCCTTATGCTCTGCAGGCTTGGGGGGCATAAGCCTATTGGCTCCCAGTTGCTGTGAGGGGCTTGTGTTGGGCGACTGCATCAGAATCACCCAGGAGCTATTTTACTTTTAATAACAGCTACGACATAAGTGACACGCTATACAGTTTACCCTTTTAAAGTGTATGATTGACTGTTTTTCAGTATATTCGCAAGTCGATCACCAGTATGCTGGGGAATGTTTAAGGTGATACTGTCAGGGCCTCTCCCCAGAGAGCCTGATGCCTTGGGGCCTGGAAGCTCCCAGGACACTCTGCTGTGCAGCCAGCCACGGGAGCCACGGGACAGAGCAGGGGATGGGGGAGATGCTCTCCACTGGGGCAGGCCTTGCCCCCAGGTCACATTTCACTACGTCTACAGACATTTTTGGTTGTCACAACTGGGGGATGCTACTGGCACCTAGTCGCAGGAAGGGGCCAGGAACACCGGTCAGTATCTCACAGTGCCCAGGGTGCCCGAGGGGCTGGAAAACGTTCCAGCCCCAGGTGTCCAGTGTCCACATTAGGAAAGTTGGATTTACAGGAACCTCGAGACCCTTCCAGCTTTAATGAGACACATGGGAACTCCAGGCCCAGCCCACAGTGGCCCCCAGAAACAACTGAGCTAACGGTTAGAAGCAGATTCTGATTCAGTGATCTGGGCTGGGGCCTCAAGCCTTGCATCTCTAACAAGCAAGCTCCCAGGTGATGCCGCTTTGCTACTCAAAGTCTGGGGACCACACTTTGAGTAGCCTGGGTGTGGTTCACTTACAGGTCACCTAGGGCTTGCCTGGGGAGGAGCCTCCAGCTTGCAAATTCTAGATGGTGCACCATCTTGTGTGGTCCTGATGTGAATGGCCACCTCAGTAATCTGCCCACCGGAGAGCTCAGGTACACTCATCCCCACATGGCAGACACCCAGAAACAACTGCTTCTGGAAAGCATTCTTCCTACACTCAGAGAGGGGTGTGGCAGCTTCCTGAGAATTTTCTTCCATCCAAAAGGATGGAGCAGCTGCACTGAAGATTCAGGAGACCCAGGAGCACCTCACTCTTCTCCTCCTGCCCTCAGGCCTCTCCCCACAGGCACCTAGGTAGAGCCAAGCCCCCTCCGGACTCCGAGAGGTCATAAGAAGGGTGGGTTTCAAGCTCATGATACACTTCCAGGACATAAGCAACAGCTCAAGCTGGGGGCACCACAGTCAAGACTTCAGCGGCAACTGGGGGACAAACAGTAGTCCACGGAGCCTGTCCAGGCTCAGACAGGTGGAGGTGAAGCTGGGTGGTGACATGGCAACCCTATGGAGCAAAAGCAGGACTGTCGATGGCAACTGTGGAGACTTCAGTCAAGCAGGGAAACTTCCAAGATGGAACTCTTCAACCCTGGTGCCATCCAGAAGGCCGAGTGCCCGGAGGCTCTCCTAGATTAGGGAGCGAGGTCTGCCCAACAGGAGGTACAAGGCCAAGTTGGAGGACTGCCGCAGAGGCCCACGCCTCTTCCTTCACCAGGGATGCCCTCCACAGGTACAGGAAGCCCAGGGCAGTGTAGGGTGTCCCTGGCTTCTCCCTGGGGGCAAGAGCAGGTTCCTGCTCCAGCCCAGCTCAGGAGCAGCCAGGGATCCACCGTCTATTGCCCCTGGGTGGCTCATCTTAGCAACCAAAGATTTGAGCAGAGGGTTGGACTCTGCCCGGCCTTGTCCAGTCCCCCTTGCTAGGCCCCCACAGGCTCTGCGTCCAAACCTACTATCACAGCTATGGGTGCTGTGGCCTGCGCTTCCCCAAGGAAGGGCCCTGCCCCAAGAAGCACGTTCACTGAAGGTTGGGCTGAGGGTCCAACCTGCAGCTGGTCACTGGGGCCCTAAGGCAGGAAAAAAGGTCTTCATATGAAACCCAAGGAAACTAGAAAGCAGCTGTTAGCCTTGGAGGTGGGGATCTGTCCAGCTGGGCAGGGGGAAGGGTGGGCAGAGAGGCTGGGGTTCTGGGAACACAGGCCAGGAACTAACTTCATGGGAAAAGCCTGGGGTAGGAAGATTCCAGAGCATGTTATGGTTGAAAAGACAGCGACAGACAGGAGCAGTGTGGAGCCAGGCGGGACTGGGGGGTGGGCCTCTGCTCTGGGTTCGGCTGGCACTCTCCCCCAACACGCTGAGCCAGCTGGCAGCAAAGCTTAGGATACGAGGCAAGACGACAGAGCCTGGTGGTGGGTTGGAACTCTTTCTTCTCCTTTGTTAAAAGGGGGAAAAGACTGGTAATGGGGTACCCCCCGGGCTCTGGGGGAGACATGCAGGCAGCCCCAGCAGGCAGGCACTGGGGGATGGGTGGGAAGAGTCCTGGAGTTTCCCACAATCCTTTTCTCTGCAGGGAACAGCAAGGCTGGCTGCCGAGGGGGCAGAGGAGAGGGGCAGGGCCCTGGGGAGAGGGACTGGCGGGCAAGGGACTTGGGGGCTCACTCTAACATGCAAAGTCCAGCTGCCCCATAAACTAGGTTGCTTCTTGAAGGACGACATACATATAAATACACAGACACAGCTACACGCACACATGCGGAGAAAGCTCTGCATTCCCGAGGGTTGGGATCTAGGCCTGCCGGCCCCCAAGGAGCTCCAAGGCAGAAGCTGGCCGAGTCTCTGCCTCGGCAGTTCTCCGCAGCCCCCCGGGGCAGGGCGGGGTGGGGCGGGCGAGTCCTCTGGGGAAGGCTGCTTGTTCTCTGAAGTTCTATCCACCAGCACCCAGATGACTGGGAACCAAATCCACCGCAGCTGGGTGCTGCATGCCTGCGCTGCCAGACACGCGTGTGGGCAGCCTGTGTGCTGGCACGAGGGTCCGGTCTCTCCCCTCCAGGGCTCCGGGGAAGGGGGGTGCAGACAGAGGAGGGTGAAGGGGCCCGCAGAGACATCCTCTCCCCCGCCCCACGGGGTCCTGGCCTCCGGGAGGGGGGAGGGGCCTCCTTTATCTCTCGGCCTCCATGGCAGGGTGCGCCCTGGGTTCTGAGGCGGCCTGTTGGGGGACCAGGGGTGGCCAGTCTGACGCCGGGGAAGGAGGTGCCGGAGTCCACAGGGGCGGCTGCTGCAGCTGGTGATGCTGTGCCCCGCCTGGTGGCGAGGCCGCAGTTGGCCAGCTGGGCGCCGCGAAGCTGCCGGTGGCGGCATGCGGGAAGTGCGGCGGGGGCGATGTGGCCGTGGCAGCCATCGGGCTGCCGCTGCCTCCACTGTGAAAGCTCTCGGAGGCCTTGAGACGGGAGAACATGGTGAGGGCATCAGGGAAGTTGGGGGGTGTGGCGGGGGTGTTGGCAGGAGTGCACATCTGTGGGGAGAAAAGGAACAAAGAGGGGTGAGCATCCCTTTCTAGGAGGGCCCCGTGCCTCCGCTGCCTCCTAGGGGGAGACCTGTACCCCTTCCCTGGATGCACCCCAAATCCCAGGTGGTCCACCAGCCGGGAGCTCAGAAAGGAAAGGTGTGGTGCCCAAGATGGGTGGCCCACTGTGCCTGCTGTCCAGCCCCAAGGAAGTCCCATCCCAGGAGCCCCTCCACGGCTGAGAGCCACTGCACCTTCCTCAGGCCTGGGCGGCTTCCCCCTGCCCCAAACTCGGAGATCCTGCATGGCTGCCCTGGGGCTGCCCGGCACTTACCATCTGGTGGTGGTGGTGGCTGTAGGGGATGTTGGTCTCCTGAAAGAAGGCGCTGAGGGCCGTCTGCAGGAAGAAAGGCCGACTTTACCCTCAGGACCCCTGTGGCCCTGCCTACTGAGTAGGAGAGATGAAGTGCCTGTCAGCCCTGGGCAGGTCCAGCGGTCAGGGAAGACCCTCGTGTCATTCCTGCCACCTGGCCGCCAGGGGCTTCCAAATCATACCTACCTGGTATCGTCATCGTAACGTAGGGGCCTGTCTCATGCGGAAAGACCTCCAGGAGATTTCAACCTGACTGTTACCAAGACCATGGTAACAAGTCCCTACTCCTCTCTGAGCCTCAATTTCTTTGTCTCTGAGCCAGAAGATGGCAAAGGCCCCTAGGTGTTGAAGAGTCTGTGACCCTTCTACACCTCTCCTGGGCTGAACAAGGAACCCTGCCCTGGTCTGGTCCTCAGTTTCTCCATCCACACCACAGGAGACTGGACGAGGTGGACTGCAGATTCCCCTCCCTTGTAGCAGTGACCTCCTAAGATCCACAGTCCTGCTGGGAGAGCCGAAATTAAGTAGGATGGTCTGGGTTTTGCACTCCTGTCCTGTCACCTGAGCCCTACTTGGAATGCTCCCAAGATGATGGAGCAGAAGGAAGGCAGAGGTGAGGTTTGCACCCAGGATCCTGAGGAGGGGGTGGCAGCCCATCTAGTGCTCATCTAGTGGCCCTGGGGGGTTGGGGGGAGGGGCTCCAGGGCGGCCTCCGCTGGTGTTGGTGTGTCCTGGTTCAGCCCCTGCAGGAGGGGCGTCCAGAAAAATAAAGGAACCAGCTGCTCTTGCGAAAGCGCTGGGTGAGGGAGCCCGTCAAGTGTGCGAAGGGTCTGCAGGCGCTCTGCTCTGTCCTCTATTGATGCTCCCTCAGTCTCGCAGCCCCAGCCCAGCCCCGTCTAACATCCTCCCTACTCCCAACACACCCGAAAATCCAGTCTGGCTCCCAGGGCTTACTCTGGGGGTTTCATTATTAAAGTAAATTCAAATGAATTATTCTGGGAATTTCCTGCTGGAGACGCCCTACCCTGATGTCCCCAAACACGAGTGTGGAATCTGGGGGAGGGCCTTGGTCTCTAAGCGCCTCCTTGTGACACGCCCCCCCCCCCAGGAGACACACCAAACCATTCCTCCCCCAAAAGCAGCTCCAAAGGCCACTGCTGTGTATGAGGATTCCACAGAGAAACGGTTGCCCCTTTCCTGCCTTCTTAATGCTCTCCCAATCATAAAACACACTGGTTCCCTTCCCCTAGCAGCCTTCTGTCCTCATCAACACCCAAATCACAGAGAATGTGACCTCAAAACATGGCCTCCAGCTGGACCAGCCCTCAGCCCAAGTATGCTGCCAGCCAGGCGTGGAGGACACAGAGGGGAATTAGCCATGAGGAACCCCACTCACTCTCAGTAAGAGATCTGAGATCTGAGTGTTCAAAACCCATTTTACCTTAAGTGAACCTCCATACTCTCTGTATCCCCATTTTACACATGATGAAACTGAGACTCAGGGAGCCTGGAGCACAGGGCTCCTACCCTTTGGGGCCACCAGAGCCTCCTAGTCTGCATGCTGCACCTGCCTCTCCTGAGATCAGAGTTTTTCCCCAAGCATTTCAATCTTCAAAGCTACATTTCCAATTCCTGTGACCAAGCGACACCAACCAATGCTACCTGAGTGACTGCCTAGCTGGTACCAGGCTCTGTGACTGGGCTGAGAGTGCCTACAGGCAGGGCCCCTTCCCACCGGACACCTTGCCTTCCCAGCCCCAGGCAGGGAGGGAACCATATATGCAGAT
This sequence comes from Camelus ferus, assembly GCF_009834535.1. Taxonomy (NCBI): domain Eukaryota; kingdom Metazoa; phylum Chordata; class Mammalia; order Artiodactyla; family Camelidae; genus Camelus; species Camelus ferus. The sequence goes on from NC_045713.1 coordinate 15,757,238, forward strand.
GTGGGACTCAAGCAAACTGCCATGAATGTGGTTTTGCAAGTTTTGCCACATCCAGCTCTTGAAACAAACGGGCTGATTAGGGAGCTTCCTGCAGGGTGGGGCTGCCAGGGTTGGGGGCAGCTGGCCATTCACTCCTTAGAGGTCAACACCCACCCACCCAGGTACAGCTGAGAAAACTGAGGCCAGAGGGTGGGACCTGCCCAGAGAGACAAAGTGGCCTCCCATCTTGTGATGTGAGGACCAGCCCGGGGTCAGCTGTTCCCCTAAGACCTCTGGTAGGAAAGTGAGCAAAGATTCCTCTGGGAGTACTGGCTACCGTCTCCCCTCACTGTCCCAACATTCAGGCAGGATTCTGATCCCTATCCCACTAGCAGGAAACTCCAGTCTCCTGCCTCTTCCCTGTTCCCCTCTGCAGGCCCAAAACTTCCCGGGGCTGGCTCCTCAACGAGAAACTGGGCTCCTAAACCTGAACTGGACACAAACTCTACAGGCTGGCTGGGGCTGTAGCCTTACACCTGTGAGAGGCGGAGCTCAGGGGCTCTGGCCTCATCCCTAGATACCACCCTGGGTTATTTCTGGGATGGCTGAGTTAGTGAAGGCCAGGTGGCCTCTTGGCAGCACAAGAGCACAAGGCCTGGACACTACTGCTCCCTGAGTCAGGGAGGCCTGCGGCATGGGGGCCTGGATGGCTGAGAGCTACTGAACCGCGTACACCATGCCATGCACTGTGCAGGTAGACACGTCAGCCAGCACAGAGGAGGGCACCCGGACACGCATCTAGAGCGGGGTACACAGATGCACACCTGCAGCTGTTGTGTGGGCTCCAATACACCACCCATACACTCGTGTGTACGCACGTGGGCACCGTCTGCAAAACGGCGACGTGCGTGTGTACACACAACACACACACGCCGCACCCGCGCCCAGGGTGGACTGCGTGTTTACACACACGCCAACATGCCCACACGTAGTGTGGCGCGTGCGTAAACACAAATGCACATGTACGTGGACACGCGCCGCCCAGCTGCCCAGCAGGCACGCAGACTCTCAGACCCACACACGCCGGTCGGCTCCGCCCGCGGGCCCGGGGCTCCCTCATCCCGACCTCGCGGGTCCCGAGGTGGGGGAGACGCGGGTCCAGCTCAGCCCAGGCCTGGGGCGTCTTCCTTCGGGCCGTCCGCCCGACTGTCCGTCCGGGCCGCTGTGCCGCCCCGCCGCTGTGCCGCCCCGCCCTGGCCGTTACTCGAACAAAAAGTGTGTGTGTTGGGGGGGGGGCCCTCCACGCAACCCGACCGACCGGGGACTTGGGGGGCGGGGATTCGGGGCGCTGCGGGGCAGGCTGCCCCTCCCGCCCACACCGAGCCGGCGGCGTTTCCGGGGGCCGCGTAGACGCGGCCGCGCGGCCGGGCCTGACCCGCACGCCGCGTTTGCGCGATAGAACCCGGACGCCGGGGCGCGCGACCGCCGGGACACCAGGCCGAGTGCGCGGGCCTGGCCTCAGCGGAGCGCGCAGCGGCACGTGTCCGCACGTGTCCACACCAGCCCGCACACAACCCGCAACCCGCGCCTCCAGGAGTGACGGACACCCGCACCCGGGCCCCGGCCCGACAGCGCACCTCGAACTGCCAGTGGGCCGCCTGCAGCAGCTGCTTCGCCTGGTCGGCCGCGCAGCCCGCCGTGCAGCACGAACTGGTTGATCATGACCTGGTGCTTGAGCTCGTCCATGTTCACGGACATGGCGCCACCGCCGCCTGCCCGCTCCGGCCTCCCGCCGCCGCGCGCTCCTCCACCTCACGCGTCCACCATTAGCGAGCCGGCTCCGGCTAATACAAATATTTACTGTGGGCTCTGACTCACCGTGCCTCGCCTCGCTCAGGGCCGCGGGGGGCATGCTGGGAGATGTAGTCCCGCGCCGCTTCCGCCGCACTGGACGGGAGCTGCGGGCCGGGCCCAAGGTATGCCTTAAAATTTGGGCGCCTACTGTGTGCAGAAGCGGGACGTGCACGTTGCTCTGGAGGCATCCGCGCTCCAGTCCCGGCACTGACGGGGGTCAGGAGGCGGGGGCCACAGACCGTGCATGAGTGCAAACACCAGCGAGCGTATTTGCCAAGACCCCAGGACCCCGAACCCTGCTGTGGTTAGCATCCCTCCTGTGTGGAGTGAATGCATCCTAGGGGAACGGCGGGGGCTAGGGATTTTGGTACAAATCGGCAGCACTAGGGCCGTAAGGTCCCAAAGACTGGCACACAGTAGATGCCTACAAATACTCGTTCAGTGAGTGCATGAACCTGCCCTTTAGTTTTCTGCCCAAAGTCACCTCCTCCAGGAAGCCTTCGAGTCTTCCCCAACACACAGCGCAAGCTTGTATCGCCCACTAGGCCAGGCACACAGTAGGCCCGAGGAAAGTCTGAGAAAGGGATGGCGCCCGCGATAGACAGCCTCGACAGCCTTGGGGTGCGGTCTCTGAGATGCTCCGACTTTCCCACGCAAAATTTCGTGCACTTTGCCGGAAATCTCAGCTTTCAGCGTGCGGGCGCCAGGACCGCGCGGAGCCAGTTCCGGGGCGGCCCTGAACTCCTATTCCCAGAATGCCCCGGTTTATTTGCATCGTTCCATCCTGAGTGACGTCAAGTGAGTGAGGCAGTGCTTCGGCCTATGGGCGGTCGCGAGGTGTTAGGACCTGGCCATATAAGGTAAACAAAGCTGGCGGTCCAATGAGGCGGCGGCGGGGGCGGGTACTGGGTCAAGGCGGGCGGGGGTGCATCACGTGGAGGGCGGGGGCGGGTCTGGAATTGCGCGGCGGGTGGGGTGGGGTGTTGTGGACTGTGTTTACAGCTCCGCACGCGCCGCTTCCGGTTGACGTCGCGGGTCGGGTTTGTGGGCCCGGCGGGTTTGGAGCGGGAGGGCAGGTAGGGAGGCCGGGAGAGATGTTGGGCCGAAGTCCCGTTCGGTCACCCCCACTCTGAATGACCTTATCCCCGTTCCTCGCGCTCCCTGGTCTCCAGTTTCATTAGTTGAGCAACTATATCTCGGACCCTTTCTCTGTGCCTGGCTCTGACCTGGTCCGGGGTACAGAGAACAAATTCTAGACGGGTTAGCTGGGGCTGGGGTGGGGGAGCGTGTCGAAAAATCCCAAGGACAGATGTACAGTTGCAAGTGTGGAAAGTGCCCTCAGGAAGCAGGCACGGGTCCTGGAGGTGGTGGGTTAAAGGCCATTGAGGGTTTTAGTACATCTGATCCATTGTCCCCATTAGGATTACTGTGGCTGACCAGTGTGGAGACCAGATGGTGGCAGAGAGGTCCAGTACGGTTCAAGAGATGTCCTGGGTGTATCTGGTTACAGGGGAGTCTGTCCCTGCCCAGCGCCTCAGAATTGGATTGAATGGAGGAAACTGTCCCTCATTAAGGGAGTGGGAAGAGAACCTGCAGTGCTCTCCGAGGAGCCATTTCTGGGTCCCTCAACTCTTCTAGGGGTTCTGGCTTTGGCTAGTGGGAGGAGGATGATGGAGGACTGGTGGACAGGGACTGAAAGGTCCCAAGGTTATGGGGCCGTGGGGGAGGCTGGGGCACCGGGTTAGCTGGGAGAGGCAAGGAGCCCTGGAACTGTCGAACTGCTAAACTGCCTCTAAGGGCTGGAGTTCGGAGCTTGTCCTCTTCCAGGTGGGTGCCTCAACCCTGGCACAAGTCACGTCCACTTAGGAAATAAGGATTCAACCCCTTTCTGCTATGTGGGGATCACTCAGGCTCCACTACTTTTTGCAAACCCTTATGGTACCAGGAGATTTTTGCTCTTATTAAGAGTGGCCCCTCACCTTCACAAAGCATTTTAAGCATTAATTAATGTGGGCAAAATGCTCAGTGCACAGCACGTGGTAGGCAGCTCTGAATGTGGTTACCACTATCACTGTTACTCCTGGGAGAGCAGCAGGACATGGTGGAAGGTGAGTAGGTTCTGTAGTCAAAAAGACTTTGGTGACAGTCTTGACTCTTCCACTTAAGTAGTCTGGTGTTGGGACAAGAACTTCCTAGCTTCAGTTTCCTCATTTGTAGAACCAAAGGTAAGAAGAGCTCAGAGCTCTCCCAGGACTGCTCTGGGGGATTAATCCCTGTGAAGTGCTCAGTATGGGCCTGGCGCTTAGAGCACCGTTTCTAGCACTCACCGTTTTGCTTCCATCTGCACTATTCTAGGCAACGCAAATCCCATTTTACAGATAGGGAAACAGGCTGGAATCAAGCTCTCCTTACGCTCTTGCCAGTGTTCATAGCCAGCGGCAAAGAGCAGGCACACGTTGGGCCAGCAGGGTCTGGGCAGGGCTCACGTGGGGTGGGGAGCTTTTTTTGCTCAAGGAGGCAGGAAGTACCATCACCCTTTTCCTCACCCTTATCTGGGCACCACTCAGGTACCTGCCCAGACTTGCCCAGCCCAGAAGGAGCTCTTGCAAGCCAGATGGCTGGCGAGGGTGGGGCAGATGGGGCTAGCAGGAGCGAAGGTCACCCCTCTGGCCTCCGCGGCCCCCTCAGCTAGCTTGTTTTCCCAGGGGCAGTAGGGAAGGAAAAAACAACCTTGTTTTCAGCCACGATCAGCCTGGCTAGTGAGTGGACTTTGGATTTCTTAGCTCAGATGGGGCCTGACAGCTGGGGCCAGAGGATAGTGGGAGGAGGGAATAAAGGGCATTTCTGGCAGTGCCTCACCTTCCCTGAGGTCCGGCGAGGTTGAAGGCCTTGCCAAAGTTGGCATAGCCAGTTAATGCAGGGCCTCCTTCTCCCTACCTTTATTCCTTCCATCACTCCACAGACGTGTTTATCAGACATCTACTGGATGTCTGGCTCTGGGACCACAAGAAGGAATAGGCAGGGATCCTGCTCCCTCAGAAGGCTGGAGAAGAGGTCCAGCCTTGAGAGACTCACACCAGGAAGCCATGAAGTGCGCCTGGAGTCTTTCCTTACATTTCAAAGGACCTATTGCTAGCTGGCTGAGGAACCTTGAGATCTAGCCACTGCCTCACTCCTGACCTCTGTTCCTGAACTCTCCTGCCTACTCGATTCTAGCCACGCTGGCCTTTGAGCTCATGGATCTTACTCAGCTCTTCAGGGCCTGCTACCCCAGGGCCCTTGCACGCACTGTTCTCCCTGCCTGGAACCTGGGCTGACCTACCCCCTCATAGTTTGCCTGGTTGGCTCTTACTTATATTTTAAGTCCTGGCTTAAATGTCACCTCCTCAGAGAAGCCTTCTCTGACTTGCCTATCAATAGTAAGTCTCTTATGTTATTTCACTTCATTCCCCCATAGCAGCCACCACATTTTGTATTTATACCCTTGTTCACCTTTTTAATGTCTGTTTCCTCACTAGATGTTCCATGTCTGGCAGTTTCACGATTTCCTCACTAGGTGTTCTGTGTCTGGTGGTTTCTCGATTTAATCTCTATTGCCTGGCTCTTTGTCTGGCTCATTGCCTTTCACGTAGCTGCATGATAACTATTTGTTGAATAAATACATGAATCAGCCAAGGTGTTGACAGTAGAACCAGTATCAAATCAGAAAGGGCCTGTTTCCCAGCGGGGCATGGATAAGCACAGAAAAATACACCTGAAGTCCAAAGCTCTATTAAGAGGAATGTTTCACTAGTCAAACATCCAGCTCATGGAAACGACTGCCCTGGCCCACAATCCATATGGAAGACAAGCTCTTAGGGTTATTTTTCAGGCGGAATGTCAGGCCCTCAATATTCTCCTTCCTTCCCCCCAAACAGGGAGACCAGTAAACTGAAGTCAGTGTTGGTATATTTGAGTGTATATATAATTCAACAGTGTCGTGTGATTCAACAGAAAGAAATTTAAAGGGAAGAAGCGATGGGGTGGGGGTGTCTTCAAGCCTATCTGGGAGAAAGAGACATGAAACCTGGCACTGGGGCATTCCTGTCTGGGGGTGGGGGAGATGTGTGGGAGGTGGGGGTGGCATTAAAAGGAGTGGCCTGGTTCAAATTCCAGCATTATTACCACTTATCTACTATGTAAGCTGAGTGAGGTACTTCTCTCCCAGCCTCTTTCCTCTTCTGTAAATTAGAAATGCAAACAGAACCTACAACAGAGAATTTAAAAAGACAGTATTTGCATACCGCCCAACAGCAATGCCTGGCACATACTAGGTGCTCAGTAAATGGGGATCTTGTTTGTGGAATCCCAAGACCTGGGATCTCCCTTATAATCTAATAAGTCCCTCACTTCCTTTATTACTTTTGCCTTCCCAGTTTCCCCTGAAAATAGGAAGTTTGTATTCTGCATTCTGGCCTCTAGAAAGGTGTAGGATTCACTTTAATGTGGACTGTGGTGAATTTACCGTCTGAGACTGTTAGCCAGCCTCTGCCCTCCCTAGCTCCTTTCTTAGTAGAAAAGGCTTATCTTGGGAAGTCACTTTCTTCTTATTACGACCGTTTCTCAACTGAAAAGGAGGTAAAAAACATTCTTACTTGGCATGCTTACAGAGTTTTGCATGAGTCAAAAGCCAGGAAAGTACACTGCAACCTGCGAGGAGGCTTTAACTGTAATCCTGATTCTTGTAAACTTGGGTTTAGCACCCTTACATGTGGCCCTTCGGTCTTTATGCCTGTTTCCGTATCTGTAAAATGGGGACAGGTCTAGTGCCTATGCAGGGCGGGGGGGAGGCTGTAAAATTATGCCTTTAAAGTAATTGTTCTGGACGTGGAACGGGAGATATGCCTAGAGTTTTGGAAAAGATGCCTCGCTTCTCCTAAGAGCACCGCTCGGAGTAATCCTGGATTCCACTCCGCCACCCCCAGCTCTTTCCAGGTGGCAGGTAAAGGTCTGCCCTCTGCTGGCCGGGCTAGGACACTAAACCCTGGGAAGTGGCGAGAACCGTGGTAGCTCGAGGAAATAATTTCAGAGAGAGAGTAAATGGAATGCATTGGATTCCTAGAATGTTTATGTATGAACAGATTATGAAAAGGCTGAAGAGTTATGATGTTAGTCTTGTGCTTGGAATGCATAAGGGAAGGATAATTTGCGGTGCGGTTGATGGTTCCTCCCCTCTGGATTCAGGTCCAGTTGGTTTGTCCCGGAGCGTTTGTCAACAACTTCAGCGAGCCTGGGCGAGCAGCATCCTGGGAAATGTAGTACTTGGCGGGATTCGTGAGCCTCTGTCCGGCACCCTCGGCGGCGAGGGGACTCCATTTCCCGAGGTGCCTAGGACTCGGGGGGCGGAGAGCCGCCGTGGCGTCGGGCCGGGAGCCGAACCGGCGGTGGGGGCTCGGGGGCCGAGCGCTCGCGGCCGTGGGCGAGTGTCGGCGCTGCCTGGTCCGGGCCATGTCCTGGTGAGGACGCCGCCGCCCCCTTCCTAGCCTCGGCCCGGCTCGCTGCGCACCATGGGCTCCATCCTAAGCCGCCGCATCGCGGGCGTGGAGGATATCGACATCCAGGCAAACTCGGCCTATCGCTATCCCCCGAAATCTGGTGAGTGGCCGCCCTGGCGCCGGTCCTAGCTTCCGGCGCGGACAGCGAGGCGCGGGCTGGAGCGCTGGGCGGGCGGCGGGGCTGGGGCGCCGGCCTCTAGGCGGAGGGTGGGCTGGGGGCCCTGCTCTGCCCGCGGCCCTTCCTGCAGCTTCCCTACCCGGAGCTCTGCGCGCCCTCCACCCGGACCCCGGGGCGTGGGTCGGGCAGAGGGCTGACTGCTTTGTCCCGGCTGGGTGACCTTGGGTCAGTTCGAGTCGCCCCTGCGTGCCTCGGCTTTCTTGGCTGCACAATGGGGAAAACTCCATGGGAAACCCCCAGGGCCAGGGTGAGGTTCTGGGGCGCGACGCTGGCGAGGGCATAGCACGGTGCCTGCGCTTCTCTTGTGCTTACAAAGTGGTCGTTGTTATAAGGATTGTCATCACGCCATGGCCGGTTTTCGCTTTCTTTGGTGGCTTCGTTTGAAGACCCAGCTGGTGGTCCCATCTGGTCAGAGGCTTAGCTCTCCTGTGACCTGGCGCGCGTGTTTGGTGGGTGGGTTGGGGGAATGAGGCTGGGCCCAAGGAGGCATTACAGTCGTTGGGAGAGAAGCAGGGAGTTTTTGCTGGAGAACAGAAGAATGGTTGGAGGGGACCTACCAGGTTCTCTGGTCTTCTTTTCTGTGACTGAGAGGCCTGGGCCACCAGGAAGGAAGTGACTTTCCCAAGGTCTGAGAGGTGGATGGAAGCACACATGGGAGCAGGACCAGGAGTCAGACTCCCATACGCGTTGTACCCAGTTTCTACTGCCACTAATGATGAGGGTGGCCTGACCTGGAACTTTAGTTTGGGTTCCTCACTCTCCATCTCCTCCTCTGGTCATTTGCTGGGAAAAGAGAGAAGAAACAGGACAGGGGATTTGGACATAATGGAGACTTTCAGACTGGGGCCTCTGATCCTGGCTTCTGAAACATCTGATCTGCTGTGGTGGTCTTCTAGGCTTCACAGTTGACCTGTGGGCAGCCCCCAGGCCAGGTTTCCTGGGAGTGTGGTCCAGGACCACCTGCTCTCCCCCTTGGAGAAGGTTGTTTAACATGTGTTTCCCAGGCCATGCCTCAGACCTGCTGTGGCCTACGAACCTGCATTTAAAACATTCTCCAGGTGAGTCTGATGTCCACTCAAGTTAACTGCTCTGCCCTCATTTTGGAAAGTGAAGGAAGGCAAGTGTCTGGGACCACTGGCAATAAAGAGGGTGGAGACCAGCACAGTTTGGGGCAGTCGGAAGGTAATGCTAGACAGAGGGCACTCTTTCCTATCTAGCATGGGAGATGTCTGTGTCTGGTGTGGGGACCCCCTGGAGGCTCTGTGGGCTGACATCCCCAGATCTGATGAAGCAGTTGTTTGAAGTCATCCTCTTCCATCTCTGGTGTTCTTCCAGCCTGGTGATCTTAGGCAAGCTGCTTAGCTCCCAGGTCACGGTTTACTCATCTGTAAAGTGGGTTGATCCCTCTCCAGTGCCCAGAACAGTGCTTGGCACCTAAGAAGTCCTTGAAAAATGTTAGCTGCTGTAATGGCTTAAGAAGGAAATTAGGTGATCAACTCAGACTCTAATAGCAGTTAGTGGTGGGTTGGCAGAGGTATCAAAAAGTTTAAAAGGTGGTATCTCCTGTCACCTGGGATTAGAGCAACTTGGTGTCCCTTCACTTGGGCATTTGGACAAAATCACAAGTACAAGGCACTTACGGCATGGTTTTTGGACTCTGCATGGCAGACCTTGTCAATCAGTCAGGACCCCGTTTTCTGCCAAGCCTAGACACCCCAGTCAGCCACAACTGATCGACTGGGTGGGTGCCATGGGCCCCCTTGGTTCTGCTGTCAGCAACAGCAGTGCTCTCCTAGGCCTGTCTAGTCCAAAGGCTGTCCTTTCTGCTTCCTTGTCTCTTGGGCCACCTTGTTCCGGGAGGCAGTTGGGGACCTAAGCAGTGTTCTGAGAGGTAATGGGGGCCTAAGTATGTTTCCCCAAGGGTGCATTGGGGACTGAAGGAGGGTTTGAGATGATTTTAGGGGAGTCCCCCATGAACTGTTCAGTTGATTGTTAATCTTTCCAGGTCTCTGTCAATTTGTTGATTATGTTAAGGAGAAAGAATGATTGAGTGCTAGTGTTTTCTTTAACACCTCTGTAACACTGTCCATTTTTTCCCCAGCTTTTTTGCAATACAATTGACATACACATTGTGTGAGTAAAGGAGTAGAGTGTAATGATTTGGTATTTATGTATATCGGGAAATGATGACCACAAGTAAGGTTACTTAACACATCCATCACCTCACCATTACCTGTGTGTGTGGGGAGGATTTTTAAAATCTCCTGCCCATATTTTACTTTGAAACTTCCAGCAGGCACCACAGCAGCTTTAATAACGTTTGCTTTGTATTCATTGTATTTATTTATTTTACTCTTAACAGCTTTGTTGAGGTATAGTTTTTTTTTAAATTTATTTATTTTTTGGGGGGGTAACTAGGTTTGTTTATTTTTTTACTGGAGGTACTGGGGATTGAACCCAGGACTTTGTGCATGCCAAACACATGCTCTACCACTGAGCTGTACCCTCTCCCTGGGTCTTTATTGAAGTGTAAATTATGTGTGATACAGCTCATTCTTTGTAAACCTACGATCTGGCGATTTTTAGTAAACTTAGACAATTGTGCAGCCATCACCACCATCAGTTTTAGACACTTCTGTCACCCCTCAAAGTTTCCTGCCTTGTGCCCATTTGCAGGCAGTCTCTGTCCTCACCACCACTCCTACCTCATCACTGATCTGCTTTCTGTCTTTAAAATTTGTCCTTTCTGGACATTTCACATAAATGGACTCATTCAGCATGTAGTCTTCTTTGTGTCTAGCTTCTTGCACTTAGCAAATTTTTAAAAAATATATTTTCATTGAAGTACAGTTTACAATGTTGTGTCAATTTCTAGTGTACAGCACAATACTTTAGTCATACAGGAACATACAGACATTCGTTCTCATATTCCTCTTCTCCATAGGTTACTACAAGATATTGAATATGGTTCCCTGTGCTACCCAGTATAAACTTGCTGTTTATCTATTTTATATGTATTAGTCAGTATCTGCAAATCTCAAACTGCCAGTTTATCCCTTCCCACCCTCTTCCCGTCACCGGTAACCATAAGTTTGTTTTCTATGTCTGTGAGTCTGTTTCTGTTTTGTAAATAAGTTCGTTTCTCTCTTTCTCTTCTGTTTTTTGGATTCCACGTGTAAGTGATATCACGTGGTATTTTTCTTTCTCTTTCTGGCTTACTTTACTGAGGATGACAGTCTCCAGGTTAGCAAATGTTCTTGAGGTTCATCCGTGTTGTACTTTATTGTAGGGATCTAGTACATTTTGTTTATCTGTTCACCAGTTAATGAACATTTGGGGCGTTTCCACTTTGGGGCTGTTATGAATAATGCTGCTGTGAGCATTTGTGTGGTGTGTTCGGTTCTCTTTGGTGTATACCTACGAGTGGAATTGTTGGGTCACGTGGTAACCCTGTGTTTAACGTTTTGAGGGACTGCCAGGCTGTTTTCCATAACGGCTGCTCCATTTTGCATTTATTCCCATCGGCAGTGTGTAAGGGTTCCAGATTCTTGTCAACACTTATCATTGCCTACCTTTTTAATTATGGTTGTCCTGGTGGATGTGAAGTGGTATCTCACTGTGGTTTTGATTTACATTTCCCTGATGACTGGTAATGTTGAGCGGCTTTCTTGTGCTTATTGGCCATTGCATATGGTGTGTGTGTGTGTGTGTGTGTGTGAACGCGAGGAGGGGAGGGGAGGGGAGGGAGGGGATGGCTGTTTTAGTCTTGTTCATTTTTTAAAAATTGGATTGTTTTCTCATTGAATTGTAAGAGTTCTTTATGGATCCTGGATGCAGCGATGCAGTTCATTTATCAACTCTGTGATTTGCGGATATTTTCTCCCAGTCTGTGGTTTGTCTTTTCAGTTTCTTAGTGCTGTCTTTTGAGGAGCACAAGTTTTTTTTTTTTAAACATTTTTAATTTTTATTTTTTAATTTTTTTTAAACATTTTTTATTGAGCACAAGTTTTAAATTTTGGTGAATTCATTTATCGATTTTTTTAAATGGTTAATGCTTCTGGATTTATATCCATAAAATCTTTGCCTAGCTCAAAGTCATAAAGATTTTCTCCTATTGTTTTTCTTGAAGTTTTATAGTTTTAGCTCATACATTTAGGTTTGTGAGCTGTTTTGAATTAACTTTTTTCTTTTTTTTTTAAATTTTTGGGTTTTGGGGGGTAAATAGGTTTACTTATGTATTTTAAAAAATTATTATTATTATTATTTTAGTGGGGTTACTGGGGATTGAACCCAGGACCTTGTGCATGCTAAGCACACACTCTACCACTGAACTATATTCTCCCCGAAGTTAATTTTTTTCCATGTATGGTTTGGAGTGAAGATCTAAGATTTGAGGGGGAAGGTTTTGTAAATGGATTTTCACTTATTTCAACATCATTTGTTGCCAAGGCCATTCTTTTCTCATCCGTTGCCTTTGCACCTTCATCAGAAATCAGTTGACTGTAAATGTGAGGGTTTATTTCTGCAGTCACTTTTCCTGCAGTCACTTGCCCCTGTTACACAGCTGGCTGGTCCCCCAGCCGAGGGTCAAAGCGGGTGTTAGGACACTATGGCTGAGCTCTTTAACAGAAGGCTGGAGAGGAGAGCCCAGAGTGCAGCAGGGACCCACAGGAGTGCCTGGTCGTGGGCGGCTTCTGCCGTGGTTTGGTTATTCCTCCTCCCACATTATTATTGTTACTTGTGTGTCTCAAAGCGACGTGGGCTGCCTGCCCTGATGTTTGGGGACAGGTCACTCAACAGAAGTGTCAGGAGGGGTGATCAGCCCTGTGACCCACCAACCCTGGGAGTGGGGGTGAAATACTCCTCACACCTAAACCTCGTGTGTATCAGATGTGTGTACTTTCAGAGTGTTTTCGCCTCCTTTATCTCATTGGAGCTTTGCCATGTCCTTGTAACATTAGACTTTTGTCCTGTTTGGCAGAAGAACTAGAAATCAGACTGAGCCCTTTATCTCTCAGCACTTGAGCCTGCACACAGTAGGTGTTTAATTAAATGCTTGTGCCCCAGGCCTTACAGAAAGCGAACCCCCTCTCCCTAGTGTCCAAGCTGCTCAGACTGAGCGGCATCTTATACCCTGGAGCGTCAGGTGCGGTCCAAGGACTCCTGGGCCTGCCGCCACGTGATGGGGGACCTGAAGCATGTGCGGGAGACTTTGGGTGTGTCTTTTGTGTTGGTGGCCGTCTAGAAACGTCCTCTCGTGAACACTGCTGCCAGTGTTGGGTTTACCTTTTCTACAGTGAGGCCTTGCCGACTCTTGGTTTGTTTGGCATCTGGAGGGAAGAACCATGGCAGGCATTCTAGACGAGGGAGAACTTTTTGTGTCACCCAGGATATCCTTTGTCACTGGGGATGTTCTGGGCCCCTGGGTCCCATCGCTGTCCCGAGGCAGTGAGCTTGTGCTTTGAGCCCCATGGTCAGTGGCAGTGGGGCAGGGGATGGGGAGAAGGGGCTCCACCTGCACACGGGGGTTTCACCTTCCTGCTCGGATCCTGGCACCATCGTCACTGGGAGCCTGCCACCTGTGCTTCTGCTCATGTGAGCTCAGTTTGGATCCTGTCAGTGTGAGAGCTGTATAAAAAAGCTGTGTTTTCAGAGGTTCACGTGTTAGATTTTAGGTAAAAACAACAACGAAACAACACAAACAAAACCCCTGTCAGGTGGCCATGGAGGTGGGCATCTGGGGACCTGTTTCCCTGAAGGAGAAGCCATAGGTTGCTTGGGTTTAGAAGCCTGCCTGCCGGCACTTGGGCCCTGTGGCCACTGGGGCTGAGGTTTGCCCTCTCACCTGCCCTCAGGGTTTTGAGTGGCCTGGAGGTCCCCACATCCTTCACCCAGCTCCTGGGCTGAGATGCGCTCTCCTGTTGGCCAGCTGGCTGGTGGGCCTTTCCTCCTGTGCTGGGATGTTGGCCATGGCGCCGAGGGCCTGGCTGCCCAGGATCAAAGGGTTACATTTGTGCGTGTGTTTTCTTCCTTACAGTTGGGGTGGCTGTTACTGTGCTTACAGCATGCCCTTCCACAGACAGGTGCGCACAGCCGGAGCTCAGTTTAGCACCAGGAGAGCGAGCTCACCATGTGGGGTCCTTTGCCACCACCCTGCCTGGAGAGCTGCAGTGAGAGGAGCACCGGATTCTGAGTCCAGAGGCCCTATATTAGCGACTTGCCCTGTGGCCTTGAGCCGGTCATTTGCTTTCTGGCCCCAGTTTCCCGACTCCCTGAGGTTAAGTTAACCTGTGGTCCCCTGGCATCTTTCAGTTTTGATTCTGCGAGCCCATGGGAGCTGGGCAGGGGGCGGGGCCAAGCCCCCACCCAGCCGAGCCCCATGTTTTTCAGTTCCCTGGAAGTTTCCTGGGAACGTCCTGCTCTTCCTGGATGGCCCTGTGGGCGGTGACCACTGCTGCCTGCCTCACCTCCCAAACCCAGTGTGGGCGGGCAGGCTCTGGCATGGGGCCACATCCAGTGGGCACTTCCCATGTGTGCTTCCATCAAGGCCTCACATTTTCATGTTGTCCTGTAAAACGAAGTGCAGCCCCCGCCACCCCTGCAGTGTTGGAGTCAGGTTCAGTGAATAAGGGTGGGTTGTTCAGTTCTGCCAACTGCCCCTAGTCTGCCTGGCTCCCTGGAGCTGGGGAGCCAGGCTCAGTCCCTTCCTGTGCCCTGGGGCCCGCACCCCTGGTGTGGTCATCGGCCTGCAGCTCATAGCTGGGAGGGAGGTGAAGGCTTGGGAATGACTGACACGGGAGCATCTGTCACCCTGTGTCTGCAGTGGTTGGAAAGAACCCATTTCTCACCCTTTCATCCCACTCGGTGTTGACTCGGCCGGCCTCCTGAGAGGGGTGCTGGCTCTGTCCTGTCAGCCCTGGTGTCCACTGTTTTGATAACTGCCACTTTGTGTTACCTGGATCTCCTGCCCCTGTGGTAGCCCTGAGTGACCAGGCTCCGGCGGTGCCTTTAGGGGGAATCGAATGAAGGAACGGTACTCAGTTCAGTGCTTTAGAAAAGGTATGTACTATACACACGTGTATATTTACAATCAGAGCGTGCCATACTGAGGAAACGTACAGATAGTTAGCATTCTGCTTGATGAGCTGTCGCCAAGTGGGTGGGTTGGAGTAGAAAGTGGCAGCCCCTGGTGCCCCTGCCCAGTTTCTGTCCCCTCCACCCTGGGGAGCCCCCTCCTGACTCCACTGGAGGGGAGTTTTGCCTGTTTCTGAGCTTGGTGTGAATGGAACTGGACGGTCCTGGCTCCAGGCTGGGTGATGAGAGGCCCTGGTGCTGTTAGTGGGGCAGTGGGCGATTTCCTGTCGCTGCTGCCTGACACTCTAGTGTCTGCTGATGCACCGCGTGTTCATCCGCGAATTTGCGTGTAGGACACTGGGGGCGTTCCTGGTTTGGACTCTCATGAATGGTGCTGCCACGGACACTCCTGTACCCAGCTTTGGTGCCCACGACTCTGATTTCTTTGGGTGCATTTTTTTTCACTTTTAAAAAAAACTGTGGTAAAATACATATAACAGTTACCACCTTACCTGTTTTAAGTGTGCAGTTCAGAGGCATTAAGTACACTTAAACTGCTGTGTAGCTGTCAC
The DNA here is from genome assembly GCF_009834535.1 of Camelus ferus. Classification (NCBI taxonomy): domain Eukaryota; kingdom Metazoa; phylum Chordata; class Mammalia; order Artiodactyla; family Camelidae; genus Camelus; species Camelus ferus. The sequence goes on from NC_045713.1 coordinate 15,772,429, forward strand.
CACCATCATCTCTGTCATCCCCGTAACTCTTCGTCTTGTGAAAATGAAACTGTCCCCACTGAACACTAATTCCCTATCCCCTCCCTGGCAGCCACCACTCTGCTTTCTGTGTCTGGGTCTTGACAACTCTCAATGCCGGGCAGTGGGTGCTGGCCCCCTCGTGCACGTGGGCGGGGTCAGCAGCTTTTCCGGTTTTGTGGCGGGGCTGGGCCCCTCCCCCTGCCCCCCTGCGCAGAGTTGGGTCCCATGGCCGCTGTGTTCTTGCCAGCACCGGCTAGTGTCCTGTGTGCGTGTTCTGTTTTGCTGTTTCTTTTCCTTATTAGCCATGAATATCTTGCGGTAGTTTAAGTTTATTTTTCCCTGATGACCAATGAGGCTGGACACCTTTTTGTATGTAAATTGCCATTCATTTCTCTTCCACTTTTTGTGAGATCTTTTGTCTACTTAAAATTTTTATATTGGGTTGTCTCTCTTTTCTCACTTATTTGCAGGAATGCTTTTCCCAAGTGCCTTTTATTACATTTTGAGTTCTTTGGAGGTTGACTCTGTGGCATTTACACCAACTCGCTTAGGCAGGGATGGAATGCACTGGAGGCCTAGGGGTGGGGTCTCTGGGACCCAGGGAGGGGAACCAAGCATTGGAAATCGTGATAACCAGAACGCAGAGTCCTCTCTGGCCTCAACGTCTTGCTGCTGTGACAGGCATGAAGCCGACTTCACCCACTGGGGGCCCTCAAGGACCAAGTCCTGTGGTTCTGGGTCCAGTTCCATGGGGGGCAAGAATCTAGGGATGGCCCAGTACGGTCAGGTGTCCACTGAAGCCAACCAGCTGTGTCCAGGTGCTGGGAGCTGTGTGCTCTGGTGGAAGCTGGGGCCCAGCCCTATGGATTGTGAAGGCTATGTCCAGAAAAGAGATGAAAGCTGGGGAAGACCCCTCACCCCAAGATAGATGGCTACCACACCTTACAGGAACTCAGCAGACCAGAGTCTTTGCTTAGTCACAGCTGTTCTCAGCTCAGGTTCTTGCCTCCGTGCAGGGGCGAGCCTTTTATTTGCTATGTCTGCTGTGGTAAGGCTTTCACACTGCGGGGAGGTTGGGAAACACGTTTATCACATGTCTTTTCACCTGTGCAAAGCTCTTTCGAATATTCAGCTTCTGTAGCCTCTGGGCATCCCCAGCTGTCCTCTATCTGCAGTTTGCAGCCAGGGTGGTTCACTGAGGCCTCGTGTTACAGATGGGGATGCTGAGGCCCAGGGAAGTGGGGCTATTCTGTAGTCTCCCGCCCGAGTGTGGGGGGCAGAGACGCTATTCTGTGCGCACGCGTGACCTCGGCCGAGCGGGAGTGGCTGAGCAGGGACCAGGCTCACAGGCTAAGGGGCTGTCCCCCCCGGCAGGGTTGTCTCAGGGACCTGGAGATGCTTTCTGAGATCAGCACTCTGTGGACGGTGACATTCTGATCTCTGCTGGGCGGTGGGGCTTAGCAGCAGTGGACGTCAGGAAGCTGGTCATTGGGAATATCTGTCCTGATACAGAATGAGAATAATTTTAAGCGAGTGGAATCACTGAACTGTTTCCAGCCTTCTTGCCTTCCCGCTCGCCCTCCATCGAGTGGGAATGGCACTGGGGGTAGCTGAGCGAAATCCACGCCCAGTGTCCCAGGTCCCAGGGCCAGCTGTGTTTCTTAGGGGGCCCTAGGGTATCCTTATTCATGTCATGGTTTACCCGGCAGGATTATCGTGATTTATAATGAGAAATACATAATTTGGTCTTCATCCATTTCTGGCACAGAACTCCACAAACCCTTGGAATTTCCTCAGCAATGAGTGATAAAGTGAAATGGGTGTCTTCCTGATATTCTTAAGAAACCCCTTTCAACCACACCTGAGTTTGTATTAACGCGATGACTTTTGGAAGCACCTGAGGCGGGGGGCTGGTTGCCAGTGGAGCCAGCCATGAGCTTGGAGGGCTGGAGACTGAGGTGCTTACCTGTGGCCAGTGATTTAATGTCTTGCCTCCATAAAGACGCAGAGTGGCCAGGTTTGGAGAGTGTCTAGGTGGGTGAACACATGGAGATGCTGGGAGGGGGCACGCTCAGGGAGCTGGGGGTTTCTGCAGCCCTTCCCACACGCCGTGTCCTTTGCATCTCTTCCGTCTGATTGTCCCTGAGCCGTAGCCTTTTTAATAAGCTGGTCATCTAGTAAGTGAATTGTTTTCTTGAATTCTGTGAGTCACTCTAGCAAATTAATTGACCCTGAGGAGGGGGTCCTGGGAACCTCCTATTTATAGCTGGTGCGTCAGAAGCTCAGGTGGCCACCTGGAGTTGTGATTGGCATCTGAAGTGGAGGAGGGTGCAGTCATGTGGGACTGAGCCCTTCACCTGTGGGATCTGACTGCCGTCTCCAGGTAGTGTCAGGACTGAGCTAAATTTGTAGCCTCCCTTCCCCGGCAGTGTGCACTGAGAGCTGGACAGCTGCTTGGTGGTGTTGAAAACGCACATCAGGCTGGCGTAGTTGAGGACGCAGCTCTGGGTCAGCACAGCTTTTCAGTGAGGACGCCACCTTTTTCTGATAGTGTGGCCCCAAGCGATTACTTGACCTCTGTGTGAGAACGTGGGCATGGTGTCAGCCCCTCGGAGACCTGGGGGCCAGAGGCACAGCTGTATTGGATGGACGTGGAGGGAAGGTGGGCGGCTGCTGAAGGTTGAGGTAGGAGGCGAGGGGCGGCAGGCCTGGGAGCCACGCGCAGTATGGGTGGTGGTATGGGTGGGACTCTAGGGGGTCTGGGGATTGAGTGCAAACATCCCCCTTGCGTTTTAATTAGATCCTTCCAGGGACCACCCTGGCTGGCAGTCTGGTCTGAGGATTCTGAGGGTTTCCTGCCACAGGGGCTCTGCCTCTGGAGATGTCTCTTCACTCAGCTCTTGGGCGAAACTAGGAGTGAATGAAGCCATGAAGCTGCCCTGTGGCCCCGGTGGTAGCAGTGGCAGTGGCTGTCCCCTCAGGGATGCTGGGTGGCACCTGGCCTGCCTAGCTCCTTTCCATTGTGGGTGTTTCGGAGGTTGGCGGATTTGGGTGCGGATGCTTCTCCGGGGTTCAGATTTGGACTCTCTGACCCAGTGGGTCTGTCTTAGTCCATCTGGGCAGCTGTAACAGAACACCACACTCTGGGTGGCTTGTAAACAATAGACATTTATTTCTCATGGTTCTGGGGGCTGGGAAGTCCATGACAGGGTGCTGGCAGATTCTGTGTCTGGTGAGGGCCCTCTTCCTTGTCTGCAGACCACTGTCTTCTCTCTGTCCTCACACGGCGGAAGGGGTGAGGGGGCTCTGTGGGCACTAATCCCTTTCATCAGAGCCCATCCTCATGACCTGATCATCCCCCAGAGAGGCCCCCCTCCCAACACCATCACACTGGGGCTTAGGTTTCCACGTGTGAACGCTGGCAGGAACACAATCATTCACTCTATAGCAGGGTCCCAGACTCTGGTCTGCTGATAAACTTGGGTTTTAATAAAATTCTGGGTGCGTGCGTAGCTGATGTTTTGGTGGAGAACAGGTTTGAGCCATGGCCTTCATCACTAGCTTTGTGACCTCTGAGCTCAGTTTCTCGCATGGAAAGTGGGGCCGGATCTGTCCCCCCTCAGTGGGTTCAGTGGGGAAATTGGGCTGGGGCGCTGACTCGGGGGCGTGGAGGAAGACCCCTGGGGGCTGTGGGCTTGGTGTCTCCTCTCTTTCTGTCTCCTATCTTACTTTTTTGTCGTTGCCCCCCCCCCGCCGCCCCATTGTCTTGTCTTTCTGTTTCCCTTTTCTTTGTAGCCCGTCTTGGTCCAAGATTGTTCACACATATAGATGCACATATATGAGCACACACACCACCCACGTGCAAGACACACGTGCACACACAAGCACACGTGTGTGCAACACACCTACGGACACACCACACACACAGACCACACAGACGTACACATGCATACGCGTACTCATACACGTATACAGGCACACACCTGCGAGCTGCTCCAGTTCCTTGGATGCATGTGTTCTTCCTTTAGAAAAAACATACCAGGAGGCACAGAGAGTAATACAGGGAACGCCCTCCACCCAGCGTCCACGGTTAGCATTTTTCATATTGTGGATGTGGGCACATCCTTCCGCGTTTGTTTCTTCCTTCCCCACATGTGGGTGTCCCACCATCTGCGCTGCGGGGCTGCCTTGTGCTAAGTTCTCATGTCCTCCACGTCGGAGTCGTGTTCCTTCTGCGTCTGCTCCGCGCTGATGTGCAGAGACCCGGCCCACTCCTTTAACTGGCGTGTGGTCCCGTCTCGTCACTGCCACACTCTGTTTGTCCCTTTTCATCGAGGAGCATGTGAGGTGTTTCCATCTTTCTATGCTGGAAAGTCTTGTATTGATCCCCATATTGTGTGTCTGCAACCAAAATATATACATAAATTAAAATTAGAATCTTAAGAGTGAGAATTTTTCTTCTGGTTTGCGTGGCCATTACAAATACCCAGTTGGTCAAAACATCACAAATATTACAGTTTTCATAAGTGACAAACATAAATACTGAAAAACACTGAACGTATTATCTGACGTGAGTGGATGGGCTGCTTTCCCCGCAGTTAATTCATGTAGTCACAGCTGAATAGAGCCTGTTGCTGGAATGAGACAGGTCAGCATCTATTCTGGTTCCGTTTTTCATTTTAACTTGAGAAACTTTTTCACATGAATCAAGTAGATGAGAATTAACGTGTTTGATTTAGCAATAGCATCCAATTCCAAATTATTTGCCAAAAAAAAAATCACATAAAGATCTAATACCAGAAAAATATTATTGATGATTTACCAGCTAACAACTTACGTCCTTCCAGCTCCTAACAGCAGCTTTATTGAGACATAATTCACATACTGTAAAGTTTATCCTTTTAAAATGTACAATTCAGTGTTTTTTTTCCAAGAACATGGTTCCAGTTTTGTGATTACACAACCACTGCCCTAACACATTCTTGTCCCATGTGTTCAATCTTTTAAAAACAATTTTTCTTGTTTTAAAGTAATACACATTAATTTAGAAAATGTATAAAATACAGTTAAAGACAAAACAAATGAGAACATCTCATCCATTGCCTGTTAATCTAGAGGTTTTAGTTTGTAGCCTTTGTACCTCTGAAGTTATTAACGCTTCAGACTGCACTGAGACGTGGGGGCCTCCCGTGTATAGTTCACCGTCAGGTCGTGGAAGAGCTGTGGAGGAGAAGAAAGCAGAGAAGGGGGTCAGGGGAAGTTGGGGGAGGTTGCCAGTTTTAAAAAGTATGATCAGAAAAGGGATTGTTGAGATAGAAACGTGAGGTCAAAGGATCCAGGCAGACTTGGGGAAGAACTTCATTAAACAGACGAAACGGCATGTTAAAAGACCCTGGGGGCAAACAGGGTCTGCACTGTCTAGGGCCTCACAGGCCAGGGAGGAGTTTGGGACTCATTCTAGTGTGACTAGGAAGCCACCAGGAAACTGTGAGAATGGGATGTGGGAAACAGACTTTGGGGCTATGTTAGTGGGGAGACCCGGGGAGTGGATTGCAGTAATCCAGGCAGGAGATGGTGGTGGCATTGACTAGGGTGGTGGCCAGGAAAAAGTATTAGAATCAGGAGCCCTCGGAGGGTCACCCAGACTGGATTTCAAAGCCCATGGTGATAGTTACCTCTTGCCGAGTAACAAATTCAAAGTGTAGCCATTTATATTTGATGTTCATTATCTCATTGTTTCTGTGGCCCAGGAGCTTGTGAGTGGCTTAGTTGTGGGACTGCAGTCAGCTGGGGTCTGCTTCCCAGGTGGTTCCCTCATGGGGCCAGCAGGTCAGTGCTGGGTGGTGGCGAGGGGCCCCCGCTGGTCACTGCATGGACCCCTCCCTAGGGCTGCTTGAGCGTCCTCACCACATGGCAGCTGGCTTCCCCCAGTGCCTTGGAAGTCTCACTCCATCATTTCCAGAGTATCCTGCTGGTGACACCGGTTACTCCTATTCAGTGTGGGAAGTCTGCCGAGAGACACAAGTACCAGGAGGTGAGAATATGGGGGCCTTCTTGGAGGAGAGCTACCTCACCTACTTTCTACTGGTGGAGAAAACCCTGGGGATTTGTTGGCCTTAAAGGTCCCCCAGGAGGAGGTTAGGTCAGGATTTTCCAGGTCAAGGGCCTGTCTCCACACGGAAGGCCCTGCAGGGTCGGCCAAGCTGCCATGCCTGGTGCTGCCCTCTCCCGAGCCCTCCCTCCAGACCAGGGCCACAGCCTTTGGATCCACCTCAGAGTCTTGGAGCAGCGTGGAGGGCCTATCAGGGCTGAGGACCAGGCCCCACCACGAATGCTCAACATTTGGGACCTCACTGGCCAGTCTGAGCAGTCACTGGGCTTGCACGCACCCTCTCTCATGTGCCACTGCGGTCCGACTTGTTACCCAGTGCCTGGTGCGTGGGGCTTTCCCTGTCTGCCCTGCTGTATGTGCCGTGGTAACGATCTAGTCAATCTCGGCAGACAAGGTGGCTCTGAGCTGGGTTCCCCTTAAAGCTTCCTGCCGAGGCATCTCTCACCTACCTTGTGATTTGGGCTCGAGGTTGGGTGGACCAAGGGCCAACCAAGACTGCAGCTGGAGTCCAGAGACCACCAGTGCCCCAGGCCTGGTGCCTTGCTCCCACCCGCCTTCCAGGGCCAGTGTGGGAACGATCATCATATTAAAATGCACTGATGCTTTCAGTGTGGGCACTGGGACCATGGCAAATCTCAGGTGATTTTGGAAGAGTCCCAGAGCGTCCCTGTATCTCAGTCTTTTCATTAAGAGCACCACGATGGTTCCTGTTCAGTGAAAAGGTGTAACACGAACAGAACGTCTGGGCTCTGTCCCTGCCGCACCCGCTCCCGCTGGACTTCCTGGCAGCTTTCTGGGCGTGTCCTTTTGACCTGTTCTGTGTGTGCTCACAACTCGAGTTATGCGGTTAAGCGTGTGCTGTTGCCTTTCAAAAGAGGTTTTGGAATGCGCTCAACGATTGTTCTGTGATACTGGCTTTCAGGTCTGTTGACACTCTTTAGCAGCTATTGTGTGATGTTCCATGAAATCGGGTGTTATATTTACTTAACTAGTCACCACTTTATTCTCTTTTCTCTCACTGTGGTTGGCTGTGTCTGGTTCCTGGTCCACATGTGGGTTGGGGTTACGCCTAGCCTATTAGGTGCTGGCTGTGTTCCCTGCAGGCAGAGCCATCAGGCTGGACTCCTGGTTCTGGGCCTCCCAGCTTAGGCAGCCATGGCTGTGTCCTCCGTCACCAGAGCTGTGGTTCTCAGGAAGGACACACAGATCCATGCAGGGCACCCACTGTAGCTATAAGGGCCCAGAATTCCCTGTGGTCCACAAAATTCACAGGGTCCTGGTCCTGTGGACACCTGGCCTTTTTCTGGGTCCTCTGTGCCAGAGAGAAAGGGCGGACCGTGGGCAGGTGTCAGATCAGGAAGCTTGGGAGAGGTGGTCCTTCCACCGTTTCCCCAGCAAGGCTGTGAGCTCAGTTCTTTGAAGCTGAGCTGTGTCTGACGCCTTGTATCCATTTATTTCTATGAGAAGTGAGAATTCAGTACCTAAGTGTGCCGTGGACATACATCTTCAGTCTTCATGGAGGAGGGGATCAGATGTGAATGAAGTAAAAACTCATCCACATAGTTTTAAACTGTGGCATTGCTTGGGGCTCGGATGCGGGGGCTGATTTAGTCTGTGGGTCAGAGGAAGTGTATTCGTTTTCTGTGCTGTCATAACGGAGTGCCACAGACTGGATGATTTAAAATGGCAGAGTTTATTCTCACAGTTCTAGAGGCCAGAAGTCCAGAATCAAGGTATCGACAGAGTTGGTTCCCTCCAAAGCTTCTGTGGGGGTGGTTCTCTGCCTCTCCTTGCTTCTGGTGGCTCCAGGCGTTCCTGCCTTGGAGCTGTGTCCCTCCCGGCTCTGCCTCTGCCGGCACACGGCTTCCTTCCCTGTCTGTCTGTGTCCAAATCTCCCTCTTTTTCCTTGGAGACACTGGTCCCTGGATTTAGCACCCCCCCCAATCCAACCTGACCTCCTATTACCTTGATTACATCTCCGAAGACCCTGTTTCCAAATAAGGTCATGTGCACAGGTACCAGGGGTTAGGATGGGGCCATGTCCTTGTAGGGAGGCACAGTTCAACCTGCTGCAGATGGAGGTGATGTTGAAGGGGGGTGCTGGATGTGTCCAGCAGGAGGGAGGAGTGGCCCAGTAGAGGGGAGGTGGGGATGGGTGCAGAGGTGGGGTGGGCTGGGTGGAAAGGCTGAGGCTGGTGCCTGGAGCCGGCCTTTCTCAGGGCTGAGCTTCTCGGCTGTGAGACGCTCCCACTGGGCTGTGTTGAGCCCCGTCATCTACAGCTGTGTTTCCTTTTAACCAGGAAACTACTTCGCCTCGCACTTTTTCATGGGAGGTGAGAAATTTGACACTCCCCACCCTGAAGGTTATCTCTTTGGCGAGAACATGGATCTGAACTTCCTGGGCAGTCGCCCGGTCCAGGTGGGTCTCTGCGGGGCTGGGCATGTGGGCAGTAGTGACGAGGCCCCTGGCGGTGGTGACGAGGCCCCTGGCGGCGAGCAGGCCCCGAGAAACCCCAAATGAGGCAGAGGTGCCAGCCAGACGTGTGTGTGGGACGTGTGCCTGAGGTGTGCCCCTCTGAGAGGCCTGCCCCTGGCGCTGCCCCCCCTGGGAGGCTGGATGGCTGAGATGTGCACTTCGTACACTGCTGTCCATTCGTTCAGCACACATTTGGCACCTGCTGTGTGCCTAGGACTCTTTCAGGGACTGGGGACAGAGGACAGACTCTGCCCTGTTTAGTGTGAGGGGTTGCAGACAATAAAGAAGAGAACGGTAAATTAAAAAAAGCCATGGATGCCCCCCAAAATTAAATAAAAGTTTAAAAAAAAAGAAGGAAATGTTTGATGGATGGAGACTAGGGAAGGAGAGAAGTGAGGGCCCATCGGGGTTGCTGAGCAGGGATTGGGTTTTGTATCTTGAGGTGACGAGTGTGAGGTGTGATGAGGTGATGAGGTCCTCAGTGTGAGCAGGGGGCCAGGTGGGAGGCCCTCTCAGGAGACACTGGGCCCTGTCTGCTGAGGCTGCCGAGTCCTGGGGAGTCCCTGGGCCTGGTGGGGGATGGGTGGTCTCTAGGCTGTTTTAGCCATGGAGCAGCTGGTTGACATGAAGTTCTGATCCTTTAACCGATGGGAGGCGAGGGGCCCAGGGCCGAGTGCTGGCCGCTCCCACCCTTGGGGTCAGTGGGGCCTCCTCGTTGTGCTGAGCTGCCCACCCTCCCGAGTCCATGAGAGCAAGAGCAGAGCCTCGCCTTCCACGTCTTCGTAACCTCAGCTCCGGCCCAGTGCCTGGCTTGTGCAGGTCTCCTGTAAACCTGTCGTCTTGTGTAACTTTCACCTTGAGACCATCATAGAGTCTCCTGAAGTTGTAAGAAGTGATGCAGAGAGACTCCATGTGTGTGCCCTTTACCCGACTTCCCAGCGACAGCGGCTCGTGAGACTCAGTGTCTCAGTGCGTTGTCACAAGCAGGGGACTGACAATGCGCACATGCTTCGCACGTGCCACCAGCTTTACAGCACCTGTGTGTGTGCGTGTGCATGCTTGTGTCCCTTCCAGAATCTGTGCTGACCATCTTCCTTGTGTGGAGGGTCCACCTTGTTCAGAGCAGCAGTGGGACGGCAGGAACGCGGCCTGAGAGCCCGAACCCTAACCACTGCCGCCAGGGACCCTTGAGCCAGAGGACACTAGCGAGGGGTCCTTCCTGGAATTGGGGGACTGTGGCCACATGGCCGGAACCCTTTAGGGCACTTCTGGTCCCGGCTCCCCCACGTGCTGGCCGGGTTGCCTGTGGCTTCTTTGAGGTAGATGAGGATAGTGCCGTCCTGTGGTCAGTGTGAGGGCCCAGCAGTACCAGGCAGGGTTGTGACCGTTGTTCTGATTACGCCATGTGTTCTCTCCCCCGCCATGCCCTGGGGGTTACCTGGAGTTGCTGTTTATCTCCTAGTTTCCTTATGTCACCCCCGCCCCCCACGAGCCGGTGAAGACGCTGAGGAGCCTGGTGAACGTGCGCAAAGACTCCGTCCGGCTCGTCAGGTAACCCTTCACCCCACCCTGTGGGGCGCTATGCCCCAGGGCCGTGATGCTTGGGAGGAGAGGTGCTGAGTGGCCCCCACCCCCACCCCCTGTGTGTAGAGTCAGGACTCACCTCCCAGAGCTGCCCCTGCGTGAGGGTGGGAAAGGGAGGGGCCAGCAGGATTCGCCTGTGGAGGTCCAGCCCTTAAGCCAGGGTCTCAGCCAGGCACCTGTGCCCCAGGGCCATGGGCTGTATCTGGAGACAGTCTTGGTTTTCCCAGCTGGGGACTTGTGCCACTGGCATCTGGGGAGCAGAGACCAGGGGTGCTGCTGAGCACCCTGTACGGCACAGGACACCCCCACAGCCAAGAATGGTCCAGCCCTGAATGTCGGTGGGTTGGGAACTACTTTAAACTTGGAAGACGTGCAGCATCTGGGGCTGCCTCTAAACCGAGGACTCATCTCCTTTCCTGTGGGCAGGAGGCAAGGGAGGGAGGACCCTGCGTTGCTGAGCCTTATTGTCCAAACAGGAAACAGCCCTGCATTCCTAGAAAGGTGGGACACAGCCAGGAGTTGACTCTGGGGGCCCCTCGGCGGGGGTGGTGTGTGCGGTGCAGGATGGGGATGCCCTCGCAGGCGTGGCCCCTGACCTGCCCCTGTCCCTGTGCGTCCTCGGCAGGTACAAAGATGGTGCTGACAGCCCCACTGACGACAGCGAGAAGCCCCGAGTTCTCTACAGCCTGGAGTTCACCTTCGATGCCGATGCCCGGGTGGCCATCACCATCTACTGCCAGGCGGTGGAGGAGTTCCTGAATGGGACAGCTGTGTGAGTCCCCTGGGGCCTGGCAGAGTAGGGGTGGCAGGCTGGCCCAGCAGTTCTGCTTCTGTCTGTACATTGTGTTTGAGCTTTCAGGGATTTTATTTGAAATGAAGGCCCTGCTGGCCCCCAAAGTTGGAAGTCTGCAACTTCAGGAGGACTACAACAGGGCTGCCTCCAGGCTGCAAGGCCAGACCTGGGCAGGATGAGCAGAAATGTGCCCGCTTCCGTCCTGTTGGAGAAAACCCTTTGGAGGCCAGATTTGGTCTGGAGAGTGGGGCGGTGGCTGAGAACTTGGGCTTTTGAGTTCGTGTGCCAGCAGCCCCTCCCTTAGTGCCAGTCTCAGGCCAGACATGCCAGGGCCCTCGAGAGCATCCTTTGTCCCAGAGACTGAGGGAGGCCCCAAGGGTAGCAGGTGTGTGTAGGGTGGAGGGGGGCGGGTAAGGGTCATGTGTTGGATTCCGGCATAGGGAGATGCCAGAGTTTATCAGGATTAAACATTTGGGCGCTGCTGGACCCAGCCCTTCCTTTCCTGGGGATTTACCTTGGGGATATGCTTGCATGTGCGGACTAAGATGTGTGGAAGAGGGTTCTGGAAGCTTTGTTTGGAATAGCAAGATGTCGGGGACCACCAGGTGTCCACTGTTGGGGGCCTGACTGAATCACTCAGAGTAAAGCTGTGGGAGTCCACACAGTGTCCTAGAACATGGCACCTCATCTGCGGTGATTCTGGGACGGCTCTGGGTGCCGCGTAGTGAAGGGCAGAGTGTAGGTGGACTGCTGTTTGAATATTAAAGAAGAGACACCGGCGCACACAGGCATGGTTAGCCTTGGCTTCCCCGGCAGTGATGTGTGAGTTGCGGACAGCGCAGAGAAGCAGGTGGCTTGGAGCAGGCCTGAGGGCAGGGAGCGGGGGTCCCTTTACACTGTGTGCATTTTAGTGTCATATTTATTCAAAAAAGTCAACAAACCATAAAGACCAAAGGGAAAAGTGTAGCCAAATCTGGAAAGATAATAGCTGTTGGGCGGGTGTGGGCTCTGGAAGGCCCCGCTGGGTCAGAGCCGGTGCTGTGAGGGACACGTGGCCGTGCAGGCTGGCCTCTGCCCCACCAGAGAGGGGCTGGGGCTTGCGTGGTGGGGACCTGCCAGTCAGGTTTCTCCTGGGTCCCCAAGAGGCTAGTGGCTGCCAGCCAGTCTCAGTTCCTGTGCGCTGGGGGGGACGGGGTGAGACAGAGTGTTTGTCTCACTGTCCTTTCTTGCTGCTTCTTCAGCTACAGCACCAAGAGCCCAGCCCTGCAGTCCGAGACTGTCCACTACAAGCGGGGCGTGAGCCAACAGTTCTCCCTGCCCTCCTTCAAGATCGACTTCTCGGAATGGAAGGACGACGAGGTAGTGTCCTTGCTGGGCCCCATTCCCCCGGGCCCCCTGCCTGAATTCCTTCCCTTCAAGCGGGCGACACAGCGGGGCTTGTGCGCTCAGACCCCTCTCGTGGTTGGTGAGCGTCAGGGGCGGCTGCTGACCAGGGGTCTGCGTGCTCAGCCCAGCCGGGCGTGCCAGGATCGTGGAGCATGGTTTGGTCCAGGCCTTGGCTGGACTGGACGATTGCGGATGGCTGGAGCAGCGGCAGTTAGAGGCTCCTTACTGGGCTTTGGTGCAGTTGTCGGGGCCACGGGACTGCAGCGTGGCAGGATGCCTTCCATCTAGTGGTTCCGCATAGTTAAGGACGTGGAGGATGCTCATTGCAGCTCTGTCTGTAATACTAAAATTGGAAGCCAGCTACGTGTCCACCACGGGGGGGTTGGTTGGTTTACCGATGTTATGGGAACCACCTGTGTGCATAACACGGGCACCATAGCTCTTCCGTTCTGGGATGAAATGCAGCCCTAAAGCAGCTGATGGAGCTGTGTCTCCTGGGCTTGGAGCAGATCATGATGCAGACAAATACCACGAAATCTCATGTATGTGACGGCCACAGACACACACAAGCCGTCTCCGCAGGTACACATGTGTGTATGTAATCCTTGAGGAAAAGCCAGAGAAGATTCCCATCAAGCTGAAGACTGGCTGCCTCTGCAGAGGGTCGTGGTGTGAGGAGGAAACACACACACACACACACGCACGCACGCACGCACACACACAATACGTCTACAATGTGAGTGTTCATACTGTGTACACCTCTGACTTATAAAAAAAAAACCCAGATTATTAAAGTATAATTTATATACCATAAAACTCACCCATTTTCAGTGTGCAATTCAGTGATTTTTAGTAAACCTGTGATCACAGCCATCACCACAATCCAGTTATAGGACATTTCTCTCCTCCCTGCAGGATCGCTTGTGCCCAGTGATAGTTAATCCCTGCTCCCACCCCCGGCTCCTGGTTCTAGTCTGCTTTCTGTCACCATAGTTTTGACTGTTCCGGACGTTTCACGTGGATGGAATCAGGCAGTATGTGACCTTTCGTGTCTGGCTTCTTTCACCTGGCTGAATTCTCTCTTTTTTTTTTTTTTTAGTAAAAGGTAGTCGCGTATTATGTTACTAAAATACGCGAGGGGGAAGGATTGGAGGTAGCGGGGCATGGTGTAGTGTGGAAGGTTCTGGGTCACGGGGACATCAGCCGTGAAGGCCTCACCCTGGTGGTTGCTCCCGGCCGTGTGTGCTTGCTGGTTGAGCAACAGAAGCCACCTCTGTGTTACTTCGGTGAGAATGCTGGGTCTTAAGGGAGGGTGTGCGGTCGTTGGAGTCAGAGGCAGAGCTGTCGTTGGAGTCATTGCAGCTCTGTGCAGCAGCCTTGTGCCGTCAGGATGGTCCCATCCCTGTGGGCACCACCAGTTCAGATGCCCTGCAGGTGTATCTGGTCCCGCCCACCCTCCTGTGAATGGGGAGGGAGATGGGGGCTGGGAGGGCAGGGAAGTGAATGCTCCTGCCCCTGGTGATCTGTGGGGTGGCCGGGCTGAGGCTGCACCTCAGCTTGGTGACCTCTGTATAGTCCAGTCTCTTGGCATTTTGGCCCCGAAACAGACCCCCTGTACATTTGCAGAAGTACTGAGTCAAGCCAATGGTTTGGGTCCCTTGTCCTGGGGGCCTACCTGACTCGTAAGCCCATCTTGAGTGCTGCATAGGGGCACCCCCTTTCCTCCCTCAGTGCGTCAGGGAGCCCGCATCCCTGACTTGTCAGTGTGTGGTGCAGTGGGGCTGGCGGGCCGCCACCCTGGGCCTGTCCAGCCTTGTTATCCCAGGACCCTGTCCTCGTCTTTGCCCTCTCTGAGTATCACCTCAGCTAATGTGTTCTTGAAACCAGCTCAGTTTCTGTTACATGTGTCTTTTTACTGCAGTGGAACCACAGTGACATGCAGTGCACTCACAGTGTGTGACCACTGTGCCGTTCTAGCACATTCTCATCACCCAGAAGGAAGCCCTGCACCCACCCATTAAGCAGTCACTCCCCTTCCTCCCTCTATTGCGGGTATTTTTAAACGGAAACTTCATTAGTCATTCCTATAGCTGGGAAACTGCTAAGCTTTGCCATAAATAGAAGGTTCCAGAAATTAAGCTTACGGAGAGCAGACCGGTGCTGTTACGTCCTGGCATGACGTCATTGCCTGCTGAGGGCGTTGAAGAGGGTGTTGGCAGGTGGTTGAGACCTGGTGGACACTCTGGCTTCAAACCCAGGTTTCTCTTTATCCCAGGGTTTCTCAGGCTCGGTGCTCCTTTGGGTCCTGGTCATTCTTTGGTGGGGACCGTCCTGATGTCCGGGGAGAGCTGGGGTCATGGTGCCCCTGTCATCTCCACCTCTGTCTCTTGGCCCAGCACTGGGTCTACCAGTGTAGTCATCCACTGGGTTTGCAGAGTCAGCTGAACGAATGCCATGTGTAGGGTGCTGCCCTGGGCTCTGGGATGACACGTGGTCCACACTGTTCACGGGAGGCTCCTGGAAGGCTGCTGCAATAGAGCCTTCAAAGCAGCGTCTGTGTCAGGACCTTTCTGATTGCAAGTGACAGAAACACCTCAGTCTGGCTTAAGAAAACCAGGAATTTATTGGCATAGGTTCTGAAAAAGCTGGACGGCTTGTGGTTTCCTCCAGGGGCCTGTGTCTTCAGGACAGGTGTACTGCTTCTGAGCTGACCGCACGCTACTGCTGCCCTGCAGACCAGTGGAGTGATGGGTGTGGTCCTGGCCCGGGTCCCAGAGTGCTCAGGTGGACGGTCCCAGGCCCCGCTCAAGACAAGGCATACTGTCCCCCTGGCCAGGCCACATAGATCCAGGGTGGGAGAGGAGTTGTTCCCAAATTTCCCCAAGGAAAGTTGGGGTGCTGCCACCTAAGAAGGGCACTCGAATGCTGGGCAGGCAGACAACAGCCATTTGCGCTTTTTCAGTAGGGTTTGGACGGATCACGGCAGGAGGCCCGTGTTGGGTCAGGCTTGATGAGAACAGTCTGGAGGACTGAAGTACCAGGTGGCCTTTCCCAGGAGCTGAGAGAGCACAGGTGGGCGAGGCCTGGAGGCGACTCTGACTCTCACTGTGCATGAAGCATCGGGCAAGTTATGCCACCTCCTCGAGCCTGGCTTTCCCATCTGTCATCTGGAGGTGGAAACAGCCCCTTCTCTAGGCTGGCTGTCCAGGTCCACACGGCAGGGGTGTAGAGGGCTCAGCCCAGGCTCCCCGCTGTGAACCCTGCTGCCCAGGGGGCCGGAGAAGAGAGGCCGGGGTCACCACCTGCTGGTGGAGCCCCCATCACTCCTCCCCAGACCCACGTCTGTTACTCCCCCTGTCAGCTGGCGCTGAGGCCACACTCAGCGAACCCGGGAGAAAGAAAAGGCAAAGCACACGGCAGCTCTTCGGAGCAGGAGGCCGCCCACGTCCATGCTGATGGCCACGTTCCAGCAACCGGTGGAAGCGCAGGCGGCGGGGCTGCACAGCACGGGTCGCTGCTCCCCTTCCAGCTCTGTCACCCGGAAGGCCGCTCCTGGCCTCAGTTACAGCCTCTCAGGGCAGCGCCTGAGCGCTGCACCGGGTGTCACTGTCATTGTTACCATTGGGTGATGTTGGATTGGTCGTCGGCAGGATCACTCCATGTGCGCTGACGCAGGGTGGGGAGGGCAGAAACAGCGTGCAGGGGGCCCTGTCCCCAGGATAGTTCGTAGATGACATGTGACTCCTGTCTCAGGTGATTTCCCACAACCCTGTGGGTCACTGAAGAGCAAGGCAGGAGCACAGAAAGGGGGTCCCTTCCTCTCCCAAGCCCAGGCTTGTGTGGTGCTTGGATAGGCCTGAGCACGTCCCCTACCTCCCCGCATGCAACTGTATGCACACATGTCCCCACCAGGTCAAGGGCGCTGGAGGCCCTACCCTGAGTGGTCCTGCGAGGCCCTCCCCGGCCACCTCCCTCCTTGGCCACCCACCTCCTTGGCTGTCGCTGTCTGAACACACGCAGCATCGAGTGGCTGGTGCTCACTGCGTGCTCTCCCAGGCACCACACTCAGGGCCTTTGTGTAGGCATGACTTCTGTCCCTTTTATGTGGATTGGGTAACTGAGGCTCGAGTTGTAGAGCCAGACCCGAACCCAGCCGGCAGTGCTGAGTCTGCCCTGTCCCAGCACCTGGCCTCTCCAGGCCCTGCTGCCCGCTGACAGCTGGGGACCTACCTGGCACCTTCTCCACGGCGGGTGTGTTCGGCTGAGCACCTCTCCCCATGGGCTCTGTGTGACCTGCCCGTGGGCCCCGTGGTGAGCAGACGTGGAGGCTGTGCCCGAGGGGACACGTGGGTTGGGGAGGGGCCTGCAGCCGGCAGGGATCCCCGAGGGTTTTAAGCTGGAGGAGAAGGAAGAGGGAGAGGAGGTTTCTGGGTGAGCTCGGACGAACCATGTGGCCTTTTTCACTTTCCTTTCGTCATTGTTTGGGGTCGAGCCAGGTACCTTTCTTCACAAGGTTGAACACGGCATCTCTGTGGTACCCAGTACACCCATGCCCAGGGTACACCCAGCAGAGTCAAAAACGGGCTCAGGCCCAGGCAGCAACCCTCACCAGAGCCCAGGGGCAGCCCAGTGTCCGTGGGCGGGTGAATGGACGTGGTCAGGCCGGGCAGGGATGCTGCTCTGCCTGGAGGAGGACGCGGCTGTGACCTGGTGATGCTGAGTGAGAGAAGCCGGGCACAGATGATAGTACCGTGTGATCCCATTTCTCTGAACATCCCGTAGGGGCCAGTCCACACAGGAAGCAGGGTGGAGGCTCTGGGACTGGATGCTGGCTCCTGCTAGGGCTGCCGGAGATGTTCTGGGAACCGTGGTGCTGACGGTCACGTGACCTTAATGGATGTACCTCATGACACTGAATCTCAGATCACAGATGTGCCGTTTTCATCTGTTTTACCACAGAGAAGAAAAACGGCATCTGTCTCTCCTCAGCACTTTGTTACCACGACGCCTCCTGCTCACTTTGATCATTCTTGCCTGCTTTTCTCCTCAGTTGAACTTTGACCTGGACCGGGGCGTGTTTCCAGTGGTCATCCAGGCCGTGGTGGATGAGGGGGACGGTGAGTTGCCTTCCCCTCCGTTCTCCCTTCCAGGCACATGGACCCACGTGGAGGGGCCACTTCCCAAGTCCACTCTCACATCAGTCGGCCGGGGGCAGTTCACTCCAGAGACAGTGGAAGATGGCTCAGCCCGACAAGCAGGTGTGGGGCTGTGGGGCTAAGGCACCGAGCGCTCCATCCCCTCTGGGCAACGCTGCCCCTGAGCCCTCTCGGCTCCCCTTCCAGCTCCTCCTCCTGACTCAGGCACTCCCAGCCAGCCTGTCTCCTCCCGCTGTGGCAGAGCCACGCTGACAGCAGCTAGACAGGCCTCCGGTTCTGGGGTCCACCCCGCAGGGAAGTGATGAAGACAGTTAGCAGGGAGTGGCCGGGCCCTGTGCTCTGCTGCTGGCCTGTTGGATCCCTCCCCGCCCCTCCTCCTCCTGCCAGTCCTGCTGATCTCTCCCTTGCCACCACCACGGGCTTTGGGGGTCCCAGGCCAGGGCACAGATGCTGGAGCCCTGCCAGGCCCAGGCTTGTCCCCCAGCTCCTTGGCACCGCCAAGAAGTCCCTCCGTTTGCTGAGTGAGAGCTGGCCGTGGGCAGTCAGCAGTGGCAGCTCTGGGGGACAGTGAGGTGTGGGTCGGAGGGAGCCATAGGGCCCCCCAGGCAGAGGAAGGCGAGATGAGGATGAGCCCTCCAGCGGGTCTGGACTCTGCCTGCAGGGGAAGGAGAGATGCTGGAGAGAAGCAGCCCAGGGCGGGGGGCCAGGGGCCAGCTCTGACCCCTCTCCCCTCTCTCCTGGCAGTTGTGGAAGTGACTGGCCACGCCCACGTGCTCTTGGCCGCCTTTGAAAAGGTAAGTCCCCCCTGCCCCTTACTGTCCTGGTGATCCCTCATTTGTCATTGTATCCTGCATGCAGTAGGTGCCCCATGAATGCTGGTGGGGTGGACGAGTGTCTGCCATCTGCCTAGCACGGCCCTAGACATGCAGGCTCTCCTGAGGTCCCCAAGCTGGGGATGCCCTGCATGTAAAGAGGCCATTTACATCGAAGGCTTCACTTACAACTACCTTTATGGTTATGTGTGTTTGAACTTAGGATTTGCCCCTTTTTTCCACGTAGACGTGCATCCCCAGGCCCTTGGCTATTGACGTTTTGTGGCCATGTTTATGATGTGTGGTGGGGATGTTGTTGGTGAGGACGGTTAGCCTCACCGCTGGCTCTGCATTAGGGCACCTTGAGTTCTAGGGACAGCCCTTTCACTGACACTGTTGTTCCTGGGGGCCAGCCAGTTCCCTGTGTCTGTCCACACAGCGAGCGAGTGCCTGGCTGTATTGGGACAGGATCTCTGCTCGTCGAGAGCCCTGCTGGCCACAGTTGGGCGTGGCCCCTCTCTGAAAGTGCCACCCCCAGCCCCGCAGTGGTCCTTGACATTGGCCGGCGCTCTGCAGTTGTGAAGTATTTTCAGCACCAGCCTGTAGCCCAGGTGGACAAGGAGCAAGGACTCTGTGAGGAGACCAGGCTCAGACTTGTTCTGAACGTCCTGCCGACCCCTGGTCTCCTCGGCCTGGTGTGTATCTGCAGTCCTGAGAGCCTGAAGTACAGAGCCCAGCTCCTCCCTGTGATCCAGGTCTTTCTGGATCCCCCAGGGTATCAGTAGAGCCGGGCCTGGGCCCCCTCAGGTGAGGCTAGGTCTGTGCGCCCCCTGGTCTCCCAGGGCCGTGGTGACGCCAGTGCCCGGGTGGAGGTGGCCCTCTCCCTCTCTGGGCTAGCCAGCTGCAGGCGCCCCAGTTCGGCCTCGTCGGAGGCGACAGTCACTGTTTCCCCATCATTGTGTTCTGGCGAGGCATTGGACCATCACTGGCGGACGTTCCATTCTGTGCCTCTGGTATAGAGCTCAGTGAGAAACTGCCTTGTTTTTGGAGTGCAGCGCACTAGAAACTTCCGTCGGAACCATCAGCCTCACAGGAAACTCTGAGTGTTGTTCTTGATCAACTCAGAAGGGGTAGCTGGTGAGCGAGAGTGCAGATCTGGTGCCTTGGCTAACTGCGTGGCCTCGGAGCCGGGTGCCTCCCCAGATGCCCCCGGACCGGTCTGCTCTGTCGTGTCCCCGTGGCTCTTGGAGCCTCGGGCCTTCCTCTGTGCGTGGATGTGCGGCGTCCTTGTGCCGTGTTCACGTTAGCCCGGGGAGTTCTTGGAGGGCTAGAACTGTTGGCTTGCTCTGCTTCTTGCCTCTGGGGGAGCATCTGTCCATTGCCAGATTTTGGCTGATGGTGGTGAACTTGAGTGTACTTGGGAACTGCCTGGGAGAGCTGGATTTTTTAGGTCTGGGTAGGACCTAGGAGACGGTATCTTGGAAAGACTCTGGGTGGTTTTGAAGCCAGGTCGGGGCCACACCTTGAGAAACCCCGGCCTTGCTCTGAGTCTTCTTGTAGTCCCTCCTTTTTTTCAGCTGTGGGTGTGGGTTGACTGAGAAAAGGACGTCAGCACAGCCGAGTTAACCTCTGTGTCTTTCTCCCCTGCAGCACGTTGATGGAAGCTTCTCCGTGAAGCCTTTAAAGCAGAAGCAAATTGTAAGTCCTTCAGAAGAAACATTGTGAGCCCTTTTGATGTGAAAGGCACGCATGCACACATGACCCAGTAGTCTCTGTGGATTATTCTCCCTGGGCCACCTTGGCCGCTGTGGGCCCTGGGCTCCAAGAGTCAGGGTCAGGGTCACCTGCATACCCGCCATGTACCTGCATTGACTGTTGTGGCCCTGAGTCTTGTCCGCCTTGAACTTAGTGAGAGTTCAGTAAATGTTTGCTGAATGAACAAATGCCGGATGGAGGGAGGAAACAAGAAACAAACGCTGCAGCCTCCCCTCTTCCTATTCACAAGTTGCTGACGATACCTCCGTGTGGGGCAGACTTGGATTGACTTAGTCCATATTTGAGAGGAAGGATGGGATATCTTGGAAGCAACGGGAGCTGTAGACCAGTACAGCCTTTTTCTGGGGTCGGTGATCCCCACGGTCCAACACCAGGAAGAATTATCCCTAGTGGGCTCCCACTTACGTACCGTGAGGGCTTAGAGGATGGGGTCCCCTGAGCTGTACCTGTGGCCACAGTGGGGTCTGTGTCAAAAGCCGTGATTATTAGGTTGTCCTTGTGTGAAGCTGCTCAGGTGCGTTGGTGAGTTTTTTAAAAGAGGGGTCAAGAGAACTCTGGCAGATCCAGCCCTTGGGGGTGACAGGAGGGCCAGAGACCCCCGTGATAGCCAGGACCCTGGTGTCGGGAGAGCTGACCTGCAGGGCTGTGGCTGTCAGGACAGATGTCTGTGGTCTGTGAACTGTAAGAAATACAGTAGCTCAGACCACTTCTGAACACAGTCAGTGTGAGGCCCGGCTCTGGTCACTCTCGTGGGGCTGGTGACAGGTCCAAGGTGGTTTTCCTCTAGGCTTAGGCTGGGTAAGGTGGGTACGTAGGCTCCAGGCCCTCTGGGGTGCGCAGACGCCTGGCCCAGACCAGTGCCCGTGCTGCCTGTGGGCGGGGCAGGTGGCTCTTTTCCCCTCCTGTCGCCAGTGATACCTGCTCCCTGGGTTGCCAACCACGCCTGCCCCAGGACCTGAACCCGGCACCCAGGAGAGGTTGTCGGGCCAGGTGGGTGCATAGGAGCCTTTGGTGGGGGTAGGGGGTGGGCAAATGCCCAGACACCCCTCTGCTCTCCAGGTGGACCGGGTCAGCTACCTGCTGCAGGAGATCTATGGCATTGAGAATAAGAACAACCAGGAGACGAAGGTACGCACTCGTGGGGCTGCTGGATGCCGGGCTGAGCTCGCTCCCCAGTGCTCCTCCCACCTGTGAGGAAGCGCGCCCACGGAGTGACCTGTCCGGGGCCCGCAGATAAGCAGATGAACTGGTTTCCTGCCAAGCCTTCCCCTGGAGGCCCCAGACTCCAGCACTTTCCCTTAAGCGTTAAGAAGTTAAACCGAGTCTATGGGCCATTTTGTCCTTTTCCCAGCAAATTCACCGGCTTGTTACCCTCACTGGGTTGCTGGCTGTTAGGTGGGTCAGGGCGGCCTAGGAACGTGGGGCCCTCCTGCCTCAGGCATAGCCGGTGCCGCCTTGGCCTTTCCCTCCCTTTTCATTCACTGCACCCGCCAGCCGGCTCGACCTCTGACTCCTGTGACAGGAACCTGGTGGCCCACAGAGCCAGGGAGTCAACCTGTGCCTTTGTCATCATCTTAAGGCACGAGTGAAACTTCCGCCTCTTCTTAAGAATCTCTGGAGTCTCATGCCAGCTTCCACGACGGCTGGAACTGGCTGGAAGCCGGTGCTCTCTGCCCGGTTCGTGTGTCTGCACCAGAGGTCGGCCGACTTCCTAGAGGGCCGGGTCTTTGTCGTCCTCAGCCTCAGGCCCCGCAGCGTCTGTCACTCCTGCTCATCCACCCGGCACCACGGGTGTCACAAAGAAGCAGCCACAGACATACAGGAACCCGGGGGCAAGGCCGTGTTCCAGCAAAACTTTGTTTCAGAAACAGGTGGCAGGCTGGACTTGGCCAGTTCATTTTTAGGCTGTTGCTGTGTCTTGATCCAGAAGCTACTACTTTTATTTTCCAGAAACTGCCGTTATTTAAGGAAAACATTTCAACAACTTACACTTGCCTGATTTTTTTGTTTGTTTGTTTTGACCAAGTAAACGCGCCTCCTCGGAGGATTTCTGTCCAGTACCGTCCTCCCACGTTGCCTCCTTGGTTCAGAGTGACAGGAGACCTGGGTTCTCCCAATTTGGGGGCATGTTAGGGGAGGGGCTGCCCTGCTCCTCGGCCACCTTCTCTGCCCCATGGGCCTCCCTGTGCCACCACATCCCCCCCCGCACCCATCTGGCCCCTGCCTCTGGCCTCGGGAGCCACAGACCCTGGGGCTGGGGTGTTCCCACAGCCCTCGGACGAGGAGAACGGCGACAACAGCAGTGAGTGTGTGGTGTGCCTGTCGGACCTGCGGGACACGCTCATCCTGCCCTGCCGCCACCTGTGCCTGTGCAACTCGTGTGCCGACACGCTGCGCTACCAGGCCAGCAGCTGCCCCATCTGCCGGCTGCGTGAGTGGGGCTGCGGGTGCGGGGCGGCGGCAGGGAGCGCGAGGCACGGCGGTTGGCATGGGCGGGTGACACCCATGGCCACGGCGGTGGCACGTTCTGCCTCCCGGAAAGTTAGGCTCAGGCTGAGCGTCCAGGAGGGGCTCCTGGGCAGCGTGTGCCGTGAGCCGCACAGTCAATTAGTGAGTCAGATCTTTATTTTAAAGAGTTCGGTGAGAAATTACAGTGAAATGAAAAGTGTGCTGCGTGTAAATGATCAAGGAATTAAATTTGGTTTCCTCGAGCATCCAGACCCTCTCAGTCAAAAAGTCATCACGTCGGGACTAATTCAGATTAAATATTCCCTGATAGAGAGGATGTAATGGTTCTCCAGGTGTAAATCCTGCTGGTGAGGGGTTGGGTGTTGGGGGGAGAGCGCCCTCCTGTGGGATCTGAGGGACATTTTCTTTCCCGAGGCAAATGATGGCTTTTTTTTAAAGCAGAGATAAAGACTATCAGATTTAAGTCACTTTCAGAAATAATGGATTGGTAGATATGAAACTCTTAAATATAAAGTTATCTCTTTATGGCTACATTTAGTTCTTGGATTCATGACTGTTGACTATAAAACTTCTTTTTTAAAAACAGTTTACAGCTACAATAAAATACTTCAAAGCAATTAATCAGCAGACATGGCCTTAGGAAGCCCTGGAGGGAAAAAGGAAAGTGTTTTAAAAATAACAAAGCTTAGGTTGATTTTTTTTAATGCAAATTTGATCTTTATAACAAAGTGTTCTTTGCCCTATGAATATGTTTAGCATACTCAAAAACCTAACTTGGACTCAATAATTCTATATTGGTAACATATCATTTTACTTTGTCTCCCAATTTGATTTACTTTAGTTGTTTTTAGTGAATTACATTCCAGATTAAAGGTATTCTGTTGTTAGTATACACAGAGTAGACAAATGGAGGGCATTTTAAAGGCATTTGTTAAATCATATATATTTCATTAAAATTTTTTTTCTTCTAGTTTTATTGAGATATAATTGACTTACAGAACTGTATAAGTTTAAGATGTACAATGTAATGATTTGATTTACATACATCATGACATGATTATCAGTTTAATAAACATCTATCTTCTCATATAGATACAAAATTAAAGAAATAAAAAACCATTTTTTGTGATGAGAACTTTTAGGGTTTACTCCCTTAGCAGCTTTCATACGTACCATGCAGCAGGGATTGTACTTAGCATGTTGTACTGTTAGATCTCTGGTACTTATTTATCTTATAGCTGGATGTCTGTGCCTTTTGACCATCTTCGTCCAGTTCCCCCTCCCCGCACACCCACCTCTGGTAACCACAGATCTGACCTCTTTCTGTGTGGTTGGCTGGTTGGTTGGTTTTGGATTATAACCGACCTACAACACTGTTTAGTTCCTGTTAAACAACATAGTGATTTTTTTTCTTGTGCATTTGGAAACAATCACAATGAAGTCTAGTTACACTCTGTCACCATACAAAGATATTACATAGTTATGGATACATATTTACATATGACTGTATTTCCCACACTGTGTGGTTCAAACCTGTGACTCATTTATTTTGCAACTGGAAGTCTGCACCTCTTCATCTTACTCACCTATGTCTTTCCTCTCCCCACCTCTGTCTCACCTGGTAACCACGTGCTTGTTCTCAGTATCTGTAACTGCTTCTGTTTTGTTATGTTTGTTCATTTATTTTGTTTTTTAGATTCCACATGTAAGTGAAATCACAGAGTATTTGTCATTCTGCATCTGTCCTATGTCATTTAGCATAATAGCTTCTAGGTCCTTCCGTGTTGTTGCAAATGGCAAGATTGTATCTTTTTCTGGCTGAGTAATAGTCTATTACATGTAAATATGCCACATCTTCTTTATTCATTCATCTGTTGACAGGCTCTTAGGTTGCTTTCATATCTTGGCAATTGTGAATAGTGCTGCAAAGAACATGGGGTGCATGTATCTTTTCTAATTAGTATTTTTGTTTCTTTTGATAAATACCCAGGGGTGGAATTGCTGGGTCATATGGTAGTTCTGTTTTTTAACTTTTTAAGGAACCTCCATCCTGTTTTCTGTAGTGGCTGCCCCACCAACATGACATGAGGGCTCCCTTTTCTCCACTTCCTCCTCAGCACTTGTTACTTGTTATTTTTCTGACAGTAGTCATTCTGACAGGTGTGAGGTGTGGTTTTGATTTGCATTTCCCTGATGGTTAGTGATGCTGAACGTCTTTTCATGTGCCATATGGAAAAATGTCTATTCAGATCCTCTGTGCATTTTTTAATCGGGTTGTTTGTTTTGACGTTGAGTTGCCAGTGTCTGGGTCAGACTGTGTGCTTTTAGTTGGCTGACAGGTGTAACTTGCAGCTACATTCACTGTCTGGTGTACAGTCCAGGGTTTGGCAGGTGAGAGGCCGGCTGTGCCCTGCCTGCCACCCCTAGAAGCTCTACTGGAGCGGAAGCCACGCTGTCTGGGCCTCGCCTTTCTCCCTCCCTCCCTCCCGGGGCTGTTCTGCCTCTGCCTCGGAAATGTGGCTTGTCCTGGGAATGCTGGGGGGTGGGTGGGTGGGGGTCAGTGTCCCTGAAACTTGCGGGTCTCGGTGGTGCTGTCCCGTGCTTGACGTGAACCCCGTCATTCTGCCGCAGCTTTCCGGGCCCTTCTGCAGATCCGAGCGGTTAGGAAGAAGCCTGGAGCCCTGTCCCCCATCTCCTTCAGCCCTGTTCTGGCCCAGAACATGGACCACGACGAGCATTCTGTAAGTGCCTCTTCCTTCCCGCCTTGGAAGGTGTTGGGGTGGAGAGAAGAGGGGTCTGGAGGAAGCCCCTGGCCATCATGCAGGCCCCGCTTTCGTGTTAGGACAGTGTCTGGCTCCTGGTGGGGTGGGTTGGTCAGGAGGCCCTGGTGGTGTGGCCAGGATGGGGCTGTCCAGGCTGTGCCCTCAGGGCTGTGCCATGCCAGGACCCAGACTGTCTGGCCAGCTCCCCCGCTTGCCAGCTCTCTGGGCCTCTGGCTCATTTGTCCAGCAGGCCAGGTGTGGTCCCAGCAGGCAGCTGTCAGAGTGTTGGGGTGATGCAGGTCGGCCCAATGAGCCCTGGCTTCCGGGATGCTGCTGCTTCTGCCAGTAGCAGATCATGTGATGCAGGGGGCCTTCCTTGAGTTAGAGCCATGCTGTCTGTCACCTTCACTCCACCAAGCCGGGCAGCCAGGGAGACTCTGTGCTCTTGGGGAGTGAGGTGTCCTCCAAAGGGTGACTGTGACATCCTCTGCCCACTCCTGGCCCACCTGTCTCCTGCCTGGGTGCACAGGAGGGCACCCGGCAGCCATCCACTTGGCTTGCTTCCCAAGAAGCTGTGTGTTAGACCTCACTGCAGCAGCCGAGGAAGTCAGACTTGGGCCTCAGAGACCTCGAGAGCAAAATGGGCAGGGACACAGAGACAGGGAGGGAGAGAGACACAAATGCAGAGAGACATGGAGAGAGGACAGGAGACAGATGGGGGCGAGGTTAGGAAGGGAGAGCAGAGAGATGGTCCAACAGGGAGAAAGGAATGGAAAGAGACACACACAGACGGGCATGGGGGCTGCAAGGGTGGACACATGGGGGCAGAAGGACTGAGGACGGACGTGGGGCCGGCCCGGCTCGAGCTCCCGGGTCCCAGCTGGCTTTGAGCGTTGTCAGCCAGCAAGCCCGTTTTCTTGGCTCTTGATTGAGGTTGTTTGGATCTCGTGATTCTTAAAGGCCCTGCCAGCTGCCTGAAAAGGGAAGAGAAGCAAAGCCCTTGGGTTGGCACAGCCACAGACAGGCTCCTGCACTCGGCCAGCGGGGGTGGTGTGCTTGGCCCAGCGGTTCTGAACATGAGGTCTTTTAAAAGTCTGGGAATTTTGTCTAAGACAGATTTCTGGCTTTTCTCTCAAATCTGAAGGTGTGGTCTTGCCACTGGATGGGGCAAAGTTGCCCCTTGGGGTTGGGGTGCCCATTACCTCACTTCCCCCCTCCCCTGGGCCAGCCACACTGTTTAGCCTCCTGGGCCCCTGTTGACACCAGGCCCTCCAGCCATTTAACATTAGACTTGGTTTCGGAACAGAGCAGACTTTCTACAACAACACGTTTTTGGGGGAGAGGGGACTGGCACTGAGGTGTGATCTGCCCCTGAGGGAGGAGTCTCACTCTAGTTTGGAGGAATGGGCCTGGGTGGTGGGGTTTTATTGTTGCCTGTGTGCTCCTCTCCCGGTTTCTGCCCTGGCGTCTGAGGGTCAGGCAGGACCCTCCTGTGTCTGTCCCTCTTGTCCTGAAAGCCGAGGTGCCTCCCACAGTGCAGGGCAGCCTGGGGCGTGGATGGTAACCTCACACATGCCAGAGGGCCAGCGCCCCCTCTCTGGAGTCTACGATTCCAAGTAAATGGCCCTGTTCTCTGCCATGCTCCCTGCACGAGCAGCCTCCCCGAGGTCCCAGGGAGCCCAAAGGAAATGTTTTCTCTAGTGAGTCTGTTACGATCACTACAGGGTGGGGGTGATTGGGGGGTTTAGCTCCACTTTTAGGAGTTAGACTTGGTGATAAGTAGATGAGACTGTGCTGAGCCTCAAAGAGGTGTCCAGGGCCTCAGGGTCCCTTCTCTGTGTCCAGTGGAGCCCACATGTGGGGAGGACCTGGCCACTTCCATGCCCAGCCTGTCCAGGACCTGCTGCTTGGGGTGACCCAGACCAGGGTGGCCCCCAGGGATGGAGACCAACTCTTTTAAGAGCTGCTTGGATGTGCAGGCCCAGCCCACCCAGGCCCTGAGGCAGAACCAGTGCTTGGCCAGGTCCCCGTGATTCAATGTGTTGAATTTGCAAAGCGCTGGCTCACGGCATGCCCAGAGGCCAGCGACCAGGGAGACCCCATCCAGCCAGCACCAGCTCCAGCGCCGCAATGGGGTGGCAGCGGTAAAACCTATGATTTTTATCTTGACAGTGTCCCTTTAAAAAATCAAAGTCGCACCCTGCCTCACTGGCCAGCAAGAAACCTAAAAGGGAAACAGTAAGTGTGTTCGGCCCCATGGCTCCGTCTTTGCCCCGCGCCCTCATCACTGCACCAGTGACCAGTACGGGAAGTCACTCTCACCCCCAGCTCACGTGTTTGGTTAATTTAATCTGTCAAATCCACTCTCCCCATTCCCAGTGTCTCTGCCCAGGAAGGGAGTTTTGTGGAACAAGAAAAGCTCAAGGTCTGTCGGCAAAAAGCCAGTCTCGCAGCCCCGCCGGGCAGCAGCGCCGGCCCCGGGCACCCCTGCTCGCCAGCTCTGCTTCTGCCCATGGTCTCCTGAGCACCCTTGTTTCCCTTTTTCTTCTTGCTGGCAGTGGGGTGACGGTGGAGGTGGAACTCAGGCCGCCGCTCTTGTGCCCACAGCATCCCCGTGCTTCTTGTCCTGCATCCCTGCTCTGCGGGCCACACTCTTGGTTCTCTCCCACTTGCCCTCCATCCCAGGGAGCAGGCTGGGGCCAGGCAGGCCTCTGCCGAGCCCCAAGCCCCCTTGGTAGAACACAGAGGGTCAGGGTCACCGAGGGTCAGCTGAGAGAGGGGTCTTCTCCTTGTTTCGAGGGGCGGGAGCGGCTTTAGAGTAATTATTTGCCTTTAAACTGAAGGCCTTTGGGAGTGAATGCAGGGGACCCAGGGGGCGCTTGCTGGGGGCAGGAAGCTGCCCCCCACAGCCTCCCTGTTCCCCAGGGTCACTCTGTCACCTCCCCAAAAGGCCAGCTGGGCAGGTAGGAGCCCATGTAGAGAGCTGCCCTTCACCTTGTTAATGAAGAGTGAGGGCAGGTGGCCACCCTGCCCAGTCCCATGGTGCCCGAGGCCTGACTGACGTCTCCCTGATGTCTCCACTCCCCCTTTGCTTTAACCCTAAAGCAAGGCTCAGCCTATTGACTTGATCCACTCCCAGAGCGGGCAGAACTAGTTCTGAGCAGGGTGTCCATTAGATTCACCCGGAGTACGTGTCAGCCCTGCGGCTGCTTGTCCCAGGCCACGGGGCTCACAGCCCGGCCGGGCCCCTGTGCCAGGCAGGGCTCCGCAGGCAGGTCCTCTCCGGCCTGGATCACGCATTCCTACTGGTTTCTCCCACCTCTGCCATGGCTTCGCTCCCCTCCTGCTCCTGCCACTCCTCCCACTAACCCTCTCTCACTCTCTGCCCCAACCAGGCAGGAGCAGAAAGCCAGGTAGGGGCTGGGGTGGCCTTCTGAGTGCTCTCTTTCCTTCCGTCCTGGGCACCGACTGGGGCACTTGGGCGTCCAGGGCTGCATGCTGCAGCTGATGGCCGAGGGAGCCCTGAGCAGGGGTGTCTGATGCTGCTCTGGACTTCTTGGCACCCCTTGAGGGAGGGGGGTATGAGTCCCTAGAAGGCAGAGTGGACAGGAAGTGATCAGAGAGTAGTTCTGGGGAGTAGACCCTCCCTGGAACACAAGGTCAGTGTCTGGGGCTTTGTCACTGTGGGCAGTGGGCAGGGAGCCTGATCGGCCAGTCCCTCACCTGCGCTTGTCCCTGCAGAGCTCTGACAGCATCCCGCCCGGCTACGAGCCCATCTCCCTGCTCGAGGCGCTCAACGGCCTTCGGGCCGTCTCCCCGGCTATCCCCTCGGCCCCCCTTTATGAAGAGATCACCTACTCGGGCGTCTCGGATGGCCTGTCTCAGGCCAGTTGTCCACTCACTGGGATCGATCGGATCATGGAAAGCAGCCACCAGAAGGGCAAGCCCCGGAGCAAGTCCCCTGACAGGTGAGGCCAGGCCAGCATGCCCCCCAGGAAAGGTGTGTGGGACCCTCCAGGTACATATCACCCTTGTTTGTGACCCTGAGGTTGGGCCCACCTCGCTCGGTGATTACAGGGTCCTCATCACTGATCAGTGACCTTCAGGGCCACACAGTAAGGGTCAGTTGTGGTCCCTTGGACACTTGGAGGTACCTGTGACCAGCCCTGCTGTTTAGTCTTTCCTCACATGCGTGCTGGTTTTCTAGAAAAGTGTAAAGGAAGTACAGGTTCTATAAAACCAGCCACCGGCCCTGAGCCTTATACGTGTGGCAGAGACTCCGAAGATACAAAGGGAAACAGGAGGAAACATGGGGACCTCTCCTGCTGCTTCCCCAGCGCCCCCACCCCCAAGGCTCTACCCTTTCTCTGGAAACAGTGCCAGGTGCGGCCTGTGGGTGCAGGTGGCGGGCCTCCTGTTAACACACACACGGGGCAGGGGGTGCTGTTCCTCAGGACTGGCACACTTCCCTGGCTCCCCCAGGGCCTTGGCTTGGGTGGGGTTGGCGTGGCTCATCCACTTGTCCTCCGCTCTCTCTGTCCCCAGCACCCTGCGGTCCCCATCGTCCCCCATCCAGGAAGAGGACAACGCGGAGGCTCCGCCCCCGCCGAGTGGGGCTGGGCTGGCGCTGAGCAGCTCCCCCGAGGTGAGGCCCCCACCCACGCTCCTCCGTCCTGCCCTTGTTTCTTCTGTCCCCACTGCCCGCCTGCTGTCCTCCGGACCCTGGGCCCCGCCCTGCCACTCCCTCGCGAGTCTGCGCTGGCTGCTGTGACTTCTGCCAGCATCGGTGTCCTCGTCTGTGGGGCGGAGCCCTGCGGAGGCTGCAGGGGGCGCCGCGGGAAGCATAGGTGGTTGGTCCTGGCCAGCGTGTCCGGGACTGGACTCACCCTGCAGCCTTCCCCGGAAGCCCGATGCTGGGCTGTCAGCTCTGGGGCTCCAGGCACGTTCTCCTTTGTTTCCTAGAGCTTCACCACAGAGGAGGTTGACGAGACTTCGTCCCTAAAGCAAGGTAAGCCCTCTCCTCCTGGGGCTCTCGTGCCCCGGCCGGGGAAGAGGCGGGGCCTCCGGGGCTCTCTGCAGGCTCCTTCGAGCTGTGCTGGCCACCCTCCTGGGGTCACACACTTCAGTTCCTACACGATCTCACAGAGAACAGCCCCTGGCCACTCCTGGTTTTCCTTCCCTACCTGTCTGTTTAGTGGTAGCAGCTCTTCTGTTTCCCGCCAGGGGTGTCCTGCCCGTGCCCACACCCCACGCCCCGTGCACGTCCTCCTGGCTCGGCCGCCCAGCCTGGCACAGCCAGTGGCCAGGGCGAAGGGGTGCGGCTTAGCCGGGCCCCTCTCCTGCCCGTCCCCTGTGCAGAGGGCCTTGAGCCTCTCTCCTCAGCAGAGGGCTTAGCACATGACGGCCCCCCGGGGTCCAGTCCCAGCTGCTGCTGCTGTGCACTGGCTCTGAGGGGGGATGACCCCACCTCTGCATAGTGGGGCATGAGGTGCCTCCCAAGCCTTCCTCTGCCAGTTGGGGAGATACTGTTTCTCTGCTGTCACGGTCCCTCCTCCCTGTGCTGGGCTGTTGAGGAGGCTGAGGCTCAGGGTTGGTGTCAGCAGAAGCCGAAGGCCCCTTCCCTGAGAGTCAGAGCCAGGAGGTGGCCACAGTGTGGTCAAGGCCCCCAGAGCAACCTGCAGCTGCTCTGTGGCTGTGACCTTCTCCCTGCCAGTGGCCCCTGCGCTGCCTGCAGGTGTGGGCAGGACCTTGGGCCTGGGTGTGAGTGTGGGCACCCGGGGCAGGGTGCCCACCCAGGTTGGGGTCTGCTCTGGGAACACAGTGCTGTTGCTTCCTGCCCAGCATGCAGGGCAGGTCGCTCTGCCTCTCAAGCCTCAGCTCCTTCACCTGCAGCCAAAGCTCCTTCCCTCCTGCACGTAGTGCATACTGGGACCGAGGGTCTGGGCCCCTCTTCTGCCCAAGGGGATGCCCCACGAAGACAGTGCAGGTCCCGGCTGAGAACTGATGTGTGAGGGAGAGCAGCCGCACATGTCAGGCCCCCTGCTGCAGGCGTGGGGGCCAGAGGGCTGTGCACCCCACCTGCTCATCCAGGGAGAAGACAGTTAAATCTGTAACCGTTCCGTGTTGTCTTTTAAACGAGGGTATGTGACCTTTTTTTGTATAATAAAAACAAAACAGCCCCATGCTGAGAGGCAAGAGAGAAAGGAAAGAAGAAGAAAACAGAACATCTGTCTCTGGGTCCTGGGAGAGCAGAGGGGTGAAGGTGCAGTCCGGGCCCCAGTGGCTCAGGTCCCTGACTGCCCCCTCCTCTGCAGGGAGCCGAGTGCCGTCCATTGAGAACGTCCTGCAGGATGGCAGCCCTGAGCCCTGCAGCCGTGGCCAGCCGGGCGCACCTGCCGACATCTACCTGCCAGGTGACAGCATTGGCCCATGGTGTCGGGGGGGACGTGCGGTGGCTCAGCTGTCCCCATGGCATGGGGACCTGCTGTCTGCTTAGGGAGGGGCTGGCCCATGGGGAGCCCCCTCCGTCTCCCTGTCTCTGATCCTATGCTCCTTCTGTTGACCTGCAAAGCACGGCCAGGCCGGGGTTCCATAGTCACCTTGCAGCCCCTGACTCTTGGGGGCAGCACTGTTGGCTGAGACCCCTTTTCACCCCGAAACCAGCTCAGCCTTGGGAAGGCGGAAGAGGCTTCTTGTTTAAAGCCAGGCAGGCAGATCTGGTCCCACTGCATCGCTACCTTTCTTCACCTGTGGGCTGTGCCCGGTACCCCAGCAGCAGGGCCCCTGCCACAGGCAGCTGCAGACAGAAACCTGCCTGCCCGCCCCAGGTTTGACAAGGGCCACTATCCTCCACCACTGGCTGGGGGAGCTGACAGGCTTCATGGTCCCCGGGGAAGGCAGCACGTCCGGGCCAGGGTGCAGGACACAGGCCAGGGCACGAGGTGTGAGCAAGGCTCAGGGGCATGCAGGGCCCGCTCTTCCAAGGCCTCTGCTCAGGGCCCTGTGGCCTCAGCTCTGCTCTCTGTTCCTCTGGGTCAAGATCCTCAGTTTCAGGGCCTGGGCCCCAAAGACGGGGGACAGGCACTGGGGGCTCTCAGACATTTGTGCCCGGCACCTGCTGTAACATCCCATGAGGTTCTGTAATCAAGATAAAAAGCCACGTTGCCCTCAGAGAGCCTGGCTCCTGCCTTGTGACTGGGAGACCCCTTCTCACCCCTGATCGGCCCCAGGAGCCACCATTGCCTGGTCCCCTGGTCTGGGCTTGAGAGGCTGTGACATGCTTTGGTCTGAAAGGGCCTCTTGTCCCTGGGCTTCTGGATGAGCAGTGGCCTGTGCAGACAGAGGGTCCAGTCAGAGGACAGGGGGTTACCAGGTGTGAGAAGGGAGGGCAGAGATTGGGTCACTGACATACAAGAGCCTATCCAAAGGAACCTATGGTGAAAGCTGTGTCTGGGACCTTAGATAAACACAGAATTCCAGCAAGTTCTTTCAGACGACTTAGTATTGCATTATGATGAAAACCTGGGTGGGAGCAGAGGGTCAGAAGAAGGACTCAGCTTCCTGGAGCCACAGGTGTGAGCCCTGCTCCTGCAGGGCGGCCCCTGGGTGCGGCAAGGGGCACCCTGACCCCACACGGCACCCCTCAGCCCTCTAGTGGCCCGCGGAGCATTCAGGTGTCAGCAGGTCAGGACAGGCCACAACCAACTGGCCCAGCCCACAGGTGAGACCAGCACCTCTGGCTCTGCCCCCAGGCAGGTGTCTCGGGCTTCCTTTAGCGCCGCACTGGGAGCCGAGACAGTTGGCTGTGGAGGTGGTAGAGGAGAGGTCGCAGGGGCCGAAGGCCGGCCGTGGGGCCTGATGGGGCGGCAAGGTCGGGTGCCAGTCACGGCTCCTGGGCTCGGCGCCGGCTCAGCGCGCTGCCCGCTCTGCAGGGTGGTGCTCATTCTTGATGTCAGAGCAGAGAGGAGGCTGTGCCGTTCCATCCTGCATCCGCTCCCCGCGAGCACAGCTGCTCAGCACCTGGGGCCGGGCAGGGGTCCTCGTGGTCGCGCTCACCTCTTGAGTCACCCACGCCCACACTGGCGCCCTCTGTTCTCCTGCATTTCTCCCTTAGCGGGAACCCTGCGCATCTCCACATCTGTGTGTGTGTGTTTCAGAATAGGGGGACACACTCGGTCTCCACAATTGCACAGCGCCCCCTGGTGGATGGAGCGTAATTAGTAAAGCTAGTGTCCCCTGTGGATGGGAAAAAAGGAGGTGGGAGGAAATCCATAGAACGGTGAAATCCTTAGATGCGTGGCATCCCAGCAGCCTTGAGGGTGGTGGCCCTTCCCGGACCTCACCCTCCCCCGGGTTCTGCCGGCCCCTACACGTCCCACCCTGGGCTGAGTTCCTCTGCACAGCACTGAGCCCAGTGCTGTTTCTCAGCACTGTTTTCGGCGTGTCTTTTTTTCCGTGTCAGCACATCTGTTTGTGCGGGCGTTTGTTTCCACTGTGTCCTGCCCACCCCCAGCCCAGCACTTTGTCCTAAAGCCGGTGCCTCTGCCCTGGAATGTGCTGGCCCCTTCGAGCGCTTTGCTAACCGAGCTTCCGTCTCTCTCCTCCTCTGCACAGCCCTGGGGCCCGGCTCCTGCTCTGGTGGTTTAGAGGAGTAAGCTGGTACGTGATGCCTTCACACAAGTGGCGGGGGCTCTGCGGGCGGCCTCTGCAGGATGCCAGAGAGAGGACCCCAGCCTGCCCTCCCTCTCCTGCTCCTGCTGGGGTTTCCTTCCCATTTTCCGGGCTCCTT
This sequence comes from Camelus ferus, assembly GCF_009834535.1. NCBI lineage: Eukaryota > Metazoa > Chordata > Mammalia > Artiodactyla > Camelidae > Camelus > Camelus ferus. Next base: position 15,806,564 of record NC_045713.1, read on the forward strand.
CCACATCCATGTCTTCTCCAGGCCCTGGATTCTGAATTCAGAGCTCTCCAGACACCGCTGCGGAGGTCCCCTGAGAGGTGGTCCTGGGGGTCTGATGTAGGCTTTTAGACCCAGAGGATACTCCATCTGAACCAGGTGACCCAGTCAGGCTCTTGCAGCCTCGAGGGTCCCCAGGATCAGTGATTCAGCCCCCAGCTGAGACCCTGCTGTGGTTGACAACTAACCTGTCCCTCCACCTACCTCTGGAACCTTCTGGAACCCCAGCACACTCTGATGTCTGTGAGGTGGTCTTATGAGGTGGTCTCCCCACCTGACAGGGAGGTGCCCTCTCCCCAGGCAACCCAAACACGTTTTTACAGGAGGCAGTCCCGAGAGTACCACCAGAATAGGCAGATGTGTCGGGGACCCCCGCCCCTCCTTCAGGTGACGTCAGCCCCTCCAGGAAGTCTGGTGATGAGAACCTGGTGCCTTGGTGGCCGCACAGGCCTTGTCTTACTTGAACCTTTCTTGTGACGAAGCTAACCCTCTACTGAAGTAGGACCCAGCACTGTTACAAGGGTGGTCCCAGCCTCAGCCACGGGAGATGCTGAGTGTTGCCATTTATGTAAAACTTCCAGAAATAGGAAGCAGGTCTGACTCAGCCACCGAGAACTGCATGGCAGAGCTGGCTTCCAGTGAAGAGACCCTTCACAGAGTCGCCAAGTGTCCGTCACAGGCTGTGGGGGGCTGCTTGGTTTGCCATTTGAAGCTGCCCTGGAGCCCTGCGTGCAGGTGGTGGGCGGCCCTGGAGGTGTGCCGCCCCCCCTGCTCCCTCCCCGCTCCACCAGGGACTGGCTCCTCCCAGCATCCTGTGAGCGCTGCATGGAGTTGACAGGAAAGGCCTCTGAGGAGGGCAGGCTGGGGCCCCTGCTGGGTGCACCCAGGTCCCAGCCACTCCCCTCTGCCTGCGTTGGCTGAGTTCCAGCCCCTATTCCAGGGGTAAAATCGCCACAGAACCGCAGCTGGTCAGAGCCCAGGAGCATGAGTGGGTGGGGAACCCAGGGGCCAGCAGCCCCAGGCACCCCATTGCCTTCAGTTCCAGGGCTGCGGTTCTGTTGCTGGCACCCAGGGGTGATCTGCTCTAAGACGGACAGGCTGGCTCACTCTGGCCACATGGCAGGGCTGCTGGTGGGAACCCAGAGCCTGGCGGTAAAGGGAGCAGTGAGGCCAGACAGTTAAGCCAAACACGACCCTCCTCTCTCTCTCTCCCATTGCAGGATGGTCCACCTCCATGGAGACGCCCTGCAGCCTCCACGCCACCGGGCCCCCTCGGCCTCCACTTGGTGGCCCCAGTCCTGACGCCGGGGCCACTGAGCTGACCCCACTCTGAGAGCCTGGCCAGGCTGGCAGCATGGAGCCCTCAGCTCCTCAGACTTTGCCAAGAGGTTGCCCGGACTCCAGGGTGAACTCTGGCCTCTCCTGTCTGCACGCCCTCATGGTCACTGGCTCCAAGGGGCCACGTGACCCTTGATTGAAGAGCACAGTTGACTGTCCCCTCTGACAACCCCCGTTTTTTACGGTTGACATGTTTGTAAATGGTACAAGATGAAGGACAGTGGTTTCCTGTGCTGGGAGCTGAGCGCGCCAGGATCTCTCCCCAAATGTCCTCCCCACATGCAGCCTGGATGGGCCTCACCCAGCCCAGGGGGTAGATGCTCAAGAACTCAGCAAACCCGAGAGTTTATTGGCAGGTGAAGTGCTATCTTCCCAGGCAGTGCCAGGGGGGCCTTGTGGGAGGGAAGGAAGTGCGGTCTGAGTCTCACTCAGTCAATGAAGGAAATAGTGCCTGTCCCCTCCCCATGTGCTCAGACTCCCTCCCTCTCCCCCTCTCCCAGCCCAGCACCCTGCCAGGCCAAGAGGCAGTGAGGCAGGTGGGGTCTGGCTGTTGTCAGCAGTTGTGTCCAGGGGCCCCTCTCTGAGCCCCACACCTTCTCAGAGGCAGCTTTGCCCACATCGGACCCTTGGGGTGGGGGGCCCCGCTCGGCGCTGCTGTCCACCTGCCCACCTGCCTCAGGAGGGCCTGAGCGGCTCTCAGCTCCCTCTCTAATGGCACTTCACATTTTTCTCTGATGTGTTCTGTTTGGGGTTTCTGCATTCTGACCTGCCTGGGGGCAAGGGTCCCATCCGTGTTTTGTTTTTTTTTTAAGATAAACCTTCTGGGCAACAGAAGGGCAGAGGGGACACTTGGCCCTGATGCCCCCAGGCGAGAGTGGCCCCAGCAGGACCTTGAGCCCGGTGGGTGGGTCTGCAGCTCCTGGGGTGCGACCGCTTTCCTGGCAGGAGGGAGACGGGCCCACTTCCCAAGGAGCTGCCCTGGGCAGGACGGTTCTGGGGTGGCCGGCAGCACAGCCGGAGGCCTGTTGAGTGGGAGACTCGGGGGTAGACAACTCCTCTTCTCTCCAGTTGAGCCTGTGAGCAGAGGCCACACTCGGGGCAGCCTGCCCTGGCTGCTGGCTCCCTGCCTCCCCTCCCTTCCCACCCACCATGTGCCCCTGGGTGCACGGATGCCAGTACACGCACACGTACAGCAACACACACACACACACACACTCTCTCCCTCTCTCTCCCTCCCCCCCCCCTCCCTCCCCACACTGACCACTTCCCTCTCCTCACACCTCCTCAGCAGCCAGTGCCCTGGCCTCTCACTAACGGTATTGGTGCCAGTAACTCTGAAGGACGGGACGCAGACTGCCCTGTCTTGGACTTACATGTGCTATCATTTGATGTACTCTGATTGGCTAGTTTTTGTTCGTTTTTAACTGTATATTTATAGTAATAAAATCATGCAGCAATACCCTGTCCAATCCTTCGTCCGTGCATAGCACCACAAGACCGAGGCTGCTTCTTGGTTGGGAGGCAGGACAGCTGAGTTGTGGCGGCTCTGACACCCTCATGGCAGTGCACACGCCCCCTTGTGGCTGCAGCCTCCGTTACCTCGCATGTAAGATGTCGGTGACCCACGACTTCCAGGAAGGCGTGAGGACTGCTGGTTATTACTCTTGTGGTCATTGTCATGATGTTCATTGTTGGGTTGGAGCAAAAGGGAGGCACCCTTGGGACTTGACTGTGTGTCCTGAGCAGGTGGGAGAGCCCAGGGCCTCCAGGTGTGTGAGTCGCTGCAGCCACACCGCCTGCATCCCACTGCTGTAAACTGAGTGCCTGCTGTGCCTGCAGAAGGCAAAACGGGCAAGGCGCCTGGGTGTCCTGGTCAGTGAGACACCACACAGGTAATCCAAGTCTCCCCAGGTCTTGTTACTGTTAAGAAGAGTCAGCAGGTAATGAGACGAAGTTAATTTAACCTGTGGTTGGGGAGGGCTTCTCTGAGACTTTTCGGCTGAGCCCTGAAGGATGCTAAGGAGCTGGCCCAGAAGAGCACCCCAGGCAGCCGGCCCAGCAAGTGCAAAGGCCCAGAAGCAGGAGTGGGCCTAGTGTGTCCACCAAGTAGCTGAAGCATCAAGAGTCGGGGGCGGTGGGGTGGAGACACCCTGTGGGGGCAGGCAGAGTTTTAGTCTAGGAACAATCACAGGTTTCCAAGCAAAGGAGCAACTTTCTCCAGCTGTCACGTGAGGAACGGATTGGCAGGACAGGACAGGTTTGGCTGCCAGGATGCTGGAGCCCAGCCGGGGCCCTCTGCTTGGCCTGAGCTCCCCTGCCTGGTGAGCAGGGAAAGGCTGGCGCCCAGAATGCCCACTGCAGCACTGTTCGAACCACTGCTGGCCAGCGGGGTCCCTAGCTCTGTTGTAGACATCGTTTCAAGCAGCCTCCTTTGGTTCCCCCAATGCAGGCACTTAAGGGTGGAACCAGTGTTCTAAGCCGACTTGTCCTACGTCAGGGAAGGCCTGCCATCCTTGCTGGTGCCTGGGTCTGGCATGTCCTGGTGTGGGAGAAGGGCGTTTAGTGCCACATGGGTTCTTGCATGGGCTACACTGGCTCTCCCTCCTCACTGTCCCCAAATGACCCAGCTCCTTTATTAATAATGTCTATGAGCTGGAGGCAGGGTCCTTTCTGAATGAGCCCTTCCCCTTGCTGACCTCCCCGGAATCTGGCTTCCCCTGCCAGCTGTGGTTGCCCCAACTGAGCCCTGACCCCTGGCAGAGAGCCACGGTGGGGGAAAGGCTCCCTCTGGGTCCTTACTCCCCGTGGACAGAACATTGACTCTCCTGACAGAGCACCACCTTGGACCCATAAGTGAGCTTCTGGCAGATCCTGCCAACCCTTGCCTGCCTTCTGCCCCTCTCGCCTCCTGCTCGGTCCCACTTAGGGCAGCCTTCCCTGTGCCACAGAGCTTACTCTCACTGCACCACTCTCCCAAGGGGCTGGTGCATGAGGGGCACCAGAGCAGGATTCAGGGAGCAGCCGCACTACTCTCCCTCGGACAGTTTCTGATGCTTTCAGAGCCCCACAACTTCATTCCGCAGTTCAGAAGCCGGGTAAGTACCTCATGCCCCCTTCCCTGGAAGCTTCGAGGCTTTCTGCTGCGGACATTGGGTAGGAGATGGTGGGACTCTAGGGTGGGATCCTGGTTCTCACGAACTGCTGGATGCCCTCAGGCAAGTCCTGTTCGTCTCAGTGCCGAGTCCGCACTTGGCTCCCGCCAAGTGGGCTGTCGCATTGCATCCTGGCTCCTGTAGTTTTAGGGAAGTGGTGGGCGGGGCCCGCTCGAGGCGCGCGGCTATTGGGTGGACGGCTGGGGCACGCACCGCCCTTTCCCTTTGCGCACGCACATTCCGCCTTGCAACGACGCGTCGGAGAGCTGCGTTAAGCTGTGCCCTGATACACGCCAGCGATTGGTGGGGAGGCGGGGCTCTGGTGCGCAGCTGCCCGCGGATTGGCCAGGCGCGGCGGAGGCGGGCCCGCGCATGCACTTAAGAGGCAGCGCTGGGGCAGCACTGGGTACTGGCAAGATGTCGACGGCAGTGGTCCCTGAGTTGAAGCAGATCAGCAGAGTGGAGGCGATGCGCCTGGGGCCAGGCTGGAGCCACTCGTGCCACGCCATGCTGTATGCTGCAAACCCCGGGCAGCTCTTTGGCCGCATCCCCATGCGCTTCTCGGTGCTGGTGAGGACATAGGCAGGCGGGCGGGCGGGGACCGGGCGCCACTCGGACCCGCGTCCGTGACCCGGAGCTCCCTTGCAGATGCAGATGCGTTTCGACGGGCTGCTGGGCTTCCCCGGGGGATTCGTGGACCGACGCTTCTGGTCGCTGGAGGACGGACTGAACCGAGTTCTGGGCCTGGGCCTGGGCTGCCTGCGCCTCACAGAGGCCGACTATTTGAGCTCGCACCTGACCGAGGGCCCGCACCGCGTCGTGGCGCACCTGTACGCGCGGCAGCTGACCCTGGAACAGCTGCACGCCGTGGAGATCAGTGCGGTGCACTCGCGCGACCACGGCCTGGAGGTGGGGCCGCCGCCCGTGCCCCCGCCCCCCACCCTGGGGTTTGGCTCTGGCCCCGCGGAAGGCACCGATGGGTAACACGCCCCCCTGAGGGTCCACCAACCGGGCTGGGAGGGGTGTCGCTGTCTCCAGCATCGGGTTGGGGAGAGGGGCTAGGGATCCGGGTTGGGTGGGAGGCAGGGGTCGGGTCAAGGGCTCCCTCGGGGCTGTGTTCCATCTGCCTTGCTGCCTGCCATTGCCAATCCTGGGAGTGGGGAGTGGGATCAGAGGGAGGATGGAAAGGGGCGGTGCCTGCTCGGGAGGTGGGACACTTAAGAGCAAAAAGAGGATCTTGCAGGTCTGGGTTCATGAACCAGGTCCTACGGTGAGGGAGGTGAAGGCTTTTTGCCTGGGGGTTTTAGTCTGGAAGGGCTAGGAGTGACACTTGGGGTGTTTAGGATTACCAGGTGTAAGAGGGAGCATGGGGTGTGGACTGGGGGGCTTCCTGCCAGCAGATGGGGACTGGGACTAGAGGGTGGGATGGAGGTGCATGGGGGTGGCCTTGAAAGTTGCTTGGGGAGAAGTGGGGCTGTACTGCTCTGAGAGAGCTGGCTGGCTTCTGCCTCATCTGACCCTGCCCGGGTGTCCCATTTTGTCCTTGAGAACCTGGCTCTTTCCCCTGGCCTAGCAGCTCAAAAGCCTCCCCTCCTGCCAGGGTCATGTTATCCTGGGGCCTGGCCCCAACCCTGGTCTCCTCTCCATGCAGGTGCTGGGGCTCGTGCGGGTCCCACTGTACACCCAGAAGGACCGAGTCGGTGGCTTTCCCAACTTCCTGAGTAATGCTTTCATCAGCACAGCCAAGTACCAGCTCCTCTTTGCCCTCAAGGTGCTCAACATGATGCCCGAGGAGAAGCTGGCTGAGGCCTTGGCTGCGGCCACGGAGAAGCAGAAGAAAGCCCTAGAGAAGCTGCTCCCATCTTCCTCCTGAGGTTGCGCTGTGCGTCCTGTCGTCCTCCCTCTGCTTGTTCCCAAGGGCTGAGGCTGGGCCCTCACTTCCAGTGGGAGTGTATCTTCCATCATGTTTCTGTGTTTGCCCCATTCTGTGTGGGGGAGTGCGCATCCTGTCACCTCCACTGACCTGAGCAGTTACTGGGTGGTGGCCTGGGTGCGCCCACTCAAACTCTCCTTTCATCATGGGCTGTGGAGCCCCGGGTATGGCCCGATTGCCCAAGGGGGTAAGTGCACAGGCACTTGGACCCTGGAGAAGCTGGTCTGTTTTCACAGTAGACTTGGTTCTAGCAGAGGGCAGCTCTGGGTTGACTCCTTCCTGCATCCTGCCCCAAGTCAGCCCCAGGGCCTGGAGAAGAGCCGGCCTCGGGTAGGATGTTACACTGTGATTTTTTTTTTTTTCACACACTGTGAATTTTGGTTGTTAGCTTCACTTGCAGCAAAACTTTAAAGCAGTTTTACTCCCTTGGGTTTGATCCCTGAGGAAGTCGGGACCCAGCTGGAGCTGGAGCTGCTGGAGTCGATCTTTGGCTGCTCTGTGTGTTCTTTGGTCCTGGCTGCAGGCTGAGGGCTGAGTGCAGGAGGGTGTCCCCTTCCCCACTACCCAGTGATCTGCAGGCAGAGGCTGGGCCCAAGACTGGGGCTTGGACACCATTCAGAGTGGCGCTAAGGCAGGCCTGTCCCAGGTGGGGGTGCTGGACACCTCCCTGTGTTTACTGTGGCGCTACCAGCCATGAGTCTCTCTGGGACTGACCATGCAAGGCCCCTCTCCTGATCCCAGTAGCTCTGGTGGTACCTGGGCTGAGCCCGCTGCTCCTTCCTTTGCTTTGAAAGCCTCCCTTTTTCCATCTTCAGCACAGTCTGCAGGCAGCTCTGGGAGGTAGTCTGGCAGCACTGGCCGAGTGTGTGGAATGACAGCATAAGAGCCACGTGGGACAGGAAGGTCACCACTGGCAGTCTCCTACAGCCTTATGTCTGGAAAGACTCCTCAGTGAAGCTACCAGTTTCCACAGTGCCAACCTGGCCTGGTAAGGAAAGCAATGCTCTCAGCCCCACCCGGGCATCTGTCCCACCTTAGAGTCTTGATGAAGCGGCCGGCACTTGTGGGCAAAAACACTTCGCTCTGTAAATAAAACATCTGTACCTTTCGCCTATACTTTCTGAGGCATGCTTTGCTCTCTGGGTAGCTCTGTAGAATTTTGGGGTGCTCTGAGCTGCAGGGGATGGACGTGTGGGGCAGTAAGGGTCCCCAGTTGGTCCTGCTGTCAGTGTTCTAGGGTGAGGGCCCTGGCACGGGTCTCCTTGCAGTGGTCTATCAATCAGCCAGTACTGGAGGCCACGTGACCAGAAATGAACCTCTCACCAGCCAATCTTAAATTTTATTTTCCAGCAAATGGCATATGCTGCCCAGGTGCCCGTCCCCATCCGTCAGGGCAAACTCAGTGTGGTGCCTGTGGTGTGTGGGGCTGCGTTCTCCCCAAGGCCCTCCCTGCTCCGGGCCTTAATCCTAGGTTCTGGACAGGAGACCCTCGTCCTGCCTCAGAGCAGGCCTCGCTGCCCTCACACCAGCCACAGCCCCGTCCTGCCTCTGTCTGCTGGCTGCTCCTGGGGCCCGATCCTCTGGCCCTGCTGGGGGCCCAGCTGCTGCGGCCGCCGCTCACTGCCCTCCTGTCTCCGGGCACAGCTTCAGGGTGGATCCGTCACCCCACGTCAGCTCTGAGAAGGGAAAGGGAAGACTCCAGTGGGCACTCGCTCAGCTGCACGGCAGGCCCTCCTCTCCTGGCCTGGGTCCTGGGCTGACGACACTCACCGTCCCTCCCGGCTAAGGTTCCCGCCAGTTCTCCTTCCCGTTGAGCACCTGCAGCTTCTCCAGGCTCTGGGTCACCGAGCACAGCACTCGCCCTGAGGATGGGAGCAGACAGTGACTGCTTTGCAAGTCTGGGGGGCGAGCAGGGCACAGGAATGGGTGGCTGGGGATGCTGGGGGGCTGTGGCAGGCTCTCCCTGTTCACCGCATCTGGCCCTGAGTGCGGGCAGGAGCCACGAGCTGCTGCCCAGAGACTCACCCATCTCCCGGACTCGATCCTCCAGTGCTCCTGACAGCTCAGGGAGGCTCAGGGCCTGCAAGGAGGCCTGCCAGCCTTTGGCGTCTGTGGGGCAGAGGGCTGGGTGGGCCCTGGGGTCTGTGCATCTCTTCGTCCTGAGCCACCTTGACCAGGGGACCCACCCAGCCGTCAGTGCCGGCACCACCCCCTTGTTCCATCACAGCTTGTTCTCCCACTTGTTGACCAAAGTGCCAACTGCCAGTCAGGGCCTGGCATGGGGAGTGAGAGTGTGAGGGTCCCTGCCTACTGCTAGGCTATGCCTCAGGATGGCCCCAGTGTAGGGCTGCAGGTGTCACTTGAAGTCTTGGACGTGAAGGACCTCTGCCTCCCACCGTCAGGAGGGACGGTGAGGACATGGGCTTGGGTGTGTGAGGGGACCTGGGGGTGTGAGTGTGATAATGGTGCTGGGACAAGGGGTAAAGCCTGGCTTGGAGAGGCGTCTTGCCCTCCACATGCCTGTACCAGGGCCAGGATGCTGCTCTTACCAGCTGTGGGGAGGGCTGGGCCCAGGGTGGCCCCAAGCGGGTACTGGTCCTGCCTCACTCGGGCTGACAGCTCGGCTTGACAGGCTCTGTGGGAGATGAGAGCAGGTGCGGGTGAGGGGAGAGGCCTCGCAGGGCCAACACCCACCTCCTCCCTGTATGAAGCTGGGCTCTCGCCTGCCGGTGAGGCCCAGGCAGAGAAGGACCCACTTGGGGTGTGCAGGTTCTCAGGGCCCCTCTGCTGCCTGCAGGGAGGAACAGCCAGAATGAAATGGGTGGTGGTGGTAACCCCAGAAGGCCCTGAAAATGACCCCTTGATTGAAGAATCTGGAGGAAACGATGACTCAGCCTGGCCCTGGCCCAGGGGGCAGCTCAGATGCCCACTCACCGCAGCTGGTCCAGGATAAGAGCAGCGTCCCGGGCGAGGGCCCAGGTCTCCTGCAGCTGTGCGTGGACGTTCTTGCGGGCGCCGTCCTGCTCCAGCAGGCAGCTCTCCACCACGGCCCGCAGCTCCTGCTCCTGCGACACCTGGCCCCGCATGGCCTCCACCTCCTCACAGCGCTGCGGCGGACAAGGTGGCAGGTGGGGCAGGCAAACGGGCTGGGGCACTTGGGGACACCAGGCCATGACCACTCAGGCTGCCCACACCCCTGCCCCCAGATTCCATCTCCACCGTCTGAGTGCCTCATTTCTCCTGGCCTGGAGGGGCCTGTCTCCTCAGTGTCCCTACTCTGGGTCCCTGCCTGCGAGCCCCACGGTGTCCCCGCTGGCTGCTGTGCCCCGCCTTCACCCTCTCCCCTCCCAAGTGCCCATCTGTGCGTCTCCCTTCAGCACGTGAGCTGCCCTGCTCCCTGCCTTCACTGTCCTGTCTCCCACCCTGGCTGCTGCTCGTGGACTCTGGGCGTCTGTCTCCACGGCTGCGTCCTTCACTGCAGGTGTGTGTCAGCAGACGCCCCTCTTGGCATTTCTGCACATCCCTTGCCCCGGCTCCCCACTCACTTTGTGCAGCTGGATGGCGAGCTCCTGCATCTCAGCTTCCAGCCGGTCAGCATAGGCCAGCTCCAGGGCATCACTGGGGGGGCGGGCACTGCTGTGCCAGCGAGCAATGGCAGAGGTCATCTTCCTCTTGGGCCCGAACAACCTGCGGCGGGGGGGTGAGAGAAGGATGCGGGTGGGCTGCCTTGTGTGTGGAGGCTCCATGGGCCGTCCTACCAAGACCGTCCCCTAGAAAAGGCCCAGCTTTGAAGGGGGAGAGTAGCTCCCCGGGATCCTGGAACAGAGGACACAAAGTAACATAAGGAGTTGTGAATTGTGACAAGCCTCCCCGCTCTGGTAGGGTGGCCTCCCTGGCTGCTGCTTTCCCTGGACAGGGACCTGTGGATGACTGTCTGCCAACTCTGAACACTCAAAAGTGAACAGCAGAAAACATCTGGGTGCCCTGAACACAGAAGTGTCCACTGGGCCTGCACAGGACGTCAGCCAGGAGTGGCAGACAGCTAACCGCAGGGAAAGAGCCGGCCTCTGGACAGGGCGGCCCTCCACCCGAACGCTAGGAGCTGCAACCCCAGCCGGTCCCAGGGCGCTTTGGCCACGGAGGCCCCGTGGACTCACGTGATGCCGATTTCCTTCAGGTCACTCTCGGTGAGGGTCAGGAAGATGCGGAGGTCCACGTCCTGCTCCTCGAACACCTGCAGGTACTTTAGACAGCCGATCTGCTCCAGCAGCGTGGCCAGGTCCTAGGGGGCAAGGAGCCAGCGTGGTCAGAGGGCAGGTCAGAACACAGGTGGGCCCTGGAGGCAGGGGCACAAGACAAGGCACACCCCGAGGCAGGTCCGCAGCAGTGACTCCCCAGCCTCTGCAGACCCTCAACCAGCTTCATCTCCCCTTCACCTGGGGGAGTTTTTGCTTTTGCTGATGTGGCATTCTTGGCTGAGTTTTCTTTCACTTCTTTGAACACGTCATCCCCTCTGATGAGAAATGTCCTGTTAATTTTCTGGAAATGCCCTTGGATGTGCTGAGTCACTTGTCACAAGATTCTGTGTCTTCTGATGGTCTGTGATGTGTCCAGATGTGGCTCTGAGTTTGACCGACTTAAAGCTCATTCAGCTTCATAGATGCGCAGATCCATTTCTTGATCAAATCTGGGAAAACCTGGCTATTTTAAAACATTTTCCCTGCTTTTCTCTCTCTCCTCCCTAGGAGCACCACTGTGGTCTCACAGGTGTTGGGTCCTTTTCTCCATTCTTCTTCATCTCTCAGATCGGAAGACCTCAGTTGAGCTACGGGAAGTTTTCTGATTCTCTCTTCTGCGTATTCAAATCTGCTGTCGAGCCCTTCTAGTAAAATTTTCACTTCAGTTACTATATTTTCAACTCCAGAATTTCTATTTGGTTATTTTTATTTCTATCACTTTCAATATTTAGAGATGGTTTCTTTTAGGTCTTGGAATATATTTTAAAGAGCTGATTTAAAGTCTCCAGTCAACATGTGCTTAAGGCCTCGAGAGGCCAGCTGGTCACCGGGCCGGGAACACAAACCCTGGGGAGAGCTCCCTGGGGGCTGCGAGGAGAAATCAGCAAAACCACAGGCTTTAGGCGAAGAGCAGAGCTGTGACTTGAAGTGATAAATAGCAAATACTTGAAACACGTGAGACAGTTGAGCTGCTGATGCACCTGTAACCAAGTAACTGCAGAGCCAGCGCAGCCACGATGACAAGAAGCAGAAACCACAGTTCTCGCTGAGCGCTGGCTGCCACCTGTCACTGCTTCATGTGCATCTTGTCACTGTTGCCAAAAAGCAGCTCCACGACATCGGTCCTGTGCTGCTCCTCCCCGGACTCGGGAAGGCTGGGCTGAGCGTGGAAACCAAGGGGACGGACAGAAACCCTGCCAGCTGGCCCCTCTCGCCATTAAGCATCCTCTCCGCCCGAGCAGCTCTATTGGTCACTTGGGGAAGAACCACCCCACTCTCGTCTCTCAAATAAATGCCTCACAGATCACAAAAGCCCCGTCCTTTTAACAGCGTACCCACCAGCTTCACAAGTGGTCTTACCTGGGGTCCTGAATACGGGGACCTCTCAGTCTGGGGGACAGATCCCGGGGAACAGGAAGTCCCGGTGCCAGGAGGCCACTGGCTGTCACTACTGCTGTGACGGCTCTTAGTCTTCACAAAACTTTTAGTTTGTTTGCGAACTGAGCTTTTACGCGCATGATCCGAATCCTGTAGTGAGAGATTTGTTTAAAGTAACTCCGAAGGGCTCACAGCTAATGTGGCTGTGTCCAAACTCTGCTTTCCGCCCCACAGCTCTAGCGTCTGCGTCGCCATCTGTGCCACTTCCCTCACGGGCTGGGTCAGGTTTGAAACCCTTCATGAAACCCCCCCGCCTGCCACACAGAGGCCTCCCTGGTGACTGCCTCTAGGGTCCCTGGGGCACAAACCCAGCGATGCTCCAGGTACGTCCAGGCACAGCGTGGACGCAGTAAATCCTTGTAGCAGACCCGCTCACCTCAGCTGACGCCAGGAAAGGGGAGGGAGGTGGGAGAGCAAGAGGGGGGAGAAGGTCACCTCATTGCTCTCCAGGGAGGCCTCGCTGCTGAGTCCCGGGGCCCTCGCCAGGGCCTCGCTGCTGCTGCTGCTCCGCGCGGCCCCGAGGTTGGCACAGAAGGCGTGCTCTTCTGACAATGGCGAAGACGAGGACGCCTGACCACAGGCCTCGCCCGTGGTGACTCCCCCGAGCCCTGCACCAAGCTGTTTCCTCCGCAGCTCTCAGTAGCTACTGTTTATTCTGTTCATGCTGACTGCCTGGCCAAGCCCACCCTCTACACTTGGCCAGGTTGTGTCTGCTCTGGTCACTGATAAATCCAAGCATCTGGAACAGTGCTTGGCACAGAGGGCACTCACTAAACAGCTGGTGAAGGGACCATACGTGTAGCATACAAGGACATTTCCTGAGGGCTTACCAGTCAGCAGGCTAAACCTCTGTCTGGAGTGACCCCCCCATCCTGTCCGGAGACGCCCTGGGCGAGAATTCTCCTCACCTGTCCCCCTGCTAGATTCTCTGACTCTCCTCACGAGAGCCAGAGCCTTCTCTAACTTGCCCCCTCCTCTGCTGGATGGACTCATCACAGTGCCACGGCCCTGCTGGACGGGTGTGTGTGTTGGGGGGCTGGCGCATACCCCGGCTGCTGCTGCTGCTGCTCTCCACGTCCCGCTCGTTGATGGGGGAGGTGACGTCCCTGTAGCAGAGGCCCCCCTCTTCCAGGGGGTTCTCATCGCTGCTGTTGAAGGTGACATAGCCCCGGGGAGGCACCTGCTCTGTGGACAGAATGGGGCACGTGAATCTACACACACACAAAAAGCAAGACAAGATCTTCCTTCCAAATGCAACCGCCGCTTTAGAGGAATCTTGGCCGGTGGGGGAACCCAGGACGCAGGCCGGCAGGCAGCTCGTAGTGACCAGCTTCTCTACTCGCCCCAGTGGCCTGGACATAACTGTGCAGTCTGCAGGGGAGGACACGGGCTCCGAGAGGTGAGGGGCCAGTTTGTGCCCGACAGCGAGTGCACAGTGGAGCACGGCCCGGCCCAGGCTGGTGCTCTCAGCATCACCGTGGCTTTTCCAAGAGAAAAAAGGAGATTCCTGAGCCAGAGTAAAACTATCCCATGAGGGGTTCCTTTCTGCTGGGTACATCTACCCTCACACACACACCGCGGCCACGCCCCTGTGACCTTCCAGCACAGGGCGCTCCACCTCAGGTCAGTCAGCCCAGCCACAAGGAGGACTGGCTGAGTAGGAAGGTAAGAGGCCCTGGGCTAAACATGACCAGCAGCAACACCAAATGCCGTCACCTTTGAGCGCACCTGTCTGCGAGGAAACAAGAAGCAGCAGAACACACACCAGAGAGTTTAAGTGCAATCTTGCTCCTGTCCCTTCCCCACGGAAACTGCATTTGCATGAAAGCCCGGCTGGTGGGATCACAGGTGATGTGTTTTCTTCTTTATACCCTTCTATAATTAAGAGATTTTTCACAATCAGCACATGCTCTTTATCATTCAAGTGTTTTTTACCTGTTGGCAAAGAGGACATATACACTTGCTGGAAAATTTAAATATCACAAAGTGTAAGAGGAAATACAAAATCTCCTGAGATGCCACAACTGAGACACAGCTCCGGCTGTCACTCTGGTGACCACCAGCTCCTCTGTGGTGCATAAACAAGAGCTGTACGGATGGACGTCACCATAGACTTTTGGTAACTTGAAGGAATTTTCTATTTAAAAAGCCTTGGTGGTGGGTCTTTCCTACGCCCCACCCGACCTCAGGCAGGACAGGGGTGTGGGCTGCTCAGAACAGACTCTGCTCCAGCACTGTGCTCCCACTCTGCCCCGCCAGGACGACGGGAGAAGGGAGAAGGTGGGCCCAGAGTTCCCAACCAGCACCAGGGCCCCTTCCAAGGGTCTGAGAAGGGAATCAAGTTCTCACATAGTCTTGACTGAAACACACACACCAGCCTGACTGGGAGTCGGGTCCTCCACGCCCAGCGGCAGACGCCCACTTGCTAGACCAGCGGCCTGGCCACTGACGAGTAACCCACACGTAAGTCTGCTCATTCAGTCAGGCCTGCGGCAAGAGAGCATCAAACCCAACTCACGCCAAGAACCACTGGCGCCCGAGCTCCCCACAAGCATCGCACTCAACAGTCAGGAGATCTGGAAACTCGGGTCTAGGGCTCCGGCCCCCCGGGGGTGTGTGCCATCCGACAGCTCTCAAACCCATCACTTTGAGGAAAGCGCGCAGGGGCAGAGTCCTCCCCAGGGGATGTGGCATTTCCCCCTCTGACTGAGCCACCCACGTGATAAATGGGTCTGACCTCAGCTACATTTCTGCTCCATGAGAGAATGTTCTATTTTTAATTTTAACCAATGAAAAGGAAAATCAAAGGATGAACCAAAACCCAAGAGTGAGCCAATAACTGACGTGTCGCCATCCCTATGATCAGTCCTGAGTCCCTGCGCTGCCGCTGCTGCTCCCACCTGGCAGCCCACACGTCAGGAGCCTGAATCAGGACAGAATCCCGGACTCCAGTGTCAAGGCCACCAGGGGCCGTGGGCCGCTCACCATAGCGAGGCTGCTGTGTCCTCCCCCCGAGCCCGATGGCGGTGATCCTGGCCAAGGCTCGCGGCCCCTCGTGGATGCTGAGGCCCTTCTTCCGGCAGGGCCTCTGTCTCTGAGGAACCGGGCAGGATTCATCCGAAGAGCTCAGATCTTCAAATTTTTCTGTGGGTCAAACACCAAAATTAAGACAGTTTATTCAGTGATGGACTAATCTAGTAATCCTCATAACGAACTAGAAGAAAGTCATTGTACTTGGTTTTCTTAAATTGAGAAGAAGAAAAGTATTTCCCAGGATGTCACCTGTGAGAAATGCCCCAAGGCCGGCCCACCAGGATGCCTGGGGGGTGGCAAGCTTGCTGAGTATGATGAGGGGTTCTGTTCTCATCCCTCTCTCCGTCTGGGTTTCCAGAATTTCTTACAAGCCTGTATTACGTTTACAGTCAGAAATAAATTCTGTTCTAGGCTGAAGTGGCAAGTAAGCCCCACCTGTTCATAAACATACAACAACAGCAGTCACAACTTCCTAAGCAATTTTATGTTCCCAACATGAATAACTTCTTTTAATTTTTTAAAATTTTTTGCGGGGAGGCAATTAGATTTATTTTTATGTATTTACTTACTGAATGGAGGTACTGGGGATTGAACCCAGGACCTCATGCATGCTAAGCACACACTCTACCACTGAGCCTGAACAACTCCCTCCCTGAACAACTTCTTGGGAAATAAGCACCACCTGACGGCTCTGTTTGCTGCTTCATGAAATATTTCAAATCACCACCCATATGAGCTTACGAGCTCAGTGTGCGCACAGCCGTTAGCATTTTATAGCTTTTCTCCATTTTCCATATCTCATCACACCTAGAAAGCAAATTTCGGGGGTGGGGGGTGTTGATCTGTAGAAAGCTCCCATTGGTAAGATCTCATTTTGGAGTTGGTGAACTGGGGTGGAGACACACCGAGGAGTCCCTGTTAGCGCCGCACCCCTGTCCTCACATGCTGGTGTTTGTTACAGAACAGTCTTGTGGCCAGGAAGGGAGCAGGTCGCTCAGGTGTGAGCTGAAGCCTCAGCCCAGCCACTGTCGGGAGAGTGAGGGGTCCCTGGCCCGTTTCCAAAGCCGGCCAGTGACCCTAAGTGGTCCAGTCAGTCCCTCCCACGCCAGGATGGCCACCGCCAGGGGGAGCCTGGGTCCGTCCAAGCAGAAGCTGAGGGAGTCACAGAAGATAAAGGTACAGGGAGGTAACTGAGGAAAAGGCAGCTCCCTCAGCCTGAACCTCCCGACACGTCCTCTCGAGCCTGCACAGTCAGCAGAACGGACAGACCCACACGCACCCCAACTCCAACAGGGCCCAGGCGGCGGGGACCCCGCCAACATCAGCATGCCTCCCTCCAGTGAGGAGGACACGGACTCGCACTCCAGCAGAGGCTCCTTGTCGCTCACCTCACTCTCTGCACAGAGACGAGCGGGTCTAGGAAAACGCCACACAGAGAGGCGAGGGCAAAGACCGGCCCAGGTGGATTCACAGGAGAAGCCCCCACAGACCACACGGGACCAACGCCACAGAAATCGTTCCAGAGCACAAGAGGAAGGGGCCCTTCCTAGTTCTTTTTATGCAGCAAGTATAATATTGAGACCTATACCAGATAAAGGCAGAACAGCAAAAACTACAGACCGATGTCACTTGTGATTAAAATAATAAATAAAATGTTAGCAAATGGAATCCAAAACCACATTAAGTAATGCACCAAGTGGGATTTATGCCAAGAATGTAAAATTGGTTTATTATTAGGAAACTCATTAATGCAATATATTGTATTATATTTTTTGTGAGAAAATTCACAATCATCTCTATAGATGTTGACAAAGCCTTTGACAAAATTCAACACTTATTCCTCTAAGAAACATTCAAGAATATAGGAAATGACAGACACTTTCTTAAAATGCTAACACATATGCAAACCTTACTCTGAAAGCCAGCATCTTACTTAACGTGGCATTTCCTCTAAGATCGGACAACAGTGAATGCCCGCTTCCTCCACCATATTCATCAGGGCACTAGGGGCTTCAGCAAGCACAACGAAACCAAAGGAATGAGAGGTATAAAGATCTGAAAAAAAGTAGTAAGTCTGTCTCTATCTGCAGGTTTTATGGTAGCGTACCTGGAAAAAACTAGGGAATCAATGAATAAAACTAACTCAGACAATGAAAGAACTCAGTCAGGCAGCAGAACATAAAACTGGTGGACAGACATCAACCGCCGACCTCTTCACAGGCGACAGGCAGTGAGGGCTGGGGTGGCAGCCTCGAGGTATAACACGTTTACAGCAGCAACGAGGAAAATCAGACACACAGGAATAAACTGAAGTTGTATGCAAAACGTGCATGAGGGAAATTTAAAATTGTCCTGCAGGACATAAAAGTACACTTGAACAAAAGGACAACTTAACAGCATGAAGAGGTCGTTAATTTACAGATTTTCCACAATCTCAAAAATATCAACACACTGTCTTTAAGGAGCTAGACAGGAGGATGCTCAAGTTCATACCAAAAATTAAGTGAGCGGGAGCCAGGAAATGTAGGGAAAGGGAAGCTGCGAGAAGGCCAGCCCTAGCAGGTGGTCAAACATGTCAGAAAATGCCCCTGTCGTTTATAGACGTGTGTACAGGGTCCGGTGGAACAGAACAGGAAATCCAGAGACAAACCCGGACACAAAGGGAAATTCAGACTATATGATAAAGATGGCCCCTCAGACCACTGGGTAGAAATGGACTTCTAAACAGATGATGGATGCTAGGACAACGGGGCAGCCAGCTGAAAAACCCCACCTCCCTCCACACGTGAAAATAAAGTGAATGATCGGTGGTCTGCATGTAGAAAATGAAACCAGACAAGAACCAGAGGAAGACGGGCGAATTCCTGTACAACCAGGGCACAGGGAAAGACTTCCTGTGACTTAAAACCCAGAGGAAATAAAAGACTGATGAATCTGACTACTTAAAATTAAAACATTTTACATGGCGACACCTATGAGCAAAGTCAGGAAAGGAAACCCAGAGCGAGCCCCTCTGTGAGCTGCCCTCTGTCCTGCCCACTCGCAGCCTGGCCATCCCGCTCTGCTCTCCGCACCCCTCCCCTCAGCCCAGCGGGCCCCCACCTTGCTGATGAGATAGAGTCATGGGGTGGGGGGCATTGAGAAGGTCTCGGGCAAAGCTCCAAGGAGCAGTGGGAGCCCGGGAAGGAGAAGCCTCCTCTCTCTCGGTGACAGGATGACAGCAGAGGCCTGGCCGCAGATGCTGGTACCTGGGCTCCGGTAGACGCTCTGGGGCAGAGACGGTGAGTGGGCGTCAATCAGCCCCACGATCTTCATGTGTCCGTACTGCCTGGCCAGCATCCGGGCTGTGGCTCCACTGTGGTCTCTCGTGTCCACTCTGACTCCCTGTGAAAGTTCGGGAAAGAAGAGTTAGGACCCTACCCTGCAAAGCACCCTGGCTTCACTTAGGGGCTGTGGACCCTGGAGATGGCCAGCTTCTTCCCCTACGACCCCAGAGCCCTACAAGGAAGAGGCCAAGGCCCTAGCAAGCTCCCTTCTAAATAACACCTTTGGCTTCTGACGCACACTCAGCGGGGAGGGAGGGCGGGCAGGCTGCAGGCTGCTGGGCCGGGGAGCCCAACCTTCACCCTCTGCACCTGGCATGTGGCCCACTCGCTCCATCTCTCCCCACAGAGAAAACTGGGGACAACAGATTCACCAGGGGGGCAGCCTTTAAAAACCACAATCGGATCGGGAACACCACCCTTCTGAAACAGAATTTGGTAACTTTTATCCAAAGTCCTAAAAAGTACTTATAGTCTTCAGCACAACGTATTTGCAGTAATAAAAACCTGGAGATGACTTCCATGCTCTGGGGGAGTAGAGAGTCAGCTGTGTTACTGCCATAAATGCGGGTATTTACAAATAAGTAAGTTATAACCAACTTTTTAAAAGGACCATGATACAAAACTGCCTACACATTATAGCTGCAGCAAAACCAGAGACAAACCCAAAACGTGTACAGAAAGTAATACTGGAAAGAAATATGCCCCAACTGTTGGCGCTATTTTAAGCAGTAAGATAACGGGGATTTTTTCACACCTTCCTCATCTTCTGTATTTTCTAGTTACTAGGAGCATGTTTACTTCTGAAACGGGAAAAGCCCAGAAGCTTCCCACTTTTAAGAGCTCCAGCCGTGCGGTCTTACAGCTGAGGCAGAGCTACCAGAGCCCATGCTCCAAGGGCAGCCCAGCAGGAGGCAGCTGGGGCTGGAAGCGTGCGTGGTACTCTGCCCAGCCGTTCCACAGGGAACTCCGCCTCGGGAAGTGATGAAGGACGCACACTAACATGCAGGATCTTCCCTGCAGCACTGAAGTGCAGTGAGGACTGCAAGGAACGCATTCACAAGGGGATTAGTGAAATAAGTGAGAACACACCTACAAAAGGGAACACCGCCCCCCCATTTATGAGACAGGTCCAAGTGTATGCAGGAACACGGGCAGGTGTGCGTGAGACATCGTTAAGAGAATTAAAGCCTATTATAACTTTTTGTATACTGGAACTCCTATTTTGACTTAAAACATGTATCTACAAAAAACGAGGATACTAGACAATGTGCTATATCTCTGGGTGATGGGATTATGAGTGATTTTTGCTTTCTGTTTGCTTAACTGTACTTTTTTAAATTGAAGTACAGTCAGTTTACAATGTTGTGTCAGTTTCTGGTGTACAGCACAATACTTCAGTCATATAGGAACATACATATATTCATTTTCATATTCTTTTTCACCATACGTTACTACAAGATATTGAATACAGTTCCCTGTGCTATGCAGTATAAACTTGTTTATCTATTTTCGTAACTGCAAATCTAGAACTCCCAATTTATCGCTTCCCATCCCCTTCCCCCTCTGGTAACCATAAGTTTGTTTTCTATGTCTGTGAGTCTGTTTCTGTTTCACAAATAAGTTCGTATCATTTTTTTTTAGATTCCACATGTAAGCGGTATCATATGGTATTTTTCTTTCTCTTTCTGGCTTACTTCACTCAGATAACAATCTCCAGGTTCATCCATGTTGCTCCAAATGGCATTATTTTATTCTTTTTTATGGCTGAGTAGTATTCCATTGTATAAATATACCACTACTTCTTTATCCAGTCATCTGTTGATGGGATGATGGACATTAGGTTGTTTCCATGTCTTGGCTATTTAAACAGCTGTTTGCTTAACTGTACTTTTTAATTCTTTTTATAGCAAGTATATATCACTTGTATAATAAGTATTTATATATGTGTACTCTTTTCCCCTAATCTGGAAAACTATGATCAACTGACTTGATTGATCTTGGTTGAGCCAGTACAGAAGGTGATTATCATACTTCCCTCTGGTAGGAAAAAGCTGCATTTTTACAACAGCCTAACTGAGCTTTACTTTCTATAATCCCCCACTTGCCAGAGCTCTAGTTAGAAAACTTCAGCCTTAAAAGATCATTTCTAGGTAGGGTAGGAGGAGAGGAGGCTGGACGAAGGTGGTCAAGAGGAACAATCTTCCTAGGGGGAGGGACAAGACAGGGGTAGGAGATTAAGAGTTACAAACTATTACATATAAAATAAATAAGCTATGGGGGGAGGGTATAGCTCCGTGGTAGAGCACATGCCTAGCATGCCTGAGGTTCTGGGTTCACTCCTCAGTACTGCCATTTTAAAAAATAATAAATAAATAAACCTGATTACCTCCCCCCACCAAAAAATGTTACAAGGATAAATTATGTACAACACAGAGAATACAGCCAAAATTTTATAATAACTATAAATGGAGTATAACCTTTAAAAATTGTGAATCACTATGTTGTACACCTATAATGTAAAATATTATACATCAATTATACCTCCAAAAAAATTTTTTTAAGTACAAACTTCCAGTTGAAAGGTAAGTAGAAAATAGGATGTAATGTACAACATGATGACTATAGTTAACACTGATGTGTGTCATCTAGGAAAGTTATTAAGAGTAAATCCAAAGAGTTCTCATCACAAGGAAATACATATAGAGTTTTTAAAACTGAAGTACAGTTTGATTTACAGTGTATGGTGTATATCATAGTGATTCAGTTATACATATATATATATATATTCTTTTTCATTGTAGGTTACTACAAGCCATTGAATATATAGGAGGACCTTGTTTATTTTATATACAGTAGTGTGTATCTGCAAATCCCTAACTCCCATTTTATCCCTTCCCATCTCCTTTCCCTGGTATTGGTTCTGTGCTGTAGATGAGTTCATAGTGTCCTTTTTTTCCTTTTTTTTTTTGGATTCCACATATAAGTGATACATGGTATTTTCCTTTCTCTTTCTGGCTTCACTTAGTATGATAATCTCTAGGTCCATCCATGTTGCTGCAAATGGCATTACTTCATTCTTTTTTGTGGCTGAGCAGTATATATATACCACATCTTCTTTATTCAATCATCTGTCAATGAACACTTAGGTTGCTTCCATATCTCAGCTATTGTAAACAGTGCTGCTGTGAACACTCGGGTGCATGTATGTTTTCAAATTAGTTTTCTCTGGGTATATGCCTGGAGTGGGATTGCTGGATCATATGGTAACTCTGCATTTAGTTTTTTAAGGAATCTCCATGCTGGTTTCCATAAAGGCTGCACCAAAATACATTCCCACCAGCAGTGTAGGAGGGTTCCTTTTTCACCACACCTTCTCCAGCATTTATTGCTTGTGGACTTTTTCATGACAGCCATTCTAACTGCTGTGAGCTGATACCTCATTGTAGTTTTGATTTGCCTTTCTCTGATAATTAGCGGTATTGAGTATTTTTTCATGTGCTTATTGGCCATTTGTATGTCTTCACTGAAGAATTGTTTGCTTAGGTCTTCTGCCCATTTTTCACTGGGTTGTTTGCTTTTTGTTACCGAGTTATATGAGCTGTTTCTGTATTCTGGAAATTAAGCCCTTGTCAGTCGCATGGTTTGCAAATATTTTCTCCTAGTCCGTAGGTTATCTTTTCATTTTGTTTATAGTTTCCTTTGCTGTGCAAAGGCTTATAAGTTTAATTAGGTCCCATTTGTTTACTTTTGCTTTTATTTCTACTGCTTGGGTCGACTGCCCTAGGAGAACACTGCTACACTTTGTATCAGAGCATGTTTTGCCGATGTTCTCTTCTGGGGGGTTTATGGTGTCTTGTCTTATGTTTAAGTCTTTAAGCTATTTTGAGTTTATTTTTGTGTATGGTGTGAGGGAGTGTTCTAGCTTCATTTATGTGTATGTGGCTGTCCAGTTTTTCCAACACCACCTGCTGAAGAGACTGTCTTTTCTCCATTGTATATTCTTGCTTCCTTTGTTGAAGATTAAATGACCATAGGTGTGTGGGTTTCTTTCTGGGCTCTCTATTCTGTTCCATTGATCCATGTGTCTGTTTTTGTGCCAATATCACTCTGTATTCATTGCTGTAGCTCTGTAGTAGTCTCTGAAGTCTGTATATATAGAGATTTATATCTGTATGAGACGATGGAGGTAAACTCAACTTACTGTGGCAAGCATTTCACAATATACTTAGGTCAAATAATTATGCTGTACACACCAAACTTAAACAGTGATGTATGTCAATCTTATCTCAATAAAACTGGAAAAAAAAAAGATAATTTCTAGTTTCAGTTTGATAGAAGGACCCAAAGGTTTCAGCCAGAACAAACAAAACCATCTTTACTGAAGGATTTTAAGTAGTATTTATTTTTAAGCCTGGAAGACTTCAACTTAAGATGATACTGGGGGGGGGGGGGGGCAGTAAACACGATTCCTTAGTAAGAAATGAGGGAGAAAACAGAACTGACGACAAGAAGGTCCCTGAGGAAGGAAATATTAGCATTTCTGTCTATTTATCCTTTAATTTTTTTTCTATTTTTCTTCCCATTTTATAAGGTATATCATTTATTACTAGAGAAGAACATGATGAGAATTCATTTTAACTGACAGGAAAGTGGGACACAGAGGTGTGAGACCATGGACCAGCGCGGCGGGGGCGCACTCCCCGTGAGGAGGCCACAGCTCCCTTCTAGGAGAGTTTCAGCCCACCCTGCCCCAACTGAGCTTGGGGCCTGGTCCCCCTGGGACGAGGGAGACGGGGTGTGCAGGAAGCAGCCACAGCCCTTTCCTCCCCTGGGAAGAGCATGGGCGTCCGGCCTTATCCAGTTCTCTACCTCACACGTGGAGCCTGGCTCTGGGGCTGGGTCAGGGACCCACCCCACCCCTCTGGCTCCCTGGGGTCCACCCACGACTGAGCACAGGAAATCTGCAGGGAATGAGGAGCACCCACACTGGGCTAGCCAGGCGGCCTCCCAGAACTGAACACCTTGGCCCATTAGCCACACGCTCCAAGCCGTGCCCGTCGGCCCCTCAGCCTGAAAGCGACCCCCTAGAACTGACCAACACCTCCACTCCTGATGAGTGTGCTGGAGTAAGGGCTCACTGTTGATTCCCTGAGTTTGATACTGTATGTGATGATGAAAGAGGAAATCCTTGTTTTAAGAAACACATACTAAAGTATTTAGGGGGAAAAGGGCATTATGTCAGCAACTCACTTTCAAATGGTTCTAAAAACATAATATGTATGTAAGTAGAGACTAAGAAAGAAAATGAAGTGTAATGCTAACATCTGGGAAATCTAGTGAAGGTACACACATTCTTTGTACTATTTTGTAACATTTAAGTCTGGACTTATTTCAAAATTTTAAATTCAGAAAATTTTCCAAAAGAAATCCAGTATGACTTGTTTTCCCTCCATACAAGGTGCCCACACACCATCTCAGACCGCTCGGGGAGTAAAGGCACCAAATGAGGATGTAACCTGTATGGGAGACCAATGCTGTGAAGGCTCTGATTTTCTAATACTCTAGTAGTTTTTAAAAGGAGAGTGTAACTGTCCTTCTGATGTCCAGTTCTACCTAGAGGTTATGCTTTCACAGTCTGGGCTCCTACCCATCGACCTTGACCTTGTGCCATGTCTCAAGGAGGCTGAGTATGTGTGAGTGAAATTACTTTCAAAGAAAATTATTTTCAGAAAAGGAAGTCCAGATGGCCAATAAATACATGAAAAGATGCTCAACCTCACCAGAAATCAAGGAAAGGTAAAAATCAACAGGAGACCACTCATCTGACACCACGTTCCAGGGGTTTGGAGAGTACAGGAAATGAGTGCTATGTAAAATACCATCGGAAGAGTATGAGCTGGGACACCTATGGAGGAGAGCAAGGTGCACACTCTAGTGAAGATGCACCCACCCTACACACCCACAATTCTGTGCTGAAGAACACAACCTGACCTCCTGAAGAAATGCCTTCACGTGTGCTCTGGAGGACAGATAAAAAATGCCAACTGCAGCACTGTTAGGAATGGTAAAGTGGACACAACTCAAGTGTCTGCTGAAAGAAAAATGGAAAATATACTGTATTCCTACATTCAATAAATACAGAGCTGATAAATGAGTGAACTCATCTATAGGTACTGCACTTTACTGAATGACACGTACAGTCATTATATAAATATATCACTTATGTAAATCTTGAAGATATATAAAACAAGTCTATGTATTGTTTAAGGACACACAGCATGCGATGAAAGTATAAAGTGAGGATAAATCTTAGCAAGTTTCTCCTAGGGCAGTCTACCCAGGCAATAGAAATAAGAACAAAAATAAACAAATGGAACCTAGTTAAACTCATAAGCTTTTGCACAGCAAAGGAAACTATAAGCAAAACAAAATGACAACCTATGGAATGGAGAAAATATTTGCAAATGATGCGACTGACAAAGGCTTGATTTCCAGAATATATAAACAGCTCATACAACTTAATAACAACCCAATCAAAAAATAGGCAGAAGACCTAAACAAGCAATTCTCTAATGAAGACATACAAATGGCCAATAAGCAAATGAAAAAATGCTCAGTATCACTAATTATCAGAGAAATGCAAATCAAAACTATAATGAAGTATCACCTCACACCAGTCAGAATGGCCATCATTCAGAAGTCCATTAATGATAAATGCTGGAGATGGTGTGAAGCAAAGGGAACCTTCCTACACTGCTGGTGGAAATGTAGTTCGGTGCAGCCATTCTGGAAAATAGTATGGAGATTCCTCAAAAAATTAAAAATAGACTTACCATATGATCCAGCAACCCCACTCCTGGGCATATATCCAGAGGGAACTCTAATTTGAAAAGATACATGCACCCCAATGTTCACAGCAGCACTATTTACAATAGCCAAGATATGGAAGCAATTTAAATGTCCACTGACAGATGACTGGATAAAGAAGTTGTGGTATAGTTATACCACAGAATACTACTCAGCCATAAAAAGAATACAATAATGCCATTTGCAGCATGGATGGACCCAGAGATTGTCATTCTAAGTGAAGTAAGCCAGAAAGAGAAAGAAAAATACCATATGAGATCACTCATATGTGGAATTAAAAATAAATAAATAAAAGGCAAAAAAGGACACTATGAACTCACCTACAGAACAGAAACAGACTTGCAAATATAGCAAACAATTTTATGGTTACCAGGGAAAGGAGGTGGGAAGGGATAAATTTGGTAGCTTGAGATTTACAAATGTTAGTCACTATATATAAAAATAGATTTAAAAAAATTTCTTCTGTATAGCATAGGGAACTATGTTCAATATCTTGTAATAAGCTTGAATGAAAAAGAATATGAAAATGAATATATGTACGTATGTGCATGACTGGGACATTGAGCTGTACATCAGAAATTGACACATTGTAATTGACTATACTTCAATTGAAAAAGAAAAAGAAAGTAAAAAGTCAGGGAAAGGAAAGGTACAGACCAGCATCTGGATAGTGGTTACCTCTGGATTCATGTGGGTTACTTGTACTAGCATTATCTTCTGTACTATTCCAGGTATTTATAGTACTTCATAATTTCAGAGTCATAATTCTATTGCTGTGGACAAAGTTCAAGTTGGTACAAGTTGCTCTTTGTTTTTTGTCGGGGGAGTTATTTTTGGCTTGCAAACAACAGAAATTTATTTCTCAGAGTTCTGGAGGTTAGAAGTCTGAGATCAGGGTGCCAGCATGGTCAGGTTCTGGTGAGAACCATCTTTCAGGCCGATTTCTCATTGTGTCTTCATATGGTGGACAGAGGGCAAGAGAGCTCTCTGGGGTCCCTTTTAGAAGAGCACTAATCCCTTTTATAAGGACCCTCCAACTTACTCTTTGGATGGCAATTTGGCAACATCCATGTTAAAGCTATATTTAGGCTACATCCAAAATTCCCACCTTTAGTACCAAACTGTATAGACGTGGCCATACTTGTGTGGAGATGTTTGTGCACAGATACTCCGCACAGCACCGTGCATGATGGCAAACATGACCTGAGTCTATCTGCAGACCACTATGAAACAAACTGACTCATCCCTACAAGGGAACTGACTGGATTAACTATGGCATGGACTATACATGGAATACCGTACAAGGGTAAGATGTCTAGGGCATATTAAGTGATTTCTCAGAAGCTGCAGGGCAAATACACAGTAGAACCCCACTCTGTTCAAAACAAAAAGCCATGTGTTTACAGGTATATACAGAAATACTTTCTAAGTAGAAAACCCCCGAGTGTCTCTTTATCAACCAAGGGGGCATGTTGGGGAGGAACAGGGGTGGCTGGGGAAGGAAGGAAGAGTTCTGCCTTCTTATTCTACATACATTTTTTTAAGTGATGGATGATGAGTGCTATGTACTTTTTAAAAATATTTTTCCATACCTTTCAAATAATTGTATTTTCAAAATTCAAAAAAAAAATTTTCAAAAAGGAATAGATATCTATATTTACTCACCTCTGTACCCCTAATGCCTAAGCACCATTCACTACTTGGCATCAATAGATACTCAAGGAAATATACTGAATAAATGGATGAAGAGCAGTTATTTCCATGCAGGAGCAAATTCTGTTATAGTTTATACTTCAGTGATATGATTCCTCACTTGCTTTGACTAAATTATAAGGTAATAAACAGGGTCACTTACATGATTCAGAAAATACTGCACAATTATCTCATGTCCAGCGGCAGCTGCTTCCATCAAAGGGGTAAATCCATTTATCGGCTCCCTGCAAGATCGAGACTACAGTCATATCGGTGGCAGAGAGTTCTTCCAGGCAGAAGTAATCTGTCTCCCATCCTTGCGCCTTCTAAGCTGTCTCCACCTGCTACTGCCTGAATCTCCACTTAATCACAAGCAAAAAGCAGCTGTCACCCTTCCTGGCTCACAGACAGCTAGTGCCTCCTATCCACCTATCCAGAGTTCAACACCCTCTAGGAACTCTCCCCAAGGCTCCAGGGCTGACAAGCCACCCTGCCCTTACTACACCTAGTGTCTGAGGCTTGTTTTTTGTGCTTGGTTACAGTTAACTCAGCCCTGTCTTCAGAGTGCCTCCCAGTCTTCACTTGCTTCAGATCCAGAAGACAAGAATCAAGCTAACTACTGTTTTTATCTGTTCTAAGACCCACAGTTTTCACATTTTGGCATCGCTGAAGTCAGAACGTCAAAAAACGACTGGCACTTTAATCAGCAGCATTTTTTTCTTTCTTAGGGGCACGTGGCCCTACAGTGTGGTACAACAGATGACACCAGCTAGGGCAGTGGCAGGTGGATGCTGTGTTGGTACGTGCTTTGTTTGCTGAAAGAGGATTATTCATCAAGACATGCTTCAGACAAAAATGCTATTTCCAGCTTATAAAACTCATGACCGTTTTCAAAGTATTGCCTCATCTGAGACACACAGAAGGCAAGAAAGAGAAAGGATTTAGCACTTAACACATGTCAATTCAGTGTCACTTGCTAAGTCAGGCCCCTGGCACACAACAGGACATGTGATCCTTCTGACAGCTCTCTGACACAGGTACTTATGTACCTGTTTTCAGATAAAGAAATGAGGCACAGAGAGCTTCATGGGCTGCACCCCGTGTCACCTGACAGGTGCATGGAAAAGCCAGGACGATCCCTGTGCCTCCACGTCCGGGTGGGACTGTCGCCTCCGCCCCTTTGTCCTGATCTGTCAAACCGAGGTAGGGGCACCCTGCACTCTGGGCTTAGCTGCCTTGTCAATTGCCCTCCTCAGAGTCAGACGTGATTGCCCCCCTCCTCAGGCCACTTAAGACCTGGTAATCACCTCACATTGGCGTTCGCTCCACTGTCCAAAAGGAACTTGACCATCTGCTGGTGCCCAGCGCTGGTGCAATGGAAGAGGGCCGTCCAGCCCTGAATGTCCTTCATTTCTAGCTCAGCACCTTGCTTCAAGAGAACACAGAATGCTCGTTACGGCAGTGTCTCCTCTGGGTGGGGCAGGCGCCCT
This sequence comes from Camelus ferus, assembly GCF_009834535.1. Classification (NCBI taxonomy): domain Eukaryota; kingdom Metazoa; phylum Chordata; class Mammalia; order Artiodactyla; family Camelidae; genus Camelus; species Camelus ferus. The sequence goes on from NC_045713.1 coordinate 15,835,106, forward strand.
CCAGGCCGTCACGCTGGAAGAATGGAAGTGAGTATATGCGCACACGCATGCACACACTGTGGCCTACAGTGGTTCACGTCTCTGCAGAGCGGCCGGGGGCCCTCGGGTTTCTGGCCTGAGCCTCTTGTAGCTCACCTGGAGGAGGAAATAGGCGATGCTCTCGTTGCCACAGCTAGAAGCCAGCATCAGCGGAGTCTGCCCTTCCGGGGTCGGCACATTCACACTCACCCCTGCCTCGAGCAGCAGGTGCACGATGGTATCGTGTCCAATGTAGGAGGCATACATCAGCGGGGTCCAGCCACCACCATTCTTCTTATTCAAATCTAACTCTCTCCTAAACAAACGCAAGACATGCTAGACCTGCCAGCCATCTCACACGGGAGGTGTACCCAAGCCGGTGGCGAGGCCAGGCCGGGAGAAAGAGCTGGAAGGGCAGACAGGAAGCAGCACCCACCAGCCCAGGTGTCACGGGGGAGAGGAGATGGCTACATTTGCTGTGCAACTGCCTCTGCAAACACCTTTGAGTGTGTCTGCCTCCTCTGACTGCTGGTTCCCATCTGTGCCCTCCTCCTATCCCAAGGCTGCAATTCTCTTCTTTCTTCCCACCAGCTACATATATAGTTCCCAGCCAGGGGCGATTTTGCCCTCCAGGGGACAGTTGGCAGGGCCTGGAGACATTTTTGGTTGTCACAACTGGGAAGGAAAAGTGACTGGCATCTAGTGGGTGGAGGCCAGGGGTGGGCTCAACACCCCACAGTGCAAAGGATGGCCCCAGAACACAGAATGACCTGGCTCGGGCTGTCAGGAGTGCTGAGGCTGAGAAACGCTGACCTGGAGACTTGACTACCTTCCACCAACAGACCAGAGTCTGTGAGTCCGGTGCAAAGGGGAGAGGAAAGAGGAAGGGACTCAGATAACGGACAAGTCCCACTGAAAATGATTTCTCCTTTGCCCTCCACCATACAGAAACATTCTTGGAAAATCCATGACCAAAGAATCCTACCTTCCTCACTGATTTCCATTACAATTCAGGAAAAAAAAATGTGGGTTCCCCAACTAAGAGTCTGGGATCAGGGTACAGAAATAGCAACCCTCTCCAGAAGAATCCTGCCTGGTTCAGGCCCCAGCCTTTCCCCTTCCACAGTCCTCACCTCCAGCGGAGTTACCAAGTGACAACTGACCCCCACAGTTCAGGCCTGTTCCAGGTACGCACACTAAGCGACATCAGACGTTTATTTTCCATCTGTTAGCATGTTCTACACTGCTGCTGGCACTGGCCCACACAACCATTCTACAGGGCCTGACTCCACGCTGCAGAGGCCGCCACTGGCTGGGAGAGCCGTGTGGAGACCAGTTCATCCTCACTGCACCAACTCCACTGGTGGGACACAATTCCATGTGAACACAGAGAAGCCCACCCCTTGGCAGAGCACCTCTAGGGCTCTTACATGCCCCCTTCAGCTGAATCCTCCCTTCTGATGTGTCCAGCCCCTCCCCAGGTCCCAAGTGTGTGCTCACTGTGCACCAGCGTCCACAACCACAATCAGAACACAAACGCTGCCCCTCACCTTTGCAGAGCCATTCTGGACTGTGGGTTTTACTGCACACCCAAAGGCTTAACTGCCTGAGAATGCCAAAGGAGCAGGGCTACAGGTGATGACCCTGTCAGTGGGATGGGCTGCCTGCACATCCACTTGGTACAGGGGTACCAAGTGCACCTCTACTCAACTGGCCAGATATTTGTAAGTGATGGCTATGACCTAGGAACCAGAAACGGGGCTTCTACGAGGCTGTGCTTTGGCTCCCCAGACTGGAACTAGAAAAGGCCCAGGTAGGTATGAATGTAGGTTGTTTCTCCAAGTTACTAATGAGATGGTAATAGTGAGCACAAAGCGTGGTGGACAAAAGTGGGTGGAGATGAGAAGGCTGATCCCTTTTCAAAAATTACACTGAGCATCAAAAGTGTACTCTGAATAAGAAGGAGCTAAGGGCCACAGCCGAGGGCCTCTGCCATTGTATCAGGACATAACATGCACGTAAGAGCTGTAAAAACGGTTTATGGGTGGTTAGTGCAGTCCTCCAGGGGAGAGAAACCCCACCTCCTCTTCCACGGCAGAAGTCGGGGGGGGGGAGGTGTGAGGGATTAAAATGACCCCTCTGGGTAAAGAAGACTGGAGGGCATTGCTTTCCATCTTTATTTTTGTTTTCTTTCTCTGAGCATTTCTGTATTTAGGGAAAACCATAAAACTACCCTGGTTAAAGTTAAGCCTGAAATGAAAAGTTTCTAGCCTAAACGAAAAAAAGTTTAAGGCATCTTTTTCTTCCTAGGAATCAAAACAGCCTTCCTCATTGGCGTCTGGCATAAATTGTCATTGACAACTGGCCAAGAGGGGCAGCCATTATTCTAACCACGTGTTAAGAGGCCCCACTGGCTCTGACTGGTGGCTCTACCTGGGATCTGAACCACGGGGCTCAAAAATCCAAGAAGGAGGAACGTTTGCCGAGATCTCTTACCGCTGCACGCATTCTTTCACCACCTCATACTGGCCGATGGAAGCCGCCGTGTGAAGATCCAGAGGGACAGCCAGCTCCTCCCGGCTGACCTGCACCCCCCGCCCGTGCCACATGGACAGGCTGTGGTTCAGGAGCTCTGGCTCGCTGGCTTCGTCGCTGAGCTCCGACATCGCTATAGAGGGAGGCGCAGGGGTTGGGTAGGTCTCTCCCTCCTGGCTGTCCGGGGAGTGAAACAGGATGGTCACACTCCTGACTGTAGCGGGCGGCTACGTCACTGCCCTAGTGGGGCTGCCCAACGTAGCCAACTCCTGGAGCTGACGAGACCGCTTCCTTTCGTTAGATACTTTACGGTTGGGGCAGCTCCATCATGCTAAAACTGGTGAGCTTGTCACTAAGCAGAAAAAGAAGAACGCATATCATGAGTCATAAACTGTGGCGTATAGTTTCCTTCATCAATCCCCAGGACCGGTGTTCTAGAAAGGGAATCCTCCAGGAACTCAAGGAGCCTCACAACCTCTTGGATGGGCAGTAAAGAAAAGGTATTTTGGTCAGTGGACTAAATCAGCTCTTAGGTGTGGTGGGAAAGAATCCTGGATTTGGAATTAGATCAAAATTTAGCATCTCCAACCTAGATCCTCACTGTCTAATGGGGACATAGTATCTCAAAGGGCTGCTATTAAAAACATGGGAGATAATAACCTATAATGAAAAAAAAAATATATATATATGTACATGAGAGACTAACACAACATTGTATATCAACTATACTTCAATAAAAACATTTTTTAATTAAAAAAAATGGAAGAATGTATAAACAAACAGTGGCACATTCATACAAGGGAATGCTACTCAGCCATGAGCAGAAGGAATGAACAGCTGATACACACAACACATGAATGAATTTCAAACGCACTGTGCGAAGTGGAAGAAGCCAGACTCAAATGCTACCTTCTGTATGATTCCATTTATAGGACTTTCTAGAAAAAATAGAACTAAAGGGTGGAGGACAGATCAGTGATAGTAGGGGCTCAGGGTGGGGGAACCACAATGGTATAAGAGGCAGTTTGGGGGTGATGGACTTGTTCAATGGACTTCTTCAATCTCATTTGGTGGATACAGGACTCTACCTATTTATCAAAATTCATAGACCTGAACATCAAAATGAGTTACTTCTATTGTACATATATTTTAAAAACAAATTTTGAAAAAAATGAAAACAACAGCATAGAAACCAGGATGTTCAGTGAAGGTTAATTGACTAGGAATCCACCTATGACCCCCTTGAAAGTGGGGGGGATGGGGGAATGAGACAGACTGGTAAATTTGTGGGGTGACACTTTCCTTGAGATGGAACAACAAGCACTAGGATGAAGAGCACTTCATTCTGGGAATACTAAGCAATCAAGCCCAAGTCATCAGCTGCCTAGTAGAACCCTTAGTCCAGAATGTGACACATTTATCTGACACATTTTGGACATCTGTCTCCTATTCTACTCTGGGTGGGAAAGAACAAGGATGCAAGGGCAGAAAAGGAAGAGAAGGAGAAAACAAAGAAAGCCACATCCAGTTCAGACAGCCTGAAGGTTCTAGAGTGACTCACAGGTGCTATCAGCACCTCAGTCTCTCCTAAAGAAGGCTTCCAAGCCCCAGGTGACAGCCAAGATGGCCAAACAACAAACAAGCCACCAATCAGTGGGATAAAGAATCTGTTCTATTACTACATGTAAAACAGATAAACAACAAGGACCTACTGCACAGCACACGGAACTATATTCAATTTCTTGTAATGAGCTGTAATGGAAAAGAAATTGAAAAAATATATATGTATGTATATGTATAACTGAATGGCTTTGCTGTACACCTGAAACATTGTAAATCAACTACATTTCAATGAAAAAATAAGAATTACAAAAAAAAAAAAAAAAAAGAAAATGTGTTAGCCCTTGCCCAGAATATGTGTATATGTGAGGGATCCTGTAGTTCAGCGCCAAAGCTCTGCTTCCTGAAACCACCTCCCACACTGGCAGGGCCTGAGATCAACCAGCTTTCTCACTTTGCAGGGGGGAACCTCTAACCTGAACAGTCCTGGTGGGCACAGAGCCTTGACAGGAATCCAAACAAGCTGAGTGTCAGTTCAGCTCCCCTTTTAATACACCCCTCAAGTCTTCTTTGGGTGTATCTCTTCTACTCCGAATTCCTCCTCCATGATGGGGCCCATGTTATCTCTCCTTTCATTGGAGGCTCACTTGTCTGACACTCTGCAGAGCTATGAGGGGCAATCAGAACCAGACTCCCACTCAAGGGGCCCATGGAGGGAGAACGCAGATGCCAAGGACCCAGGAAGCTATTACTTCCTTTATCACGTGCCACGTGCCAGACGCTCTTCAATGATGGGTATTCGTTATGAACAAAATGATAATGTTCACTCACACACTCACGCACATATCACGGTATACTTGTAGAAAATGTCTTTTGCTTATCGCTACAGGACTTATCTTCAGGAAGAGGCACTAGGAATTCGATCTTTTAATTTCCATTCTACCTTTGTGTTCTGACCGTTCTATAAAATGCAAATTATCCGTTACTTTTAAAATAAACAAAAAAATTAAACTTAAAAATAAAAATGATATCGGTGGTCGACAGTCACGCCCCCAGGGAGGAGTTCTGTAAAAGCCCGAGGGCACCCCGTCCCGCCCCTGGGCGTGGGCCTTCCCCGGGGACCGGAGTATTTTCCCAACCTCGTTCTCAGGCTCCGGGGAGGGTAACCTAGGGAACCACCCGAGCACCTACGGCACTGACGTCCGTTGGCGCCTCCTCCCAGTAATCCTACACTGCACGTGGCTTTCTGCTCCCAGCTCCTCAGCCGCAAAGCGGAAGCTCGGAGTCGTAAATTCACGCGGCGAGCCAGCCGCACGGCTGGGACGCCCCGGGGGCGGGCAGCAGGTGCCGGCACCAAGCGGGGCCGGGCCGCCGCGGAGCCTACCTGCGCTGGGCCTCAGGCCCCAGGCCGCCCTGGGGCCGCCGCCAACGCCGCCAGGCCGTGGCCGCTTGCCGCTGGGCTCCCTCAGCCGTGTCCGCCCGGGCTCCCTCCGCGCGGGCCGTCGCCACAGCGCGCGACCCCGCGGCCCCGCTCCCGCCCCGGAAGTGGTTGCGGGAGGCGCGGAGCACGCCGGGACGCTCGCAGGTCCCCGGGGCTGCTCCCGGCGCTGTGGAATTAGTTTGTCCCGCACCCGGACCTTCCGGTCAGCTCGCCCGGCTCGCTGTGTGATGTCCGCGGCAGCCAATGAGCAGGGAGAATTCACCCTGCCCCGCCCCTCCACTGGCCAGAGAACCAGTCCTGTTTCAGGAGAGGCAGGACGCGCCAAGTCCCGAAAGAGGAGCAGGGGGAGCGGTGGTGGAAATCAGTTGGCAGTTCAGTAACGTAAGAGTCTGCTGAGCGGGGATCCGAAGGCGGCAACAGCCTCAGTAATTGCGGAGGCTGTTTATAGCCCTGTCGGGACCGCGCGGGGAGGGGAGGCTGAGGCCGGAGGTGAGTGGCCTCGGGCCTGCCGCAGCTGCAGAGATAAACGTTGGGAATTGGACGGGGCAGCAGAGAAACGGGCTGGGGGTCGGTGGGAGGACTCGCGATGAGCTTTCGTGTTTCCGAGCTTTAGAATTTAAAAGCCTGACCCGGGAGGAAGTTGGCGTCTAGTTGTTATAACAACCCGGCGGTAGGCGGGGCCAGGGCGGGGCTAACGGTCTGCAGCCCAGAAACGGACGTGGAGGCGGAGTCAGGATTCGGAGGGACTGGGGCTGCCCTTTGGCTGGGTGAGCGGAGCTCCTCAACCTGGCAGGATGTACCCCTTGTCTGCTGGGTGAAGGAGCTCCTGAGGACCCTTCACGGCCTGGTCCGTTGGCACCGCATATTCCAACAACTGAAATCTTCTCCAAACATACTGGGCAATTTTCACTCCTCTGAGTTCTTAGATGATCTTCCCGCAGCCTGTAATGCCTTTTCCTCCCTTATTGCATTGTCCTCCTGAAGAATTTATCAGTCTCTGGCAGTCCACTTCATCCGAGTGATTTTGTTGCCCTCTGATCTGCCCTGCAGCCAGAGAACACCCCTGATATATATACCAGATGTGTCCACATCATGCCGTTCCCAGGTCATGGTGAACCAAGCTCCTGCCCCTGCTCCTGTAAGCACAGAAAAAACAAGAAACCCCCACTCACTTCTCCTGCTGCTTCCCTGGTAGGGGCCAGGCTGGGGTAGGAGTGTTCTTTTCTCATTTTATTGTTACAGAGTCCTCTCAGGCTACAAGTGCTCTGAAGCACCATCACCCCACATTTCTAAGCCCCCTTGACCCCTGAGGGACTGGCCTTTCTCCTGTTAGACTCTGGGATTAAAGGTGGGGGGTGTTGGTTAAGTGCCTGGGTATAACGGGTTAATCTGAGTGTTAACGCCAAAAAAGTTTCCTGGGGACTCCAAATGTCTCTAGTCTTTTCCTTTTGTAAGGGGGCAGTAGAGGGTAGTCGGGCTTGAAATCCCCTCTGACTTTGATACAAATTCTGTCTTTACCTTTACTAATGGTATAACCTCTCTGAGCCTATAAAATGTAGATAATAATAGTATCTATGTTTTATGGGATATATATATACAGTTTGTAGGTATCTGTATATATCATATATGTGTATCATTCTATGTATCATATATATATACCTACATATCAAGTACATATATCATTATATATCAGTACATGCATCTATATATTAATATATCATTATATACATACATCTGCAGGCTCCATACTGCACTACACACACACACACACACACACACAAAATGCATGGCACTTCCTGGCACTCAGTAACAGGAACCTGCAGACCAGAAGGAAAATGGAATGGGAGGTCTGCCAATCTGTTTTCATTCCCCAAGGGGTGGTATATGCTTTGAAAAGGCAGCCCCCTGAGTTCTTGAGTGAGGGGAGCCCCACTCATTCCATATCCTCTGCAAGGCTCCTTGGATGATGGTGCGCTGAGAAGCATCCCTTCAGCCCCAACCCCCATGACATCCCAAGACAAAGATGTGGGGCCGTCACTGTCCTTTCCCTGGGACGCCATCATGGAGGCCATTAGGGAGCAGCTCCCAACCCTGGACTCGGATTCTTCCTTGGTAAGCAAGTGCTTTCTTCTGACATCTTCCTGGACCCCCAGTGCACTTTCCTCCCATGACAAACATGATGCTGACCAAGAACAACTTTAGCACTTATCAGGTCAGTGTCACGTAAGTGAAGTACCATGGCTCCCTGTCACAGAGGAGTGGAGGACCACACTCTGCTCTTTCAGCTGCCACCTCACTGCCCTGTTCATTCAGTTCCAGGCGTATGCAAGGTCTTAGGGGTGGCAGGTACTTGTAGAACCAGGAGTCCTGGATTTCACCTCCACCAGGTGGTGCTGCAAGCCCACTTCTAAGTCAGCAACAGGGACCACCATGGCAAGGCCCTTTGGGAGAGAACTGATCTCCACAGACGGCTCCCCAGAGAAACAGCAGGACTGGATGGGGTGGGGCAGGGTTAGGACAGGTGGAAGCTGAGGCCCTCCTGCCTGCCTGCTGCTGTATAATCCACAGCCCTCTCATTTGTCCACAGTCAGACTGTGAGGAAGAGGAGCTGTTCATCTTCCAGAGAAATCAAACTGCTCTGATTCCAGATTTGTCAGAGGAACTGGCTGAAGACTCTGCAGGGGCCTTGGTCACTACCTCAGGGTCTCCTCCTGAGGTCTGTAGGATGCCAGCTGTGGGGATCCACGAAGCTGGGACCCTTCCAGCAGAATAGGGTGTGGGTGTGGGTGTCCATGGCCCTCACTGGACTCTAACAGCAATGTGGGTCTAAGGTTAAAGGCCCTGGTCTAGCGTCTCTACACGCCCGGGCCTTTCTCCAAGTACAGCCAAGGAGTTCAGCCACCAAACATCTAACAGCTTTGTGTACATCACACCCCCAGGAGCCCAGCATACTTAGGACTGGGGGTGGGACTTTATTTTCTATCTGATTTTGCCCCCTGCTCTTCCCCTCAACCCCTCAACACACATACACCCACCTCCCAGCCGACCCATTTTCTACCTGAGCTATCTGAACCATTGTCACAATTTACTGTCATAAATGCCTCCCTTAACCCAGCTGGCTTCAGCGTCATCTGGCACCTCACAAAATCCTGCGCTCCCTAAACATTTGTTGATTGAATAAGGGCAACAGAGGGGATTCAGAGGTAAGAGGTACCCCTGGCTGGGGAGGTGAGATGAACACAGGAAACTAAAAAATGCCACAGCACGCTCTGTAATTAAGTATCGTAGCTGCAACCGTTGCCAAATGTCAGAGCGAATTTTCTATCTTGTCTCCCTCTTTCCCAGGGCCCCAGGTAAGACCAAGAACTCCTGCTGAAAATTTATGGCTTAATGCTTAAAATTAACTGCTGCCTTGATGAATAGGATCCATCAATGGGCTTTTATCACTGGGCAGGCCCCCAACCCATCAGGCCTGTCCAGGGGAGCCTAGCTCAGTTATAACTGTTAGGACTAGCTATCACTCAGTGACCAGGGGAATGGGCGGCAGGGCTGCCAAAGATACATAGGCTGACGTTAGTTAAAGTGGTGGAAGGAGATTTTATTCTGTAACTACTGACAGCAGGAAAACAGCTGAGCTCCAACTGATCTGTGCAGAGGCAACTGGGTGTTTCCAAGGGAGAATGAGGGAGGGAGCTCGGAAGAGTCAGAAAAGTGAAAAATCACAAAGAGCTGGGCAGTGAAGAGGCGATTAGACCAGGTGTGTCTGCTGGCTGGCAGGTGTGGAAGTCAGGAGCCTATCCTCCCACGGAGAACGGAGACAGAGGCCTTGTCCTTCCTGATTTGTACATTTCTAGAGAATGACTCTCAGGTCCGTGAGAGATACTTCTGGGTTGTAAGAGACATATATTCACAGTTATAAGCCCTTTTTAGTAAATGCTCCAAGAGAGGGAGGTCAGGGACCTAGCATCAGGTATTGGCTAGAAGAAATAGTAAATCCTCCTGGCAGCACTGAGTACATCCCCAGGCAGGCATTTTAATGGGGGGCTGGGGTCATCCTAGCCTTATGCTGGTAGAAGCCATGCTAGAGTTTGGAGTTTGGACAGAGTGGGTATAGGTGGAGATTCTCCAGTTCTGAGCACAAGCACTGACACATGGTCATCTTACAAAGCCAGGGTGTGTCCCCTTCCAGCACCATAACAGAAGTCACCCACTCCCTCAGCCATGCCTAGAAACATATCTGAAATAACCCCAAACAATTTCCAGGACTGCCAAGACCCCTGGTTAGTTCAGTTGGAACCATGTCCACGTCACTTTATTTTGTGTTTTCTTCATTTCCACAATTACCTTGATAACTCTTCTGGACGATTGTTTTTTATCTTGGGATGGGAAAGTCTGTATCAGCTCACAGGAGTTGAGGCCGTGGGCTCGCTCTGGAGACAAAAGGCCTGAGGTCATCTTGCCCACCTCTAACAGCTGTGTACCTGTTCACAACAGCCAAAAGGCAGGAACAACCCAAGTGTCCATCAACAGACAAAATGGATAAACAGAATGAGGTCCAACCATACAACACAATATTATTCACCCATGAAAAGGAACGAAGTTCTGATACATCCTGCAATGTGGGTGACTTAGAAACATTAAGCTAAGTGAAGGACACAGAAGGACAAATATTGTGCGACTCCATTCCAGTGAAATATTTAGAACAGGAAAGTCTATAAAGACAAAAAGTAGATGAGAGTTTACCAGGGGCTGGGGGAGGGTTTCCATTTAGGGGGATGAAAAAACTTTGGAAATAGTGGTGATGGTTGCAAAACTCAATGAATGTACTTAATACTTCTGAACTATACATTTAAAAATGATTGGGGGGAGGGTGTAGCTCGGTGGTAGAGCACATGGTTAACATGCATGAGGTCCAAAAAAAGGAAATGGTTAACATGGCAGATTTTTATGTTCTATACATTTTCTATCGCCACGACGACTCCCTGTGGTATGTTTTGAGGCTGCTAACAGAGAATGCCTGTTTTCTCCCTAGCCAGCTGTGTGGCCTGTGGGACCCACCCCAGATGCCTGGAGGGAGTGGACCACAGGGACCCAGGATTCAGCCTCCCTGGAAGGAAGGGCCTGTGTTGGGCCTTTGCACTCTCTTCTCAGGATGCCTGCGGAGACCCACGGATTGCAGAATCCCTGGTGGCCACAGGGAAAGTCCACCCTCTCTACCCAGGAAGCAGGCCTGCAGATGGAGCCCCTAGGCGCTGCCTCACTGGCCCAGGAAGGCTCCGACTCTGACAGCCGCAGAGCCCTCCGGAGGGAGAGAAGGAAGATGATGGAGAAAGACATACTTCACAAAGTCACCTGGGATGCCTGGGACCCAGCCTGCTGTGACCTGACTCAAGTGAAGGAGATGCCACCAGAGCAGCCCCGGGAGGGACTGCCGGTGCTCTCCCTCCAGGTAGGCGTCCCCTCAGCCCAGGCTTCCTTGGGGCGTGGGTCCTCCCCGGGCCAACTTGAGGGCCAGCCCACTGTGCCTGTCAGTTTCCTTGGGCTGCAATAACACAATCTCATAGACTGGGGGCTTAAACAACAAAAGTTCATTTCTTACAGTCTGGAGACTGGAAGTCCAAAATCAAGGCTCCATCCCATTCGATGTCTGGTGAGAGCATGCTCCCTGATTCATCTGGAAGCAGTGAGGGAGCTCCCTGGGGTCTCTTTGTAAGGGCACTAATCCCATTCCTGAGGTCTCCACCCTCATGACCTAATCACCTCCCAATGACCCCAACTCCAAACACCATCACATTGAGGATTAGGATCTCAACACATGAATGTTGGAGGGACACAGACATTCAGTCTATAGCAATGACCTGGGCCTGTGGCACTGGATCCACCATTAGGCAGGCAGTGCTACCAGTCTCAGGGGTGTGTTGTCCCAGCAGACAGACCATCCTCAAGTAGAGTGAAAGAGAATGAGTAAGAGCAAGGAGACCCCAGCCTTCTTTAAAAACAGAAAACAAACAAACAATAAAACCGAATCCCAAGCCTGATCATAAAGACACGTGAAATAGACAACAGACTTTGACAAAGCATAGTTTTCCAAACATTCAAGTTCTCATTCTCATACAAATCGTGAACCCCTGTGAACGTTGTATATACTTAGCTCATTAACAAGAGAACCAGCAGGATGACAAAGCTGATTTAAAGAGATTAGAGAAGCTGGGATTTTGTAAAATGGGTCAGGGGGAGTAGAGGAAAGGAATGCAGAAATTAAATTGCTCCGCTAAGTACAAATCAGTCATAGCCTCCAGGGCAACTGAACTGGTGCCTTTGGGGTTATCTGCTCTACTGGATGGAAAAGAAAGCTGTCACACTTGTCAGTTGTACAAAATTGTAAACTAAGTGAGCCCCAGTCCACCACGCAAACCAGCCTTTCCCTAGAAGATGCTCCTGCATGACGTTGGAATGTCACAAAATTCTCTTTTTGGCCTTATTTATAAATCTTGACAATTCTTTTAACCACTTAGAGAAAACTGACATCAAGGTGGACGTGGAGATCATTTTCACCAATTCCATTCTATCAACTCCATTTTTTTCCTGAACCCTTTTATTTTCCCACCCCTGTGGGCTACAAAGAGCTGCAAGGCCACACAGAAGACACATTAATTCCTGTTTGACGTCCTCCCCGTCTCATCACACCACTGCCCCCCAGCACCCTCTTCCAAGGCCTCCAGCCCAGCACCTACCTGCCTTGAACCATCTGTTTCTTCAAAAAGCAAAACATTTTAACCTCCCAATGTTTTAAACCTGTATGAACCTAAATAGTTTTAAAATGACACTGGGTTTCATCCAAGTCAAACAATGCCTTTGTGCGAGAAAGAAAAGTATTGCCCAAAAAAGGCATAGGAAGTGGGGGGCGAGAAAAGTAAGACCTGCCTGCCCTGAAGGAGGGCGAGGGGGTTCTCTGCAACCCTTGGGGTTGGGGTGAGTGAGCCGGTCACCTGCTCTCAGCCCTGGTCTCTGCCCAGGACACCCCAAGATGGCTTCCGGGGGCCGTGGGGGTCACAGCAGCTGTGAAATCAGGTGCTCATTCCCCCGGAGCCCTGCGGCAGCCTCTAATCACCACCTTACTTATTTCAGCAACTTGAAGAGTGGGATTTGGATCAGGTCCTTCAGAGTCTGACAGGGCGAGAGGACGACCAGGGAGACGGTGCACCTGGAGCCGCGTGGTGGGCAGCCAACCACTGCCAGGGCCAAGGTCTGACCTTGAACGCTGGGGGCCCAAGTGCATCCCCCACAGCAACTCCTTCTAGAGCATCCTAATAAAATCAGGTTGTGGGCTGGGCACGGGCGGCCCTGCCGCTCGCCATGTCCTTTCAGCTGCTGGGCCCTCACTGCCCTGCACACCCAGTTGCCAGTGCTTCCAAGACTTCATTAATTCATTCACTCACTCAGCCATCCATTCACTCACTCACCCATCCATTAAACACATGACTGCCTGCTCCATCCCAGGATGGGCCGGGCCTTGGGGATATGAGAGGCCTTTCAGACACAGTCCCTGCCCTCAACCCAGGGCACTTCCCCCCTCCCCACCTCCTCAGACCTTCCTCTTTCTCTCTGGAAGCAGAGTGACCCTGAATTCTGCGCCCCTTCAGCCAGATCCTAAACACAATCCTACTTCCACTGCCTCCTCATTTACCAGAGGAAGACAGGGATGGGATTCCACACTGCACGTGTGGCCTTCCTGGCTCTGAGCAGTTTTGTAAAATAAAGTTCCCAGTCCCCTCCCAGCCCTCTGGCCCACAAAAGGCAAGTGGAGGCAGGTCTGAGGCAAAGGAAATGTAGGGGTTCTGGCCTCCAGTTCCAGAGCAAAGGCTCCTTTGTGGCTGACAGCCCCTGGTGCTGTTTTAATTTAAAAAATTGTTTTTATTTTTGGGGGGAGGTAATTAGGTTTACTTATTTATTTATTTATTTAGAGGAGGTACTGGGGGTTGAATTCAGGACCTCATGCATGCTAAGCATATGCTCTACCATTTGAGCTATACCCAAACCCCTAAATGGGGTTTTGTTTGTAATCTAACCCTTGAGAGCAGGATATTGAGAAACTCACCCTCCTGCAAGGTGGGGCAGGTCTGGGGGACTGGAGTCGGCACCCCTTTTTTGGCAGGAAATGTGGCAGATCTGTTCTCCACTTAAAGGCACATAATAAGCCTTCGATCAGATTTGAAAAGGCTGTCCTAAACACACCCTCACCCAAGTGGGTCAAGGATGTTGACTGCAGCACTGTTTATAACTGTGAAAAAGTAGAAACAGCCCGAATGCAGGATTCAACAGGAGTCTAGCTAATCAGTCACCCACAATTCTCTGCAGCTCAGTGAGGCGAACCTATCCATCCATCTAGTCTATATATCTCAACACAGAAAGATGTAAAATATACTTGGTGAAAAAAAATCTATAGATGATCCTATTGCATTTTTTAAGAAGCAAACACACAGGACTATTAATGATGCTTCCCTCTGACACGTGGGACCGCAGAGGGGAAGTGGGCTACACTGTTAACAGGAGGTGCCTCCTCCTTCCCAGGGTTCACACCCAGCTCCCTGCTCGTGAAGACACTGCGCCCCTCGCCCTGCGGGGCTCACAAAGGCTATGAGCAGCTGAGGGTTGGGTGGGCCTAGGGCTGCCCCCCGGCACTTCTTCGTGCATAAGCCCGGCTCATCCGTGAGGGCTCCTGAAGCTCAGGCTGTTGTGAGTCAAAGGGGGGCTGTGTCCCCACTAAGCAGCGTCTTCCCTCCCCACAGACCACACCGAGCCGAGCACCCAGGACAGGCTCATGGAACAGCTCGGCCTCCTGTGTGCCACGCAGTCCAGAGCCTCTTCCTCTGCCCGGAGGGCGCCTGCTGATACGCCCCAGGACAGCAAGCAGGAGGAGGCTGGAAGCAGGTGGGACTTCTTGCCAGCCACAGCCCCTGTCCTCTCTAGAACTGGCTTCTCTCAGCATTTACTGGGCTGACTGTGGGCGGGGCACTTGGTGTGTGTTTCTTTCATCTCAAGAATGTGATCAGGTAGGTTCTCCTTTTACCCCCATTTTATAGATGGGGAAACTGAGACTCAGAGAAGTTGACTTGCCTAGGACATAATTGGCAGAGCTGGGACTCAAGCCCCAAAGCACCTGCTCTTTCCCCACCCCATGGGAACCCTCCCTTCACCATCCACACAGCCTCCCCGGAGTAGGGCCCTGCCTCTCCAGCCACCACTGATCGGGCCAGCTCTGAGCATCCGACCCCAGCCAGGCCTTCTATGGTGAGAAAGGCTGAAGCTGGGGGGCAGGAAGGGCAGAGGTGGGGACAGGGCCCTGGGGTCCCTTAAGGCCCAGCTATACGCCTGCTCTTCTCACACTCTGGATGTCCCACTCTTTTGAGGAATCTGAAAGCCAGTAAGCCCCTTGCCTGAGCTAGTTGGAGCAGGCTTCTGTCCCTGACAATCCAAGTGTCCAGTACAAAGGCCTAGGCCTGCACTGTCTGGTCAGCAGCCACTGGCCACATGTGGCTGGTACAGCTGACAAACTAAATTTCTAAGTTAACTTTAATTAGCTGAAATGTAAATGTAAATGGCTACTTATGGCAAGTGTCTACCATACTGCAAAGTGCAGATACAGAACGTCTGATCATCATGAAAGTTCTACTGGGCAGTCCTGGCCCTAAACCTCAGGACCTGCCTCAGAGTCCTGCACAGGGGCGCCCAGCCAGTGGCAGCCATGCCCAGCACAGGTCACAGGGTGATCACTGGCAAGTGACTTCTGCCCCCTGTTCCTCTCATCCCAGAAGTGCTTCTAAGGGGCTGGGCATCCACGCTGATTTGGGCCCGAGGCTGGCGGAAGACATGCGGCTAAGGAGCCCAGCAGAGCCTCCCACCGTCTTCATGGATCTGCGGCTGACGAAGCCATCAGCCCAGGGGTCCTCGGGAAGGTAGGAGCACAAAGGCTGTGAGCGGTGACAGCCTCGCAGCAAACCCGCTGCTTCGCATTGCCATGTTGGCAGGCAGGTCCTGGGAGCACTGCCCACTTGAGAAGTGTCTTTAGCTGGGAACTGAGCCTGGCCCACAGTCCCACTGGGTTGCAGCAGCAGGCCCTCCCCACAGCGAGGGAGGAGCTGGAACAAAGGGAAATTATTCCAGGCAGAGCCCTAAGCAGACATAACCTAGGCTGGGGTCCTTGGCCCTGGCTGTGCCCCTCCACCACCTGCAGGAAGCCCAGTGGCCCTTTGGTTTCAGCTGTCTGGGCTTTGGTTTGCCTGCCTGGCCCATCTTCCTGCCTTGGGTCACCAGGGAGGCCTGGGCACTCCAAGTCTGGGGGTGGCCTGGGGCATGTCCAGGCAACCCCCTTTTCTCTCCCTCAGCTCCAGCTCCCACTCCAGCTGCAGCTCCAGCTGCATCTCCAGCTCCTCTGACAGTGAGGAGGAGGGAGAAGAGGAGACAGCAGCTCTGAGAGACCAGCGGGGCCCGGCCAGGCTACGGTAAACACAAGGGGGCTCCCGCCGCCTGGGGATGCTCCCCTCTGCCTCAGCAGCAAGCACCCGCCTGGCACAGCTAATTCTGGTGCTTTCAGCTCTGTGTCCTGCACCCAAAGGGCCAGCACAGGAGGGGGTGTGGGGGCGGGGGGGGGCTCTGGGCGGTGGGGAGGGTAGCCCAGCATCGTCTGGCCTGGCTTGCTGTCCTCCAGACAGCCCCAGGGATGCCTTAGCTCACTCTCGAGAAGGGATAACTGCATTTTCTTCCTGAAAAACTGCTCTCAAATTGATTTGCCCCCTACTAGCGATGGGAATGGAAGTGGAGAGAAAGTACAGGGGTGGAACAAGCGATGCTTGTTAGCCAGAAACGAAAGGCCTGGGTCAATTAAGTGAAACGTCCAGTTCAGGGAAGGCTCAAGTCCTTCATGGCCACGCCGCGGTCACGGGGTGAATCTGTGTCGTGTGTTCTGCAGTCTCTGTCATTTTTGGAACCGCAGAGCCCATGGATCACAGCCTTTGGGAACATTCAGAGTCTAATGCATCTTTTCTCCAATGTGATATGTGACCAGGCATTACAGGAATAAGGAGGGTAGAAAACTTTGGGTTGAGAACAGTCACACGGGTTTCTTCCCAGAAGCCTAGAACACGCTGACGTGCTCTGTGACTCGGCAAGGACTGGGAGCCACAGTCCTTACTCTGAGCATCTTCAGGAGCAGTGGACACACTCTGGCTTTCCCCTGCTCATGTCCCGTTTCTGTGGCAACGCATTAGGAGGTCGGCTCCACGTGGTGTTGATGGACGTTGCTTCTCTTGTGCCACAGGGACTGTACCAGGAAGAGTCAGCTTCTCCAGCAGCTCAGGGCATTTCGGAAGGCAACGGCTCAGCCCGAGCTGCCTGCCGGTGAGGGTCCCAGCAGCCAGAAGGCTCAGGCCCCTGGGGATACAGCCGAATTCAGGTGTGGGGGGAAGCAACATGTAACACTCCGGGCAGAGAGGCAGAGCGCCCAAGCCAGACCCCCAGGAGGAAGTCCTGGGGCCCTGGGGGAACCTCTTGGGTCAGGGACAGTCATGGAGGCCCTGGCGCGTCCCCTGGGCCAACTGTAGATGCCTCCAGTAATGGATGTGAGAAGGTGAGCAGACGATCTAATTTTCCATCGACACCCGAGGCCCTGGTGGCCCCCTCGCTCTCCCATTTCCATTGGAACGTACCTTTGCAGCACAGGGACCTTCCAACTGTGGATCTGTCTGCAGCCCTGTGAGAATTCAGTCAGAACATTTTCATGCACTGAGAGCAAAGATGCCAGTACAGATGTGTACACACAGCATGATAACCCCAGTGGCCCCAACCCTCTGAAAAGGGACCAGAAGGAAACACCACGAAGACAGTGCTTTTGTGCTGATACTGGGACTACAAGGCTTTTTCACCTTTTTCCATTTCTGCATTTTTTCCTGTTTAATATGCATCTATTACTTCCAACATACAAGTTTTTTTTTTTAAACTGTAAAACATAGTTAGCAAATTTCAGGTCTTGAAAGAGACCTTAGCTTGATTTTCTGGGTCCTGGATGTTTGCTGTTTTGTGTTCCTAAATTAATACCACAAACACACGCATGCACACACAGAGACCAAGTGGACTTTCTGATAAAGGGGTCCACTGAAATTTGCTTTTGTTTAACCAAGACACAAAGGCACATATATGTTTCAGGTCCTTCCAAAGTAAAGGCGGATTGACGTTCAGTTGTAGGAAGAATGTGTATGTTCTAACAGCTGAGCCTGTCCCTGTGGACAGCGGAGCAGCGTCTACCCTTGTGGATAAGTAGCAAGAGCTGGGAGCCATAGAAGGCTTTGCTGTCTTGCTCAACATTACTAGTATTACCCCCAAGGCCCTCAATTTTCTGTAACTGCTGTTCTCAGCCCAGCTGCTCTCAACAGGCTGGAGCCCTGATCTGTGGCACCTCTGTTCTCTCTCTAGCTTGTTTCCAGTATCTCAGAGCCTCAGCCCTCCTTGGCCCCACCTGCTCTGTGGGAAGAGCAGAGCCATCATCTCAGGCCCCCCAGGCCATGGGATCAGGCAGCCTGCAGGGTCATTGGCATCTGGGCACGTGTTCCAGAGTTTAGCTGGAGTCACCGCCAGCTCCCATGCACTAAGGGTGGGTAAGGACCTCTTCCCATCCAGCCTCTGCCCAGCCTCAGCCACCGGCAGCCAAGTTGGGACCACAGACTCCACTTGATCTGGCCAAGGGGCCTCACCAGCAGCCCCCCTCCCAAAGGCATTTACATTGTAAGTCAGATGTGAGACGACTTTCACTAAGGCCACAAGAGGCTGGGGGGGATGGGAGGGGCCTCTCCTGCAGGGGCCAGGGCCAGACTACCATCACCTGGGGGCCCCAGGCCGCCTCCCACCTGCAGAGGCGCCCCCCCCCACCCCCACTCCAGGGCACATACAGCACTGGCAGGGCTCAGGTGCTGGGCAGAGCAGCCTAAACGTGGCACACAGCCTCCACGGCAGCCGCCAGCTGTTAGGGGCAAAGGCTATTTTATAAAATTTCCATATCCCCCCATCTCTACCCCTTTTAATGGCAGTAAGTTCATTCACGAAGTTTCCCCAACAGTGACAGGAAGAAGCCTTTGTTCCAAGTTCAACTCTCTGAATTACTGTCTGTCAAGGCAAGCTGGGACGATGAGGTGGCAGGAGGTCAGACCTGGGCTGAAAGCTGGTTCTGCCACCTGGACAGGGTTCTTCAAGTTCTCAGGGCCTCAGTTTCCATCCATGAAAAGAGAATCATGAAGGACCATGAGAGAGAATCAGGGAACAGGCATGGGATGGGCCCAGTTCTCAGGCCAGGCAAAGGGCAGCCACCTCCAGCATCAGCCTGGACATGAGAGAAGTGAGCCTGTGAGGGGGAGATGGGCGGTCGGTGACGCTGCCCTGGCTGGTTCTGGCTGGGTACTATGTACCCCACGAGCTACCCCAGAAGAAAAAATCCACCCCTAAACGAGGTGACTCCATTCTCCAGGGAACACACAAGACAGAGCTCAGGGGCCAGAATAACTGATGTCATTTATTAAGAGAACAGAAAAGAGCAAGTCACACACCCTGGAACCTGGGTTGTGTGAAAAGCTAAAAATACAGTGATTGGATGAACAGTCCCTGGATGGAATATTAAGGAACTCAGTGATTTCAGAGCTGCCCCACAACTTCACTAATGACCCAACCAAACAAGGACCCTAACCGCTCCCCTCGGCCACTCACAAGACTAGGGATGTGAACAGGTCAGAGAGGGACATCCACCTCAGAAAGACAAAGTGGGGCAACCCAGGCCAGCCTCTGCCCTGGAACATGGCCACTTGGGCTGGAACAAAGGCAGCCCTAGTGCCCTAAAGTGGTGAGGCCACAACCCTGGGCTTCCTGGCGGGCTGGGAGAGGCTGGAAGGTGGGAACTCAGGGAAGCATCCCCACACCAGCCAGCCATCCTGCAGAACAGCCTGGATCTGTGAAGGTGACCCACAACTCACCCATCTCCTTACTAACACCACTGTGATACCAGAAAACCCACCCTGGCTACATTTTGAAAGTGTGGCAAGCTTGTGGGGGAAGGTGGGAGATGGCCCAGGGAAGGCTGGGGTCCATAAAGCTGCAAGCAACTGCAGCCACTAAGCCTTCCCCCAAGGGGGCTGAAGGGTGTCCCCCTAAATCATGTCCAGAACCTCAGAAGGTGACCTTAGTTGGAAACAAGGGTGTCTCCCTAAATCATGTCCAGAACCTCAGAAGGTGACCTTAGTTGGAAACAAGGTCTTTGTAGATGTAATTAGTTACAGTAAGGTCATTCTGGATTAAAGGTGCCCTAAATCCAATGACTGTCCTTGTGAGAGGAGACGAACGCGGAGGCGCACATGGAAGAGGCCATGGGAGACAGAAGCAGGGCTGGAGTGATGTGCCACAAGTCCAGGAGCACCAAGGATGGCTGGCACCTCCAGGAGCCAGGAGAGGTGTGGGACAAATCCTCCATCAGAGCCTCCAGAAGAAGCCAGCCCTGCAGACACCTTGATTTAAGACTCTGGCCTCCCAAACCATGAGAGAATAAATTCCCGGTGGTGTAAGCCACCCAGAGAGTGGTCCTCTGGCCGCCCAGACGCGAACACACCTGTGGTGTCCAGCTTCCTCCCTTGGCCTGGGCACCCCAAATGCCCCACTGAGTGTCCTCACGCTGGCCCATGGGAACAAACGGAGTCTGAGATGCCGGCTCCGGGACAGAAACGACTCTGGTAGCTTCCTGAGACAGCAGGCCCTGGTCCCGGGGAGGGGCGGGGGGCTGTCCTGGAGACCCGGGGTTCAGGGCGGGGGCTGCTCCCGGCAGTGTGTGCGCTGGTGCTTGCGCAGGTCGGTGCCCCGGCGGAAGCCCTTGCCGCAGACCAGGCACGCGTGGGGCTTCTCGCCCGTGTGCGTCCTGCGGTGCGCGCTGAAGTGCGAGCTGTTGTTGAAGCGCTTCCCACACTCGGCGCAGGCATACGGCCGCTCCCCGGTGTGCGTCCGGCGGTGGATGACCAGGCTGGAGCTCTGGCTGAAGCGCTTACCGCACTCGGTGCAGGCATAGGGCTTCTCGCCCGTGTGCACCCTCTGGTGCGTGCTGCAGTTGGAGCGGTCGCCGAAGCGCTTCCCGCACACCTGGCACTGGTAGGGCCGCTCCCCCGTGTGCGTGCGCTGGTGCTTGGTCAGGTGGGACGTCTTACTGAAGGCCTTGCCGCACTCGGGACACGTGTGCGGCTTCAGGACCCCGCGGGGCCCCGCTCTGTCCAAAGCCTGTTGGGGTCTGGTCAGGCTGGGCCCCAAACCCCGACCATGACCCGGGAGCGCTTGGCCCCAGCCCATTCTCATCGGCGTGTCCTCCCCGGCGTCCTCTCCGATCTCCACTCGCACCGCAAGCTCTGAGACAGAGAAAGCACAGTCACTGAGAGTTCCACAGGGAGGCGGAAGGGAAAGGGATGCTTCTGCTAAGAAGGAAGGCATGGGCCATGGAGGGCGATGCACAGCGATGCCTTCAAACTCCCCCAGCAGGGAGGTGTCAGTCAGAGCCTGATTTGAGGAACTAAAACCATGGCCAGACACTTGCGAACATACAACTTGGCTAATCCTCACATGGCCTGTGAGGTGGTGCTGTCACTGTCCATTCACACATAAGGACGCTGAGGCACACTGACTACACAGGAGGGCCCACACTGACTCCCCCAGCACGGGGAAGTGTCCCTGCTGAGACACTGGCCACCCGACATCCGGCGCGGGCCCTCCTGGTCTCCCCTCCTGTCTCCACACTCACTCTTACAGGAAGCCAAGCCTGGGCTTGAGCTCACGTTCACCTCGTCTGTACAGCAGAGATGATGATGGAACCAGCGCACTGGCCTTTGGTAAGAAGTTTTAAAAAGGAAGCCTGAGTCTGGCAGTTCCTCAGAAGGACTGAGCGACTCCACACCCCTCCCAACCCCGTGAAGACCCAGGAGAGTGAGCGCTGCTGGCTGGGCAACCCTTGGGGGCATCGGCCTCGGCCCCTACCTGGCCTGGGCTCCCCTCGCAGCCTTCCTTTGGGACTAGGTCCCCTGTTGTGCCTGCATGCAGGGTGCCGTCCCAGCCCGATATGGAGCGACTCTTGCTTTCTATACTGAGGGCTTTCTGGCCGAGCCCCAAGCTTTTCTTAAAGTCTCCCATCTCCCCTCACCTTTTCTTCAGGCAGGGTTAGCCTTTATAAACGAAAGTTCACGCCCACCCGATACGCCCCACGTGAGTATGTTCGTATCGCCCGCGTCGCTTTCATGCCAGGACGGAAGAGCTGAGGAGTCTAGACAGAGACCACATGGTCCATAACTCCTGAACTACTTACACTACCTGGCCCCCTTCAGAGAAAGTCTGCTGGCCCTTGCCCTCGAGCTTGAACTCCACGAACACAATCAGTGAAATCTAAACTCAGGAGAGGGAGAGTCTAACCTGGACTTCCGCCTCCTCCTTGCAGACCCCCTCACCTGAGCCGGCGCTGCCTGAGACTCCCCTCGGCCCCAGGGCTGCACAAGCCGGGTCCTGCTGGCCTTCCCCTCGCCCCTGCTGGGCAATCAGACAGGGCCTGGGAGCGAGGAGTCCTGCTCACGGGAAAAGAGGAGAGAGGACGTGAGTGTGGCTGGGACAGAATGCAGACTGCAAAGGTCCTCTCATGAGGGAAAAGGGGCATCAGGAGGACCCATGGGAAAGCTCGATGCCCCGAAAGAGAGGTGGAAGACGCTCTGCTTCTGTGCAGACTCTGTTCCCTCTGAGGGAGAAAAAGTGAGGAAACAGGGCCCAAGGCTCTCCCTGGTTCTGGGAGGGAAATCCCAATGCCCTGAGGGGTCTAGAGTTTCATCACCAAAGAGATGAAGTGGCCAAGAGTTACAACACATAGGAGGCGACAGACAGACAGAAGGCCCCAGAGGTCCAGCAACAGTGAGGATAGCAAACCAGTATTTGAGGCAGTAAGAAGGTTTCATCTTCATTCATTCCATTTTAGTTTGAAAAAAATGAGGATGTAAAAGAAAGTGTGTGATGGTTAATTTTCTGAGCCAACTTGGCCAAGCTATGGTGTCACTGGTCAGCCACCACTCTAGAGGCTGCTGTGCAGGTTATCTTGCAGATGCGATTAACATCTAGAATTAGCTGACTGTAAGTAGAACAAACTACCCTCCATATCGGGGTGGGCCTCACCAAATCAGTTGAAGGTCTTAAGAGTGAAACTTGGTTTCCTGGAGAAGAAATTCTGCCTCGAGATGGCAGCCTAGAAATCCTGCCACCTGGCTTCCCGTATGGATTTCAGAAGTGCCAGCCTCCACAATTATGAGAGCCAATTCCTGAAAATAAACCTCTCTTCACACACACAACTGGTTCTGTTTCTCTGGAAAACACCAACTGATACAAAGCAGGGTCTCGATTCCTTCAGAAAATGTTTCGGGGAGTGAATGGGGGTCAAGAGTGATAGGATGAGCTGAGAAGGGACAGGATGAGGCAAGGCCATGGGCAGACAGGGGGGCCTAGTGGCCGAGCAGGCTGCCTAGAAGACCTGCCAGGGAACACCCCAAGCCCACTGAACCATCCCCTGGGTGCAGGGCCCATGAATTCCTATTTTTAACATGCTCCCAGGTGATTCCTCAGGCCACTAAAGTTTGAGAACCAGCTCCTGTAGGTGGGGGAAGGTGCTGAGCAGGGAGATGGCCTGGGCCTCGAATCTTAAAGACCAACAAACACCCACAGCCAGCCCAAGGGAAGCAGCCCCCCTCCCTGAACCAGGCCCATGCCAGAGACACAGCACGGTGTGTGACGACGGTCTCCCCGCACATTACCCTCACACTCTGGCAGCACGCTGCAGCTGTAGTCCTGCTGAGTCAGGTCCAGGCACCCCGACTCCTCCTGGGACAGGTACACTGGCCATGTCCTCCATAGTCACCGGCACCTGCTGGAACGCTGCCCATTCAGTCTCACGCCACTGCCCCTTCAGGGTGGGCCAGACTGGTGGGCTCCCCGGGCCCCTCCACTCGTGTCATGGCAGGTTCTCCTTACCTCACGCAACATCCTTCCCTAACCACCCTCTCCTTTCCATGTGCTGTTACCCCACCCCCTCCTCCCAAGCTCAGCTCAGACATGGCTGGATCCTGCTCTTCAGGAGGACACTGTGGCGACCAAGCTCTGACCCACTGCTACAGGGCAGGGGTCGTGTGGACAGATGTGCTGCATGGAGCAGCTGGATCCACTGCGATCTCAGCCACCGGGGCCCATGCTCCTTGGGGATATGAGTTAGCAGGCCCTGCCTCAGCTCAAGCCAACCTTGGGACCCAAATGGGGTGACATGTGCACTTCGTGATGCCTCTAGGCCAGAGGTTCCCAAATTTAGCACCAGACTGGTCTGGGATCACGATTAACACCCAAGCAAACAGCATTAAGAAGAGGCAAATCCACAGAGACGGTGGGTGCCAGGGGGCTGAGCAGGGGGAATGGGGAGTGACTGCTAACAGGCGTGGGGTATTTTGGTGACGTGATGAAAATGTTCTAAAATTGACTATACTGATTACCGCAGAACTCTGTAACCAGACTAAACGCTGTACACTTTAAATGGATGAACTGTATGGTATGTGAATTATACCTCAATAAAGCTATCATTGAAATAAACAAGCAAAGGAGGCTGATTCCAGGCTAGGGCTGCTGGAAAAATCTAGTTTAACCCAGATACCAGGAGATTCTAACATATATCTGGGTTTGAAGGGACTGCCCTAGCTCACTGTTGGGACCCCAGAATCCTCCAGAATACACCTAATACTCAGGTGGCTTCTGAGAGAAAGTGAGACTTCCGAGGAGGTGAAGGTCCACCTTGGAAACCCAGGCCACTAAATATAAGTGTCCTTGTATCAAAGGCGTGGGACGCACGAGGATGCTGCAGGTCGGAATGCCCGCTCACCTGGGACCAGGCTGAGAGGAAAGACGTGGCCAGTGCTGCTGTCTCCTGATGCCGGGAGGTCACTGGGCCTGGGGAAAGAGCAGAGTTGCCCACCCATGCGCATGACAGTGAGGGCTGGACGGGTCCAGCTGCTCTCCACCTACACCCAGCCCCACCTGGGAGCCTGCCCACCCCCATAGGCATGCAGGCCAGACCCTCTGCCAAACTCCCAAGCCTTCCCCTTCCCCAGTGCAGGGCTTCTCTTCCCTCGAGATGGGTGACTACTCACCCCTATTTGGCCAGAGCTGGGGGCCTCTTTTTGGTCCATGGCTCAGCTGTGCTGGGAGCTGCTGGCTGAAGTACTGAGCCCCTTTCTCCAGGGATAGCTCCTCTGGCTGGGCCTCTGCCTGGCATTTCAAGAACCAATCCCCTGTCCCATGGGGCAGTATATCATCAGGGAGCACCTCCAGATCCTGCGCACAGACACAGATCTGCCCAACTGCTCCCAGGAAGGGGGGAAGCCCACAGGGTTCCCAATCCCTCCTGTCTCAAGCACCCAGGCCATCCTGTTCCCAGGCTGTCCCTCACCACCTGGGCTGCCTTGTCGTGTTTAATGGCCCCTGCAGCCCTCCATACGTCTCCATCCATCCAGCCTCCAGGGAGAAGGCATGTGACCTGGGAAAGGGTCAGGCTTCCAACCTGGGGGAAGGGAGGCCTGCTCCACTCCCGAGACTCAGCAGTCTCTCTGCACTCTCTCCCCGTCATTCTCTTTCAGTGTCAGTGTCACACTCTCACCCTTCCTTCCTTGGTGCTCCCAAAAGACCGGAGCTAGAAGGGTCCCAAATCAGGTCTTGTTTTGGAAATTCAAGTTATTGTACTTACTACGTTTTCTGAAATCGTCTACAGGCCCTCTGGAGTTATCTGTTTCCTAATTCCAGAGAAGGTAAACGAGATGTGCTTGGATCTGAGTTTACTGAGCTCTGCAATAGTTCTTTGTACAAGACACATCCCCAGGGAGCCATAAGGTGAAGGCCAGGGACCCTATCTCAGGCTCAATGTTCTACATCTCTGAGAGGAGACAGTCCCCAGAGGTTATGGGGTGCACAGTGACAGAGGGAAGTCATGTCAGGAACCCCAAATGCCAAGGCTGGAGGGGCTGAGCAGAGCTCCCAGGTTCTTGTTGGCCATCATGACAGCAGGATTTGCTTATTGCACTCAACTCACCTTGTGGTCCAGTTTTGGGAGGGGGGTGTAGGGGGCTCTGTCTGTCCTGCCAGATGCAAAAAGACAGCAGTGTGTGGCCACAGATGCAAAACGACAGCAGTGTGTGGCCACCTGCAGGATTTGCCAAGTATCTAATTAGGAGGAATTACTCTATCCCAAGCAGAAGAAATTTGTAAGGGACTTCCCACTCCCCAAATGTGACTAGAAGAAGTTGGAGCATGCTCTAGAGTGGTGGAAGTGCCCCTTATCTGCCCTGTCCTTGTCCAGCACAGTAGCCATTAAGCATGTGTGATGACTGAGCCCTTAGAATGTAGTCAGTTCGATATACAAATTATATTTTTAATTGTATTTAATTTTAATTTAAAAAGCCATACATGGCTGGTAGCTACTGTATTGTATGACACAGCTCTGGAGAGACCGGGAAACATCTGGGGACTCTAACCAGGGCACCCGCTAGCCCCTGGTCTTTCTTCCCAGTGATCCTCCCTCCGTGGGGATCTCTTCAACTCCCAAGGCCTGCCTTGGAAGGTGTCCAGTCTCCCATCAAATCTTATGGCTGGCTGTGTTGGGATCGTGTTAATGAACCAATCCACATAGCTCAGAAAGGGCTAATGAGGCTACAGTAATTAATCAACAGATGGACACCCACTGGCCAAGACTGAAAACACTCTGCAGTTGCCTTGTTCAATTCACAGTGCCCAGGCAGCCCCAGGTCCTCCCAATAACCAAGGCTGGCCACGGCTCCAGAGCCCAAGGAATATACAAATGTGGACCTCAGCAGCAGGGCCCCATTTCCTCACCTCAGGGCCAAAATGCCCCCCACCTCACCCGCTGCCTTTGTTTCCTGGGCTCCCGCTGCAGCCCTTCCACGAGGACCACGGCCTCCTCACCGCTCTCTGGCTGCTGCTCCCGCACCCGGGCCTGGATCTCCCCTGGCAGCACCGTCAGGAACTGCTCCAGCACCAGCAGCTCCAGGATCTGCTCCTTGGTGCGCAGCTCAGGCCGCAGCCAACGGCAGCAGAGCTCCCAGAGGCGGCTCAGGGCCTCCCGAGGTCCCGCCACCTCCTGGTAGCAGAAAAGCCGGAAAAGCTGGCGGAAGGTCTCGGGGCTAGGGTCTTCTTCCTCTAGGGAGGGCTCCTCTTCCCAGCAGTAGTCCTCCTCCACCTTCACAATCAGGATCTCGTCCTGCTCCAGGGATGGCGGGTGCTGGAGGCCGGGAGAGGTCGCCATTGCTCCTGCTGGGCCTTGCTCCTTCTCTGGCCTGGGAATTAAACCTGTCTCTCCCTAAACCTCTGGCCAGACACTGGGAGAGATGTTTCCAGGGCTCTGTGGAAAGACAACAAATTCATCTAGGGTGAAGCACTGGGGCTGGATAAGCATCTATACCCACAAGCCCCTGCCCTGGCCCCAAGGCCAACTTGCCCTCATTGGCAAAAGGAAAGGATTTAAGTGGGTCAACCTTGCTACTAACTCCTTAATTCTCAGGAAAGGTAATCAATCTCTCCGGCTCTCAGTTTCTTATCTGAAAAGAAGAGATGGTAACACCACCTACACATAGGCTGCTGAAAGGACTAAACGGGATTTTTGGAAAGAGCTTGTTTAGCACAGTGCCTGGAACACGGTCAGAGTTGGAGAAATGCTGAGTTTTCAATATCAAACATTTTTGGACAAGGTCCCTGGGGAAATATGGTGAGAACCAGGGGCCCTTTTGCCCAGAAGGACGCAGATTCTGTCCCAGTCTGACCCCTGATTGTGGGCTCGGCGAGCCTGAAGCCCCTCCGAACCCCACTGAATGGTCACTAAAGATCCTCCAACTCCAAGGTCTTGGGAGGGTTAGGACTCCCTGGCCGGGCTGCTTTTCCGTCTGGTCTCTTCTCTATGAACAGTGAGCAGTGACCCAGGCCGAGCATAAACCGGGCTTTGGCGCGGGCAGCGGGATGTAAGCTCGAGCCGGGACCCCGCGCCCTCCCTCGCACTCACCCGCAGCGCTGCGACCCTTAGGGGCTCAGGGCGCGCCCGAGGCGGCAGGCCAGGACGGGAGCGTAACAGCAGACGAGGTGGGCTTGGCGGGCCACAAACGAAGACCACAACCCGCAAAACAGAGACCCAGGACGGTCGCCGGGGCCACTGGCTGAACCGCCCTGAAGCTTGAGAACCAGGCCGCGTGGGCGTCCCAAGGCAAGCATTGTGGGTAATGTAGTCCTCGCACCTTTGAGTCAGCTGTGGCGAATGGGAAAAATGGGAAGGCGCCTTGGAGGCGGGTCCACGGGAGGCCCTATGGGTAGCATAGTCCTCGTACGATTGGTTGAACTGACTGTCAGTCTTAAAAACGAGGTACGTAGCTGACCCACGAGATGCGTTGTGGGTAACGTAGTTCTCCCCCTTGCTGAGCCGCTTCCCGGGGTAGGTGGGTGCTGGGAAGCTTTGTAGGCGGCAATGGTACCCCCCGCACATTCAGTGAGCATGCGCGAGCGCTTGGAGGGTCCGCAGCTTTTGGGACATGTTCTCTACTTCCCTTCCATTCTCCCTCCCCAGCTTGAGAAAGTCCCGGTGGAGGGGACCCTGAACTTTTTTACTTACATAGTACTACGTATGTGCTTTGCAATTATTAAATCAATTCATCTTTGAAACAACCCTAGGAGGGAGGTACTATTCTCTCCATTTTACAGATGAAGAAACTGAGGCACAGAAAGTTTCAATAACTTGCCCAAGGTCACTCACACCCAGTAAGTGCACAGCTAGGGTGCCATTGGAACCCAGGTGTCTTAGCCCAACTCCTTGATTTTAGAGACTGGAAAATGAAGACCCACAAAGTTACTTTGCTTGGTGCAACTTGGTTATTTATTGCTTAGTTCTTTCATGTGTTTACTTGATCAACAAATATGTATTTATTAGGCTCTGCTTTGTGCCAAGCAGGCCCAGTGAAGAACAGGAGGTGAACTGGACAGTCGGTCCTTGGTGTTCCTGTGGAGCTTGGGGGAGGGAGCCGGGAGGGTCATGGTGAGGGTCGTGTGCTGGAGCTGAGTGGTGAGAGCTCCATAGACATCATCACTGACATAACAGCCAGGCCATCCCGGAGCCCTTCAGCCCTGGCATCCCCAGGCTAGCGCTTTGCCCAACCCTCCCACTGGCATCTCTCTTTTCTTCCAATGCTGGTCTCCATCCTCTCTAACATTCCATTATTTCCCCCTGCATCCAATATCCAGGTTTTCTTGTGAGCACACAGGCAGAACAGGACACTGGGCTGCCTTCCACTGATATCTGGAGACCATCCCTCCCTAGTGGGAGGCATCTTTAAGGGCAGATGCCAGATTTCAGGATAGTCTTATGGTGGGGCTTGAGGGAAGGCAGGACCACATATGCCTCCTTTTCTCCTTACAACATGAGGCTGCTGGGCAGGGAAGCTGGGATCTTAGAGGGAACCAAGACTAAGTGTGGAGCTGTTCAGAGCACTGGCGCTCAAGCCCAGCACGAGAGGCCTGCCATTCCACTGGCTTCAGGGGCAGGGTGTGGAAAGGGCTAATTTGAACACGTCACAGGTGGGTATGTGGCAGGGGAGGAAGAGAGCATAGACCAAGGTGGCAGAGGGAAAAGGAGGAAAACAGAAGAAGGCAATGGAGAATCTGAGGGAGAATCAGCAGGCTCTATAGAACTGAACAACAGTCTGGTTGCAGGACACCCTGGGCTCCATCTGGAGGGACAGACAGGTGCCAGGACACCAGCATTTTCAAAGCTGCCCCACACCTTCCTGTTTCTAACTGCCTTCTGGTTAGTTGTGGGGCCCTGGATTTCTGTCTCTTCATCTCTTTGGAGCCAGATGTACACAAGTTAGCAAGTTTGTGTAATGACCAAGGCCTGACTAACGTGGTCCTGGCCCTCTCCTCTCTGGGAAGTTTTTGTTGACTACAACCAACAGAGATTTAAAGGATAAATTTCTACTTTGCCTAGGATTTCTGTCTTAATTCTCTTTCAAGGGAGACACGAACATTCAGTCCATAACCAAAGTAAACCAGGATGAATTTGGGCCTACACTGATGGACTCCCAAACCAGTGTTTTGAATCCTGCCTCGACCACTTATTCACTGGATAAGCCTTACCTTTGCCTCATATGTAAAATGGGGATTGTCATAGCTCCAATTTCTGAGAGCTGACAGGCAAGATTTGAGGAGACAGTGTTTGTAAAGGACGGATGACGATGTCCAGCGCTTAATAGACGCTCCATGAACATTAGTTCATGATTGGCAACCACACTGGGATGGAGTCTGCAGGCTTCAACCTGTGGATCTTGGCTGCTCGGGGCCATGGAGTTCCTGTAAGAGGTCCACAAACCATTCAGGCCCCAAGCATCATTTACACTCTGAATGAAAAGTATGTATAATTATTATAAGTATATCTATAATTATATATGGCTATTTATGTTTATACATGTAGCTTGTTCTCATCGTGTTTATGTTGTTTACAAAAAACAGTTTGAGTTAAAATGGCAGCCTCACACTCACGGAAGTTGGCAAACAACTGGGAGGCACACATATATCCTCCTCTGAAGCCAGAGAGGATGATCATCTTCAGACTGATGGCTCGTAAGGTTCATAATCCACAACCACATACTGGGCATTGGTTCAGCTCAGGCTTGCTCTTATGACTTAATTATGGCTGGGAA
Source organism: Camelus ferus (assembly GCF_009834535.1). NCBI lineage: Eukaryota > Metazoa > Chordata > Mammalia > Artiodactyla > Camelidae > Camelus > Camelus ferus. The sequence goes on from NC_045713.1 coordinate 15,865,481, forward strand.
AAGATGCTTTGTGATCAAGGACTTTGAAGGTTTGAGTCATCTTTGGTAGCAATTCCCCAAAGTCCAAATGACTGAGAACCAACAATTCAGTGCAAGTCAAATAGTTTAGCTAAATTATCTAGGAGAGTCACAAGAGAGCTACAGTTTTCAAAAACTGATATGTAATGGGTCAGTTTTTTTTTTTTAACACTTTCTCTAAGTCCTCTCTGAGCTAATGATAAAGGCTCATGTTTTTAAAGCACTTCCTAAGTCCACGGATCTTGTGTTTTGACTGTGCTACTTAAATCCTCAGTGACTCTTGTATCATGGTGACCCTCAATTTAGATGAGTAAACTAAGGCTCAGAGAGGTGCAGCGCCCTGCCCAAGGTCACACAGCTAGGAAAGTGGAAGAGCCGAGGCAAACTTGGGAAAGTCTGCTGAAGAGCCTGCTGTGCAGACCGCTGCTCTGACAGCGAACTTGAACGGCAGCCGGGTAATTTAATCAGAACCCTGCCTAGGAGTAAATATACTGTTTCTCAGAAGACTCGGGTTCTGTCCTAAGGTTCTCTTTTGAGGTGACCAACTAGGGCCCCTGTGGTCTTCTGACACACCAGGCAGATCTTCTTGGCACATAATAGACGCTCAGTAAATATTTGCCGAATGACTGAATAAATAAGTGGGTGGGATTTGTTCTTCAGACACTCACTAGAATTAAATGACACAGCACGTTAAAATACTCTGCTTTAGGGCGAAACACAGGCGCACTTGGTAGACAATAGTTCTTTGTTATTATATCCATTAACAGAAAGGATGAGGGATAAGAGTGCTTGCCGGGCAATGCTGTGAAATCTCTCCTGGGAGTCTGGCTGTTTGTGGTCCATTATGACATTTTAGACAGACGAGAAGATACACCGATGAACAGGGAGGCAGGAGAGGTCAACCGTGCACACCTCAGTCCACTCAGCGTTGGAAACTGTCTTTTCCCTGCAGCCAGTAAGTCAAGTGAGAAGCAGGTGGGTAAGAACAGGCATGCAAAGCATGAGGATTCCTTTGAGGGAGAGCTGCTCCCAGAATGAAGGCATCACGGAGGAGGGCTGCGGTATGGAGGAGGAAGGGCCATCAGGCATGCTCGGAAATCCTCACCAGCGGGGATGACGTCTGCTAAGCTCTCCTGCTTGCGGTCGGCCCAGATGAGGCTCAGAATGGGGTGAAGGTGCACACACTTCTCCTGGGAAAAACACAGGGTCATAGTCTGCTCGGGCTGCCACAGACTGGGGGCTTAACCAACAGACGTTTGTTTCTCACAGTTCTGGAGGAAGGAAGTTCAAGACTAAGGTGCCAGCAAATTCGGGTGCTGGTGAAGACTCTCTTCCTGGCTGGTGGATGGTGCCGTCTCTGTGTCCTCACTTGGTGGAAAGAGCAAGCGATGTGTTTGTTCCTTTAACCTGAATTACCTCCTTAGCCTCTGTCTCCAGATATAGTCATTCTGGGGGTTAGGGCTTCAACAAGTGAGTTTGCTATAGTGGGGAGGCAATTCAGTCCATAGCACACAGCCAGATCCACACACACCAGTCCCTGGAATGCAAAAGATTCTCCTCAGACCACCACCCACTCCAGACCTGGGGTCACCTGCTCAAACACCCACAAGGGCCAGGGAGGGAAGGCAAGACTGAACTTTTGACACAGACACACTTTGCACACCAGACATTCGGGAATATTCTTGCTTTCCATAAAGACACGTGCACGCTCCCATTTTTCTTCAAACATGTGTCCCTCTTGGTCTTTCTTCTGTGGTACCATGTGAGAGCCACATGAGTGTGGGGAACATCTCTGGACAAGAAACACAGCAGCGCGGGCTTGACGGATGGAGCAGATGCAAAGCCTCAGTGTCAGGGCCAGAGGGAGTTGTGGGGGATGCAGGCCCTGGGCTGCCAGTCAGTCTGATTGCTCCCCAGAAGCCAGACTTCTGGGTGTTTAGGTGAAAACTCCCAATTTGGAATGTAGATTCAAAATGGGTTTAAATCCTCTGTGAGATCAATAAAACACACCAACCCATTCCTGGGCTCTGTCTGGTACAAACAAGGCTACACAGGCAGACCTTGTTTATTGCACTTCACTTTATTGTGTTTTGCAGATATTGCATTTTTTTACAAATTGAAGGTTTGTGGCAATGCTGCATTGTTAGACGATGGTTAGCATTTTTTAGCAATATTTTAAAATTAAGGTATGTACTTTTTAGACATTATGCTATTGCACACTTTATGACAGACTACAGTATAATGTAAACATAACTTTTATATGCACTGGGAAACCAAAAATTCACGTGACTCGCTTTATGATATTCTGTTTGTTGCAGTGGTCTAAAACAGACCTGCAACATCTCCAAAGTATGCCTGGTTACACAAAGAATGACGCAGGTGGTGATAGTGCTATGAAGAAAAACACACCAGGGGGAGGAGAAAGAGCGGCACAGTTGCTCTTTCAGGTAGAGAATATTTAGAAGAAAGGACCATTCCTTCATCTGGGCTCCACCTAAGGGAAGCCAGCATCTCCTTGGCTTCAATACTTTCTCCAAAGTCTTTCTTAGAAAGGACAGAAGACCAGAATTTAGAGAACTAGTCAGAGGTAAAATGTCCATCTTCCTCCCCAAAAATCTGCTGTGGGCTGAAGCCAACCAAGCAGAGGAGAGCCAGCCTGTGAGAGAGACAGAGACAGACAGACAGATGGACAGAGTGAGAGAGACAGACAGACAGACAGATGGACAGAGTGAGAGAGGCATAGTGGAGGAATGGGCTTCTTGAAGCACTGCTAAAGAAAAAAATTATCCATGTCACTTGTTAGGAACCACCGTAGTGGGATTTTATAGTGGAGAGAGATCACATTCAACTCCAAACACAACAAGGAAAGGGAAGGGATTTATAGCCAAGGTGCAGGGCTGGCGAGGGGGCGCATAGATGGAAAATTAGTGAGAGGAAACATCAGGGGTAAGACAAGATTCTTGCTGAAGGCAGGCCAGAGTGATCAGAAATCACCTGGGTTGGGGGTGCTGGAGGATGAGGAGCCCAATGAGGGGCAGAGGTGGGGTGGAGTTCTGACTCAGCAGGATTCTTGCTAAAAATGGACAACGCAGAAAGGAACGTGGAAGCCCGAAAGTCAGGGCCGACTTGAGAAGGCAGTTCAGAGGAGCCTGAGCAGTTTGGTCAGGAAGAGAATCTTTGCCACCACTTCCTGGGTAACCCAGATCCCCACCCCTGACAGAGAAGACAGCTCTGGAGAAGCAGAAGTGCCCTTTGGGGTTCTCCTTTCCAAAGGGAGAAGTTGTTCACGGTAAGACTGCAAGAGACATGTCAAGTTCCTTTGCCTACCCTCTGCCTGGGAGATAAAGGCCTCCCAGGTCATGGCACAACCCTTCCTCAAAACCCCAATGACTTTCAACCCCAATTTCTCATCCTGCCTGCTTCTTTCTGATTCAGTGATAATAATGGCCACCCATTCCTGAGCAGTAGGCAATATGCTTTTGCACTTCTTTTGCTCTTTATTTAGTAAGACCACAGGTACTGTATCTCTACTTTACAGGTTAAAAAAAAAATCTCTGAAGCTCTGAGAGTTTTTAAGTATTGAACCCAGGGAGGGTCCCATGGCTAGGAAGTGACAGCAATGGGATTGAGATTCACATTGTTCATTCCAGAACTCCAGGTCTAAGTACCAGGCTGATCCACTCCAGCTGGTAGTGTGAAGGAAAAGCCCGGCTGGGCTAACAAGCTAAATCACAAATCTAAGTGTAACAAGTGTCGGATTACTGATCTGAGTTCTGCTGGGCTAACTCTTAAATCTAAGTTAATAAGTGTCGGTTTGCTGATTCCCTGTTCATGTTTTTGCTAGCCAGCTGGATTTTCAAAGAGACATATCTGACCTTGAAATGTTGGTTTGCTGCCTCACTGCCTCTACTTTTGTGATAATGATGTTGCTAAAGCTGTTCCATGCCTATTGGCCGAATACCCCAAGCTTGTACTTAACCCTATAAAACCTCATGCGCACGTCTTGGAGGTGCTCAGAGCTTAGGAGCAGAAGCCCCTCTGAGCCCGCCGGCATAATAAATCTGAGTACTCCAACCCTCCGAGTGGTGCTTGTTTCTTGGCTGGCCTGTCATTTCCGTAACAGTAGTAACATTGCAGAGGTCCTAAAGCCTGACTCAGCCGACCACCTGACTCTCGTCTTGTGCTCTTTGTTGACATCGTTCTGCGGTGCACCCAGGACCCCGCTGCCGCTGCCAAGAGAGGCCAGGAAAGGGAGGCAGTCCAGGTTCAAGCCCCACCTCTGCCTGGGTGGCTGCGACCTCGCGCTAGTCAACCGCCCCGCTGGACTTTCCGGGGAGAGCACACCGGGGAGAGCGCACACCGGGGAGAGCGCCCCAGCGCACACCTAAGGGGAGAAGCGGCGCTCCGCACACAGTGAGAGCGCAACCGAGGACGGTGTCAGCTGCGGGAGGCGGGAGAGGGATCCGAGGAGGTGGGCTGCCCCAACTGAAAGAATGCTCAAGGAGCCGACATGGAGCAAAACAGTGCTTTATTGCAGCACAAGGGGTTGTGCGTGCCTCAGGTGTACACTGGTCCTTACATAAGGCCTGCACATGCGTGTTGTACATAGTTACCCCATGCTTACTCATGCTTATATAGTATCAGCGCATGCATGTATTTACTTCTTACACCATGCACATGCAAGTTGTTGTGAGCGCTGAAGTGGGTCCCATGGCCTACTTACTCAGGACTGCTGACATTCTACCCGCTAGATCATGGGGACCCCGGTCCACAGAGCAGAGCTCTGCACCCAGAGACCACAACAACAATATAGGGAACAACATCCTATCACTAGACAGGCAGCTACGATGGCCAGGACAGTTAGACCCATCTCCAAGAGGAGGTTAGGGATGACCACAGTCGTTAAGGGGGCCTTGAGTTACACGGTCTATGTGATTTAGCTCCTGATCTATTTCTCGTAGCGCCTCAGCTACTTCCTTCTGATGATCTGGTATGTAAATACAGCATTCAGTATGTAACATAGCGCGTGTGCCACCTTGGCTTGCAGTGAGAATGTCCAGCGCCATCCTGTTTTGTAATACCACCTTCCGCATTTGGGTGGTCTCATCTAAAACTCACCTACGGCCTTCCTCGTGATATTTACTGCAGCTGACAAGTGCTGAGCTAGGGCCTCCACCTGCAACTCTACACTGATGGTTCCGGCACCAGGCAGGACTAGTCCCAGGGAATAAAACCACCAAGCTGCACACTTTTCACGGTGCCACCGGGTGTGAAACGGATACCAGTTCGCGGGGTGCTCCATTAAGGTGGGCCGGATGTGCCCGGGCATGTAAGCTTTACCCCAAGTACAGCACCCTGTCTACCTAGCCAGGAGAGAAGACCATCCGTGGGTGCCACATGCCCACAGATACCCTGGCGGCAGGAAATTGGTGGGTTTCGTGACAATCAAACGCTACCCATCCCACCGCGTGGAGGCATTTACATTGTGAGTGATGTTGGCACACAGCCTTTTGGGGAGCCACCCTACGGTGCGGTTTGGGGCCTCAAGTTCAAACCGCTGCTCGATACAGAAGGGGCTTAGACTTGTTAATTTTATATGAACACTATTCATCCACCCCTACCCATTCCATACTGCCTTTCCAATTAGGGGAGTCGTTGCCCCACTCACGACAGAGCGTATCTTCAGTGGTCCACTGCTGCAAGTCTCAGGGTGATCTTGTTGTCCTGTTGGTGTTTCATTAGGTCAATGCGCTCCAATTAGTTTCGGACATGGGGTGGAGGTGCCACAGCAGTCCATCCCCTGCGTCTATGGAAAGTTCAGTACAGAGCCAACAATGAGACGTTGTGGACTCGCACAAATGTGTGTGCCCAGGAAAATATGGTATTCCTCGTCACCCTGGACGAAAGGATAAAGCAGAGGTGGACACCATAACTGGCAAGTCTCTCCCTTCCAGGAGGATGCAGGCTACTTTACCGTCCTGGGAGAGTACAGTGGCAGGAAGGGCTGTCCGCCCTTGGCGCTGGTACCACACCAATCCTCCGGTACTGGGTTGGTTACACTTTGGAAGTGCTTTGGAGGCTATCAGCAGAATTGCCTAGAGTCGCAGGGCCTCTGCTCCCTTAAGAAGGGACACCCCCGTCCTTCCTAGGGTGACCTGTACATCAAAAGGCCATTCACAGGTTACCTGCAGGGCTTTCTTTAGCCTGTCACCCCTCATGGTTCTAAAAGGGCTAACCCGGGCCTTCAGCCTGAATCTGGCCCTTCCATGTCCATGTGTCCTGCTACCCCGAATTTAAGACCCTGGGGGCAGGTGATATTAACACGCACCCTACTATTGATATATTGGAGGCGTCCTTTACAGGCCCAATCTTGAGCCTCCTAATGGTCCCCTGTAATAACTTATCTAGTGGGCTCATACCTGTACGGCAGGGTTGTTCATTTAAAAGATGTACCGCCTGTGACAGTACAATGTTCCAGCCTCGTCCTTGTGGTTAAAGGGCCCTTAATTTATCCTATAGTAGGCTGTTGTATCGCTCAATCATTCCTGCTGCTTGGGGGGCAGTAAGGCACACGCAGTGTCCATTTAATATCATTTTCCTTGGCCTATTCCTGGGTCTGTTGGGCAGTAAAGGGGGCCCCCTATCACTTTGTATTTCTAAGGGAGTCCTGTAAAGGTTTGTAAAAGTTCCAGTGCTGCGATGGGAGAGTCCTGCATAGCTTGGGGCACATGGTCAGCGAAACCCAGGCCAGTAGTGGTGTCTACTGCCGTCAGCAGGTACGGCAAGCCTGTGCTAGGAGAAATGGGCCTATGTAGTCTACTTGCTACACCTGCAATGGCTGGACCCCCTGTGCAATCATCCCCGCCTGCTGGGGCCATCGCTGCCGGTCTGGGTGGCGATTAGCACACCATGGGCATGGCTGCACGGCATTCTTGGCTTCAACTTGGCTCAACTTGCAGTCCCCGCAGTCGGCTGCCTGCCTCATTGTGTATGGGCCTACATGGCCAAGTTTCTTATGGAGCCAGGGACCTATGTTGGGTCCCAGAGACATGGCCTGTACAGAACGAAGATGGGCTAGCGTGTCAGCGGCATCGTTGCCCGGTGCCAAGGCTGGGCGGTGCCCTGGCACCTGGTAAATTGTGTACTGACTTTCTTGGCCTTTGTCCCACAATTCTTTCCACATATGCTGTCTCCATAGAGTTCAGTGCCCAATCATCTAGTCCTGCGTGGCCCATGGGGCAGCCATAGTGTGAGGCCTCGGTATACAGCCCAGCTTTCCGTGCAGAGCTGCAAAGGGCTGGATTCATACATTAACACCATCCATACTGCCAGTAGCTCAGCCCATTGGCTGGACTGGCCCTCTCGTCTCTCACACCAGAAGGCTTCGGTGGCAGGGTGCAATGCCATTGCAACCCAAGTGGGCAGACTGTCATTGCAAGAACCATCCATGTACCAAGGGTTCCCCGGGGGTGGTCCCTTTCCTTCGAGGAAGGGACCAGGTGTGGGGTCCACCCCCTGATGTGGGAGCGTCTGCAAAGCAGGTGCAACAAATCTCACAGGCCCTAACCCCTGCTGCAGCTCTGCAGCCAAGGGGCTGGTGGTGTAGTGGGCTCTCTGTTCTAAGTAAGCACCCCACTTAGTCAGGGTTGGGGTCTGCCCAGTCGTCAGTTGGGGTTGCTTTGCCCACATATGTATCTATCCTGCAGTGGGGTATGTGGTTCGTACCATCCGGGGCTCAGTGGCTACTGAGGATGCATAAGTTGCTGACAATTGTTTCTTAATTAAGAAATAATGATATTCAGCCTGTTTCCACGGCTGAGACCAGGACCCTATGGGCACTTTCCGTTGCCCATGCTTTTGCCATAAGCCCCAACAATACACATCATCATCCACGCGGACTGTTAGCCAGAAGGGGAGGGAGGGATCGATGGTGCGCAGCGCCTGCACTTGGGCTACCGCCCTCTTAGTTTCTAAGAATGCATGTTCGGCTTCATCTGTCCAGTCCCAGACTTTTCCCTTCTTAATCAATTTATAGAGGGTTTATCTACTTGGGCCAGATGAGGGATAAACACCTGCCAATATCCCAGAAGGCCCAAGTAAGTCTGTAACTGTTTAACCGTGTCGGGGCGGGAATATGCCTGGATCTTGTCTATCACCACTTCAGGCAGCATTTTGGTCTTACCTGACCAGACAACACCCAAAAACTTGACAGAACATCCAGGTCCTTGCACTTTGTCCTCATTCACAGCCCACCCCCAGCCCGCCAGGGCTTCTTGCAGCACTGTGACACTGGTTTCTAAATCTGAAAGGGAGTCAGAGGTTAGCATTATGTCATCTATATAATGGAACAAACGAATAGTGTCGGGTTTGCTCCATGTGGCCAGGTCTTAGGCCACCAGGCTGTGGCACAGTGTGGGGCTGCACAGATATCCCTGCGATCATACAACAAAAGTCCATTGTCTTCCTTCCCAGGTAAACACAGACTGTCCCTGGCTCTCAGGGGCTGTGTCTGTAGAGAACGCATTGGCCAGGTCAACCACGTAGTGGCAAGTACCCAGTTCATGGGACAGCCGGTCCATCAAATCTGTTATGTTTGTCACAGCCGCATGCATGGGGGTGACTTTGTTCAGTTCTCGACAGTCCACTATCATCTTCCAGGAGCCGTCTGGCTTCCACACAGGCCACACTGGAGAGTTACATGGCTATGCGTTGGCTGAATAATACCGGCTTCCTCAAGTTTTAAGATAGTCCGTCCTATCTCACCGTGGCCCCCGGCAACTGATATTGCCTGATGTTCACCACTCGAGTGGCCTGTTGCAGAACCAGAAGTGCACGATGGGGGTGCCCCCGTGTAACTGTTTTCACCATGCGAACTCTCAGGTGAAATTCCCCTTGAGTCATCTGTATTTGCAATCCCTGTAAAATGTCTATGCCCAAAATATATTCAGCTATTTGAGGATACATGTACTTCATATGCAGCGGAGGGCAAGCGGCTAATACCTAAAGTCAGAGTCACTCATCTGGCTCACACTTGCTTGCCTCCGTATCCCTCTGTATCATGGTCCCCTAAAGCAATCTGGATTTCCATACAATAATGTAATGTAGGCTCCTGTATCTACTAATGCCAATATCCGCTACTTGTTCGTGGGAGACCAGTGGATGGTCAGTTCAACGTGTGGCCTCCGGTTGCTTGGGTTCCCCACGTTCCGAACGCCTCAGCCTCAACCCTAGTCAGGGAGGAAATCAGTAAGGGCCACCTCTTGGGCCTGTAGGAAGGCTGGCAACAGGGTGTATTGTTGCTCAGGCCATAATTTTTTCCACAGGGCCATCAGGACCTCCAATGGTTGGCCGTCCAATTTTGCATGGTCCAAGCCAGCCGCCAGCAAGTTGCACCATATTTGTCGGCGACTTACCTTCTGGGGCCCTCCCGGAATTGGAGCATTCCTCTTTTTTTCCCCTTGAGTGGGCTTCCCATTTTTAGTCATTGCACGGGAGGAGGCCATGGACTCACCTTTAGTCCTGGCAGCATGTACTCCCTTTTGGCGCACCTTTATGTCCCCTAGACAAGCGAGAGCCTCAGTTGCCTCATGTATGGGGTGGTCTACATACGGCGCTAGTAATGCTGCCATGATCCCAAATGTTCCCGCTGGGCCGTTAGCCAAAATCAAGTCTTTCATCCAGGCTGTAAGAACTTCTTCATTTGGACTGTGGAATTGCAAAGCAAACATAACTTGGCGCATGCCCATTTCTCGGACAACTTGCACTAAATCCAAATACGTGGTCCATTTGCTCATGTGTTCAGGTAAATCCCCTGCACTGTCCCATACAGTGTGTGCAGCAGCCACCAACCAGTTTATCAATGTATGGTTGCCGGCATCAGCACTAGACTGGGAAATGTTTTGCAGCCGTTGTCGCAACAAGGGCACAGTTGTTATGCTGGCCAGCGGGCCCATCTCCTTTGGAGATAGCTCAATCTGGTCAGCCCTATCATCCCAAAGGCGCAGTAGCCATGCAGGGACTGACTCACCCATACGCTGTTCACACTGCTTTGCTAGGTCCCACAGTTCCATCGACGAATAAGACGTATAGGTGGCTTGTTGAGTTGCCTGCCGTGGCCCTGCAGGCACTCCCCTCCAGTTCCCTCCAGTTCCACCTGCTGCAGCACCACGGGTTGTACACGCAGCAGAACAAGGGGGGCCGTGCTCACCACTCCCGAAGAGGCATTGGAACTGGAGCCATGCAGGCATTTTTCCGTTATACTGAGTCTCTGCTCAAGTTCCTCCTCCTTGCGCTGTAACTGCTCCACTTGCACCTGTAACTCTCTATTTTCTCGGCTGGCGTGGCGTAAAGCAGTTGAAAACATCCAGGCTACCCTCCCTGCTGCCTCCCAGTGGGCCTGTGGGACGTTGTTTTCCAACAACTCTAGCTGGGGGCACCACTGTGTCCCAGTCTTCAGGTGGGGCCCATGCCAGCAAATAGGCCGCTACTGGGTACCGTAAAGAGGTAGGGGGCCACAGTGTTTCCATCTGAGCTTCCCCGTCAGAGGAAGGGAGAGCAGAAGGGGCACTCACCTGATCCTGCCAACTACTACGCCAAGTGTCAGCCGCAGGAGGCTGGAGAGGGATCCAAAGAGGTGAGCTGCCCAACTGAAGGAATGCGTGAGGAGCCAACATAATGTGCAAGGAGTTGACATGGAGCAAAACAGCACTTTATTGTAGTACAAGGGGTTGTGTGCACCTCAGGTGTACACTGGTCCTTATATAATGCCCTCGCACGCGTATTGTACGTAGTTACCCCATCCTTATAATATCAGCGCATGAGTATATTTACTTCTTACATCATGCACATGCAAGTTATTGTGAACGCTGACCTAGGTCCCACGGGGGAGGTGACCAAGATGGAGCCCAGATCCACTGCAGCTGTCTCACACGAGGAAGGTGCCTGCTGGAAGTGGAACTCAAGGGCGCCGGACTGGGGAAGCAGGCCAGACTACACTTCCCGTAGTGCCCCGCACTGCGCCTGAGACTCCCAGGGGCAAGGCAGTGCAGTGCCTCCTGGAGGGTCTCCTTGGGACGCAGCACTGCCAGGGCCTGAGAAAGGGCTTAGACTGGAGTGGGCGCGACCTTGTCCTTGCGGAGGCCACTGGACAGTTCCTTACATACTCTCAGCCTCGGTCTCCACATCTGTGAATAGGGGACATTAACTCATTCAAAACCCTTTCATCCATTCATACATATATTTTTTAAAGCCATATATATATTTTTTGTATATACATACATATATATATTTATTGATGTATAGTCAGTTTAGAATGTTGTGTAAACTTCTGGTGTACAGCATAATGCTTCAGTCATAGAGCCATATTTTTTTCTATTTAACTATGCTTTTATTATCAACATTTTGAGACATGCAGGAAAGTGGAAGTATTTTTACGCTGAACAACTATACACATAGTACCTAGATTTTGTAATAAACATTTTACTATACTACTTGCTTTTTTTAAATTGAAGTACAATCAATTACAATGTGTCAGTCTCAGTCATGCATATACATACATATATTCATTTTCACATTTTTTTATTAAAGGTTATTACAAGATATTGAACAGAATTCCCTGTGCTATACGGAAGAAATTTTTTTAAAACTATTTTTATATATAGAGACTAACATTTGTAAATCTCAAGCTACCAAATTTATCCCTTCCCACCCCCTTTCCTGGTTAACCATAAGATTGTTTACTAAGTCTGCAAATCTGTTTCTGTTTTGTAGATGGGTTCATAGTGTCCTCTTTTTGAGGGGGGGATTCCACATATGAGTGATCTCATATGGTATTTTTCTTTCTCTTTCTGGCTTACTTTACTTAGAATGACGATCTCTAGGTCCATCCATGTTGCTGCAAAAGGCATTATTTTATTCTCTTTGAGTAGTATTCCACTGTATAAATATACCATAGCTTCTTTATCAATGGACATTTAAGTTGCTTCCATGTCTTGGCTGTTGTAAATAGTGCTGCTATGAACACTGGGGTGCATGTATCTTTTCACATTAGAGTTCCCTCAGGATATATGCCTAGGAGTGGGGTTGCTGGATCATATGGTAAGTCTATTTTTAGTCTTTTGAGGAATCTCCATACTGTTTTCCACACTGGCTGCACCAACCTGCATTGCCACCAGCAGTGTAGGAGGGTTCCCTTTTTTCCACAACCTCTCCAGCATTTATCATTCATGGACTTCTGAATGATGGTCATTCTGAATGGTGTGAGGTGATACCTCATTGTAGTTTTGATTTGCCTTTCTTTGATAATTAGTGATATTGAGCATTTTTTCATGTGCCTATTGACCATTTGTGTGTCTTCACTGGAGAATTGCTTGTTTAGGTCTTCTGCCCATTTTTGGATTGGGTTATTATTAAGTTGTATGAGCTGATTATATATTCTGGAAATTAAGCCTTTGCCAGTTGCATCATTTGCAAATATTTTCTCCCATTCCGTAGGCTGTCGGTTTGTTTTGCTTATGGTTTCCTTTGCTGTGCAAAAGCTTATGAGTTTAATTAGGTCCCATTTGTTTATTTTTGTGCTTATTTCCATTGCCTGGGTAGACTGCCCTAGGAGAAACTTGCTAAGATTGATGTCAGAGAATATTTTGCCTATGTTTTCTTCTAGGAGATTTATCGTGTCTTTTCTTATATTTAAGTCTTTAAGCCATTTTGAGTTTATTTTTGTGTATGGAGTGAGGGAGTGTTCTGACTTCATTGATTGGCATGCTGCGTAGAGCCGTATTTTGAGCAATCCCGTTTGTCAGCTCTGCCAGGCTGGGGTTACCATGGTGATGAACAGGTGCTTTCTTTCGTGGAACTTACATTCTACCAAGCAAGGCATACAGTGGACAAATAATTGCACAAATAGTTGGTTAGTCGTTTCTTTGGTGAATGCTGGTGAAGAGAAACATGCCAGGACCTGGGACTTGGGCCCTTTGCTGCAGAGCATGCCCAGGCTGGGACCTGGGAACTGGGACCGTGGGACCCTGGGACCCTGGGCTGCAATGTCTGCACCAGAGGGAACAACAGGATACAAAGAAATTATAAAGAACTAAAAATAACTGTGTTCATGCACAGTTGGGACCAGATATAAGCAATAAGATACAAAAGGGCCAAAAACCCAACTGCCACTTCTGAGGTGTCCAGAGCAAAAGCAGGATTCTGTGCATTATCCCTGCACACAGCACCACCATGGGGGTGGGCAGATCACCTACGTGCCCCCTCCAGCCCAACCCCTGGACCTGCCCCTACCCTCACCCCATTTAAGACACCAGCTCTCCCCCTCCTCAGGGAGTGAGCAAGGGAACCTATTACTTGTTTTTGCTCCCTTGTGCTGCATGAGTCCCAGTAAAGCCTTGGCTGAATTTGTCTTCTTCCCTCTTATCAATTTCTATTGATTAAGGAGGCCAAGAATTCAGGCTGGTAACAAAAGGGGTAGGAAAGAGGAACCCTGACTCCCTGAGGATGGAAGTGACAGTTGAGTGAAGGAGTGTGAAGGTAGCTTAGAGTAGCCTGGGGAACTAGGGGAGAGGGTTTTACACAGAAAGAACCGCAGGTGTGAAGGTCCTGAGGCCGGAGGGATCAGGGTGCATTTGAGAAACAGAAAGGAGACCAGTGTGACCCGGTGCAGGGAGCCAAGTGTGGGAGACGAGGCTGGAGAGGTGGGACCATGCAAGAGGGCCTCAGAGGCTCTGGTGAAGATTGAGGGTTATATCCCAAGGGCAACGGGAGACCAGCAGAGTTTAGGAGTCCGAGCAGGATAGGTTGTGATAGGAGAGGAAGCTTTCTGGAGTACAGATCTCAGGGAGAAGAGAGGGGATCAGTCAGATCAGCTGGAAGCTGCCAGGATCCAGAGTTGATGTAATACTAGTGATGGCGGTAGTCACTGAGGGATGGATCTGACCCAGAGTCCTGAAGCAGAATCAGCAGGGCCCTATGGCTAATTGGGTTGTGGTGAAGAAAAGAGAAGGCAAGAATAACTCATGGGGGTGGAGTATAGCTCAGTGGTAGAGCGTGTGCTTAGCATGCATGAGGTCCTGGATTCAATCCCCCATACCTCCACTAACAACAACAGAAAAAAGGATAATTCATTAATAAAATGAGGATACTAACATCTGGATTAGGAGCCATTGTGACTTAAAGAGACAACAGAATGCCTGACACATAATAAAGGCTTAATATATGCTAATTTTGTAAGTAATAAAGACTGCCTCTGTGTACAGAGCAGTGTTGTTTGTAACGATAAAACCTAAAAACAATCTAAATGTCAGTCAACAGAATGATGGATGGAGAAATCTCACAGAGAGTGTATTAAGCAAAAAAACAAGTGGCAGAATGAAACCATTTCCATAAATTATAAGAACAGGCAGAACAATGCTACATATAATTGAGGGATACGTGCATATGCAATAGAAATGTAAAGAAGTACTTGGGATTTGGATAAACACCTAATTCAAGGTGATGATTACCCACTGCGTAGTGGGGCAGGGGTTGGAGAGAGATGTGATTGGGCAGGAGTACAGGGGGCATAAACTGCAAGTCTTAATGTGGTTTTTCTTTTTTTTTTAACAGCAGCAATAATAACAAAATAACCATTATTGGGAATTTGCATTCTTGAAGCATTGAAACCTAGCAAATGTTTTCAGAAATAATTTAAAATAAATGCAGTGCTAATTTTAAAGCAGGTAATATTGATTGTATACTGTTTCTATTTTAATTTTAATTTTAATTTTAATTTTGTATTGAAGTGTAATTGATTTACAGTGTTACTTTCAGGTGTACAGCAAAGTGATTCAATCATACATATACATACATATAATATTTTTTCAGATTCTTTTCCATTATATGTTATTACAAGAAATTGAGTATAGTTCCCTGTGCTAAACACTAGGTCCGTGTTGTTTATTTTATATATAGTTATTTTAATTTTTTAAAAGAGGTCATCTTTAAATCTGTTTTTTTTTTTAATGGAGGTTCTGGGAATTGAACCCAGGACCTCGCGCATGCTAAGCAGGTGCTCTAGCACTGAGCTATTACCCTCCCCTCTCTATTTTAATTTTTATAAATTTCTCTTCGTCATCTAAGATTTTTACTTGAGCTATAACATAGCTATGGTAACGTGCACAAATCTTAAGGGTATGGCTCAAAGACTGACAAATCTGTACCCCTGTGTAGTCTCAGATCAAGATATAGGTTATTATCAATACTTTAGAAGGCTCCCGCATGCCCCACCCTAGTCAGTACCTCCAGCCCTTGCCCCAAAACACAGATCTGATTTCCATCACCTTCGATGGATTTTTTCCTGGTTCTGAGCTCTGTGGAAGGCATCCACAGAATGTGTTCTCTTTGCTGTCTGGCTTCTACATTCACCATTAGGTCTGTGAGATTCATCCATACTGTTGTGTGTATCAGCGGTGGTAGGTTCATTTTGATTGCCAAAGAGCAGCCTGTTGTGCGACTCTGCCACAATTTATCCACTCTCCTGTCATCTGACATTTGGAGTTTCCAGTTATGGGCAACCATAAATAAGGCTGCTAGAACATTCTTGTCCGTGAAATCTGGGGAAGGTTTTATTGTACCAGGCATGTGGGAATTCACTCATTTAAAAACTGCCCACCATTGTTAGTTAATACAATGACTGTGTCATCACAACATGAACTTGCTTAATGTATGACACAAAGGAAATCCCTCAACACCTACAAAAAGGAACAAAACGATCAGAAAAAAAAAAAAAAAAAAAGGCTCCTCAAAGAACCTGGGCATCTGTGAACACACAGACCTGAGGTAGGAGGTTGGAGCGCTTCCCCTGTTTTCTGCATGAGGAAGTGGATTCCGAGATGTCAGATGACTTGTCTAAAGTCCAGCAGTTTTAAAGGGGCAGAGCTGGACTTGTAATCGCGCCTGCTGGGCCTGGGGAAACCCAAGATGCGCCAGCTGAGACCTCTGCCCTCACCCAGCTGATGTGGGTCAGGAGATGCAGGAGGAATCTGGGCACAGCCATTTCTGGGTACACACCTGACTCTGTGCCAAGTATGGGCTGCAGTCCCCGTAGGCAAGGCAAGAGCTTCCAGACTGTAAGGAAAGCCAGCAGCGGAGAGCAGGACCAGTTGTCCCTGGATTACCACCCACAACAGCCAGAAAAAAAAAAAAAAAAAAAAAAAAGGAAAAGAAAAGATCGCCCTAGTGATCAGAAAGGGGCAGTCCGGGTCTGAACACGGTGAGAGGAGGCTACTGGAGCCTGGGGGAGGGCCAAAGCAGGGTGACCAGGAACCAGGAAGGGAGAGGTAGGCCAGTGGCTTTCTATTTGTGTCTCCAGGTGACCCTAGAGGGAGGAGATCCTTTCAGGGAAGGGACTGAGCTAATTTTTTTTTTAATTGAAATCTAGTTGATTTACAATGTTGTGTTAGTTTCTGGTGTACAGCTCATATTTTAAATGTAGTAATGTTTTCTGAATAGGGAATACATGCTTCTGGCTAACAAGCCATTCATGCAGCACAAAAGGAGATAGAGTGAGAATTAGGTCTCCTTCCCACTCTTGACCCCCAATCCCGTTGCCCTCCCTGGAAGCAGCCGTGGGTCCCAGGGTCTTCAGTGCCCTTCCAGATATTTCTGTCCCTGTGCTGCCTACTTCTATTGCTCCTTGTTCTCCTCTCATCAACACTTTTAGGCAATCAATCTGTCTGTACAAAGAGTCATGATAAGGAATTCAAATGCAGCACCTAACAGGCTAGTAGCTCAGTGATACAGCATATGCTTAGTAAGCACGAGGTCCTGGGTTCAGTTCAAATGCAACAACTGTGTGTCTGCCCTTCCCTACCTCTCTGTCCTCATTTCCTCCCATTCTCTCTCCTGGTTCATGCTGCTTCAGCCACACAGGCCTTCTATTCCCTGAATACTGCCAGCATACTCCTGCCCCAGGGCCTTTGCACTTGCAGTGTCCTCTTTTCCCTCTGTCTGGAATGCTCTGTCCCCAGATATGCCTTTATTGCTTCATGTTTTTATTCAAAATCTTCTTCTTAGTGAGCCCCCAGACCCCCTTCTTAACATTGCAACCCCCTCAACCCCAGACAGTCCTATCCCTCTTCAGTGCCTGACTTGGTGCCAGAGTACCCATCACAATCCAGCCTCCTCACATGTTATGTATTTGCTTTGTCTTTTGTCATCTTGCCCCACTCAGGTTCAAGCTTCTGAGGGCGGCCCATTGGTTTTGTTCTCTGCTCATCCCCCAGCCTCTGCAGCAGCACCTGGTGGGCCCTGGGAGTCTATTCCTAGCATGAACACAGAGCTGCCTTACTCTTTTTAAGGACCTTGTTCCTTATATTTCATGATGTTGTGGGCTGAAGAACCGCCCCCAAATATCCCCTGTTCCCACTCCAGACCCTGAACACATGTTCTTACCTTATATGATAAGAGGGACTCTGCAGATGTGATTAAGGATTAAGCTAATGATTTGGAGTTGGGGACGGGATCCTGGGTTATCCCCCTGGGCCCAATGTAGCCACAAGGATCTTTCAGAAGCAAGACTGAGGAAGGGACCATGAAACAAGGAATGACAGTGGCCTCTAGAAGCAGGTAAGAGCAAGGATATGGATTCTCCCTTAGAGCCTTCAGAGGCAGTGCAAGCCTGTTGACACCTTGATTCTGGCTCAGGGACATTAATTTCATACTTCTGACCTCTAGAGCTATGAGAGGATAAAAATCTGTGTTGCTGAAGCCTCCTAGTTGGTGCTAATTTGTTACAGCAGCTGTAGGAAACGAATACATGGCATTTACTTTCCATTCCCCACCGGTGTTCTTTCCTGCAGTAGGTACCACTGTCAGTGGTTCTCAACTGGGGAGATTGTGCCCACAGGGGACATCTTTGATTGTCACAACAGGAGGGGCGGTGCTACTGGCACCTAGTGGGTGAGGCCAGGGATGCTGCTGGTTGTCTTACAAAGGACAGAACAGCCCCCACCACCCACCACAAGGGCTGACCCGGCCCCAGATGTCAATAGTGCCGAGGCTGTGAAATCCTAGTCTATTCGTGGGATCCATTCCTAGAAATGCAATTGCTGAACCAAAGGGCATGTGATTTTGAAAGGTAGATGGGGCCATAACCTTAACCTTGGAAATGAGTTCAGCTCATCCACAGTAATACTCCAACTGTGAGATGTTGTGCTGTGGATAGTGTGGGTCCCCACTGGCCCTGGGAGTTCCCCAGACCTGGAGTCAGCAGGTTTGTAAATTCAGTGGGTAAATAACTATGGGGCAGGTATTGCAGGATTCACTCACTTAATCACCAGGTCCTGAGTGCCTGTCACGTGTATGAAGCTTGTGTATCCCTGCCCTTACAGAGGTCCCACTGGACAATAGGGAGATTAACCAGAAAACCACATGACGTGTACACAGAGAGGGCAGCGAGTACATAGGCTTAGAGAAGTCAAGGAGGGTTTCAGGGCAGAGGTGACTTTGAGCTGATGTGATGATTAATTTTATGTGTCTACTTGCATGGGCTAAAGGATGCCCAGATGGCTGGTAAAACATTATTCCTGGGTGTGCCTGTGAGGGTGTCTCCGGAAGAGGTTAGCATTTGATTCAGTAGACTAAAGCAAAAAGAGTCCCCTCCCCAAGGCAAGTGAGCACCGTCTGGTCCACTGAGGGCTTGAATAGAACAAAAGAGGTGGTGGAAAGGTGACTTTACTGTGTGCTTGAGCTGAGACATCCACCCTCTGCCCTCGACCATCAGAGCTCCTAGTTCTTGGATGTTTTGACTCAGGCTGTGACTCACACCACTGTCCCCCACCCCCCGATTCTCACGCCTTTAAACTTGCCCTGAATTACACCACCAACTTTCCTGGGTCTCCAGCTTGTAGACAGACGGCAGATAGCAGGACTTCTCGCCACCTTCACCTAAGGAGCCAATTCCTGTAATATATCTCCTTACACACGCCCCACTGCTTCTGTTTCTCCGGAGAACCCTGACTAGTACACCCCACAGTCACTCACTGAATGCTCCCCACCTGCTCGTGCCCTCCAGGAGCTTGCATGTACCGCATGGGCTTCCGTGAAGTCCATTTCCTTTCCAGGGTTCCAGAGAGTCCCGGGGAGGGCACACACCCTGCAGGCACAGCCTCCACCCTGGACCTGTGCTCTCTTGTTACTCATCCCTGAGAGCTGTTTCTCCAGGGGTGGCAGGCACATTCCGTGAATTCCTCAATTTTGTCCACACAGCAATGCTGTGAGAGCCATAGTATCACCCCCACCTCCCTTTTTTTTTTTTTGCAGCAGGTGGGAAGGTAGGTAACTAGGTTTATTTATTTATTTATTTTAATGGAGGTGTACTGGGGTTTGAAACAGTACCTCGTGCATGCTAAGCATGCTCTCTACCACTGAGCTACACCCCACCCCATCCCCGTTTTATAGATGAGGAAACTGAGGCCCAGAAGAGTAAGTGACTTGCCTAAGGTTGAATCGCACAAAGTCAGTGGCAGGGTGGGGATTTTCACATAGCTTCACCAGACTCCAAAGCTGGAGCTGGTTTCCCTCCTTCTGGTCTGCCGGGTGGGTTGAGGCAGAGGGGGAGGCAGGAGTGAGGGGGTGGGGGGTGGGGGAGCACACAGTTTTGGGAAGATGGCAAAGTTTTAAGTGTTTATGACGCCATGTGCCAGGAGGTAGGGACTGGGACCGCAGAGCCTGATTTGGAACTTGACTCTGGTTCTGGGGCAGAAAGGGGCTGGTTGTCCAAGGGAGGCCCTCCCAGGTCTTCACGACTCCTGAGGGCCTGGGGTCTCATACTGTTACTTTAAAAAGAAACACAATTTTATTTGAGAATAGCTCAAAGAAGACATTTACAAAACACCTTTTGTTTTCAAAGCACAGCTTTTCCCAAAAAGCAATGTTCACCTTTAATACACGCTCTAGTATACAGGTGTGTGCGGGGGGTTGGGGGGTGCCATGGCGTCCGGGAGACCCTGGGCCCAGGGTGCTCCAGTGCTTAGCATTCATCGTCCGAGTTGTCCTGGGTCCACCGGCAGACCTTCATGGTCCGGGGGGTGGCCTGGGGACTGGCAGGGCTGGGGGCCGGGCCCTGGGGCCAGGTTCACCCAGCCGGGCCCACGGGGCAGCACGTGGCTTTTGTTCAGTCTGAAGACACGGTAGTTCTCGTAGTGGATGTTATGGGTGATGTCCTTCAGGTCTTGGAGGTGGGTGCTGGGAGATGGGCGGCAGGACGGCTGGATTGACCACAGAATCCTCCAGGGCCCCCCGTAGCCCCCCGGGCTCCCCATTCGCTCACCGGATGAGCAAGTCTCTCAGGAGGGGGAACTCACAATGAGCCATGTTCTCCACTGCAAGACACCACCGAGCCCCTGAGCGCGGCTCTGCCTGCAGCCCTGCCCTTGGCCTCAGCGAGCACACTGCCATCTACCAGCCGCCCCGCCCCTCCCCGCACCTCCCGTGTTAGCCCACTTCCCTTCTCCATTCTTTCATTCATTCCAGCGCCCCCAGCCCTGGTACAGGTGGCTTCTACAAATAGTTGTTGAACCAAGGAACCCACTGATCATTTATCATTATACATTTAATAATGAGTGTAGGATGTTTATTATGCCACATATAATATGTGCTACTTCCTGCCTTTAACAGTTGTATCGGTAAGTCAGGGACTCAGGCCAGGGGCTGTGTCTCCTCCACTTTCTGGCCTGGCCCTCAGCAGGCCCATCCTCTGCTCCCTTGGGTACCTCCCCCTCCTACCCTGCACGTTTTCTTCACTCTACTTTTCCCACCTGTCCTTGTCTCATCAGCTCTGTGGGCACAGAAACCTTGCTGGTCCCCCTTTCACTGTACCCCTCAGGAACCACACATCGTGTGCCCGGCACTTGGTAGGCCCACAATCAATTCTGGTGAGCAAATAGGGCACCTTCTGGGTGCCGGACATCGTGCAAAGGAGTGGCTCTGACCCCTCTGACTGCCCTATGAGGTTGATGTTACAGTGATGCCCACCTGACGGTAAGGAAACTGAGGCCCAGAGAGTCAGGTTACCTCCCTAGGGCCTCTCAGCTGCACAAAGGAGATTGACCCCAGGGCTCTGTTTCTTGGCTCTGGGCTTAACTACACGGGGCTCTATGGTGGGTGTAAGGATGCCAAAGGCATGCGCGGCTTTTCAGTCCGTTCTCCCTGGGCCCTCCCCAGAGTCCCTGCACTGACCTTCAATGATGCCCCACTTCGTCTTCCGGCCCAGGACACATCTCCCATTCACCAGGTGCTCTCGGTCGGCCCCGACCACAGCAAAGGGGATCCGTTCCTGTGGGGAGGGGACAAGATGTGAGGGAGGGCTGGTCCCACTGGGGAAGTGGAGAGAGAGGACACCAAGGTAGGAACTTGAAAGGTGCTGTCCTTTGTGGGGAGAGAAAGTGGGAGAAGGAGCACAGACATCTAAAGTCAGAAGACACAAAGTCTAATCGGCGCCTCAGTTTCCTCATCTGTAAAATGGGAGTCACAACAGAACCCACGCAGGGCTTTGCGACTCTCTGGGAAGGGCTTAGCAAGATTAAGAGGTACGTAGAGTAAATCTTGGAAACCCAGTACTACTCAGAGTCGTATTAATGATATAATCCTGCTCTTGTCCCTATCTCTTACCTGTGAAACCGTCAACCATTGTCATGAGGGTTAAGAGAGAGAATTTATAAACCAGTGGTTAGCAACCTATGGCTCCTTGGCCGAAACATTCAAGTTCATTCAGTCCCGCCCATTCATTGACTCTTTCCTGCTACTACCGCAGAGTTGCATAATTCCAACACAGACTCGTAGCCCACAAAGTCTAAAATATTTACCATCGTCTAGCCCTTCACAAAAGTTTGCTAAGCCCTGTGGAAATTCCAGTTGTTTACTTGTTCATGGCCAGAAAGGAAGTGGAGATTAAACTCCCAAGTGCTGAGCGGGGAGGGTAGAGCTCAGTGGTAAAGCGTGTGCTTAGCATGCATGAGGTCCTGGGTTTAATCCGAGTACCTCCATTTAAAAAAAATAATAAGTGAATAAATAAAAACCTAATTACCTCCCATGCCAAAACAAAGCAAGCAAACAAACAAAACCCCCCAAGTGCTGCATGTGGTTTGTTTTTGTCTCTAAGAATTAGGTTGTGATGGGGAATAAATTGATGCTAATAACAACTATCTGTTGCATACTTATTATATACCAGCCCGTTGTCAACCTTCAATCAATGTTACACATCTGGATGATTTATTGAAGTGTTAATTTGAATATATTCTCCTTCATTTCCCCCTAGTTCTGTTCCAGCTGTGGCCACGCTGCTGTCTTTGCCGGCCTCAGGACAGAAAGCAGGAGGTCAAGGTTCTTTGAATCTTTCACAGGAAATGCTGTTCATTGCTCCAGCGGGGAGTGGAAAGAGGGAATGTGAAAAGAAATTTGGTGCCAACTGGGAAGCAGGGCTTCCAAGTACAAATGTGCAGTTTGTGCACTGCACAAAGGCATCTGGCTATGAGGCTGTGTAGGGCTGAAATCCCATGCAAGGCCCCGTCTGTGAAGGAAGCTACTGCCTTTTTCTAATCCAAGCAGAAGTGCTGTGTAGGCTAACAGGGTCCCTGGGGGAGGTGGATGCCTCACCCAAGTGCTTTGCAGGATCCAGACAGACTGACAGAATGTACCACAAGGACAACAATATGGGGACTTGCAGTTGGAGTTCAGTTGATTCAGAGAAAATGAAGATACTATTTTCCCTCGCCTCCTCTCTTCCTCTCTTCCTCTCTTTCTTTCTTTCCCCTTCTTTTTTCCTTTCTTCCTTGTAACAGCTTTACCGAGATATTATTTACATACCATAAAACTTGCCCATTTAGAGGTACAGTTCAGTGGTTTTTAATATGTTCACAAGATTGTGCAACCAACACCACAATCTAATTGCAGAGCGCTTTCATCGCCCCCAAGTGAAAACCCCTACACTTTAGCATTCGCTCCCCGTTTCCCCCAAACCTCCTAGCCCCTGGCAACCACGAATCTATTTTCTGTCTCAATACATTTGCCTATTCTGGACATCATGTAACGGAGTCATATAATATTTGGCTTTTTGGGTCTGGCTTTTACATTTTCAAGGTTTATCCACACTATAGCGTCTATCAGAATTTTATTTCTTTTTATGGCTATTCCATCAGATGGATGGACCACATTTATTTATCTATTTTTTTTTAAATGGAGGTATGACATTAAACCCAGGACCTCGCTCATGCTAAGCATGTGCTCTACCACTGAGCTATACCCAGCACCCTGTTCATCTATTTATAAATTAATGGACATTTGGACTGTTTCACTTTTTAACCATTATGAATAATTCTACTAGGAACACTTGTATATGAGTTTTTATGTTGACATAGGTTTTCTTTTTTTAAATAGCTTTATTGAGATACAATTCACATAGTCATGTTTTTTAAAATTTTGATTTATTTATTGTTTACTTGTCTCTTCTCTTTTGCGGGGGGAGGTAATTAGGGTTTTTTTTTTAAATGGAGGTACTGGAGATTGAACCCAGGACCTCGTGCATGCTAGGCATGCACTCTACCACTGAGCTTCACCCTCTTCCCAACACAGGCTTCATTTCTTATTAGAGTGGAAATGCTAGGTCACTAGGCTAGTGTCTAACCTTTGAAGAACTGCCAGACTGTTTTCTAAAGCGGATGCACCATTTGACATTCCCACCAGCAGCGCATGAAAGTTCCAGTTTGTCCAATTCCTTACTAACACTTGTCATTGTCTGTCATTTTGATAATCGCCACCCTAGTGGGCGTGGAGTGGTATCTTATTGCGGCTTTGATTTGCATTTCCCTCATGACTGATGACCGCGAACATCTTTTTCATATTCTTACTAACCATGTGTGTAAAATCTTTGGGGAAATGTCCATTCAAATCCTTTGCCCATTTTTTTATACATATACACCCTTTATTTTGCATTCTCCTGGTTGTTAATGAGGTTGACCATATAGCCATATGAATTTTTTTCTATGAAATTTTTTTCTTTCTCATTGATCATTTCTATTTTTCTTTTTCCTTTTTTAAATGGCGGTACTGGGGATTGAACCAGGACCTCGTGCATGCTAAGCATACACTCTACCACTGAGCTATAACCCCGCCTTTGCCCATTTTTAAATTGGCTTACTTGCCTTTTATTGTTGATTTGTAAGAGTTCTTTATATATTCAGGGTACAAATCCCTTATCAGATATCTCCTTTGCAAACACTTTCTCCCTTTCTGGGGGTTGTTGATATGACCTACTTCTTGAGTTTGTGGATGGATGGAGATTCACACCTGCTAGAAATACATGAACTTTCCCCAAGTTGTGAAGAGAGACGAATCTTCAGATGGAAAGCATGAGTGGAAAGCAAATCGCCCAGGCTCGGTCCCACCAGCCTCCCCACCTCCCACAGCCTCCTACCCGGATCTTGCTATTGAGGATCCTGTCATTGATGTCCTCATCGAAGCACTTCTGGGGGTACACCTCGATGCAGTGGGTCCTCAGGTTATGCTGGATCTGCAGACAGCACCTGGGTAACCTCAGCCCACCCTGTATACTTTGCCTGCTCCCCAACCCCAGCGACCCCCAGCTTGGCCCCAGGCGCCCAGATCACCCTGCGCCTGAAGGCCTCTCGTTCCTCAATGGTCAAGCTGTCAGCCCGGGCAATCACGGGCACCACATTCACAGTCTGGCAGAGGCGCTGCAGGAATTCAATGTCCAGGGGCCGCAGGCTGCTTAGGCAGGACAGTGACGGTGGCGAGTGTGTGAGTGAGTGAGGCGATGCCAGTTCGCAGCCCATGCCACGGACTCCTCCTCCTTCTCCTGTCCACCCCACGCAGATGGCCCTCCACCTGTGGGCCCAGCCACCTCACCAGTGTCCGGTGGGTGGCACGAAGTACACGCAGCAGTGCACCCGGGTGTCAGGGATGTGGCGCTGGCGGGTGATGAGAATCTCCTCCTGCAGGTACCGCTCGTACTGCTCATTGATGTAGCCCAGGATTGGGTCCCAGCTGGGGCAGGAGATGCCCAACCTCAGAACCTTGCCAGAAGCCCCCACCCCGGGTCCTCTGGGGAATCTCCTGTTAGGATGACCAATCGCCCAGTTTGCCCAGGATACAGGAATTTCAGTTTTGCACAACCTGAGGCCTTTGTTTACCTGAGTACCCTCCACCAACTCCTCTGCATCATCAGAGAGGCCCCTGCCCTTCTCCAGCTGAGGCCTCAGCTTCCTCTTCTGTAAAATGGGGACGATAAGAGCAGCTACTTTGTAAGGGAGGAGTGAGCATTAAAGGAGAGAAATGCTGAACCTGGTTCAAACCACCAGGGACTCTTGCCTGACTGTTGCAATGGTCTCCAGCCTCCTCTCCCTGGGTCCCTTTCCCTGCAGGACTACTGTCAACACAGCAGCCAAAAACATTCTTTTAAAACCAGGAGTCAGATCACCTCCCCTTTCTGCTCAGCCTCCAGTGGTCAGAAAAAAAAAAAAAGCTCAAGTCCCTTATGTTGCCCTTCAAGGCCCTATTGGATCCCACTACTGATCCTGCCTGCCTGCCCCTCCTCCTCTCCCTATCACTCAGGTTCCCCCAGCCACCCCACCTCAGGGCCTTTGCACATGCCACCTTCTAGGCACATGCCTTGAACACTCTTCCCCTGCGTGTGCACATAGCTAATTCTTCTCCTGGAAGTCTTTGCCCAGATGTCACCTTTTCTGTGAGGTCTTCCTTGATCACTCCGCTTAAAATTGCACACCCCTACCCCTGCCCATTACAGCTCTGTACTTTCACTCCCAGAAGTGTACCGTGTGGGTGGTAGAGTTCAGGTTCAGCCTCCATACAGCTGACTAATTTTGTTCATCGATTGCCCCCACCCCCACTACAATGTACATTCCGTGGAGACAAGGATGTTCTTCGGCTCTGTTCGTTGCTGTATCCCTGTGTCTAGGACAGAGCTTGCACGTGGTAAGTGCTATGTGAGGCATTGTGTGCAGGGCTGGCTTTGTGGGAATGTGAATGGAGCCATTACACAGGGTCTGGGCTTAGAAGGGCCCACGCAGGTCTGAACACTCTGCGGACGTAGTCTTAAAGTTCTCAGTGCTTTTTAAATAGGGCCCTCCCATTTTCATTGCACTGGGTCCCACAAGTTGTGCAGCCAGTCCTGATTATGCATATATATGTGTGTGTGTGTGTCTTACATTGAGAGCCTTGAACAACTTTGCAAGGGGCGTGTCATCAGTTCCAAGTTACAAAGAAGGAAGCTGAGGCTCAGAGAGCTTTGGTGGCCAGTCCGAGGTGATGCAGCTGGGAAGCAGTCTACCCAGGGGTCCTGACTCTGGACTGTGAGCTTCTAACCCCCTGCCACACCACAGCCTTTATTGAGCACTTACTGTGTGCCAGGCAGTGAGCTAGACCTTCAAGTTACTTGACTCCCTTGGATCTGGGAGGGATGGTTGCACAAACCCATTGCATAGACAAATAAACTGAGCCTCAAAGGTGCCACAGCCAGGTGGCTCCCAGAGACCGGAGGGGCAGGGGCAGCCAGGGCTTGGTCTTCCCTCACCCCCCACCCCTGCTGAGGACCCACCATTTGTCATTGTTGATCTGGTCCCCGAAGCCGGGTGTGTCAGTCACGGTCAGCTTAAGCTTCACGCCCTTCTCCTCGATGACTGGGGGGGAGAGTGAAGGGGCAGAGGCTGGGCCTGGGTGGGTGGGGTGGAGGGAGGCGGGTCTCACTCACCGTGGGTCACCGACTGCAGCTGCAGCGTTTTGGGCGTGGGCACCCCCAGGCCTGGCAGGGTGGACTTCCACATCTTGGACTTAAAGAGCGTGTTCACCATCGTGGACTTGCCAAGCCCGCTCTGCCCTGTGAGGAACCACATGGCACCAACAATGGTGAATGGGTTAGGCAGTGTTTTGGAAGCTCTTAAATAAGCTGTTCTGGAAAGTGAACTGTTTGCTAAGTATCACACACTTACGGAAAAGTGCGTATTATCATACGTCTCCAGCTCAACGCCTCCCCCTACTTTTTTTTTAATGGAGATGCTGAGGATTGAACCCACGACCACGTGCATGCTAAGCATGTGCTCTACCACTGAGATATTATCCTCCTCCCTCATTTTTTAATTGAAGCAAGATTCATATAATAAAAAATTAACATTAACCACTTAAAGTGTACAATTCAGTGGCATTGAGTACGTTCACAGTGTTGTGCAACTACCACCTCTATCTAGCTCCAAAACATTTTCATCAGCCCAAAAAGAAACTCTATACTCATTAAGCACTTCCTCCCCACGCCCCCTCCTGCCAGCCCCAGGCAACCACACATCTGTTTTCTGGACATTTCATATAAATGGAATCCTGCAATATTGTCCTTTTGTCTGTGGCTCCTCCCTCTCAGCATAATGCTTTCAAGATTCACCCACATTGTAGCATGGACTGGTACTTCATTCCTTTTCATGACTGAATAATACTCCACCAAATGGTTGGACCATGCTGTGTTTATCCATTTATCCGTGGATGGGCAGGTCAAAGCATTTTTACATATAAAACAACCTGTGCGTGCAGCGCCAGATCAAGAGACACAACACACAGCTACCCCAAGCCCACTCCTGCCTCGTCTCAGTAACTATTAACACAGCTCCAGGGACAGGGACAGCCGCTCTCCTGACTTTATCAGCGGGGTGCAGTTGCTGCCCATCCTCGACATCTTTCATATCTGGCTTATTTTGCTCAGAGCTACTAGGCAAGTTTCCCCCAGGCTGCCTGGGCTTGTAGATGGTCCATTCTCCCTGCCCTGGGGGCTTCTCAAACTCTGCAGACCACGCCCCGCAGTAGGACACATCCTACATCATGGCTGGACACACCTCTGTGTGTCTGACTGAAACTGTCCTTTGGGCTGTGCTATCCAATACAGGTGATATTGCCTGGCTATTGCCAGCGGCAATATGGCCACCTGGCCAACGTGAATTGAGGTGTGCCATCGGTGGACAAGAACAAACCATATTTTGCAGGCTTGGTATGACATAAAGAACAAAAAGGATCTCATGAATAATGTTTTATATGGATTACATGTCAAGATGACAGTATTTAGAAATGTGTTGAGTTAAATAAAAAAGACAGTTAAAATTAATTTTTCCTGTTTCTCTTTACTTTTTTTTAAAAGGAGGCTACTAGGAAACTTAAAATTATGGATGTGGCTCCTAGTACCTTTCTACTGGGTAGCCCTGCCTTAGAATAATGCTCTTAGCTGGGGCAACACACTCTGACATTTTCTGTTCTATGGTATCCAGTTCATTTTTTTAGAAGTGTAGTTTTTGAGTTACAACATTAATTCTGCATATATGAAAATGCGATTCCAGATAAACCGACCCTTGGAGAACCTCCCTGATGCCAGGCACTGTGCCAGGTCAGATGAGGAAACTGAGGCAAAGAGGGGTCAGGGGACGTGCCCCAGATCACACACTGGTGGGCGTTAAGGCCTGGGACCAGGATCTGAGTCTGAGAGTTCCCCACTCCCTGCCATGGTCTCTCCTTTATTGCTCTGTTCGGGTTGGGGCTTCATGGGTGGTTTTTGTCTTTCAGTGACTCAGTGTTTCCCAGATTTTCAGCTATAGCCCCCCTGTGAGGTATAACTGTCAGGCCCACCTTACAGATGGGGACACTGAGGCTCCGAGAGGCGACACATCCAGGCCCACGGGGTGGCATCCACTGGTCTGTCCTCCCGTAAAAGCCCCTGCCCTCACTCACCCACCACCATGATGTTGAACTCAAACCCCATCTTCATGGCCTTGATCTTCAGTTGGTCCAGCACGGCCTCGATGCCCACGTAACCAAGCATCTCGCAGGATGGTGTCCTGGGGCTGGAAGGCCTTGGTGAGCAGGGGGAGGGGGGCTGCCTCAGGGGGTCCATGGGGCTGAGGAACAATGATGCCTGTCATCAGGGTTGGGTGGGGAGAAGGGGGTTGCTAGGGCTCCAGTGGAGGACCACCCAAGGTCTCGTTTCTGAGCCTTGACTCCTGAGCCCTGCTCACAGGCACTCCCATACTTCATGCCCCCTGATCTATGTGTTCCCCAAGTCCCACGGCCCATGGGGTTTGGTGAGGGGTGTCTGGGGGAGCTGCATCTCAGGGGAGACTGAACTCCCTTTCTGAGGTGCACCAGCCCCAGGGATATGTCCCTCCCACACCCTTGGCCCAGGCAGGCTCCCTGCTCAGACACTTCCCCAGCAGACTGTGGCTGGCCTGGCAAAACCCAGGGGCTGGACCTGTGGGGGACGGAGAGCGAGAGAAGCAGCCTCGTGTAGCACCTGGTGGCCCTGGGTCCCTGTGGGAGCTTTGGGGGCTGCCCTGTCCTGGCAGACCCTGGTGTGTGTGGTGGGGGCGGGGGGAGGGTGACAGTTAACTGAAGAATCTGAGTTCCACCCTCTTCCTGTGACCCTGGTCCTGGGGGAGCTTCTCTGCAGCAGGGGGCCAAGGACTTCGACAGCTAAGCCACTCCTCCAGGCCCTTTCAGGTCCCTGCCCTATAACCCTCACAATGATCCTAGCTCTACAGACAGGAACCCAGGCCCCCAAGGCGGCTCCCTTGCCCAAGGTCACCTGGCTGCTAAGTGGCAGAGCTGGGCTTCAGCCAGTCCCTCGGGCTTCCAAGTTCATGCCCCTTAAGCACTCTGCGGGGAAGCAGACTTGTGACCCACAGCTGGAAGGCAAAACATCCACGTGTTTTCTTTAGTCTGTCAGTTGCCAGTGCCACAGGGTTTTAAATTGCCAACATACCCCGTGTTTTGTTTGTGCATGACACGGTTCTAAGAGCCCCAGGATGTTAACGTAGTAATCATCACAGCCCTATGACGTAAGTGCTGTAACTGCCACCAGTTTACAGATAAGAGAGTGTCCGGAGAGTGGTTCAAGGTCACACAGTAAGGAAGAGGCAGGGCTGGGATCCGAGTCCACGTGCTCACCCTCTACAGCCTCCTTTCTTGTTTACAGGAACACCTAGATTTCTGCTGCTTCGTGGAGACTGTAAGCCCTGGCAAGTCCCGGCCCAGCCCACAGCTGACTCGAGCTGCCCTGTTAAGTTGGGCTACGTGCTCTCCAGTTTGCCATAGTCCTCACCCCCCCCTAATGTCTCTCTGATGTTTCTTAAACCAAGTCCATCTCACTTGGCTTGTCCTTTCTCACCTGTTTCCTGGCACCTGAGTTTGCAAGCCCTAAGCAATCCGCGTCTCAGACGTTGGCCAATGTTCTCTGTAAAAGGCCCGATAGAACACATATTAAGTTTTGCCCATCCTAAGATCTCTGTTGCACACTCCAGCTCTGCCCTTGTGGTGTGAAAGCAGGTGGAGGCATGGGAGTGGCTTGTGCCACTCAGGCCATTCATAGAAGCAGGCGGTGGCTTGCCGCCCCCGCTCTGCCCCCGGGACTCACTAGTCCATTCACCTCAATTGCCCTGAGCCCAGCAGCCTCTGTCTCTCCCTGCCTGTGTCCTTCTACTCCCTTACCTTCTACACATCTGAGGACAGAGGCTTACACTTTACTTTCAAGGCTTGGAAGCCAGGAGTTAGGCTGGGCAGGGCCCGGGACAGAGCCCACCTGGAACATGATGCTCATCCCGCCAGAGAACTCTCTCAAGCTATGACGCCACAGCCCCTGAAGGACTTGGAGAGGCTGTGGTCTCATCGTCAACACAGATGAGAACGTTCTGTGTGGATGGCCGAGCAGCACAGGTGACTAACACGGGGACCGACCTTGCACAGGAGGGGATTCTTGCCTCTGGGGATGTCCCCTACGGATATAAGCTTCTCTGCCGAGAAAACATTTTCTCTAGGAGAAGCATCCCACAGGAGTGATGTAGGATTCTGGAAACTTGCGGGGAAGAAAGCCTGAGTGGACACCCACCGGGACTGTGGACAGGAGGACCATGTCTACAGAAGGCAGGACCATTCAAGGCGCCCTTGGCCGTGCTGACTGGGGAAAGCCAAGGGTAAAGGGATCAGAGCAGTGTGAGGATGGCCGGTGAGCCCGCAGGTACCCAAACAACCAGACCAGAGGGAATCCACCCACAGGCTGAGTGAGGTGCATGGCCATCTGATGCACGTTTTCCAGTGCGTTCGCTGAGCTAAGGGAGCATTTGCATTGATTATTCCATTCAATCTGTACAACAACCCAAGGCGGGGGCGTACTCTTTACACACCCACTTTAAGGGTGAGAAAACTGAGGGGAGAAGGGTCAGGGTCCAGGCGCCTGGTCCCACCCTGGTGGGTGTTAAGGGCTGGGAGCAGGACCCCAGTCTGGGGTCTGACGCATCTAAAACGTGTCCAGCCGTGGCTTTTCCCCCATCATTGCTCTGCTTGGGTCTCAGGGTGGGGGGTGCTCTACGAGTAGTTTTGTCTTCTAATGACTCAGAGTAGCCCACATTTTCTTTAAAGAGAAGAAACAAGAAACGAGGCAGCCGGGGGTCTGGGCAGGAAGACTTTGGGTCAGTGGGGAGAGGAGGGGTCCATGGGCCTCCTGCCCACACAGCCAGGCCAAGGGGTGGGCAGGGGCCACAGTTGTCAGCCTCTTTCCGTGTTTTCTTTTCTCCATTGAGGTAAAATTCACATAACGTAAAATTAACTGCTAGCCATTTTAAGGTGAACAGATCAGTGGCATTGAGTCCATTCCTAATGTTGCAAAACCATCACCTCTGTCTAGTTCTGAGACAAGCACATCACCCCAAAAGGAGACCCCATCACCACTAAGTGACCCCAGCCCCTATGAAACAATAACTGTTCTCTGTCTCTGTGGATCTGCCCCTGCTGGACATTTCATACACGTGGAATTATACAACATGTGGCCTTTTGTGTCTGGCTTCTTTGATGGATCATCATGTTTTCAAGGTACATCCACTTTGTAGCATGTCTCTCAGTAACCCTTCCTTTTCATGGCTGAATAATATTCCACTGCACAGATTGACAGCATTGTGTTTATTCATTCATCATGTGATGGACAATTTGGGGTCTTGCTGCTTTTTGGCTATTATGAAAAAATACTGCTGTGGACATTTCTGAACAAGTTTCCGTGTGAATATGTTTTCATCTCTTAGTATATACCTAGCAGCGGAAGGGCTGTGTCCTATGACAAAACTGTGTGTAACTTTCCAAGGAAATGCCAGACCATTCTCCACAGTGGATGCAACCCTACCCCCTTTCACAACAGAACACTCCAGTCATTTCCAAACTATCCTCCCTTGGCAACAGGAATCTGAGGTCTCAGAATGGGATGGAGGGGAGATCAGGTGTAAGGCGGGGATCCCAGCACAGGAGTGTTTATGACATGATGGTCAAGGGCTCTGGAATCCGAACATGTGGGTCCCAGCTCTGCTTTCTCTGCTCACTGGGTGTGCTTGGCATAATTGTGGTCCCCAAAGATGTCCCCATCTGAATTCCTGAAACCTGTGAATATGATACCTTACATGGCAAAAGGGACTTAGGAGATGTGATTAAGGTTTTGATGGGGAAATTGTCCTGTGGGCCAGTGTAATCACAGGGGTCCTTATAAGAGGGAGACAAAAGGGGTAGAGTCAGAGATGTGAGGATGGGAGCAGAAGTTGAAGTGATGGGGGTGGGGCGTGAACCCAGGAATGTGGGTGGCTTCTAGAAGCTGGAAAAAGCAAGGAATGGATTCCCCACTAGACCCTTCAGGAGGAACGCAGTCCTGTCCACCCTTTTTAGACTCTGACCTCCAGAGCTATAAGATAGTAAACCTGCATTGTTTTAAGCCACCAAGTTTATGGTAGTATGTTACAGCAACAACAGGAAATGAATACATTAGATGTGTGACTTGAGCTAGTTGCTGAACTTCACAAGGCCTCAGTTTTTACATCTGTAAAATGGGAATAGCAATAATACCCACTGTAAGATTGCCATGAGGAATACAGTAGGTAATAACATACTTCAGTACTGCGGGTTCAGTTCCAGACCACCACCATAAAGCAAATATTACAATAAAGGAAGTCACAGATTTTTTAGTTTCCCAGTGCACTTAAGAAGTTGTGGTATATTTATACAATGGAATACTACTCAGCCATAAAAAAGAATAAAATGCCATTTGCAGCAATGTGCATGGACCTGGAGATTGTCATTCTAAGTGAAGCAAGCCAGAAAGAGAAAGAAAAATACCATATGGTATCACTCATACGTGGAATCTAAAAAAAAAAAAAAAAAAGACACAAATAAACTTATTTATAAAACTCTTTAAAAAGACTCACAGACATAAAAAACAAAACTCATGGTTACCAGGGAGAAAGCAGGTAGGAAGGGATAAAATGGAAGTTCAAGATTTGCATATACTAGCTACTACATATAAGATAAACAACGAGTTCATACTGTATAGCACGGGGAACTATATTCAATATCTTGTGGTAACCTATAATGAAAAAGAGTATGAATAGGAATATATGTATGACTGAAACATGATGCTGTGCACTAGAAATGGACACAGCACTGTAAACTGACTATACTTCAATAAAAAAGTTATGTTTACATTATACTGTAGTCTATTAAGTGTTCAATAGCACTGTGTCTAAAAAAAACAATGTACAGATCTTAATTAAAAATACTTTGCTAAAATTGCCAAAATGATTACAGTTAGTAACATCAAAGATCACTGATCACAGATCGCCACAATAATAGCAATGAAAGTTTCTAAATGCTGTTGGAAAATGTCCCCAGTAGATTTGCTCCACCCAGGGTTGCTACAATTTGTCAAAAACTTTCTTTACTGTGAAGTGCAGTACAGAAAGGTGTGTCTGTATGATGACAGGCACAGAGCCTAACATTAGCCAGTAAGCTTTCCCTGCTAGACCATAAGCCCCACAAGGACAAGAAGGCATGTCCACCTGGTTTACCCACAGTCCCAAGCGCCCAGCAGTCCTGGCCCTTGGTGGGCCTGGTCAGAGTAAGGCAGGAGTTAGAGCTGCCTCCAGATGGTACATAGGGAGCCCCAGGCCCCAAGTTCCAGGGATAGAGCTCATTTGAGTAGCGAAAACCATTGTCTTGTAAGGGTCACTGTGAGGATTAGAATAGAGGAGGAAGACCCCAAAAGGCTGCAAGTGGGATGCCAGGCACATGGCCGCTGGCCAGGGAAGGGCTGGGAAATGGAACCAGCTTCTCCCTCCCTCTCACCTCCCGCCATTTTTTTTGTCTTCATCTGTGAAATCAACAGAGGCTGAGCGCCCACTGTGTTCCCGGCTGCTGGCCTGGTTTATGAGAAAAAGTGAAAAAATGCCCAGAATGAAGAGGTAGACCGGCTGGTGGCCGCCTCTCTGGGTCCCGCAGCATTTGCTGCTGTTAGGAGGCAGGAAGCACACCTGTGGGACACAGGCCCCGCCCCACCGAGCTCTGCAGCCCCGGGCTGGCCCTGGGGGAGCAGGGTGGGAGGGGCTGGCTGCCCAGGCCCCAGGTGATGCGGATCCGGAAGCAGGAAGTAGTCTGTGCTCCCAGGACCCAGGACCGGTCTGGCTGGGGGAGCCCAGAGGCAGGTCTGGGGATGGGGCTACCGGGAAAGGGTAAGGGGAGGGGGCTGCCCTGGCCAGGGTCGGGGTCAGGAAAGGAAGACGGGCAGGGGTAGGGGCTGGGGCCCAGAGAGGTGGTGTGGGCGGGCAGGGCCAGGGCTGGACTGTGGAGGCCGGATGTGGCAGCCCCAGAGGAGCCCAGGGTTCTGAGATGGCCCTCTGGGGGGCTGGAGCAGGTGGCACCCAGGACCTTCCTGCTGAGATGGCCTTGTCGACGGAGGACCTGAAGCAGGAGCTGAATGCTACAGTCCAGCAAGTGCTGGGGAAACTAAGGAGTGGCCAGCTGTTCCAGTCCAAGTGGGACACCGCTGCGTTCCTCATCTTCCTCATCTTTCTCGGTGAGTGTGGCTCAGCCTCTCGCCCTCCCACCTCGTCTGCCTCCCAGGCCGAGGGCCATATCTGGACACCCGTCCCGCCCCCAGGAATCGTGCTGCTCCTGCTGCTGCTCGTCTGCTTCCACTGCTGCTGCCCTGACTGCTGCCAGCACCACTCCCCCAGGTCCCAGAAGGTGAGCCCCGGGCACCAAGGGCAGCATGGACCTGCGCTGGGGTGGGTGCTGGGCTTACTGTGGAGAGGGGTTGGAGCGGACTGAGGAGTGAAGCCACTCGCCCTCTCTGTGCCTCTCTTGCAGAAAAACTCC
Organism: Camelus ferus; assembly: GCF_009834535.1. NCBI lineage: Eukaryota > Metazoa > Chordata > Mammalia > Artiodactyla > Camelidae > Camelus > Camelus ferus. Next base: position 15,900,716 of record NC_045713.1, read on the forward strand.
CGGGGATTTGATAACTTGGCCCTGGAACCTTAGCGCAGAGTCCCTGCCCCCTGCTCTGGTCCCCCGGGAAGGAGAAACAACGCCTTGTTCATTTGCAGCCTGAGTGTGGAGCATGTTCCGACCCTCCCATCGGGGTGGGCAGTGCAGGCCCTCACTGCTTCATCTAGATGCCCCTTGGGTCCCTCAACAGCCCGCAGCTGGCATGACTGTCACCAGGAGGCCTCAGGTGATGTGCTGGAGCCACCCAGCAACTGCCTGTGTGGCCATCCCACTGGGCTCCTCTGCACCGGGAGGCCAGGGGCTCAGTCACTGAATCCTGAGCCCGGCTCCTGGCCATCAGGGACCCCCTGGCCAGGCCCCCATTCAGACAGACAGACAGACAGACAGGCTCCAGGCAATGTCGGATGATCTTTATTTCTCAGAGCCCCTTCTAGAGCAGACATGGTCAAGGGCACGACAGCTCACGGGGGGCGGCCCCTGTCCTCCTTCCCTCCCAACTCACAGCTCAGAGCCACCACCCTCGCCATCCTGGGGAAGCTTGGCAGGCAGCTAAGAGGGGAGGAAGGAGAGCTCTGGGCCTGGCCCCACCCTGAGTCCAAAGGTTCTGGCCTTGTAGGGAGGGCAGGTCTTGGAACGGGGCCCTGCCTTTCTGACTTCCCCCATCCAAAACAAAAAAGCAAGGTAGTGTCCCTCCCAGTGGGCCCAGTGTTCAATCCCATCTGTGCAGATGTGACAGGCAGGACAGGGTGAAGAGAGAAATAAACAGCCCGCTGGAAACAAATAGTGTGCAGCGCTGGCTGGCACTCTGGGCGGGGAGAGGGGGTTGGAGGAGGACGGGGATCCTCAGGCAGGGGCCATTCCCAGGGTTACAGGCTGTTGGGTGCTCTGCTCAGAAAGGCCTGTAGCTCCAGTAGCTGGAGAACACGGAGATCTAGACGGGGAGGGAGATGGGAGACATGGTGAGGGGTGGTGCTGGGGGTCTGGCCCCTGCTGCACCTTCTGTGACTCAGGAGAGAGTTCAAGGTCATCCAAGGGCCATGTCCAGGAGATGATACCGTTGCCTAGCAACACCATGTCTGGGGTGTGCGGAGAGCACAACAGACCTTAAGATTTGGGGGTGCTCTGGAGGTGTGACAGGAGCCCTTGGAATCCCCCCCAAATGGGCTAAACAACCTGCTGTTTGGCTAGCCTAACCTGAGTGACACCCCTCCTCCTCCCATGTGCCCACCTTATCCTTGAGCTGCTGGCACAGCTGCAGGGAGACGGTGAAGAAGACGAGGGCATCATTGAGCCACGGGATCACACACTCCACCTTGTGCACGTGACTCACCTCCAGACGCTGTGTACCCCACTCACTGGGGGAAGATGGGAGGGTCCCTGAGGGCGGCTGGGCCAGTCCGGACTCCATCCCCCGAGGTGCAGGGGGAGCTCCAGGGACCCCTCCCAGGCAGCCTACTTACAACATGGCCCCGGGGCTGTGGAGCACTGCGCCTCCAGATGGGCGGAAGTTCTAGGTAGAAGAGCATCAAACCAAGTCAGGCCCCAGGCTGCAGGGTGGGCTGGGGCGGGGGCGGGGGCAGGGGCTGGGGAAGGGGCAGGGGCAGGGCCTGCAGGGTGGGCTGAGGCTAGGGCTGGGGCAGGCTGCGACAGAGCGGGCAGGTGGGGCGGGGTGCTCACCTTGCTGGAATTGGGCTGCAGAGCATGCAGCTGATACACGGTGAGACAGAGCTTGTTGAGGTTGATGTAGACGTTGACCAGCAGGTCGGAGGGCAGGGCCGGGGCGAACATCCTCTGTAGGCAGCAGGGGGCGGGCAAGCAGGTGGGATAAGGTCCGGGCAGTCACCACCCCTCCAACAACCACATGGGGGAATCTCAGCCCCCATCCCATGGACTGGGGCTTCTAGACTCTCCCCAGGTGCCCCAGGTATCTTCCTGCACCACTGGGCTTGGGCATCACTGACCCAGATCAGGGGTGACATATCTGGGGGATGCAGGATGGAAGCCAAGGACCCTATCCCAGAAAACTGTGCACAGACATAGAACTCTGTCAACAGTTTGGGGCTTCCAGGCCCCTCTGGCACCCGTGTCCCTCCCAGGGGCAAGCTGGGTCCCTCTGTGGGGACCCCTTCTCCTGGAGCAGTGGCTGGTCTGAGGCACTGACCGTGAGGCCGCTGGCAGCGATCTCAGGCAGAGTGAGGGTGGCTGGGGTGGTGAGCCGGTTTCGGGCTCTAGTCAGCTGCAGCATCACAGCGTCCATCAGCTGGGGAAAGGGGACTTGTCACAGTGGCTGTGAAGGCAGCGGAGCCTAGTCCTGATTCCAACCTCTTCCCCACTCCCCAGCCCCCACATCAGAGAGCGACAAAGTTACCGCAGCTCCCAGCTTCTTCCCTGGGGGTCTCAGGGCCTGAATAAGCAGGAGGCTCGTTAAAGATTCAGGTAATTGGGCTCTAGCTGGGGGTGGGGGGCAGGACATCTGCACTGCTGACCACCCATTTGGAAGGTCCTACTGCATGGGATCCTGGGTGCTGATCCAATGGGGAATGGAAAGATCCCGGAAGTTAGTCCCAGGGGCATGAGGGCTTTGTGGATGGGGGTACAGGCAATGAAGGAACTTAGAAGAAAAAAATCTAATTCAGCTTGGGTGCAAGCAGCCAGGGAAGGCTTCCTGGAGGAAGCACTGGGACTCTGATTTGGACCCTTAAGGTGGGCAGCAGCACCGTTTTCACAGGTGAGGAAACTGAGGCTCCAAAGGGCTAAGGTCACACAGCTAGGAACAGTGGAGCCATCTGGAACTCAGCCCTTCCTTCTGCCATGGAGCAAAGCTCTTGCTCAAATTCAGAGCCCTAGTTTCCACTGCTTCCAGCTGTTCATCCAGCTGTTGCTGTGGTGCTGGGGTCACCTGGCTCCCAGGAAAGGCAGAATTACTGGGTGGAGGTGCAGGGGCTGCACCTTACACCCCACAAGGCAGTCATAGTTCTGAGAGGGATCTTAGTCCATCTGATTCCAAGTGTTCATATGTGGACCCAGAGGTCCAGAGAGGGTAAGGTGAATCACCTGAGGACACACAGCAAGTCAGGGGCAGAGCTAAGAAATGAACCCAGGGCATCTGGGCTCACCTTGTCCCTCCACACCATATGAATTTACTTTGTTAATAACAAAGGTTTTCTGTTGTCCATACTAACACCTGCAGCTACTGTTGACTGAGCACTTACTAGGGGCCACTTTACCTGCGTTGTCACAATTGGTAGTCACTATAGCTTGTTCCCCTTTTACAGGTGAGGCTACTGAGGCAAAGAGTGGCTAACTAAGTGACTTGAGGTTGCACAGCTCATTGTGGAGGCCCTGGGATCGTATCTGAGGTCTGACTCTGGAGTCTGGACTGTGAGCCATTCGACTGGCTGGATGGATGTGGGTACACTGAGAGCTGAGGGGTCAACCATCAGCTCCACCTGAGAATGTAGGGGCAGAGCTCTCCAGGGGCCTGGTCAGGGAACCTGGCTCTCCTGTCCCTCGGGGCAGCTCACCTTGAGGACCTCTGCTCCCGTCCGGAACTGGTAGCTCTCATCCCGGTTGGTGAGGAGGTAAATGGCTTGGCTCACGTGGTTCCTGGCATCCTGGATCTGAAAACAGCACCCAATGGGTGGTCAGAGGGCTGGGCCTCGGCAGGGAGAGGTGCTGCCTTCAGAGCAAAGGCCTTGAGGTGGAAAAAGCTGGTTGCCAGTGAGAGGGAGGGGGCAGAGGCCAGGCACAGTCACATAGGAGCTGCTAGAGAGCATAGACTTGGTCCCCAAGAGCCATGAGAAGCCCCTGGAGGCTCTCAGCAGGGAGTGATTTGTTCAGGGTGTCCTACACAGAGGACAGGCTAGGCTTTGGAGATCAGGCACTGCCCACCCCAGCTGCCCTGCTGGAAAAAACACCCTCCCAGGCTTGCTATGGCTGCCAGTCCCCACAGTGGTCTGCCCCTGCCTGCCCTTGTGGCCTGAGCCCTGGACAATGAAGGGCCAGGTCACCTGCTGCAGCTTCCACTGCTTGTCCTCCCGGAAGGCGAAGTGCAGCAGCTGGTTGTTACGGGGCGTCTTCAGGTTCACGTCCTGCTGGGCAAGAGCGGGATAAGCTGGCCAGAGGGACGCCCTCCTGCTTTTGGCCACTCTGAGCCCTTGAGCCAGGCGCAGAAACCAGGTGTGCGCCGCAGCTCAGGCCTCAGCCACTTCCTGGGGCAGAGGGTCTCAACACTTTGGCCAACTGAAGGGTGAACAGGGAGGTCAGGAAACAGGAACCCAGGCCCAAGAGGAACCACAAAGAAATGAAAGGGAAAAAAGAAAGGGGAAGGTGGCCTTGGCTGGGAGGAGGTGTGTGGTTGTGCGCAAATAGGGAACATTTGTACATGCCAAGGGACAAACCGCCCACCCGAGGAGGAGAAGGAACTTCCTCCATGCCTTGGCATCTGGCACAGGGTCAGGTGCAGACAGAACTCAGATGTTGGCTGATTCCACTTTGATCTGGGGCCAGCCTAATCCCTGGGCCCAGACTCCAGGTAGGGTTGTCTGCAGAGCATCTGCCCCTTCCTGCACCTCTCACTGAAGCCACACACCAAATCCCATGAGCAAGTTAGGGGGGGTCATTGTCATTTTAACAAATAAGGAAACTGAAGCCCACAGAGATTAAGGATCTTGCCCAGAGTCACGCAGCAAGCTGGTGGCAGAGCTGAGATAAGCAGGAGGACCCCCATGCTCTTCCCCACAGGCTCCTGTGACAGCATGAGAAGGGGAGAGGGGCCGGGGAACTCACCGCCTGGCTCAGTGCATCCCCTTGTAGAGTCAGCACGCCCTTCACCTGGTCTGTGCTGCAATATGTGTGGGTCAGAGCAGGGCCTGCGGCTGCCCCCTCCTACTACCAACCCTCCCACCAGGCTGCCCCTGGCTGTCACAGGATGGTCCAGCCTGTCCCACTGCACACCCTCTGGACATCAGAGCTGAAGTCAGTCTGCAGGGTAGGGCTTTGGCCGTGCCACTTGACCTAGAGGGTATCTCAGGTGATTCCCTTCGCAAAGAGCCCATCCTCCCATTTCCACCCAGCCGGGGCTCACCCACAGCTGCCCAGGATGAAGTTCTCCTGCTTGGTGGGCCCCTCGGTGCCTGAACCTGGCAGAGTGAAGCGGAGAGAGGCCTCCTGGGGGACAGAGAGGAGTGGGGTAAAGTTCACCCACACCAGCCCAGCGCTTCTTCCAGAAGCCCCACTCCCAGGGCCCCTCCCCCACAGCCTGAGTTTCAGGTCCTACCTGAGCTGATACTTGGCTCCTTCCACATTCCCTGGGAGCCTACTGTGTGCCCAACATGGGATATAGAGCCGAGAGATACCCTCCTAGCTTGGTTAAGGTGCTTGGATGTGGGAAGCAAAGTCAGAAATGACAGTAGTCATGGCAACCCACAATTCTGGCCTTACCAGGCATTGCCTGGACATTTTGGGTGACTTGACGGGCTATCTTATCTTCACGACAGCCCTGAGGCTAGTACTGATATCTCCTTTTTGCAAAGTGGAGACCCAGAGAAATGGAGTACTTGGCTGAGGTCGAAATGCTGAGTCCTTCAGATCTGAGGCTAAATGTCACAGTTCCAAAGGAAGCCTTCCCCGACCCCGGGCTCAACCCAAGCCCACCGCGCTCATAAAGCTGCTTGTAGAATTGGGTAATTATCTGCTGGTGCCCCCGGCTAGATTCTAAGTCCACAGAGGGCTGGGCCTGGTCTAAACACAACGCATTGCGTTCACAGCCGGCGCTCGGGCGGCAGGCACGGGAGGCCGGGGCAGGAGCCACGCTGGGGGAGGATGGGGAGGGTGGGGGCCCTCAGAGGCCCGACAGACGCGTTACCTTGAGGATGTCCTGCAGCTGCCTCAGCACGGCGTGCACCTCGTCGTGCAACAGCCAGCGGAACTCCTCCTCCTGCGGGGACAGCCTCGCTGTCAGCTGTCCCGGCCCGCCGACCCCCACCCTGCCCCGCCCACGGGCCTCACCAGCACCGCCCGCTCCGCCGTCGTCGCTGCCATCACGGTCGCCATCGCCGCCACTCGCTGCCCAGCGACGGTCGTCACCTGCCCGCCGTCCGCTCGCCACTCGGTCCGCAGGCGGAGCCCGGGCCCACCCCCCGCCGCCGATTGGCTGCGCCGGAGCCCGCCCCACCCCCAGCCCGCGACGCCGCGAGCGCCCTGGAACCCGCCGGCACCGGCCGGCCGGAGCAGCAGCGTCCTGCGCCGCTTCCAAGGCTGCTCTCTAAGCTGGAGCGCTGTGGCCGCTCGTCCCGCCCCTTTCCTGCTCTTATAGGGCGCCGTGCTCCGCTTGCACTCATCGATTGGTCGGCAGGATGGCTTGCTCTCGCCGCGTCCGGCGATTGGTGGACGGGGCAGCTTGCTTCCGCCGGGACTCGCCACCAGCCCGCTAATTCCGCTGGTCCGGGAGGGGCCACCAGACAGTCTGGCGCTGTGCCGATGAAGCTGTCGCTCCGCGCCAGTCCCTACTTTTCCCTCGACCGCGTGGAGCCGGGGCGCGAACCACTGCCAAGGTCACAGTTGTGTTACCAAGAAACGTTTTATTTTGCTTGCAGTAGCTTTTTGTTAATTGCACAAAATCATGTTTTGTTTTTGCCATTTAAACATTATCACACAATCCTATTCTGAAAGACAAATGTCCATTATAAACAAAGCAAAAATAAAAATTCACAACCTTAATTACCTAGAAGATTTGTCACTTAAAGGTTTAAAGGAAAAAAAAGGGGTAGTGGTGGAGAGCTTTCATACAAGCTTTTTCACAAGTGTCACATTTTCTCCTTAAAAGGGAAGGCTTTCAAAACAAGGGTGAAATAGCTTAAACAGAAATAGTCATAGAAAGGAACTTTACAGAATTGTCAACAATATTAAGACAACATTGACTACCCAGTTTCATTACAGCATCTTCCCCCACCCCCACCCCCCATGTCCGGCTAGGACGAGAACAGGCTTTATATTCAGACAGAAAAGAATCCAACATCTCAGTGAAATTAACAACTGTGCCAAAAACCACTGGCATCTCCCCCGCCCCCTCCCCCCACGTCTTCTGAGATCCCCTAACCTGGGTTCTGATCAGCAGAAAAGGGCCAAAGCTGTGAGGGGGAGGGGCCCACACCAGCGTGGCCACCTCATTCTATTAACATTGTATATTCACTATAAATGCTGACCTTCTGCACAGTGTTAACTTTGGAAAATTCAACCCATGCAGAGGATGAGAACACTGACATCCTTTAGGTGACTTCTCCTTGTTCTTATGCCACATTCCAAGCCCCTCTGGTCCCCCATCCAAGGAGAAATGCTAGGGTCTCGAGGATGTCTTAGGTCCACCTCTGAGGGTCAGTTAGCTCAGATTTGGTCAGGCCTAGCTCTCCTCTTCCCTCCCGACAGACCCTGGGGCCCTGGAAGCACCGAAGACCATGCTGCTGGCTGAAGTGAAGACACTCATTCCTGTTTCAAGAGCTGAGCCTAAGAAATGGTCATCGTTGGTCAGGCTGGGTCTGGGCCAAAGAAGGAACAGACAGAAAGAAATACTGTCTCCAAGGGAAGAAAAGGGGGAGAGTGGAGAATGGAGAAAGGTGGGCATGCAGGGGACTTGTGCAGGGGCAGGCTGGAGAAGATGGGACTGATGTGAGGGGACCTGGGTCAGAGTGGCTCTTCAGAGCCAGGTGAAGTGTCTGTAACGGAAACAGGAGGGAGCCCCACTCCCCCTCCCTCTTCACTCCTCACTTGTGGCCCTCAGGATCCCCTTTCCCAAGGGCTGGAATGCAAATCCAGATACAACAGCCTGGTGAGGAGTGAGCTCCCTACACCAAAGTGAGGAAGTCTGATCCCAGCCCAGGGCTCCACAGTGACGGTGACTTCTGGGACAGGTGCTGAACAGCAGCGAGAGTGGGTTCCTGTGAGGCTCACCTAGAGGTGGGCTGGCTGCTGCTCTCCCTGGAAAGTCAGAGCCCTGTCTTTGCTTGACTTTGCCAATCTTTTTTCAGCTCACAAAGGCATTTATGGAGAGTTGGTTGCACACTGGTAGCTTAAACAGACAGTCCTCATCAGCTGGTCACCTGAGGTTGGAGGGCCCATGGAACCCTCTGTTTAGAGTCTGTGCTGGCTCATCTTGGCCCATAGCCTCTCTCTGTGTGGGATCCAGTGGGGCATGGTTGACAGAACCACAGCCTCTTCGCTCCGAGGGAAGCAGTGGGAAAGCTTCCAGTTCTCACTGCTGATTCTAGTGCCTTCAACTGGAAGGGGTCTGAGATAAGACAACTTGGAAGAAGGAAAAAAAAAGCCAGGCAGCAGTTTCTGGGCAGCTTCTATCCCGGGGTGTGGGGTGTGTGGGGTGTGTGTGGGGTGTGTGTGTGTGTGTGAACACACAGCCACCTAGTCCAGGGCCAGTGCCCAGCTCAAGAGCTTTCCCACAGGCCAATCCTGCTGACATCTGTCCCCTCTCCAGGACCTCCAGGGGAGGAGTGATGCCGTGTGCTGTGCTGATGGCAAGTCTCAAAGTCTGTATAAAAGGAGATGGAGACAGGCGGACTGGTCCAGAGGTAAGTTCCAGGACCCCAACCCCGTGTGAGGAAGAGGAGGTCAGAGGGAAGACTAGGGGGTGGGGTGGGGTGGGGCTCAGGCTTAGTGTATATAGGCTCGGTACACGGCAGACATGTCGTTGTCAGACTGGTCCAGTGCCTTGGCTCTTTTGTACACCTGGAAAAAAATGACATGGGCTCAGTCTAGTCACAGAGCTGACTCACAGACACAGATCTGCTTCCTGGAGGCAGTCCTAGACGTTGTTAGGTAGGTAGGTTCTGGAGCTCAGGCTGTCTGGCTGTGAATCCTGGATCCTCCACTAACTCGCCTAACTTTGGACAAAGTGCCTCTGCCAGCGCTTCTTGATTTTACAGGGGTGTTACTGTGAGGATTAAATGGAGTGAGGGATGTAAACTGTTCAGAGGCAGGGATGTAAACTCAGCATTGTTAGTAGTGACAATCAATCATGTCTCTTCCTGCTGAAGACACTCCGAGGGCTTCCCATGTTATTCTTTGGGCTGCTTCCCTGCCCTTCTCTCAGCATGGCTGGCTCCTTCCCAATCAGCTCCGAGGCCTTACCTGCCTCTCCCACCTAAAGCAGCGGCTGCACCACTTCACCCGGCCATCTCTTTCCTTTTACTTTTACTTTAATTCTAACCTTCTGCAATTCTTTTTTTTTAATTTATTTTAAAATTTTTATTGGATTTTTTTTTCAGGAGAAGGTAATTAGGTTTATTTATTTTAAATGGAAGTACTGGGGATCGAACCCAGGACCTCATGCATGCTAAGCATGTGCTCTACCACTGAGCTATACCCTCCCCCCTGCAATTTTTGTTTAAACATTTCTGTGCTTACTTTGTGCCCCTTCCATTTATGTAAGCTCCACAAGGAAGAGAAGGGGCTATACCCCATGTCCCCAGAGCCTAGAATTATAATTACAGCTACCCAGAAGTACTAGGTGAATATGAAAGAGTGTGAGAAGAATTAAAAAGCTGCATTTCCCTCTTTTTTTAAACATAGCTCAGTTGGAGCTACCATAATTGATGTCTACTACAGCTCAGGTGAAGCTGTCAACTCAGAATGAAGGCTAAGAAAAGACCTTTTTGGATTAAAAAAAACTCAGTCATTGCCAGCAGACCTGCATTCAAGAAATGCTAAAGCAGGTTCTTCCAGCTGAAAGGAAACAATACCAGACAGAAATTCAATTCTTCATAAAGTAATGAAAAGCACTGGAAATGGTAAATTAGAGAAATATACAGTTTTTTCCCCCTTAATTTCTTTAAATTACATGTGGCGACTTAAAGCAAGACATTCCAACACTGGTGGGTTAAAACAAAAGCAAATGTAACACACAGGACATCTGTACCCTAAAACAGTGGTTCTCAACCTGGGGTTATTCTGCACCCGCCCCCGAAGGGCATTTGGTAATGCCTGGGGACATTTGCTACCAACTGAGGGGGTGCAACCAGTATCTAGAGGGTAGAAGACAGGGATGCTGCTAAACATCCTGCAATGTACGTACGGCTCCCACGACAAAATGTCAAAGGTGCCCAGGTTGAGAAATTCTGCCTTATAGGACAAGGGAGGGGTAAATGGATCTACATTTTATGTAAAGAGGTCCAATCTAGCATGTGAAGTTAAGGATGAATACAGCAATCCCTAGAGCAAAGATAAAAGAAAAATAACACATTGTTCAAAAACCAATAGATAAAATGAAATTCTAAAAAATATTCAAATATCCCAAAAGAAAGGAGGAATAGACAAATAAAAGCCAGAGAGGACAAATGGCAATCAAATGATAAAAAACAGTAGCTCCAAATCCAATCACATATCAATAGACTTCAAGACAAAGACTAATGTCAACAGACCAGTTAACCTTAAGATCCTGAGCTCCAAACAGTGGAGAGTCTAAACTCACTACCATCCAAAGGGCCAGAAGGCGCCACGCTCCACAGATAAATTAATAACCAAAATGTCTGTTTCCAAGCCAACAAATCCTGTAGAGTCAGGACAGAGGCAAGTGGAAATCACCTCACAGACAAGCCCCAATTGTAGACTGTCTACAACAAACACACTTTAAAAATACAGGCTGAAAGTAAATGGATTAAAAAAAGATGTACCACATGGAAACAGTAAGCATGAGAAGGCTATGAAAATCAGACAACAGATATCAAAATAAAGATCAAGATGGACATTTCATACCAAGAAAAGGGCAAATTCATGAGGAAGACATAACACTCATAAATGGCTAAGAGTTTCAAAGACATTATGTGCAATGGACAGGATTAAAGGGCAAAACAGATAATCCCACAATCGTAGTTGGAGATTTTAACAGCCCTCTCTCATAATGGGAAGAATCAGAGACAAAGGTCAGTAAAGACGATCTGTAAAAACACTACCAACCATCTCGACCTAAGCGATGTGTGCGGAACACTGCACCCAACTGTAGGACACGCAGTCTTCTTAAGTGAACATGACACACCCACCAAGACAGACCATCTGCTGGACCACAAAACAAGTCTGAATCAATGCAGAGTTAAAAGCCATACATAATGTGTTTTGACCATGAGATATATTATAAATCAATAAACATTAGATGCCTAGGAGAACCCTTCACGGTTTTTATTTATATTTGATACACTTTTAAGTAATCTACAGGGCAAAGAACTCACAGGGAAGTAAGCATGGCTCAGAAGGAAATGTACAACGTTGGAGAAGGTCTAAATCAATGACCTAAGGTTCCACCTTGAGAGACTAGGTGCAGAGCAAGAAAAGCCAAAGCAAGGATACAAGGAAAACAAAGGGAGGACTGCCGGGACTTGCACCACAGCCTCCTGCAGTTACCTCATTGGCTGCAGCTGCCATAGGAGTTGGATGGTTAACGGCATCACCCAGCGCAATGGCTAAACGGAGATCCTTCTGAATGTATTTCAGGTAGAAATCAGGCTTAAAATTGCCTTGTAGGATATCTGAGGAGGGAAAGTCATTTATCAGAAGAAGTTAAAGGATCCTAAATAAGAAACTACCTACAGTACTGTCAGGGCACAACACCTACCATTTCTTCCCCCTTGGACACCCAAGAGACAAGTTCTCGGCCTGTACTCTGCGATGCCATCTGCCATTTCCCTGGACCCTCTTTGACCAGGGGTCTGGACTGACTGGAGACCGTGCATGTGTCACATACAATGAGCCTCCCAAGAAGACACTGTTCTGTGACAGCTGCCTGTCCCAGTTTCCCAGCTCCAATCAAAAACACAACACAAAGCGAGAGCCAAAGCCAACTTACTTTGGCACTTCTGGTCCAGGAAGATGCTGGCCAACTGTCCCTGATTGAGGATGTCCAAGAGCGTCTGCTGGGACTGGCCTGTCACTTGGGCCAGGGTGAGCCCCTCAGCGATGGTGGCCATGAAGCTTCCCTGGACCATGTTCACGATCAGCATCATCTTGGCTGCATTGCCAACCTCGCCTGCCCAGGGCAAAGCATCACGGTCACTTCCTAGGAATCCCGTGGAGAGGGACTTTCTGCCCACCCTCACTCCTGCTCGGACCCACCTCTACACCCAGGGGAGGCCCCGTTCACCTGCCCCTGACAGAACTGGCTCTGACCCTTCTGGCTCTTCCTCCTTCCAGGCACTGACTGTGCAAGTCAAAGGAAACCTTCCCACAGGGGCCCCAGGCAGAGGCCGTCCGGGACTGACGCTGTCATCAGTGCAGTCTAGAGGGGATGTAGCCCACCCAGCCTCCAGGCCTGAAGTGGACCAACAGGTGGGCACGCATGTTACCTAGGAAGAAGGAGGTCTTCCCCATTGCCTGGAAGCAGCTGCTGCAGTCCTCATACAAGCCCCTGTCTCCGGCCGCTAAGATCACCAACATCCCATCATTAGATAGCTGCTGATTCCCTGAGACCGGGGCTTCCAGAAAGCGGCCCCCCCTGGATACAATCACCTAGAAAGGAAAGTCACAGCTTCTGGAGCCCTTGCCTCTCACAAGAGTCTTGGGCAGGGAGCATACTGGGGTGGGTGCAGCTGGCTGTCCACACCAAGACCCAAAAGCTGCCACTTGTGCCAAGGTGCTGGACTAACACTGTGAGGGGGTCAGCAGACTGTCCTCCAAAGGACACCTGCATCACATGCAGTAAACAGAGAGAAGCTGGGGTGTCCTCGCAGGCTCCCGTTTACGTGGAGTTTCTTACAAAGACCCAAGATCATACCCAAACATGACCATGCCAAAGGCTTGGCTGACCACACCTCCTACAAACACTACCCTTCTTCAACTTCAGCCACCCTCAGAACACACATGGGCCACAAGTCACTGCCCCTTCACCTGGGCCCAGCAGCTCAGGAGGGCGGAATACTCTGCTACTGTCAACTGCAGAAAGGTGCTGAACCCTAAAGAGCCCTGCTGGCAGCTACAGGGACCCGACGCCTGTCCCAGCCAGGAAACATCTCTCCTTTTATAGCCACTCAGACTAGCTGTAGCTTTGAAGGTAAAGAGTGAGGATAGGTTAGTCCCAAGGCTACTGGGCTCTCCTCTCCTCTCTGGCTTTGGCTCTGGAGTAACCAAATTGCCCACACTTGAGTGTGGTCAACCTGGGTCCTGGGCTCCAACTGAAAGGAAGCTGGAGGGCCAGCCTGAACGAGGCTGCTACCTGGGCGAGCTCGGTGACTGTGTCAGCATCCACTGTCGACATATCCACGTAGCACTTCCCAGGGCGGATCCCCTGCAGCACACCACTGGGGCCCAGCACCAGCTGTGGGGACACAAGGGAGAAGCAATAGCCCAGGCTCCCAGCCAGAAACCCAGGAGCCCCTTAGACCTCAGGTCAGTGTCCTGTTGATTTTTTTTAACTCATTTCTCAAACAGAAGCTAAATACTAAGGCTGAAAAGGGAAGAACGTGTAAATAAGCAAGGGAAAGAGGAGTATTTATGGTATGTTCCCATTTATCTTCATTAAAAATCTCCCATTTAAAAGATGGGACCTCAGTATTTATTTATTCTTTTGGCTTCTTTGGATTGACTTGGATTAGTCTAGACATGAGTTTAACAAGATGACTACTGCATTTGAGCTTCTAAACATACAAATACAGCGATAGCTAAACATAGGAACTTGGCACATGGACCAAAGGCACACTCAGCCCCACAACTTCCAGCTCAACAAGAATACATGCGCCAGTCAGGAACCATCTCAGCATAGACCTCAGGGACCCTAGTCAATTTCATCCTTTGTTCTGAATTAGGACACCTGCATTCGGTTTATGCAAATACCCTTCACAATAGGGGATGGTCCCCAAATGGGAAATTCAACCCCCCTACATGCAGACACTCACTCAGTTAGCAGGGGAGAAGGGGAGGAGGCCAGCCAGCTTTTCTGGCCACAACCTGAGACGCTGAGGGGAGGGAGGGGATCCTTACGTCCTTGGCTGCCTTTGGATCCGACACACAGGCAAAGGTGATGTCACAAGTTGAAACGACTTCAGCGGGGGTTCTTCCTAGGCGGGCCCCCTCCTGGATGAACAAATCACACTGCAAAAGTCACAGATCCTAACGTGAGCCGCAGGCAGGGCACAACACACACACCAGCCAGGCCAGAGATGCGGTGCCCAGTCCTCCTGGTTGGTCTTCCAAAGCAGGAGGTTGAGGCTGGGAGCTGGGGAAATCAGCAGGCAGTATGACTGTGAGGAAAGTGGATGGGGGCCCCTTAAGGGCAATCTTGTGTTTTTGCATACTTGATGCCTAGGACAATGTTCAAGGCTCTACTTCACAGTTAAGCACAAAACAAGTGTCTGCTGAAGGCTTCCTGAAGGAAGAACAGAATGTGGATAGTACTTGTCCTTAGCCCTGTGGCTGTCTTGGCTGTGGCAAAACCCTCCCAGCACCCTGTGTGCTGGGAGGCAGGGCTGGGCCTGAGAAGCTGCCATCCCTTACCGAAATGTTTCCAGGGGGTCTAACGGCACTAACTTTTCTTTTCTGAAAACTAAAATCACCTAGAACATCCCATAACAAAACATATTATTAATATTTTGGTGTATTTCCTTTTTCTAAAGGCATTTAAAAAAAGTATTTAGAATAATTTGGACCTATTCTTTTGTATCAATTTTTAATATTTTATATGACTTACATTGATTAATATTGTAGTCTTTAATAATTATTATTTATAATGGATGGCTGCAGAATATTCCATCAAGAGATATACCTTAATTTACCTAATGGCTCCCCTGTAGTTCATTATCTGGCCCGCTTTTAGTCATAAATGACCCCAACAAGTATCTTTATGTACAATACTTCTCCTCTATGTTTTGAATTTAGGTCTCTGTAAGTAGAACAAAACAGGCTCCAAAAAATGATTTTAAAAAATGTAGACAGAAAGCTTTCCAACGGGATTGTGTCAATTACAGTGATCACTGGCAAGGTCTCAAATCACCAGCACTGGGCACCTCATTTAAAAATAAGTACCCAAAAATACATTAAAATTTTGTTCTACTTGATTTAGCCACTCAATAATTGCAAATTTGCTTACTATATTTTGATTACTCCTGATTACTGAACCTCTTTAATTTCTTTATTTATGAACTGTTTCCTCTTTGTGAGCTATTTTTAAATCTTAGTGTTATTAAACTATGTGTTTAGTAAGAAAATTCACTCCTGGGTTATGTATCTGAAGAACACAAAAAGACTAAATTGAAAAGATATACGCAAACCAAATGTTCATAGCAGCACTACAAAAGCCAAAATATGGAGGTGATCTAAGTGTCTATCAATAAACGAATGGTTAAAGAAAGAGATGGTGTTCACACACACACACACACACACACACACACACAATGCAGTATTAGCCACAAAAAAGGATGAAATTCTGTCATTTGCAACAACATGGATGGACTCAGAGGGTTTTATTATGCTTAGTGAAGTAAGTCAGAGAAAGACTAATACTCTATGCTATCATTTACATGTGGAATCTAAAAAATAAAACAAATGAATATGCCAAAACAGAAACAGACTCACAGAACAAATCAGTGGTAATCAGTGAGAAGGAGGGGGGAGGGGCAAGATAGGAGTAGGGGATTAAGAGGTACAAACTACTATTATAAAATAAATCAGCTACAAAGATATATTGTATAGCACAGTCATTCTTTTATAGTAACTTTAAATGGAGTATAACCAATAAAAATATTGAATCGTTATGCTGTACGCCTGAAACTAATGTACTATTGTAAATCGATACTTCAATAAAAAAAAAAAATAGAAAAATACACAAAAATTGTGTTAGGGTAGTGAGATTTCAAGAAATTTTTAAAAATACAAAAAATTTTAAATTCTAAAAAAATAAAAAACTAGTTGACGTACCTTTCAATTTTATTTTTTTATTTTTTGTTGTGGGGAGTATTATTAAAAACTCTTCATCCTTTTCTTCAGTGACTTTGATTGGTTTTAGGCTAAGATCTATGTTAATATTTAATTTTGTTTTCTTCTGGTTTTTTGTTTTGAAAAAGAAAAAAAGAAGGTAAAGCAGTAGAGCTATCTGACTCCAAAATCCCAAGTTTGTAATTGCTTCGCTCTACTGCCTTCCAGTCAATTAATGCAGAAAGAATGGCAATATTTATTACAATTAGGCTTTTCAATCAAGAAAACAGAATAACCAAGGGCATGTCTACCAACGGGAAATGTACTTATAATGCAAACCCTTGGATCCTCCCGGTGTTTTGCAACTGTGCATGCCTACACGTCCTGGTTACTCTGGCCCCGAATCACAAAACATCCTGCTCCAAGATCTCACTCCTGACCGAGGTCCCTGCAGTGCCTACCCAATGCCCAGCACCTGAAGCCCCTTCCCCTAGGCCCTCTCAGCTCTCCAACCAGCTCCTTATTCTTGAAAAGGACTGTTTCAGCAAAGTGAATTTCTTACTTTGTTCAGAACATTTTTGTTAATTCAAACCCACCAGCTCTGCTACCTCCCATAAGCAGTTACACCTCATTTCGGCTGTCACCTCCCTGCACACACGGGACGCTCACCCTGTCACTCACAAATATATGCTCAGCCACACCTTGTTCCTCAAGAGGCTGGTCTTTTCTTGGTCTCTTTCTTTGTTCCTGGCAAGTTCAGTTCTTTAGTTTCTGGTACTCAGACTACAGTTCTTCACCTTTTCTTGGATGAGAACTTAATGGGAGCCATGGCCTCTCTCCATTACAAAGATTTGAACATTTGCAGACTTGGAATTCCATTTCAGGGCATCCATAGACCCCTTGAAGCCATGGATCACCTTAGGTTAAGAATTTCTAAACCTGTCCTGTCCAATATGGTAGCCACTAGCCACAGGGGACTGTTTAAATTGAAATGAAATAAAACTTAAAATTCAACTCTTTAGTTTACTAGCCATGAATCAAGTGTTCAAGAGCCACACGTGGCTAGTGGGTACCACATAAGGCCAGTGCAGGTAAAGAACATCTCCATCACTGCAGGACGCGCGACTGCACAGTGCTGCTGACACGACGCAAATGACAGAACATGGTGCAGCCGTTAACAAGGACGAAGCAGACCTATTGATATATACTCCCTATCAATGAATTCATAACACACACACTCACACACACACACACACACACACACACACATTTGCATGTGCAAGGAGAAACCTAACAGGTTTTCTTTTCCATTACATATCTCAGGCAACAGCAGAGAGGGGGAAACTTCCATTTTATTCTGTATCTCTGGGTGTTTTTAAATGTTTAAAACATCCTTTACTGGTTTATCTACATCCCTACCTGCCTGAGCTAAGAGCTTGGCTTCTACTCTCTGGAGCAGAATGCTGATCAGAGACAACAGGGAGATTCCTGTCCTCAGTTACCCCAACCCCAAGGGTCAAGGCTCCAGCCGCCCCACCCGACGAGCACCGCCCTGAATGCTTACTTTCTCGGCAGTCCGGTTCCAGACAGTCACTGTGTGACCCATTTTTAGCAAGTTGGAGACGATGCCACTTCCCATGAGGCCAAGACCCAAAAATCCTATCCTGAAAAAGAGAGACTGATCAGTTCAAAGTGGCAGGGACAGGCTAAGAGCCTGAGTGATACACAGGCTCTGCTTCCTCATAAACCCAGGGTCCGGGATCTCACTGCAGACCACCAGGAACCCCACTCCACAGTATGCGGACCCCACAACTGCAGAGCCAGTGGTAACGCAGGGTGCAGCTTCTCGTTATTCCACCACTGTTTACCAGTGTTACATTATCTTCAGCTGCTGCAGTGGTTCCCGATCAGCCACCTTGAGCGCTAGGCCTTCAGATGCCCATTTAAAGGACATCGGGATCCAAGACAAGAAATGGGAGCAGTGTGCGGAGCCAGGATCCCAGCACTCACCTCCCCTTCCTGCCTCCACACCCCACACCACCTTTGCACCCTTCCTGCTGTCAGCAGGGGTGGGTCTTGCTCCTCATCTTCAAACCAGACTGAGCTCTGAAACCAATCTTTCCCTGTTCTCACTGCAGGCCTGTTATGATCCTTGTGACCAATGCTCTTGGGTGGACAGTACATCTGCTTACCTCCACCTCCTACAGCTTGCCCCTTCCTGTAGCCTCCAGAACCTGGGAGCTATGAGCTGCTTCTGCTATTTCTACACACTTCTGTAGATGAGTTTATCTTGCCCAAGCCTTTCTTGGCTTTTGCACTTCTTCATCTCTCCTTTCACGTGACATGGCTAAACAATGCCTCTTTCTTCATTTATTACATCGTGTCCTTGTTCATCATGTTCTTGGGTTTCTCTCAGCAACAATATCCTCCGCAGCTGCTCCACTCTGACCTGTGTTATTCCTTCAGTATTTTCAGTCTCCCGGGAGTCACATCCCCAGCCACCTTTGCAAACTGGCTCGTGCACTTGGAGGCTCCCTTAATCCCTGTTGTAAGACGCACTCTCACTTTCTGTCCCAGCCGGCTCTAGGTCGTCTGAATCAAATGTTGACAATGGAACCTACCACCTTCCCCACCAAATGGCACCCTTGGCCATTAAGTTTTAAGCCAAAGCTTAAAAATAAGCAGGTTCATTCATCGTTACCTGGGTAGTGCAAGTTTTCCCTGTGATTCTAAATCATGACAGACCAATTCTCTTCCCTTTTCTTGGTGTTCCAGGAGCCCAGCAGACCTGGGGATGAAGCTGATGCATTTTTAACATGGCAGCTGACAGCGCCTTGTGGTATCCTTGAGGCAAGATGGACAACGTGGACCAGGTGGACTGGGTACAGTGCCGCTGGTTTGCTTCACAGTTGACGTCTCACTTATGTTAAAACAGGGTTTGACTAATGGGCGACAAAACCTGGGAGAAAGCACTGGGACTCTGTCCTCAGCCCAGAGCTGAACTTTTTTTTAAACCAACACAATCCTCATTAATTTAACGAGCGACACCCATCCTCTTTTTTTAAATTTTATTTGTTACTAAAAAAAATTGTTTTGGCAGGGGGAGGAGATAATTAGGTTTTTATTTATTTATTTTTAATGGAGGTACTGGGGACTGAACCCAGAACCTTGTGCATGCTGGGCACACGCTCTACCACTGAGCTATACCCTCCCCCTACCTTTCTTTTATTAGCACATACATGCCTTTATCTTCCTCACTCTACAAAGGAAGTTCACTAAATGTAACTGGTAGAACCAGTGATTTCAACAGCACAAAAAATTATGTATAAAGTAAAAGACACACTGTTTTTAGCCTGAGAAATAACTGTACAGAAGACACAGATGGGAAATTCAGACTTAGCTATGTTGCTCAGGAGAATGCTCCTTCTTTAAGAACCCTTTCCATCAACATGACTGTGCAACACAACTGGCTGTCAGAGGCAAGGCAAAGGCGAGTGCGGAGGCAAGCTAAGGCCTGGGGACCACAGGCGAGGCTCCCCCACCTGCTTGGGTGGGGCAGATGGCAGCAGGCAGGTACACAGGAAGGCCTGGGAGGCCACAGCAGGGAGAAGAGGGGAAGGCAGGACAATTGGCTTTCTTCATCTCTTACCCGCACCTGTCCCCACCAGGGCCAAGGTCAGGGTTTTCATCATAGTTCTACAAACCAGTGGTTCTTAAAGTGTGGTCTCCTGACTAGCAGCAACAGCGTATCTGGGAATTTGTTCGCCCCAGACCTACTGACCAAGAAACCCTGTTGAGTGGAGTCCAGCAACTGGTGCTTTATAAAGGAGGAAACTTCCAGGCGATTCTGCGGCACAGCAAAGCCTGAGAACCACTGACTCAAGTGTCTCCTGCTTGAAGACTCAACAGTGAGCATGAAGCCAACTACACCATACATTTACAGGGCAGCTCCTGTCTCCTGCAAGTCAAATTACTCCCAGGCAAATCACTAAGAATTACAACTATCCCCCCCTCTTTTCATTCAGTCCCAGCAATGGCTGGGACATACTCTTAGCAAGCCCCCCTGAGGTCACCCCACCCCGCTCAGCCCCAGCAGAACCAGAGCTACAGAAGCCTTTTCATCAAAGGTCCTACTTTTTGTCTGTGGGTGTGATGCTGCCATTCACGGCCGTGCTGTCTGCTGCCTGGATGGAGGTGGACCCAGTCTCCTAGGGATAGCAAGCACAAGTCGTCAGGTCACCCTGACGTGTGAGGCCCCAGTGAAAATAAAAACGGGAAGGTAAGGAACCTACATACCTCTTCACATATTTTCAACTTCTTTGTGATTGCCTGGTAACAGACAGCTGGCTATTAAAGAGGGAGGGAAAAAACCACTTACTAAACTGACCATTTAATCAGTCTTCATTACAATCTCCCTATTAAGGTTAGGCCTAACGTGGATGTTAACATCAAAAACTTATTTGGTGTCCAATTATACTCAACTCCAAGTGACACATTAGAAGGTAACATGCATCACCTCATTCAGTTCTCATGCAGCTCTGCAAGGTTCTTCAAGTCTTGAGTCTGGAATTACAGAGCTGGTCAGCATAACCGGGCTTGGAGCCCAGATCTGTCCAACTCCAGAGTCACAGATTATCAGCAGATTCTACCAGGGCTCAGCCTCACCTGGCAGACACCTCTCCAGGGCTCATGGGAACTGCCTCCACCAGGCAGCACTGGCTGCCTCGTGGATGGCCCACAGCTCTTGAGGTTTGGTTTCTGTCCTAAATATCTCAAGGCAACCACCAATGTCTCAATCACACAGCCACTGAGTTTTAAGTTTTTTGGGGTTCGTTTTTAATCTTAACAATGGCTGATTCACGAGTGGTCCTCTATGTGTCTTGCTCTGGGCAGCGGTACAGGTGGAGTCTAACTTTTCAGACTAGGAGAGTAAGGTTTGAACAGATCAGCACCCTGCACTCAGGCCAACCCCTGACCAAGGATCAAGAACCTCAAAGAACAACTCACCTTCTCGGTTTGGCTGAGCAGGAAGTGATGGAAATGAGGGTCTGCATCTTTTACAGGCTGAAACCAGAAAAATGCTTAAATAAACAAGTTATCTTCCACCAAAGGTTATTTCCTTCGACCTGACAACTGGCCTCTCCTCTGGCTGAAATACCTCTGGGAGCTAGGCTCATTCTTCAAACTGCCTGGAAACTCATCTCCTATTGTTGGTCTAAGCCTTTTATAAACAACGCCCAGTCCAACTAGAGGAAAACTAGCTTCAAGTGGAAAAGAATGGATGTTTCTGCCAGGTTGGTATATAAATTACTCCTAAATACTGTGTAAAAATATTTTAAAAGCCTACTAGTATTTTTGAAATTCAGCATTCACCAGTTCCTTCAGATGACCCAGTAGACCAAGCCAAATTCTCAGGACTCTTCCCCACTCTCGGGTTTTTGGCCCACTTGTGCTTGGTGTTAGACCCTTGAGTGTCTAGACTTACTGAGGATTGATACTGACAGAGATGAGGTGGGAATGACTGCAGGACCTTCAAGGGCTTTTCATAAGCATGCGTAGCACAGGGGAACAGCGTATCCACACCAAGGATAGGACAGTGTGCAGCCACCACCAAAGCTGAATACACAGTGAAAAGGTGTTTATAAAGTATCAAGTGAAAAAAATCTGCAGAATGATCCCACTCTTGTGAAAACCAACACTGTTCCCAATAGTAAAAACTGCACGAGTGTGTTTATATGAATGATGGTTAAGTGGGTGCGCTGAAGGGTCTGGGGTGAATTGTATCAAACTTAATGGTGAGTACCCCAAGGGTGGGATCTGTGCTTTTTACTCCATACACAAGAAAAGGGAGAAAAGGGAAAGCACACAGTCAGGCCAGGAAACCAGCTCCGAGGCAGGCTTGTCCTGGCCCACGGGAGAGCTCATTACCTCGCTCACGGTTGGCTGCCATTTAAATGCGGCCATGGGTCCAGCCATCATCCCCTTCACGGTACTAGACTCGGGGATGGTGAGATCCTACAGAGAAAAATGCAGATCGTCAACACGCTGTGGCACCTCAGGGGCAGATGTCTTCCTGCCTCAATTGGGGAGCACCTCCTCACCGTTTTGCTTCCTTTGGTCACACTCCACCCCAAACTAGCCCTAGCCAGCTCCATGGTCTCCCAGGCACAGCCCTGATACTGTCCATCGGGAGAAACGGGGCAAGTCCTAATCAGCAGAGTGAGCCTTGCTCTTCTCTGATCCTGAAACAACAAATGTGTTCTTGTGCCAAATTTCACAAGGATGGAGGTAACCAGAAAGCCCAACTGTGGTCTGTAGTGTGGTCAGCAGGTCACAGAGAAAGTTCCTTTTGGCAAATAATGAACATTAAGAAACCAGTACTGGTTTCAGAAGGTATCCACGGTTATCTCGAGAAAAAAAAGCTAAGAAAGCCACATGGTGCAAGAAGAAGAACTGCCCAATATTTTATAGCTGTGAAGTGACAAAACCAGACTTAGAACCTGGGGTGGTCAGGAGCCAAGAGCCCAATGTCTCCCCAGAAAGAAGGAATGAACTGTTTGGGCAGGAGAGTCAAGAGCTCAGTGGGGCATGTTGAGATCTCCAACAGACAGCCAAGTATTAGTGTCAGGAGGGCCACGGAGGCTGGAAGACAGCAAATGCGGAGAGGGCCACGAGGCCAAATCTGCGGCAGAAGGGCAGATTTGGAGCTTTCTCTCTAGACACCTGGCCCATGTAGAGATGCTCAGAAATACGAAGAGGCCTAGCGAGTACTGCCCCAGAGAAGTTTCTGGCAGGATGGACATGCTCTGTGTCTGTTCTGACGCAGTGGCCACTAGTCAAGTCACTACGGAGCACCTGCTGTGTGGCCAGTATGAATGAGAAGCCGGATTTTAAATCAGATTTAATGTAAGGTAATTTAAATGTAAATGGTCACCACTCTAGTGACTAAGGCCACAACAACAAAATGAGAGTAAGGGGAGAAGACAGCTCTCCATCCAGCACTAACCACATGCCTTGACTCCTGAGTCCTTGCTCTCTGCACAAATCTGGATTTTAGGAGAGCCACGGAAGTTCTGCCCAGGTGATTGATGTCCAGAGTGGCACTGCTCCCACACAGTCTAGACACAAACCCAGCCTTTGCCTTCCCGCATGTAATCAACACCCTTGCCGTCAAGGTCAGCCTTGTCTGGTAATCCTCACAGGACAGGGGATTACAGCCCAGAAAGGCAATCACCTAGGGCTCTGTCCAGTTATCAACCAGGCTACTGCACTCTGCTTCAGAGAGGAGCTCACCAGCCAGATGACAGTTACCACAGCAACACACACACTCTTTACGAGAAGAGTCTCTAACGGTAAGCCCGGCAGTGGCCCCTGGGGGCGCACTGAAACCACCACACTCACTGCACAACGGGCTCCTGCCGAAAACTATAAATGCTCAACATTCGTCCAACATGTATTGTTGCAGGCACTGTCTTACGTGCTTTGCTTGTGTTACTCATTTAGTTCTTAGAACAACCTAAGAGGCAATGATCAGACAAGGAAACTGAGTCAAAGGTAGCTGGCCAAGGTCACACAGCAGTATTGTCATGGGTTCATGACTCAAAACTCAAGGCCCTCCCCCTAACCTCTCCTTTATACTTCCCTTTATCCAGAAAGAAGTGGTTTCTCTCCAGGGCAAGCACAGGAGTTGGTGGGATCCATGGTTTAAGATACCAGACAATACACACTGGGAAAACAGTATAAAACCTGACAGCCTAGATTCCTGTGAGTCCCCAGGAGATCAATTCAATCAAATCGAATCAGATCAAATCCCCTGAAAAGCTTTCCTGCACTGCACCGGGCAGTTTCTAAACTTTCTTGCCCTTTGGCTGGAGGTTCCCTGCGCTCACAGGGACCGGGCTGTCCCCACCACTACGTTTGCTCTCGTCTGCACCCTGTCTTAGGTCATCTAACAGCGAGAAGGACCTTTTCTAACGCAGTGGTTGCACAGTGGCAGCTGACAGGCTGAATCTAGTCCAGAGAGGTGATCCTTTGGACCTAAAAGTGTTTTAAAAATTTGAATTAGCGTCTAACATTTAAAATTAAACCACTTCACTTAAAAAATCCGTACTTCCAGCTTCTCTTGAGAAAAACCAGACAATTTCGCAAAAGTTGGCTGGAACCCCGAGGGAGGAGCGCGGCCTCCCCAGATGTCCAGTCGCTGCCTCCCCTAATGCTCTCAGCTCAACCTCCAGCTTCAGCACTCTCTTCCCTCACCTGCCTGATCTTGCTGGTGTCTGAACTTGCAAGTCCTGATCTGATGCCTAGCGTTTCATCATGGCCTCATCACCCAACTGTCTGTGCCAGCCATCTTGGCTTCTAACCCTCTGATCCTCCTCTAACAACCTTCGCCTGTGTTTTGACAGACTAACCCTTCCATCTCAAATTTTCTTCCCTTGGCTTCTAAGACACAAATCTTTTCAGGAAGAGGGTGAGAGGCATGTTGTTCCTGCTTTCCTTTCCTTTCCTGGCTCTGCCCAACCCTGAGCTATGGCATTCTCTCTGCAACGCCACCTCCCGCCCTTCACTCTTCTCTCTTCTTGCTTTCCTGAAAGACAAAGCTCATCGGGTCTCATGGATCCAACATCCTCTCCAAATACTCACCCCTACATCCACATTTCCATCCCAATGTTACTGGAGGTCTCCCTGGCAGTCTAGACATCACTCCAAATGCATCACACCCGAAACAGAACTGGTCCTCTCACCCTGTATGCCAGCTCCTCTCCTTACACATCTGTGCGGAAGAAAGGTAGCACCATTTCCCCAGGGACAAACTGCTCATTCATCTCCCGTATGTAACCAGTTACCAAATCTTATAAACTCTTCCTCTGAAGTGCCTCTCACACGGTTTCTTTCAATTTCTGCTACCACCCCCCAAGGACAGCTCCTTATGAATGCTCACTGAGGTTACCCTCCTCATTGGCTTCGAGCCTCTCTTCTCTGCCCTCCATGACTCCAAACACACAGCTTGGCACACACACTGCCACCTCCACAACCAGCTCAAATCCCTGCATGGCCCCATATCGGCTCCATGATGGTATAACACTGCTTAAATAGACCTCAAGGCTCTTCACCATCTAGTGACAACCTACTTTTCTCTGCCCACTCTCCCTCCTGTCCTCTCCCAGGAAGAGACTGCGCACGCCAACAATAAGCCCACGTGGGCTGTGCCCTTTGTCTGTGGAATGCCTTCCCTCCTTCCTTGCTCAGTCCTTTCCAGTGCCGGCCCTTGCAATGCTGGCTCACAAGGACCCTTCTGCCCTGACCATCTGGCCGAATGCCCGAGCCTCGCGCTCCTGCTTCATGCCCGTGTGTCCAGGCCGTGCCCCTCCCCTGGTCTGCAGAATTCTCTAGGGCAGCGCTCGGCACAGGCCTTGAATCTATTCAGTGAGCTGAGGCATATCGCAGAGCTCAGCACTGCCGTATACAAAGGAAAGTCACTAGTCCCAGAAGCTACAGAGATAAAACAAACCTTCTCATCCTTTGGGGGCCGACCCCGCTTCCGGGGACTTTGCTCCTGGGCTCTTTTTAGAGGGGACTTGGAGCCTCTCTCTGAGGAGCCTGAAGACACCCGCTTCTTTCCTTCTCCCACGTTCTTCTTCACCTTCCCTTCAGACAGGCTAAGCTTGCGCTTCTCATCACCTGAGCTCGGCCTACTTCTCTCCTCACTGGAATTACGCCGATTCTTGTCATCAGCAGAATTGTGGGAAGATGTCTGAAAGTTTAACAATAATAATGATAACCACCACAACAGCCGCCACCGTGACTACCGCTATTTACACGAGCCACGCCCTGTGAGAAGTGCTTTACATGCATTATCCACACAACAACCCTAGGAAGTAGGCGCTGCTGTCACCTCACTTACATTTGGGGAAGCAGATTTTAAAAAAAAGAAAAAATCAAATCACTCGCCCACAGTCCCAAAGCTGGATTTACACCCAGGCGGTGGGTCTGTCCCAGAGCCTGTGCTCCTGATCTCCATGCTGTAAAAGGGAGAGGGCCTGTGCCATACTCAAAAGCTAAGATACTTCTCCTGGGTCCAAGCGACTTTCCTAAGAGCAACAATTTATTCCATAAAGGTCAGCCACATGCATGGAGTTTCAAGTTGATTAGCAAAACACTGATACCTTAGAACTGAAGTAGCTCTCTCTCCACTGGCACTTGGTAAGAACAGTTTCCGGTTCGGGCGACATTTAATCCATTAGTTACTACGCAAAAATAACCGGGCTGGAGTCGGCATGAGGTGAGAACCGCGGGGTCTCTTACCTGGTCTTTCCCTTTGGCTCTTCTGAGGAACTCTTCTACGGCGTCCACAGCTTGCTGGAATCGCTTCCCCTTGTTAATCTTTATCATTTCCTCCTTATGCGCATGATACGGCTTTAGCTGTTCCACTTTGATCCAGGCACTGGCAGAAAACACACAGAGAGAGGATATGTCCACACTGCCTGCGCCAAAAAGTATCAAAGGCCTCACCCCCGCAGAATGCAAACACCCATTTGGCTTCACTGAACTTTGAAACAGGCCTCCCATTTTTCTCAAAACATGCTACTGACCACCCTAAACTCTTGAACCTAAAGTATGTTTTCCTGAAACAAGTCAAGACAACCACCACCAAAACCAGCAACGTCCCAATAAGATCACTGCATTGCAGGTTATTTCTGCTCTCATCCACCAGCCTCCCACGCTGGGCCACATGCCCCCTTCCACTTGCTCAGGGCAGAGGGAACCTGCAGGTGCGCTCCCACTCTTACCACACAGCACACCTGCCCCATGTGGATCCCTGGGGATCGGTCAGGGCACCTGGAAGCACAGCAACCACAGCAGCATCGCTGCCCGCCTGCAGCCCGAGGCTGACTGACATCCTGTCCATCACTGAGAGTCTGCGATGCTACCAGGGCTGAGGGCGACAGCACTGTAAATCCTGCTGCTCTTAACAGACATCTGCGGCCTCGGAGCCTACATTTGTTCATAAATGACTGTATCCATGGCTACTGAACCACACAGAACATGTGACACGTGGTTTGGAACAAGGGCAGCAGCCACTAAAGGAGATTTTTAAAAATAAGCTTCTGCTTGTGATTGAAGGTAGAGGAACACACTCTTCCAATTTTTAATTCTGACCATCAATGCATAACACACAAAAATTTAAAAAAAGCCATCAGCTGTCAATTCTGGGATATCTAGCCTCCCATACTAACCTGCACAAATCTGCCCCTGTTGGCTTCTGTGGTCTCCCTAAACGACATTTAGTTTCCAGAACACCAGCATAAAGGGGAGAATTTTATTGGCTTGGCAAGGTAACAGTTAATTTACAAGTTTTAGTCTGTAATACTCAGAGGTTTCACAGCATAACCTTCAGGAAAAGTGGGTCAGGTCAAGGACATAGAAATTAGCTATCACACTAACTTAGAGTTTCTTCTTTTAGACAAAGATGGAGAATATTCACTAATAATAGTAAAAGAGCTAACTTCTGTGCATAAGAAAATAGTGCTACAGACCCAGCAACATTCACCTGTGGTTCAACTGGTGTGCTAATGTTTGTGACGATGGGTCTGTACAAACACAACCTCTGGAACCATCAGTCTGCAAATGTGACTGCACACCAGGACTAGGCATGCTACCCCTAGGTAAACAGCACCGGAGAGAACGAAGCAACGAACAGGGACTCAGATGCTGGTCTCACTGCACAGAGCTCCAGTGATATGAGGTAAGCAAGTTCTTCTAGTGACCAACTCATCTTAAAGTCTGAAATTTGACACAATAGACCCAATGGGTCCAGTCTACAGGGAGGAAAAATGGAATTAAATTCTCACCCCAGGTTATTTAGCAAGTGCATTTACAGTATTTCTAAGGAAAAACCACAAGAGCAATCAGATAAAATGCCAGACATGCCCTGAAAATAAGTCAAACTTTCAGATTAACTGGCAGCTCCGAGGTGACGCAGTATCAGTGATGAAGCTGAAAGACCCACAGCCCTTAGGAGAGGCCTCTTCCGTCTCTGAGCTTCAGGTCCGAAGCTGAGGCCTGCACATGACCCCAGAACAAAACAGACAGGGTGGTTTTTATGGAGCCCCTTGAGATGGGACGAGAGACTAAGAACCCTGATCCCTGCCTCCCTCTTCCTCACCCCCTCACACTGACCTGATTCAGAGTCAGTGGAAAGGTGAGGACATCTGTGGATGAAGCACCAATAAACCCATGCCTATCTTTTCACTGAAGGATTTTAAGTGGATTACTAACTTCTGCCCAGAGAACAATAGTCAAAACTCATTCACCCCAAAGACTGGCATTTCAGATGTGAAAATGAAATTTTCTTCTCTTACGACCACCTTTGAAGAGTGAAAACAGTTTGCTAAAAGAACTGATGGTATAAACAGGACTTCAAGAATATAAATGCAAGAAATGTTAATCTACTTAAGAAATCAACCTATTGTTGGAGAAACATCCTATCACATCAGAAAAACAATAAATAAACAGCAAGCCCACCAGAGCCCTAGGAGAATGACCTCTTGAAAGCAAGACAAACTGAAATCCACTTTGACCATCTCAATAATTTCTTCTCCTAAGATTATATTGCAAAACCCTCTATCCTTACAAATGGTATGCTTTTCAGCTGGAGCTTCAATAATGTCCCGTTCCCCATCCACTCAGGCCCATCAGCTAGGCCTGGCATGCGACTGGTGCTCAATAAGTAATCACTGAGTAAACGACACCTTCCAGGCACCTTCGGGCGCGGCGGGGCGGGGATGAGGGCTGGATTGCCCAACTCTGGGTTAAACATTGTATGGTTGTAGTGGTTTTTTGTGGTTATTGCTGTTGTTTGTATGTCTTTTTAAAGTGACTGTTCTGTTTCTTTCCTTGATATAAGCTGTAACTTGTGACTTCCCTCTTAACGTGCTCCCAATGCCTAGATAGAGCTGTACTTTTTCCAACCAACTTGCCGTGGGCTGCGAAGACAGAAAAATCAGGCTTAGTCAAGTTATGTCTAATGAACACGGCTTTGCTTCTATACACAAGGAAGTAAATTACACACTGTAGAAGTGAATGACTGAAAATAAGCTAACTGGCAATCAGTGAGCTCACTCTAAAAAATGAAATGGAAGGTCCCTTAATATATGTGGCTAAGTGGGAAACAGCAAGATACAGAGCAGTGTGTATAGTACACTAGCACCTGTGTAAAGACGAGGGAGAGGAACACCTGACTTCCTGGTTATGCACAGAGCATCTCTGGAAGGACACGCCACAAGAAGCCAGTATAACTGGATGCCTGTGGGCCAGGAATGGGTCGCTGAGGGATGAGGATGAAGGGAGCTGTTTCAACGGTTTACAGCTTGATTGAGGGGGAACCATAAACATTAATTAGTTTTTAAAACAACAAATCAACAATCAAGGCCTCTGCTGTTGCACATGGGCTACTCTGACTGCCCAGAAGTTGTCCCCCATGACTTCCTTGTGTAGGTTTGCTAAGGTGAATGGCTACTGCCTGGCTGCTGGTGTAACTGCACCTGTAACTCGGCCAAGAGCAGCAAACCTACCCGGGTATTCTGACACATCTCCTACCAGTGCTTCTCATTTGCGAATATAAAACTCCCACTAAGCCACCCTCAGATTATGCACTCAGAATGAATTTAGAGACTTCACGTTTTCAAACACTTCCATAACTCTGACTTGCTTTCCCCTGAAATTAAAGTCAGACCATGTAGATGTCATATTCATAGACGTGAACAGTCTCAAACACCCTTATATATGTGACTTAGACTTCACACAGACACAATGACCTGGACAGGAGGGAGAACACAAGCGAAGCCCACAGGTGAGAACGAGGACTGGGTCAGGAGACATGCGTCTCCACCTGGATTTGGTGAGTAGTACTAGTAAGTAATTTGTTTGTCTCCTGCACCCTTAAACCAATGAAAGAAGCTGGGGATTACTGAGGTGTTACAGGTCCAAGTCTAAGCTGTTCAGAAATCAAGACACAACAAAAATGCAAATCAAAAACCAAAACCACCAAAAAAGTCACAAAACAAATAACTAAGCATTTCTCAGTTAACTTTATGCAATCATTAGAATACGGAAATCAACAAAGACTTGCAAATAAGACAGACTTAGAAACTTTTTGTTTCCAAAACTTGGAAACATTCCCAAATGCTGGATAAGCTCTCAAGCCGTACTGCCAGCGCCAGCGTGGCCGGTCACTGCTTTTCATGCCAGTTTCTATGATTCCTGTGCACGACACCTGCTCGTGGAGCCCACAGCCACAGTTACAAAGGGCGTCTCCTGCCGCTGGCGCTGGGCTGCAGCGCTAACTAGGACAGCTGCTGTCCCGCCCTGGCAGAGGGGCACCGCTGGCTCAGTCCAAGTGCTGGAGCAGTGGCCCTCACTCTCCGCTTCAACTCTCCAACCATTACACAGTATTGGATGCAGGGAAAATGGGTCAACCAAGTGCCAGGTGAAAAGAAAAAGGGACACTCAGATGGTTCCAATCTACTATGCTTCTAATTATGAGACACAGATTTTTCTAGAAGTTACTTTGGTACTCAGACACCTCACGACCAGCCTGTGCAACTCTGTACTTGGCTTGATGTAACAAGTACCCCCAGCTGGGACCCTGAACATCTTATCACTTAAATTCTTAAGTTTCCTGCCTCCCAGTTTCTACATCTGTTGAAAAGAACCAGAACGACCACCCTGTTTCCTGAAAGAGCTGTTGTGAGGATCCGGTGTGAAGACTGCTACAGTAACTCTACAGCAGTTACGTGGGATTTACCCATTGTTTACTCACGGTTTTCTTTGAACTGGTGTTTCTGGTGGTTTTTGAGCACCTGCAAACTAAATGAACTCCTTCCATTCGCCATCCACAGCCACAGATGAAACTGGTAAACCCTGAGCTCAATGTCTACTCTTATGGGCAGCCACCTGTCCAAGGTGGGCCCTCATGTGCCTGGGACTTAATCCTTGGTTGTGGTCGCATGGTGGATTTGGCAAAGTTACACAGAAGTTATTTTCACCTCTGTATTTCCACGAAATAGAAAATGACTGTGGGCAACTTCATGTAGCCACCCAGGCTCAGAGAGCTAAACCTAGCCATCTTACTAAGACCTTCCCCTCAGGGGGCCTGGCTGGGAAGGTCTAGTCCTCTTCTTCTTGTGAGGAAGAGCCAAGTCGGGAATGAACTACGTTGCCACCCTGGTGACATCACCCTGGTCCTCTCTTCCTAACAGTGGAAGGTCAACATAATTTGCTACATGTTTTGGAAGAGGAGGAGAGAGAAAAATCAGGTTTCTAGAAGACTGAAATCACTGTTTATCTTAAGGAGCTAGCTTTTTTACTCTTTAATAAAGGTCCTTGCTTAAAAAAACAATCACACCTACTTTTATTTTTCCATAAGTAGCATGTTGGTTTTGAAACTGAACATCCCTGATTGAATCCTATGTTCCTCAGGAACAGAGGAACAGCCTCACTGGGTCAGAACATGTCCACTGAGGTCAAGGCCCAGTGACCAGTGAAGCCTCTACCACAGGACATGCCAGGAGCACATGCCTCTCTCCCTGCCATCAAGCCTCTTCTGTAGCCACTTTCGGCTTTGCCCTTCACAAAGTAGTTTTCATCCCTAAAAAGTCTACTTGCATTTCCTGCCTAAACCACCTCTTAACTGTGCCTCATAGAGTGCTCCTTGTATATGTCCTAAACACAGTCCCACAACATTTATTCTGCTCACAGTGCCCCTTGTCAAAACATCTGAGGACTTATGAACAAGTCAGTGTTTATCTCCTGAAGGCCACTTATTATTTCATCACTTCTGACCGTCTTTGCTTTTTCACACTGAAGAGCCCTACTCTTCCACCTGACTCAGTCCCCCCTTTTCTGATCCTGACTGCTTCCATCAGATCTCGCTGGAAGCATAGGCTAGACAGCACATAGTACCCCTGATGAGGCGTGGCGTTTTTACAGAAAGGTGGAACAATGTAAAAATAAGAAAACAAAAAATATTAATAAAAACCAAACCAAACCAAACAAACAAAAAAAGGGTCGAACGATGTTTGGTTTTGTGTTCAAAGCCTTTATGGTCAAAAGAGCAGAACTAGCTGACATCCTTAAGAATTTTCAACTCTCAGATGACTTTCTTTTCAAACAGTCCCACCATGGGAACCCCACCCCACCATGGGCAAGGTCGGTCTGTCTCTCTCTGTCTGTCTGTCTGTCTGTCTCTCTCTGTCTGTCTGTCTGTCTGTCTGTCTCTCACTCACATTTTCCTCTCTTAAAGCCACCTGCTTCTTATCATATTTTTTCCTTTTGTAACAGATCTATGCCCTGACCTGATGTTGGTTGAACACCTGCTCTATGCCAATCAACACCATGAATAAGTGATGCTACTTCCTCATAACTATGACGTGGGGAGTGTTATCCCCAAATGCGGATAAGAACACAGAGGCTTAGAAAGGTGAAATACCCAAATTACACAGCAGGTGAAATTGGTTATCTGAATGCACATTAGTCCGGTCACAAATCCAAAGCTCTTTCCCCAATTTAACTGGCTCCTACTGAATAATCTAGAGTTTACCTTCAGATAATATAAAGATTCTAAATAAAATATGCCTTATAGAACAGATAAACAACAGTTTCTACTGTATTGTACAGGGAACTATACTGAATATCTTGTAGTAACCTACAACGAAAAAGAATATGAAAACGGATATATGTATGGATATATGCATACATGACTGAAACATGATGCTGTACACCAGAAACTGACACATTGTAAACTGACTATACTTCAATTTAAAAAAAAAATTATACCTGCCTTAACACTGATAACTAAGAATCCTTCTCCCTTTAGAGAAGTGCTGTAGATCTTTGTTGCCTTTCACTAAGGCAACTGCTTAGCCACAAAAAGATAACATGTTGTTAGTCCCCTGGCAACTTACGGCTTTTTATGTGGAACTCTATCAAAGAGATTTAAAGGCTGAAGACATTATATCTAGCAGTTACTGTGGATCCACTTGCTTATGGCTCTCCCCAAAGAACTTTAGTTAGACATCACACCATCACCACCAGGTTACTTTTGCTTCCAGGAAGTGTATCCTTTTCACTGGCTTCACGGGTTTGCCTGGTTGAGTGCTGAGATTCACTCAGCTCCAATTTTCTGTGTCCTATCTAGTACTTCTCATATACAGGGAACATAGTTTACTCTTCTAACCTTCCAGCATCTTAAAAAATTATCATAAAAATGCAAAAGCTTTCAGGCCTCCTGCAATCTAATCAATTCCCTACTTTCTATGAGTTCCCACTGGTGTTTCAGACTTGTGTACTTCTTCATTTAGGTAACCTAGCTGGGCCAGCCACGTTGGCTCTGTTCTCCCCAAGCACAAGCTCTTTACCTCAGGCACGGAGGCTCTCTCCTTCCACACATCCAACTAAACTCCCAGTGCTTTCCAGTCTCCCCACTGGCCATCCACCTTCTGTCTTTCCTCCAGAGTTTGATCCAAAC
Organism: Camelus ferus; assembly: GCF_009834535.1. Taxonomy (NCBI): domain Eukaryota; kingdom Metazoa; phylum Chordata; class Mammalia; order Artiodactyla; family Camelidae; genus Camelus; species Camelus ferus. Next base: position 15,934,143 of record NC_045713.1, read on the forward strand.
CCTGTCTCTCCCACCGGCCTCTCTAACCTGGATGTTCTCCACCGATGTCTCCTTGTTCTAGGTCCCTTTAGTAACTAAACGCACCGCTTATTCTGCACCTAATCCCACTTGAAATGTTCATACTTGTCACCAGAGTTCCTGGAAGACAGGGACCATATTTGCTCTCCTGGAAGTTCCCTCTGCTGTCCAGCAAAGTGGAGTGTGGCTGCACAATCAAGAACTTGTTCTGTGCATCCAACCTGTCTTGCGAAATCCATGGCACTATCAGAACATTCCCTCTTCCAGACTGTCTCTGGCTCTCACAGCTCTGGGCCAGTGACTCCCTTGAAATACAGCCATCAAAAGGCTGCTGAGCTGGTATGTAACAGAGAACTGGGGCTAGGTACATCAGTATATGTGTATGGTGAAGGCAGACATGCCATGTCACCTCTAAGCCAGGATGAGCACTCTGACAGGTAAACCTGCCAGTGAAGAATACTGTTTGTAAGAGATATTCCTATGGAATATTTTACATCACTTTCTAGAAACATGTATTTCAACTATTGGTATTAGGTTTATCAGAAAAGTCACAGACACTTTTCAAAGCCAAAGCTACATTTTCTCCTAAGAATCATAAACAGAAACACAACTACTTTAAGAAAGCAAACCATCTATCTAGACCCAGGTAATCAACTTGCTGGAGTGATGAGAAAGCTAAACACACCACTGGAAACTCAAGTAAATTCACACTCCTTCCCTCACTGTGACTTCGTACATGGCCTATCAAAGAATATCAAATTAATAGTCCTGATTTCAATCCAGGATGGATCTGGTTAAAAAGCTTTACTGTTACAATGTTAGGTCAAGTCATCTAGCTTTACAAGAGTAAGGTTACACAATGACTTTTATTAAGACGAATGAAATTTTAGCTTTCTCTCTATAATTCATGCCTAAGCCATAACGATAAAGAACCATTAAAAGAACCAAATCTGACCCTTTTAAAAAGAACTGCCTGTAGAGTTGGGTAGAGATATGAGAAACTACCTCGATGAGATTATCATATTTAGAAGGCGGTGAGCCCTAGTTCCCACCTGACTAGCACTGTTATTGGCCCCAGGACAGCTGCACAGGACAATCTGTGGGAGATAAGAATAGCTCCTTTTATTTAGGTATGAAGCCAGAATGACATGCCATTCTTACAGACTACAATAAGAGTGAACCAGGATCCCTAGAATATTCACAAAGCAGTTGCACCCAGGGCAACACCCAAACAAAGGGACAGTGAAACTCGTGGTGAGCACTACTCACTGATCTTCTGTTCCAAAAAACTTTACAAAGAAGCATTTCTTTCCACGCGGCTTCTTTAAGTCCTTGGGTGGGTTAACAATCTAGGGAATAAAAGGGAAAGAAAGGTTTTTTCCCATAGCTGTAAGTTGGTAAGAAAAAGAGAGAAATAAAACAAAAGGAGAGTATCTTAAGTAACAAAAGAAAACCAAACCCAGGGCCTAGTTTATGTCCAAATCTGGTACTTTTCCACTGAGATAATGCAATACATGTATGCTAATATTCTAGAAGAGTCCTACATCTATCATCCACGACAGTGTTTAGTGGGAACAATATTCCTTTTACAAGAATGACCATATTTTAAAAAGTTAAAACTAAAACCAACTTCATTATCCCCTGCAACATGGCCCTGTCATCACTAAAGAAATGTAGAGGACACTCTTAAAAATATTCCTGGGCAGGAAGAGTCGAAACAGGTAACAGTGACAAAGAATAACAACTGAGGCACTGAAAATGCCATAATGCAAAGAGACAGCCTAAAGGCATTTCCTGGGCTCCTAGCAAGAATATAAAAACAGAACATTTGGAAAGCTATGAGGGATTGCCTCATGCAAAATGTGGAATGCCAACTTCTGCAAAGATGTACTGGAGCAGCACATATGGTAAAATGGAAAGAAGATTTAAACTTAGTTGGGACAAAAATACTTTGACTTTTCACTAACCTACATTTAGATTTCTTTCTTCCTGGAAAATGTATTTTCTTCTCTTCCATTAGATTTAGATGCAAAGCTAAATTCACGTTAGAATGGATTTTAAGGGTCAAAAGAGTACCACAAGCCATTTCTGATTCGAGAAATAATTTACTGCAGATTAAATGACCTGGTTTATATTGCATTTTCTAAATAAACTGATATGAGAGAAAAAACATTCTGAGTGTTATCTGAAAAGGCCCAGTTTAACTCAATGCTAAAAATTGAGAGGATTGCATCTTAACACGCTCTGCCTCCTCAAACCCAACTTCAGATGTCTTCCCTTAGTGCAAGACACTCACCTTTCCCGGCCAAGGAGGATACCGGCCGAGTTTCCCCCTAGAGAAAACACAAACAGTCAGCATTTGCCCTGGAAAAGCCAGTCCATCTCCTTCAACCCACTCAACATGCAATTTATTTTCCTAAATCTCCACTTGCACCCTCAGGTGCCAGAACAAAAGCTGGCAACCAGCAGTTCTTAATGTGGCTTCCACAGCTGGACCCAAGAGGCTGAAACCCTTCAGAAATAAAAAGCAAAATTGTAGACTTATGTGCGTAAGGTATGTGCATTCTTCTGGTGACAAGGAATACAGAAAAAGAAAAAACCATGAAGAGTCGTTTGTCCAGAGCGTCCTCGTGACAAGACGGGGGTGGGGGGCAGTCTGCTCTGTAAACACAGACTTCCCCTTACAAAGTCTGGTTTAATTCACCAGCCCGGCTTTGACAAATGCTAATGGAAGCCTTTCCTCTGGGTCGAGAAATGAGCTACGCAGCTCCAGGGAGGCGACGACAGTCAGTCTTCGTTCGGGCGGTTGTCTGGGACACAGAAACAGACCACGAGAGGCACCAAGGAGGCACTGGTCACTGCTCAGCCTTCAGTAGTAAAGGAGAAGTCCCCCCTCCATTTCTTCACAGGGCAGCGCCAACAGTCCGGTTTCGACAGCCCCAAACAAGCCGCCCGCACAGGTCGCTTCCACTGCAACGCGGGTTTCGATGGGCTTGCCCGGACGAGATGGTCCCGCGGGCTCCCAGGCTCTCATGCTTTCCCGGGAGCCCCAGTGAGACCCCGAGGCGAGGACCGGGCGTCCGCGGGAGCCGCGCGGCGCGGGGCACTGCTCTCACAGTGGCCGCTGGCGTCCGAGTCCGGAGCGCAGCCCTCCCCGGGCGGCCTCGGGACTCAGAGCCGGGCCCGCCGCGGCCACCCTCGGCCTCAGTCCCCCGGGGCCAGGCTGCCCCTTCCGCCCGGCGTCGTTTCCAGCGCCGGCACCTCGTCTCACCCTCTATCTGCGACCTGGAGCGCATAGAAAGGCAGCCCCGGGGCGGGCCGCGAACCCTACGCCCAGGGAGGCAGCTCTTCGGCGCACCTCGTTCGGCCCCGGCCGCCCGGACTCACCACACCAAATCGCCGAGCCGCAGACTCACAGTCGCCATCTTACCACCCAACCACCGCCGACGCACGGGCCGCCGGGAACATCAGGTCGCCGCGGCGCCGCCCATTGGAGTGCGCCCGGCCACGTGACGGGGGCCGGCCGAAACCAGCCACGCCGTCGCCCTGACGTCACTGCGCCCGCCCGGGCTCATTGGCTGACCGAGCGGCACGTGACCTGGGCGCCGCGGTCTCCGCGCGCCGGGGACCTGAGACTCCCGGCTCCTTCCCCCTCCCTCCGGCTCGCGACAACGAATGCGCCGCGGTCTGAGGCGGCGGTGATGGTGCGGCGGGCCGAGTGAGCGAAGAAGTCGGTCCTGCGGCCCGCCCCGCCCCCGGACCCTGGTCTCCAGCCCCCTCCCTCTCGGCGCTTCGGTTACGGCGGTTAGTGCCGCGCGGGCCCCGGGGCTGACGGCGTCGCCGCGCCGGCAGCTGCCCTGACGGACCTCGGCGCGGCCTGGAAGCCAGCCTCCGCCCGCGCCCGGGGCCCCGCGTTCGGCGGGCTGTGCGTGGCCGCGCCCGGGGGGCGAACAGGTCCTTCGGAGCGCGCTTTCTAACGGTCGGCATCCGGGGAGCGGCTCTGAGCCTGCGTCCGCCCCGCAAGTTCTCCCGGGGTGAAGTGCTGCTCGCTCCGAGGTCCCGAGTTGCCCGGCGGACGTGGAGCCGGCGTCTCTCCACTTCCTCCTGGGTCAGCGCGGCGGCACGGCCGGCGAGGCTTCCCCGGGCGCGCGGGGACCCGGCCATGGGCCGCGGGGTGGGTCGGCCGCCCGCCGGGAGGCATGGCTCGGGGGCCGGCTGCTAGCAGCGCCGCAGCCCGGGCTCCCGGGCCGGCATGAGGACGGCCACGGGGGAACGAGTGCGGCCCGCGGGACCATAGCCTGCGTCGCGCCGGGGACAAAGGTTCGTGTCTTAGTCGGGACCGGGCTCTTCGCGTAAGCCTTGTTGTAGTTTGACACTTTTAGGGAAGTTGGGAGCAGACTGTTACAACAGGAAGGCAGATGCCGGGCATAGTTTCAGTACGTTAGAACTAAAACCATTGAATGGGGAACTGTGAACAGTAGTTCAGCACAGCGTCTCCCTAAACGTAAGTATCTCAGGTAGAAAATGAGAAAGTGTGAAGGTCCCAGTTGTAGACAAAGAGTCTTAAGTCAATTATTGACTTGACTTAGAACCGGGCTCTTGAGTCATCGCCTGCTTGAAAAGGTAGCAGGTGCACACGCATCTCCCATAGGCGTTTTGTTATTTGGAGACTTGTTGTAAGCGTGTTTTTAGCGACCTGGCTTGTCCGCAGCCTGATTTTTCTTTGGAGTTCAGTTTCCCCAAAGTACACTTAGCTAGTTTAAGAAACTGTCATCTACTGTTTTGTGTTGTTTTGAAGATGAACTGATCATTTAAAGCATATTTAAGTTTCCAGGAAGTAATAAAATTCAACATACTGTCCTAACTTAAAAACTCTTTATTTTTGAGAAATTGAAAGGTATTTTAAGGGTTTCATAAAATATATGAATCTTAAATCAACATCACACTGGACCTGGGGACATTCCCGTTAGTCAGGAACATGGCAAAGAATATATTGTCTAATTATTATTTTGGTAGTTCTAGCCAATGCAATAGGATATGAAACAAAAATAAAACATAATTTTTCATAAGGAAGGGGCAAAATTCTCATTTCTGTGGACAATAAGACAGACTATTTTGAAAAAGGTAAGAGAAAACTATTAAAATAAGAGTTTATTGAAGAGACTAATTACAAAATCAGCATATAAAATTGTTAGTGTTCCTACATTTCACCAGTTTGAAAATATGATAAGGAGGGTGCATGACAACAAACAAATACCACTCCTGGGAATAATCTGACATACAACAGGAGGCTAGTATTTCTTGGATAACATCGGTTTAAGTTTTTTACGTAGGATGCTTTTGTTTGTAGAATACTGTGCTTTTATTTAGAATAATGTTCAGCTCATTAAAATTGAGTATTTAAATGTTTAGCTTTTTAAAGCTTTTTTAGCTTTATTGACAAACCTTGTTTTATTTATAAATCTAAGAATGTTTACATAAAAATTAATATACTTGATTTTTGACAGAATTTCAATTAAGGCATCAGTTTAACAGATTAAATTCCCCTAAACGATGAACTCTTTTTATGAAATTTAATTCCCTTAAATATTTTAACCTGCATTTAAAGTTTATATGCTTGTTCTCTCAGATACTTCAAAATTCTAAAACAGTGAACTTGTAAACTTAAAAGTAAAATCTTTCCATGAACTTAACTCTTGTTAAGTCTGATAAATATGTAAATGTTAGGTCTTTTAAAAGCACACTTTCAAATTTAGTTATATTTCCTTAAGCATTGTAAGTAATATTCACTAATATGTCTGATTCTCTCAAATGTTTCAAATGACTTAGTACCAGTCAACCGCAATTATCATGATGACTATAAAACTTAATTCAAAATCTAAGTGTTAATATGCTATAGGTTTGATTTACTTGTTTTCTAGCCTTTATTTCTATAATTTCTCAGGCCTACAAAGTCACTCACACAACCAAGAGAAGCATTTTTACCATCTAGGTGGATTGAAGTTACACTATCTAAAATTTGGGTCAAGATAAGGTTACATTTTAAAATTACTGCCTGAACAGGGCAGGAACCTATTGCCCACTTCTAAGATGACCTTCCTGCATCCCATCGGTTGGTTAACTTGTAGATTCTCTTCTTATAGTGAGACTTCGCGTTCTTTTATGAATGCCTTCACCTTTCAGCTGGCATTTATTTTCACAACCCAGTGCATCATAAATGTGTCTGGGGGCCTTGAAAATTTCTTTTAGGAGAATTTCTTTAGACATATTAGTGCATGATGGTCTTTTGCACCACCAACCTGTTTTGCTGCCAGTTGCTTTCCTTCCTAATTAGAATTAACTCTTCATTTTTAGATATTTTATTCCCCTACCTAGTCTTAGAGATTACAAATCTTCTGGTTGTAATAGGAAGAGTCAATATTACTTGTATATGAATACACATAATGTATGTGGATATATAGGACATATGTAAACCTTCCTGAAGTAATTCACACTTACGATTCATTTATAATCAAAATACAGTGTGATTTTTGTGGGAACTAGTCAAAATTATTTTAAAATTGATATGAAATAATAAATAGACTAGAACAGCCAAGTGTTACTAGTATTACTTTTAAAAGAAAAAGAATAAAGGTGAATCTTTAAGTTATTAAAATATAATCATAGAATTTTTTAAAATTACGTTGTACTGGTTAAGGAGTCTAGATACTGAATGGGTATAGTGGGATAGATTTCAGAAATAGACCTTATGGTATATAGGACTTGTGCCAAATCAGCAGGGAAAAGAGGGATTATTTGGTGACTTTGATGCTGGGAAGAAACCAGATTAGAGCCTCACCTCTCACCTTATAGTAAATTCAACTTGGGTTAAAGAGTTCAATGTGAAAAATGTGTCTGTAAAACAAGAATGGGTAAACTCTTCTACGAAGAATTATTTGGTTGGAGGAGGAGATTTTAGGCATAAAAGAAATGGAAGAAGCCATAAGGGAAAAGAGCCTAGTTTTAACTGCATTAAAAGTTAAAATTTCTTCTTTCATCATACCTCACTCTATGTAAAATTAAACAGTAAATAACAAAGCAGAAAAAAAAGAGGTATGACAGGTATTACATATTTATCATCCATGTTACATATCTGTAATATATTAAAAGCCCTTACAAATCAATAAAAAAAGCTGTGTTTTTCAACTATTCCCTTAATGCTGGACTCCAGGTTGCTTCTATCATTTTTCATATATAAACAAGACTGTAATGACATACAATTCTTTGTAAACTGAAGAATGTTTATAAATAATATTTTTATTGATGTGATAGAATGTGAGTTTTAAAAGGCAGGACACTGAATTAACATATGAAGCACGCACAGTACATACAGTGTGATTTACATATTTCTATTTTGTAAACCCTTGGAATTCTGGAGTTCACAGTATACTTTCACCATTTCCAAGCAACTTTGAAGGTCTTTGGCGTGTGATAATTTGTCACTTTGCTGAGGCCCAGGTTTGGGTGGTGAGAGGCTGGTGTTAGGAAGTGAGCCCCGGAAGCCCCGAGACACTGGTCTTACTTACCCCCTGAGTAGGCAGTACCTCTGTAAACTGATAAAAACTTTGTCATTGTGAAGAATGGCCCTACATGAAAGTAAACTGCTGGTAATGAAAATAAAGAAGTTTTAAGAAAGATTATTCTCAGCAAGAAGAAAAAAAAGGTGTTGGATAAATTAAAAGAAAAAACCCCCAGTATTCTCGAGGATTCTTTGCAATTCTGAGGATTCTTTCAGACTCTGTCAGCATAGGTTCTCTAATGTCAAGGATCTTGTGAATGTGCATAGAAAAAAGACTGGAAAGAAGCATGCTAAACAGTGATTATCTCTGGATGATAGGATTTGGGGTGCTTTTTATATCTATATGAAAATTTATATGTATAAGATAAATAGTATTTATCAGTAAATGGTAATTAAGATAAATTTAATAATGATTCTTCTTGACAGTGAAATTCTTTTTGACTTAAATCTGTATAACTGAACAGAAAAAAGTCATTTTTACCATCTTGCTCTGACCTGGCTGTTCTTTTCAATGTTAACAGAAGCCATGCAGTGACACCTGCTAAGACTTGTTGGTAGCCATGTCGGAGCCCCACAGGGTCCAGTTCACCTCTCTCCCAGGTTCTCTGAATCCTGCATTTTTGAAGAAATCCCGGAAAGAGGAGGTTGGGGGAGCGGAGCAGCATCAGGACTGCGAACCGGCTGCAGCAGCCGTTCGAATTACACTTACCCTCTTTGAGCCGGATCATAAGCGCTGCCCAGAGTTCTTCTACCCAGAGCTGGTGAAGAACTTACGAGGGAAGGTGAAAGGACTTCAGCCCACAGACAAGGTACGTCCCAGTGGCCTCAGGCTCACTCCGCAGATCTAACACTCAGGGCAGTGCGTGCGAATGGGGCTTCCAGAGGGTGGAAGGAAGCAACGCTGGAGAGGCTTTGGCCTTCTGCACAAAGCAGGCACAAGGTTTGCTGGGTTTTGCCTCTGGCAGGAAGGGATAGAATTCTTTTTAGAACCATTTTCCTGCTTTATGCTAGAGAAAATATGTGATTTGAATTATGGCTGATTAATATGAATAACAAATTTTTAATGCCAAGGCTATAAATGTTACGTGTAAATGTGACCCAGCCCCTGGCTTTTCGGTGCTGGAATTTCATGCTGGGCATTTCGCTCTTCTCAGGGAATCTCACTCAGCCTAATATAAGGACAGACAAGAAAGGACACGACTGCTCATTTCGTCTAAACACAGTAATCTGTATAGCTTCTTTATCTGGATGAATAGAAACCTATTTTTGTGGGTTTTGTTTTACTTTTTTTTATTTGATACCAGAATTGAATTGTAGCCTTTAGGGCTTTTGAGAATCTGTTTGATTCTTTGAATCTATTTATTTTCCTGGCAGATTGGTTTTACTTTTTTTAGTGTGGAACTTCTCAAACTGGTATAGAGTAGGGAGAACAGCATAATAAGCCCCCAGGTACCCATCACCCGGCTTTAGTTATTACTGATGTTTCAGCAACTCATTAACATTGTAAAAATTTTTTTATAAACTTTTTAACTGAATTGTATACATAAGAAAAGTGCACATATGATAAATACACAACTTGATGGATTTTCACCAACATACAGTCATGTAACCTGCACCTTGATTACAAAATACAGCATTTTCCAGGGTACCAGAAACCCTCCTCCGGCCCTCCCAAAATACTACCTTGGCTCTCAGTTGTAACCACTGCCCTGATTTGTAACAGCTTAGATCAGTTTTTCATGTTATTGTATTTCATATAAATGCACTAGGCTAGCCTCAGAGGGAAAGGTTAGTAAGGGCCTGCGCCTGCAGCATTTTTACCTGTAGAGTGGCTCTTAGTGCAGTGGGATTAGACGAGTACTTGGCTTACAGCATGTCTGAGGGTCGATGAGCTCATGCAGGTGCAGTTTCCGGCAGATTGCCTCAGTGGCCAGTGCTCCTTCAGTCTAATCCATGAGTGTGCTGTGTGGGGTGAGTGCCTTTGGTTAGAAGGATTATACACTTTTCTTTACTCAGATAAAAATGTGTTTCCTTGATAAAGATCTGATTGGCAGAATGGAAGCCAAATGAGTCTGTGCCAAGGGTCAGTCTGTTGTATGATGGCCAATGGGCGGGGTGAGAAAAAGACATCTCAGATCCACTCACAAATGCTTTTCCAAAGTAGGAATAGTATCTTCTTTCTTGAGAGGAAGAGGAAGTAGCAGAGATGGGTTAAAGTGCTTATTTATGGGCTCAAACCAAATCAGTAGATTAATTGAAATTAGAACCCCAGTGCTCTGATTTCACCAGTTGTGGGGTTCAGATGCCCTCCTTGATTTCAGAAAAATGCATGGGGCCTACACAGAATACTTTGGATCCAGTTTCAGGGGATTCACTCCTGGCTTTCAGGTTCAGAACTCCTGGCTCATCATGTCTACTCTGCAGTGTTCAAAGCACAATGTAATCTGACACATTCACGTATTAACTCATTAAGCATGTCTTTCTCACAATGTGAAGGCTCTGTGCTGAGGACTGTATAAAGGTGGTGAAGCTGCTGTGCCAGCCTCAAAGGAACTCTGCGATCTTGTAGATGTTTTAGGAGAATTATACAACACAGGTAACAGGAGTTACAGCGTGGTAATTGTTTAAGTCTGGTAGAAATGTGGGTCCTGGAGGGCTTAGACAGAGAGAGCTCACGTTCTTGATGCTGTGTTGAGACAGAAGTGGATCCTCATACACTCAAGAAGTAGTGGATGACTACTGTTCACAGAGCATTAAGGAATGCACATTAAATCCAGTGCTATTCCAGATTGGTGGGATTTCCTAAAATTATTTGAACCACTTAGATTATATGCGATCATTGTAGAGAAATTAGAATATACAGACGAGCTGTTTTAAAGACCATTTATAGTATGTACATTGTATAGCATTCCATTCTACATGTATACCCTAAAGCATTTCACTGATCCTTTATGGTTGAGTGAGATTTCAGTAGGCAGAGATGGAAGTGTGGGATAAGAGAATTTTGTTTTCAAACAAACATCCAATATTTTTTAGACTACTCCAAAGTCTTAAGTGTGTTTGATACAGGAGTCTTTTGTTAAAATTAAGATTCCATGCCAAAGAAGCTTAAGATCCAACTCTGGAAAATTTACTCCATAAAAATGCAAGAGTCGGTTTATAGAGTATCAATAAACTTTGGAAAACTGCTTGAAAGTATCTGGAGTGAGTATTTAGAGTGAGAGGGAAGAGATTATTGATCCTTCTATTGCTCCTTCTGTTTACCTTCTAAGGAAAGGCAATGCTATGAACTTGGGTGTGACTTTTGGTAGCACTGAGAGAGGTGCAAGTTCATACCACTGTTCTAACCAATAAGGCAGAGTATTCTCAAGAACTTACACTACTTCTGTGGGTTCTTAATCTTTTTGAGCCATTGACTGCTTTGGAAATCTGGTGAAGCCTATGGACCCCTTCTTAGAATAGTGTTTTTAAATGCGTAAGATAATTTTTAAGATTACAGAGGAAACGAGTTATAACGGAACACAGTCTACGTGGGTTGAACGTTCCTGACTGAAGGCCCTTTGCCCTGTCTGGGGCCCTGCAGGACCTGGCACGACAGTGGGCGATGGTGGGCTTTAATCACGTTCTGTTGAATCTCATGGATGGAAATTTTACTTTCTTAAACAAGTAAGGTAAACACTGATGGAAAGGTAGCATATTTCTACTTTGTCTTTTTTTGAAAAACAGTTTTTATTATGCAGTTTATAGGTGTTGAGTAGTCAGTGAAGGTACTGTGAATAGCATTATGGGAATTCTTTTGTGACTATTATTTTTGTGGGAATGGTCTCTTTACAGAAGAAAGATTTCTCAGATCCTTTCAATGATGAAGAAAAGGAAAGGCATAAAGTGGAGGCCCTTGCCCGGAAATTTGAAGAAAAATATGTAAGATTGCTCTCTTGGACAACAGAACTTAACCTTGTTGAGTGGGGGAGATTTACAGACGTTTCCATATTCCTTTAGTGGTTTATCAACACTGATGTGGAAACAAGTGTAGAGCTTGGAGAGAACAGAATGTAATTATTAAACAAATACATTAAGGTACAAAAACCCATGCAGGAGCAGCTCGTGTGTGGAGCTAAGTGGATAAATAAATGAGAAGGGCTTTTACCCTTAGAATTTATTCTGAGAATAAATGTTTTAATACAGAGCATATGAAGCCATTTAGTTATTTCTTCTGTCTTAGGCCACTTTATTCTCACTATTTACAGGTCTGTTCGATTTTAAAAGGTCTTCAAGGAAGGAGGTTTTGGGAGGGGGTGGAGTATGAGCTTGTTCCAGGGCTTTACACCCTTCCGTCACTAGCTGATGGAGTTCAAGGCAACAATTAATTCTGTGTATTAAAAGAAGCCTGTGTCCTTAGACTTAGAAATTTGTTAAAAGGGTAACTATGGTAGCAATACCTAGAGCTCATGCTTGGTAGTCTTACCATAATTACAAGAAAAAAGAAGCATATGATCTATTTTCAATTTTAGGGTGGAAAGAAACGTAGAAAAGACCGAATACAAGACTTGATTGATATGGGTTATGGTTATGATGAGTCCGATTCCTTCATCGATAACTCTGAGGCGGTAAGTAGTTCGTGAAGATGCCCAGTGGGAACCACTGCGCCCGCCGGCCGACAGTGCCCGGAGGCTGGGGGTGGAGTCAGAGTGGACCTGCCCTTAGCTCGAGGAAGCAGCCTCACTGACGGGAGAGGAAGTGACACCTTGATCTGGGCCTTGGCTCCCACTCTGAAAATGGTGATCAGATTTGTCCAAAACACCTTCTAACTCGGACATTAGTGATAGACCAGAAGCATATCTGAGCATGCCGTCTGAAATGTGACAGAGAGACATAGTCACGGCTGCTCTGTCAAGATGAGCTCTGCACCTTTGGATGGTAGTGCCAGACCCTGGAGCTGACGGTTTGTTTTCCCCCCTTCAGTATGATGAGCTTGTTCCTGCTTCTTTGACTACAAAGTATGGAGGATTTTACATTAATTCAGGAACCCTGCAGTTTAGACAAGCATCAGAATCTGAGGATGACTTCATAAAAGAAAAGAAGAAAAAATCTCCAAAGGTTAGAATGTTGCTCGCTTTGGGATTTCAGAAGTTCTTTATTTTGTGACCTTATAAGACCTGTAGGGGACTTGCCAGATACGTGCTGATTTAGGATGGCTCAGGAAATTGGCAGAAAGGCATGAGCCGTGCCGAGGTTGGCAGTTCCGTTCTCATGCGTGTGCCGTGGCGAGGTGCCGTGAACCTGGAGGTCTCAGTCATTATATCCACACTTGTGTCCCAGCAGGCTCGGCAGGGATTTGTTTCTTGAGTTGGTCCCAGGGCGGGGACGAGGGTAGTGAAGGGTGTGGAGTGAGGGGAGTTTGCACTAGCCTTTTCTGCAGACATGTAGAGGACTTCAGTTCCCAGGGCTGTCACCCCAACGAAAACAAGTTAAGATAAGTTTATTTTGAAATCTATCTGCCACTGCCGGTGTGTTTAAACTCAAGGTAGGCCCTCATACAGCTCGTTTTAAACCAGAAACAGTTCAGGCTTCAGCCTCTGTCGCCTGAGGCCCAGGTGTTCCCAGGAGCCACTGTCAGTGGGGATGCTGCACTGACCTGCAGGTCTGTGGTCCAAGGCCCGATCTGAAAGCTTTTGTTCCTGAAGGAAGTAAGACAGCTCTCAGGATGTACCCTGGGCGGAGCAAGGCCAGTGCTGTGTAGTGCACTTGCTCCCAGAGTTAGGGAGCCGTGTAACTGTGCCTTGTCTTTAATTCTCAGAAGCGGAAGTTGAAGGAAGGTGGTGAGAAGATAAAGAAGAAGAAAAAAGATGACACTTATGACAAGGAGAAGAAATCGAAAAAGTCCAAGTTTTCCAAAGCCGGGTGAGAGGCAGCAGCTTCTTTGCTAGGATGAAATCTGAACTGTTAGGGCAGGACACCTGGGAGCTGACTCGCCCTCCTCCTCACAGCTTCAGAAGAGGCAGCAGGGCCTGGCCTTCCGTCCCCCTCACACCTCCCACAGTGCCACGTGGGCAGCCAGTAGTCTCACGTCTCTGTGTCAGACATCTGAGTCCTCTCTGTCCCACTGTTAGTGCTGGCAGCTATTTCTGTCACTGTGATTGTTGATGTTTCTTGTTCTCTTGGGCACCCCTCCTCTGCCCCAGTTCTCCTCTGTGCTCCCCTGTGTCTTCTCTGGTCCTGCTTCTGCTGCCCCACTCAGTCTCAGCCCAGCTGCCCTTCAAGCTGCTGCCGCTCTCTTCTGCTCCGCTTTCTCCCTTGAAATGTCTTTCTTGCCCCCGCTTTTATTTCAGCCTGGCTGTGGTTTTTAAAAACCCATCGGATATGTAGCGTTTTGTAACGCTGTTTTGCTAACCTGTATTAAATCTCAAGCTTTGGTCTCAGCAAGAAGGAGCTCCACATGCCAAGAAGAGGGAGGAGGAGTAACAGGGTGGACTTGTGACTGAGGTTCCCAGACCATTGCGTTGGGAGCAGGGCTGAAGTCCCTCTGTGCATTTCCCTTTTCAGGGGTACTGCAGCCTTAGTAACCAGTTTCTCCTTTACTTACAGCTTCACAGCCCTCAATGCCAGTAAGGAGAAGAAGAAAAAGAAGTATTCTGGGGCCTTGAGTGTTAAAGAGATGCTGAAGAAATTTCAGAAGGAGAAAGAGGCTCAGAGAAAGAGGGACGAAGAGCACAAGCCTGTAGCGGTCTCAGCAGCGGAAGCTCAGGGCCTGCGGGAACTGGAGGGCACCTCTGACCCCTTGCTCTCGCTCTTTGGCTCCACTTCTGACAACGACTTGCTCCAGGCGGCCACTGCCATGGACTCACTGACTGACTTGGACTTGGAGCAGCTGCTCAGTGAATCTCCAGAAGGAAGCCCTTTCCGTGATATGGATGATGAAAGCGATTCCCTTGGGGTGGGACTGGACCAGGAATTCAGGCAGCCCTCTTCCCTTCCCGAAGGCCTGCCTGCGCCCCTGGAGAAGCGCGTTAAGGAGCTGGCTCAGGTATGGTGACAGAGTGGCCGGGCTCTCCTGGAAATGGTTTGGGCCGATCGATGTTGGTCCTGAACCACTCGAAGCTCACAGCCCAGAGCACCCCTTAGTGAGTGGGCAGCTCCAGTGTCAGCTCTCCCAAGCTCTATTCTCATCCCTAGTGAGGCAACAGGGTAAGCTCTGCCTGTCAGGCATCATTTCTAGGCCTTTCATGGATCCTTCAGTCCTGGAAAGCTTACTTTCTTCTGGAGAGATTTTCTCTTTCCACTCTCTGCCTGTCAGAGTATATTTCCTTTTGTGTAATAGATGGACACTCAATGTTGGCAGCAGGCAGCTGAGGCAGAGATCCATCTTTTCAGTAATCTTTTGAAGGTTTTGAAAATTCATAAAAGTTTGCAGGCATATGTTAGATAGATACGGGGCATATACTTAATTGTCGCTGGGTTTAGTTGCTCCCTGGATTTGCACATCACCAACCAGTGTCAGGTAGTGATTATAGGAATACTAAATTGTGATAAATAAAAGGGAGCTGAACCATAAATGCTGTCCATGCCCCATTAAAAACAATGACAGCCTTCAGAATATAGCAGACATTGCTCCTGTGTTCCCCTCCTCTGGGGGCTGTCAATTCAGTAATACACAGATACTGACTCTGAACCAAGCACAGGTCATTCATTATGATGACATTTACCTTTTAGTTAAAATAACATTTTACCTTAGACACCATGACTTGTGACACAGCTCTGGGGGGGCATGTATACCCTGTAGCTCAAGTTTTAAACCAGTGATTCTCATAGTGTTTCAGAGTCACTGTTGCATATAGTATCTCTTTTGTTTTAGTGCAGGGCAAAATGTTAACCACTACTACAAGTGATTTTCTCACTTCCCCAAAATATGTGAATACAGCACGAGTTAAATGAGACGTCTTAACTCAGATCTCTAGTCCATCCTCGGAGAACGTGCACAGCCTTCTATTTGGATGTGACAATTTAAATGAATTATGCCCTGTCAGGATTCAGAGTGTATCTGAACAGGACACTAAGGGGGAAGTAGTTTAATCTGAACTTGGCACATTTGAGCATACTGTCCTGTACTTGCTCTCAGAATTTATGTTGAAAAACATTACTCCTTGTTCTTCTCACTGCTCCGTTTGTAATCAGATTGTTTTGTAGCTTCTGAAAGCCTTGTTGAGTGAGCTAAGTGAGGTATGTGTGGCAGGAGCCATCCGTTTTTTTAGAGAAAAGACAAAAACAATTCTTGGATGTGTCCCTATTCCCACCAAAGGTTGTGTTCTAGTTTGATAACTTAGACTCATTTCTTTGTCTTGAGAGAGATGGACAAATCTAGTGGAAACAAAGTTGCTTAATGTGAAAGGGCATAGGGTGGCGAGTCCAGAAAATCTCCACTTTCTGGAGTCCTTTTAGGGACACTGAGCAAGCTGTCCTTCCTCAGCGATTGCTGAGTCTCAGCTGTCTCTTGGGCATGATGGGGACAGGGTTCAGGATCCCACAGGTAAGGTAGACTTGAGGCCTGGTGAGGAGGTGGTGACCAGGAGACATTGCTGTTTTGGCTTGAAAGTAATGTTCAAGTGTGAAATTGATAGTCATCACCTGGCCCTTCTCCTGTAACAGCATGAAGAAACTCGAGAAATGGGGTGGCAAATGGGTATTACCTATCACCCCGCCAATCAGAAAACTATTTTCACTTTACATATTCATTTTTAGCCTCTGTGTATGTGTTTTTATGCAGTTGTAATTATAGTTGTGAATAATTGTTTCCTGCTTTTTTCACTTAATAAATATTATTGTAAAGCCCTCATTACTTTTAAT
Organism: Camelus ferus; assembly: GCF_009834535.1. Lineage (NCBI taxonomy): Eukaryota > Metazoa > Chordata > Mammalia > Artiodactyla > Camelidae > Camelus > Camelus ferus. Next base: position 15,950,560 of record NC_045713.1, read on the forward strand.
GGTTGCATGAAAAAGAAGGCTTATTTTAGAAATTTACTTAATGACACTCCAAAGGATCCCCAGCTGCTCCGTTCCCACCAGGGCCCTGCACTTGGGGCACTTGGAGCCTCCCGCATAGTGTGCACGAGGGCTCTAGGGCAGACCCTGCCCTATTGAGAATCTGCTGGGAAAGATAATCCTCCCAGGGAAAGAAATGCCTGTGTACACAAAATTGCGTATGATTTCAAAAGCCATGCGTGGATGTTTGGATCCTCAATAAGAATCCCTGTCCTAGATCTTGAACTGGACATTTCATTGCATTTTTAATATTTAAATTAAACTTGATGTATATAACTATAACATTAGCAGTGTTTATGTGTTTCTCACTTTTTCACTCCTCTTCCCTTTCTGTTTTTCTGTCTTATTTCCTTTATTTTTGTAATAGTTTAGATTTTAAGTCTTGGCCCTAGATGATACATGTATCAGTTTTTACTGCTGTCTAAACTGCGCCTCCCCGCCCCCTCAACTTGGTGGCTTCAAACAGCACCTCGTTTATCCTGACTCTGTGGGTTGGCCAGGCAGTTTGTTTTCTGGTCCTGCTTGGGCTCTCTCTTGGGGCTGCATTCAGCTGGCAAGATGGCTGGGCACTGGGACCACCAGGATGGGAGGGCCTCTCTCTCCTCCTGTCTTTCATCCTGGGCCTTTTCAGAGCATGACGGTCTCAGGGCAGCATTTCAAGAGGGCGAAGGTGGAAGCTGTAAGGCCCTCATGATCTAGCCTTGGAAGTAGTGTGTACCACTCGCTTCTGCCACTTTGTATTGATAAATGAGTCCCCAGTGCAAACCAGATTTGAGGGCTGGGGAACTAGAGGCCACCTCTCCGTGCAGGAATGCACGTGCTGGGAGGGGAGGAGTCTGTGGTCCTGTTTGCAGTCCGCCACAGTCCTTAAGCGGATTCTGATCTGATGTGTATTGATCTCTCAGGGAAAGAGTTTTGCTGTGGGAAGCAAAAATTAGATTTATCTTCTAACTAGATGTGATACTTAAAACTTAAAAATATATTTGAAAACTTCCATACATTAAAGAGGTGCTCTGAGAGAGCAACCTTGGGTGCCCCAGCAGTGTGTACTGTTCTCTTCTCAGGTTAAGCTCCTCTTCCACTTCTTGCTCCCTCGTGGTGCACATTTTTATGGGCCCCAGGCAACCCGGTGCTTTGATTTGATGGCCTTTCCCTCTTTATCTTTTAATGTGTGTTGATTGTGTCTTTTGTACCTTTTGTCTCGGTTGTTGGAAAGCTCAGGTGTGTCACCCCTTCAGGTTACTGTTGTTGTGGCAGCTACTCAGCCTGCTCCGTACAGATGACCCAGGCCTGTTTTGCTCCTCTTTAGTCAGACATAAAATGGAAATGATACTAAAGACAGAAAAGAAACATCCAGCGTCACCCACCCCTCTACCTGCTCACTGCTTACCCTCCTTTACAGTTAGAACCCTGTATTGCAAAACCAGGGAGACATGGATCCAAGGAGAATAAGGTAGAAAAAAACCCCAACTTGTTTGGTCTTTTTAAAAAAGAAAGTCATGCCAGATTTCATTCTATTTAGGCAAAAACAGGTACAGTGTAAGGTTGTGACACGTGGCTGCTTATGATGAATGCAACAGCTCATCAGAAGGCTACTGGGACTGTTGTAAATCAGCATGATATGGTCAGCATGGTTTGGTTTAATGTCATATCCTGGTTAATTTAGGATTGATTGATTCATGTAACTCTTTGGGCAAAGGTGCGTCTCTTTAGGGTTGAGAGATCTCACTTCTTTCTGAAAGACTATCAAAAATATATCCTTTAATTAGATTTATTTAAAAATGCAGCACTTGACTAATTATTTTCATTATGAAACCAGGTCCTCAGAGATAGTGGTCTGCATGATTCAATAGGCATCAGGAAAAAAAAAAAAAAAACGCACACATACACACACATTTCAAAAGGCATCAAGAAAAAGCAAACTTTAAAAAATTATATAGCTAGAAAGCTTCTGAAATGGCTGATACCTAAAGATAAAATTTGATTGGAAACCTAAGCTGTTGACAGGTCTGACAGGAATTTGAAATACGTATTAATTAGATTTAATTAACATGGAGGTGCTTCTGCATCTTATAACTAGCAGTGTGTAAGCTCAAGTGAAAGAATGACTCAGTTTTGTTTTCTCATCACAACAAAAATCATAATCCCCATACATTAAGGGTGCCCCGGTGGAATTCCATATCCTCTGACAGTGTAGGAAGTGGCAGGTGAAGGGGTTACAGTGACGCCCTTTCTTTGTTCCCTTTCCATCTGTCCATTTCACCCCCTGTCATCTCAGGCCTCTGTGTTTGCCTCTAGCTGAGGGATCTGCAGGAATTTGAGTTTTGCATGTCCTCTGCAGGTTTTGTTTGGTACTAAGCTTTTCCTCCTCTAGTTTTCATTTTTTCAGTGGTATCTGTTCATTTATCCATTCAGCTGACATTTGTTAGTAGGCAGTGGTGGGGAATGTATTGATGGGTAACATTCACTTCTTGTTCTTCATGAGCTTGTACAAATGGACCACACCTGACTGTGGGACAGAGCAGGATGAAATAAGCTCTGTGATGTTTGGGTGGCCTGCTGGGTAGCCAGGTGGACAGTCAGACTCAGGGAGGAATGAGAATCAAATTGGAGGCAACAGGCTTGGCCAGCCTCCTGGGAAAGATGGCCTGTAGAAGCCAGGGCACAGAGCTGACTATGGGCGAATTGGTGGATAACAGGGACCCCTGGTTATGTGGGAGATGCGGGCTGGAGTGGATGGCTGGGGCCAGGACCTAGAGGACCCTAAATGCCAGGTAGAGGAGTTTGGGTTGATTCTCTGCTTGGGAAGAGCTGCTGAAGGGCTTAAAAAAGAGTGGAAGGATTTAAGAGGGAAGGAGTACTGTTACGAGAAGTAGGAACACAGGAGGAAGAGCAGAAGCTAGTGGCTTTGGTTTTGGGCAAGTTGAGTTTGCAAACTAGAGGGTCAGTCATTCATTCGTAGAAGTAATTGGAAGTTCTGATCCAGAGCTTAGAAAAAAGGGTGTAGGGTAGAGGTTTAGATTTGAGAGACCTACATGCATTTGTGTTATTTTGAGGCTGAGGGGGAGATGCTTTTATGTGAAGAGGGTTCTAGATAGAACCTTACAGTCCACCTGCAGCTGAGGAGCTAGTGGAGGAGACAGGATGGAGTCAGAGGTCAGCGGAGGACCCAGAGGATGCCATGAGAGGAAGGCACATGGGGTGAGAGGAAGGCGTGGGGTGGCTGTCAGTGTCTGCTGCTTCAGCGAGTTGATCAGGGTTAATCATTTTGTTTCAGTCACCTTAATGTCTTTGTTTGCCATCATTATTATGTATCAAGCCTGAAATTTTATTTTGCCTAAAGCCTTTGGTCCAGCAACTCTTAGGTTTAGATCAGTGGTTCTCGATCCTCTGCATGCCCGTTACCAGAGTTACTTTTTTTTTTTTTTAATTGAAGTATAGCCAGTTTACTGTGTTGGGTCAATTTCTGGTGTGCAGCATTAGGTTTCACTTTTAAAGAGTACTGACACTTGGGCCTCTTTAAAGAAAATAGTAATCCCCAGAGATTCTGATGTGATGGGTCTAACGTGGGGGAAAGCTGCCAGGTGCTTCCAGTGTGCAGCCAAAGAGAGAACCACTGGTTCAGACTTTTGCAGTTTGCGTTCCTCCCTTGTGCATCGTGCCTACGGTGGTTGCTGTAGAGGTTGCCAACCTTGCGATCCCGGGTGTTAACTGTGTACTCGTGGGAAACAAAACACTGCATAGTATAACCTGCTCTATCTTGTGCTAACAGGTAGTCAGATACGTTAGTTATTCCAGTAGTCTGAGTAGTAGAATTTGTAATATACTGTAAGTAGATTATGAATTTAAAAAGAATTACAGTCCTTAAATGCTAAAGCAGCATATTACTTGTTGTTGTTGTTATTTTGATGGATAAAGGCCTTCAAATCTTACAAGTTTGTTAACGTTCTTGGTTGTTTTGTACTGTAGATACATAGAAATTCCAACTCACGACAGTTTATATGATGAAGTGAGTGCTGGGCACAGGAGTTAGCTAGCTGGCTGGACCAGTTGCTTCATGATTGCCTTGACTCTGATTTTCTTTTATGTGACTGCTGTTTCAAGTCCTGGGAAGAAGGGACCGTCCGTAGATGCTTCAGCAGCATATGAAGAGAGCTGGGTATACCATTTCAGGATCAGGTAGTTATTAGGTGAACTTAATCTGTGCTAGGGCTGAGTAGGGGAGGAAGGGCGTGATGAGATTTTATCAGCAGGTGTTCTGACGGCTTTTGTGCCTGTGGGTGAGTGTGCGGGCCGTGGGGAAGCGCACTAACAGATGTTACTGTCTGCTGTGAACCAGGCTGCCAGAGCTGCTGAGGGGGAGAGCAGACAGAAGTTCTTCACCCAGGATGTTAATGGCGTCCTCTTAGAGTGAGTATCTTTTGTTTCTTTGTATCTGCTGTTAACATGCTGGGTTCAGCAGGCCAGGGGAAAGTGGGAGTACGCTTGAACTACTGTGAGATTAGAAAACGCTGATGAGATTTAAAAAATTGGTTTTTATTGTTTTATTCTTTTAAAAAAGGCTGGGGGCAGAGGACACCAAATGTTTGTCTCCAGGACACGACAGACCTTACTGATCTTAGGCAGCAGACGTTATTAGAACGCTGTACGTATAATGGTCATGGCACGGGGGAGGAGGACTCCGTGGGAAGTGTAAGCATGAAATGAGAGGAGAGAGGTGTTGCTTGCCCATCTCTGAGGAAAGTAAGAGACAGCTTGGTGCAAGCAAGGGCCCTGCCCTCCTGGGGCTCTCCTCTGCATACCTGGTCCTTCTCTTCTTGTTCACAGTTTTGCTCCCAAGGCCAGAGGTCATCATCCTACAGCACTTCTCCCAAACACCCAAACCTCTGAGATACCACATTGTATGAATTGGATTAAAAAGCAGAAAAAAGGAAAAAAAGGAAAAAGGAAAACCCACACATATAAACCCAAACCAGATCCTTTGTATCTGGCCCTCCAACTTTGCCAGCTTCTCTCCGGGTTGTGTCATGTAGCAGAGGAAACTTACTGCTCAACAGCTGAGGATTTTGCACATGTACTTGTCGAGGCTAGGGAATATTCTAGCAAAGATCTTTGCCTGGCCAGGATGGGGATTGGACACTTGGGTCAGGAAGCCTGGGCTGTAGAGAGCCCCTGAGAGTTGGCGCAGATGAGAGAGAGGTTGTGTCCACAGCGTCTGCTGGAGCATGCCAAGTGCAGAGAGCTCGGGGGACTGGTGACACACAGTGCTCTGCTCGTGGAGAGGGGGACGCAGGAGGCATGGGGATCTCACTGACCACCTAAACACGGGTAGAACTGGGAACTAGGAAAAAGGAAACTGCTAGAAAGTATTTCCTGTTGGTTCCAAGTAACTTGATTACTTTCCAGTTTAAAAAGTTTTTACGTTTTCTTTGTTTATGAAACTCGGGGCTTCAGAGCTTGTTTTCTCGGGCTCTGTTTTCTTGGCTACTTTTGACTTGGTCTTGCCTTTGACCTCAGAGTCTTGATCCACTTTAGCCAAGTTCATTGAGTTTGGTCACTGCTGGAGGTCTGTTGATTGGCCGCTCAGTTACGCTGTGTGACCAGCGAGAGAAGGTTTGGCCTGCTCTTGGCTGCCGGCTTTCCCCTCCGTGGTGGGGCGCCCTGATGACGAGAGGAGCTGCAATAACTCTGCTCTGTTCTTCAGCATAGAGGCACAGACCCGGGAGCTGAGCAGCCAGATTCGTTCCGGGGTGTACGCCTACCTTGCTTCCTTCCTGCCGTGCAGCAAGGACACCCTGGTCAAACGCGCGCGAAAACTGCACCTCTGTGAACAGGTGGGTGACTTTGCAGTGGAGCCCCTGGCTTTGGGCAGGTGCCACCTGTGCTGCTGCACTGCCTCCTGCAATGATTCCTGTCATGTGTCTTCAGTCTAAGAAGAGATGTGTAACTTAGGATGCTTCCAAGTCCTGGCAGTTATAAATAATGCTGCTGTTAATAGCAGGGTGTGTGTATCTTTTTGAATTAACATTTTTGTTTTTCTCAGATATCTGCCCAGGAGTGGAATTGCTGGGCCATATGGTGGTTCTGTTTTTAGATTTTTGAGAAACCTCCATATTGTTTTCCGTAATGGCTGCACCAATTTACATTCCCACCGGCAGTGTAAAGGGTTCCCTTTTCTCCACATCATCCCAAACATTTGTTATTGGCTCTTTTTTTGATGATGGCTATTCTGACAGGTGTGAAATGGTGTCTCGTGATTTTGATTTGCATTTCCCTGCTATTAGTGATTTTGAGCAGCTTTTCATGTTCCTGTTGGCCATCTGCATTTCCTCTTTCGGAAAAATGTCTGCTCTGTTCTTCTGCCCATATTTTAAATGGGTTGGTTGATTCTATGTTTGCTTTTTAATTGAAGTAAGTTGATTTTAAATGTGTTAGTTTCTGCTGTACAGCATGGATGGACTTGGAGGGCATTGTGCTAAGTGAAATAAATCAGACAGAGAAAGACAAATACTGTAAGATATCACTTACATGTGGAATCTAAAAAAATACAACAAACTAGTGAATATAACAGAAAAGAAGCAGACTCAGACATAGAGAAGGAATTAGTTACCAGTGAGGAGGGGAGAGGGAGGGACAAGATGGAGGTGGAAGTTAAGAGGTACAAACTATCAGGTATAAAATCAGCTACAAGGAGTGGGGGCATAGCTCAGTGGTGGGGCGCATCCTCAGCATGCATGAGGTCCTGGGTTCGATCCCCAGTACCTCCATTAAAAACAGAAAAAAAGGCTTAAAGAAACAAAGCTCCAAGGAGGAGTGGGAAGGGATGAATTGGGAGTTCGAGATATGCAGATACTAACTAATATATATAAAATAGATAAACAACAAGTTTATACTGTATGGCAAAGGGAACCATATTCAATATTTTGTAGTAACTTACGGTGAAAAAGAATATGAACACAAATATATGTATGTTCATGTATGACTGAAATACTGTGCTGTACACCAGAAATTGACACAACATTGTAAACTGACTATACTTCAGTAAAAATATGTTTTAAAAAAATAAGCTACAAGGATGTACTGTATAATATGGGGAATATAGCCAATATTTGATAATAACTATAAATAGAGTATAACCTTTAAAAATTTGTGAATCACTATATTGTATTCCTGTAACGTATAATATTGTACATCAACTATAGTTCAGTTTTAAAAATATGGTGTTGTAAAATAAATGTATAAATTAAAAAAAAAAACAAGCTTGAAACAAAAACAAAAAATGTGATGCATAAACCAGACTTGTGATATGTCCTGCTTTCTGCATAGGGGGGGCGTCTGAAGGAGCCTCTCCAGAAGCTTAAGGAAGCCATTGGCAGGGCGATGCCAGAGCAGATGGCCAAGTACCAGGATGAATGCCAGGCACATACCCAAGCCAAGGTCGCTAAGTAAGTGTGTCCCATGGCTCCCTTCAGCATTCTCACCTCCTTTTCTTAGAAGTCCTGAGGCCGGAATGGGGAGGGGCAGGAGTTGGGGGCAGGAGGAAGCAGCTCTGTGGTGACCTAAGGGTCCTACTTATTCTGTCCACCCCCTAGGATGCTGGAAGAGGAGAAAGACAAGGAGCAGAGAGAACGGGTTTGTTCTGATGAGGAAGAAGATGAAGAAAAGGGGGGCAGGAGGATAATGGGGCCCCGGAAGAAGTTCCAGTGGAACGATGAAATCAGGTGTGCCCAAACTGGGAGCTTGCCTCAGGGGAGGGCGTGTGGGGCCAAGGTCTGAGTATTTCTAATGAAGGTTAGAGTCATTTACTTCAGTCAGGGCTGCTGAAAGCACAGGATTGAAACCTTGAAGAAACTTTCGGCATAGTTTGCAGTTTCTGACTTCTGCCCACTCCTCAGGGAGCTGCTCTGTCAGGTGGTGAAGATCAAGCTGGAGAGCTATGACCTGGAGAGGAGCAAGGCCCAGTCCTGGGAGGACTATGTGAAGGCGTTTCTGGATGCTGAGGTCAAACCTCTCTGGCCCAAAGGCTGGATGCAGGCCAGGTGAGGGCCCACGGTGGAATGTTCTTGCGGCAAAGAGACATTTGGGTGCTGCTTCTGTGCCAGTCCAACAGAGCCCTTCCCTCAGAGTCACTGTCTAGTGGCCTCAACACTGATCTCTCCTGAGTAACCGGGCCGGGGAGGGGGGACAGGTGCTTCTCTATCTTCCCCAGAAGAGGGCAGTTATCTGTGGGGTTTCTTTCGTCTGTCATTTTTCTGTCCTGCTTCAGTTCAGATTGGCTGCATGCTCGTCCCACCTTAGTCTGCCCTTTCCTCCTCTGAGGTAAGGGCTCCTACCGGAAGCTGAGAGACAGATCCACGTTGGGAACATTATAATGTTCCAAACAGAAGTCTTATTTGCAAGTAGCAGGGCTGACTACTTCTTGGAGTTAAGTGCCAGGCTTTTTTTTCCCTCACAGGCTATTTTTTGTTATGTAGCTTCCCAGGAACAGACTACGTCTGCAGTACACAGAGGAAGTTACCTGGAGCTAGTGTTGTTTAAAAGAAAAATTTGTGTGTGGGGGTGGTGAAATACACTTAACATAAAATTTAGTGTCTTGAAGTGTACGGTTCGGTGGTGGTAAACGCGTTCACATTGTTGTGCAACCATCACTACCGTACATCTCCAGAACTCTTTTCATCTTATAAAACTGTAACTCTGTACCCATTAAACAGTGACTCCACACTTCCCTCTCTACCACAGACACCATTCTACTTTGTCTCTGACTTTGACTGCTCTAAGTACCTCATGTAAGTGGAACCATACAAAGCATTTGTCTTTTTGTGACTGGCTTACTTAAGTCACTTAGCATAATGTCTTCAAGGTTCAGCCATGCTGTAGCTTTTTAAGGCTGACTGATACTCCATTGTATGTATATACACCATCTTGCTTACCATTTCATCAGTTGAAGATACTTGTGTTGCTTCCCCGTTTAAGCTGTTGTGAGTAATGCTGTTTTGAACATGGGCGTACAGATATCTCTTCAAGACCCTGCTTTTAGTTCTTTCACCTGATATACCCAGACCTGGAAGTATTGACCATATGGTAATACTATGTTGAATTTTTTGAGGAGCCACCATAATGTTTTTCACAGTGGCTGTTACCTTTTTATATTCCCACCAGCAGTACACAGGCTTCCAGTTTCTCCACGTCCTCACCAACACTTGATTTTGTGTTTTGGTTCCCTAGTGGGTATGAGGTGGTGTCTCGCTGTAGTTTTGATTTGCACTTCACTAAAGATGTTGAGCATCTTTTCACGTACTTTCTGGCCATCTGTGTATCTTCTTTGCTGAAATGTATATTCAAGTCCTTTACCCATTTTTGAATCAATTTGCTTGTTTTTTGTTGTTGAGTTTTAGGAGTTCACTGTATATTCTGGATATTAATCCCTTACCAGATACATAATTTCCAAATATTTTCTCCTGTTCTCTGGGTTACCTTTTTACTCTATGGATAGTGTCTTTCAACTTAGATGAAATGGGCAAATTCCTAGAAACAAAACACTTACAGTCTAAATCACAAAGAAACAGAAAACTTGAACAGACCTGTAACCATGTTTATCCTCTGTTTTGTTCATCTCTGCTCTAACCTTTATTATACCCCTGATTCTACTAGCTTTAGGGTTAGTTCTTCTTTTTTGGTTCCTTAAGTTGTAAAGTTAGATTGTTGATTTGATACCTTTCTTGTCTCTTTTTGTTTGCTTGTTTTAAAATGCACCTTATTAATAACAACTTTCTTTCCCCCAGAACAAACAACTTTTTACTGAAGTATAGTTGATTTACAATGTTGTATTAGGTTCAGGTGTGTAATAAAGTGATTCAGTAATATGTATATATAGATACATATTCCTTTTCAGATTCTTTTCCATTATTGGTTATTGCAAGTCTTGTTTCTTAATGTAAGCATTAATAGCTATAAATTTCCCCCCTTAGCACTACTTTTCACTGTGTCCCATAGGTTTTGGTATGTTGTGTTTTCATTTTCATTCATCTTTTAAGTGTTTTCTAATTTCCCTTGTGATTTCTTCTTTGATCCATTGATTGTTTAAAAGTGTGTTGTTAAAAGTTGTTTTTGTCTAGTAAATCTGCCATTTGTTATTTCCCCACGATTTTGTTAGTTTTCCTTTTGTTATTCATTTCTGAATTCATCCCATTGTGGTCAGAGAAGATGCTTTGTATACTGTATGTCTTTTGAAATCTATGGTGAGTTCGTTTATGGCCTTACATGTGGTCTATCCTGGGAAATGTCCTATGTGCACTTGAGAAGAATGTATTTTCTGTTGTTGGATAGAATGTTTTATACCTGTCTAGTAGATTCATTGGTTTATTGTGTTAAGTCCTCTATTTGTCTTCTGTCTGGTTGTTCTATCCATTTTTGTGAAGGGTATTGAAGTCTCCAGCTTTTATTGTAGAACTGTTTATTTCTTCCTTCAGTTCCATCAGTTTTTGCTTCATATATTTTAATGGTCTGTCAAATGCATGCATGTTTATAATTGTTGTATCTTCTTGCTGTATTGAACCTTCTTTATCTCCTGGAAACTTTCCTTGATTTAAAGTCTGTTTTGTCTGATATTAATATAGCTGCCTCTGCTCTCTTGATAACTATTTGCACGGAGTATCTTTTCCATCCTTTTACTTTCAATCTGTTCTTGTCTTTGGATCTTGTAGACACCATGTAGTTGATTACAGTGTTGAATCGTTTACATTCAAAGTCATGACTGATAAGGAGGGACTTACTTCTGTAAGTTCATTAACATACAGGAATTCTGCTCCCTGACAGCTGTCCATTGCTGTCACAAAACTCCATTTTTATACATTGTGTCCCCAAAACATAAACTAATAATTTTTTTAAATGCCTCTTAAATTACGTAGAAAACAAGATTAGGAGTCACAAACCAAACATTAGCTTTAAACTAATTTTTTTCTTTAAATGTATTAGTTTCTTAAATCATGTAGAAGACAAAAAGTGTGGTTATAAACCAGTGTTACAATGGCACTAGCTTTTATAATGGCCACGTGCTAACATTTTTGAGATCTTTGTGCAGACGGCTTTGCCTGTGGCCTTTCATCTCACCCACAGGATCCTGGAGCATTTCTTACACCGTAGGTTTTTAGATCATGAACTCCTTCAGCTTTTATTTATCCGAGAATGACTTAATTTCTCCCTCACTCTTTTTTTTTTTCTCCCTTCTCCCTAACTCTTGAAGGTCAGTTTTGTCAGATACAGGATTCTTGCTTGACAGTATTTTTTTTTTCTTAAGTACTTGGAGTGTATCAGTCCACTGTCTTCTGGCCTCCAAAGTTTCTTTTCTTTTTTTTTTTAAGTTTTTTTTTTTAATTGAGGTGTAGTCAGTTTACAATGTTGTGTCAAAATCTGGTGTACAGCACAATTCTTCAGTCATACATGAATATACATATATTCATTTTCATACTTTTTCACTATAAGCTACTACAAGATAGTGAATATATTTCCCTGTTCTATACATCATAAACTTGTTTATCTATTTTATATATACCAATCAGTGTCTGCAAATCTTGAATTCCCAGTTTATCCCTTCCCACCCGCCTCCCCAAAGTTTCTAATGAGAAATGTGCTGATCATTTTATTGGGATCCCTTGTATGTGGTGATTCAATTCTCTCTCGATACTTTCAATATTTTCTCTTTGGCTCCGGCTTCTGAAAGTTTGATTGTAATGTGTTTTGGTGTGGGTCTCTGAGTTCATCTTATTGGGAGTTCATTGAGCTTCTTGGATTGTTCGTATTCATGTATTCACATTTGTATCACTTGTTTTCACATTTCAGAAGTGTTCAGCCACTATTTCTTCCACTCTTCTCTGGACCCCTTTCTTTCTCTCATCCTTCTGAGACGTCCACGCTATGTGAGGGGGGGGGGTGTCTGCTTGGTGGTATCCCACAGGTCCCTTAGACTGTTCACTTTTCTTCAGTCTTTTCTTTCTGTTCCTCAGACTTGATGATTTTCATTGTTCTGTTTCAAGTTCACTGTTTCTTTTTTCTGCCTGCTAAAGTCTGCCTTTGAAGCCCTCTAGTGAAGTTTTCACTTCAGTTATTATACTTTTCAGCTCCAGAATTTCCTTTTAGGTTTCCTGTCTCTTTATTCATATTTCCATTTCGTTCACACATTATTTTCTTAACTTTCTCTACATCTTCCTGCAGTTCTTTGAGCATCTTTAAAACAATTGTTTTTGTGTAGTGTGTCTGCTGTTTGGTCTTTTTCAGGGACAGTTTCTGCTGATGTGGTTTTTTTCCCTTTGAATGGGCCATAATTTACTGTTTCTCCGTGTGCATTGTGATTTTTTTTATTGAACACTGCACATTTGAATCTACTAACGTGGTAACTCTGGAAATCGGATTCTCTCCCTTCCCTGGGGTTTGCTGCTTTTTTTACATTGTTTTTGTATGTTTTTGATGTTGCAGGCTGTCTCTGGATCACTCAGCCTGAGGGGTGATCGTAATGTGTTATTCTTAGGTCTCTTCTGAGCTTCTGCTTGGGCATACACAGTCACTTTCTAATTTTCCCCATGTGTGCAGTTTTTGCCTTTTTTTTTTTTTTTTGATGTTTTAGTCTTTAATGTCTGACTCCTGAAGGGAAAAGTGGAAAAAAAAAAAAAAAAGAAGAAGAAGAGGGTTAAAAAGGGGTCCCAGTCCTTTAAATCCCCTGGCTGGTCACTTCAGCTAGTGGGGCAGGTGCTGCAGCAGTTGGGGAGGGGCAGCAACCATGGTGGTGGCCTCTCTGCACCTGTGACCAGAAGCAGCGATCAGTCTTCAGAGCACCAACCCCTCATCTTTGGAGGACGGGGTCCTTTTTGCTCACCCTCCTTCCTGCAAGCTCTCCAGGAACACCCGGTGGGGGAAGGGCAGCTGCTGCTGTGCTGAGAGCTGAAACTGACTGAAATTAACCACCATTTACCCATCTAGGTCATCCCCTAGAAGTTACAAGCCTTAAACAGACTTGAACAGAATTCCAGAATAGTTCCAGTAGACAGCTTCTGCCGGGGTAGTTGTTGCCCAGGTTGGGAGACCATTCCTAGTGCTTCCTACTTGGCCATGTTCCCAGGATCTTGCTCTTGGGGCTAGTGCTCTTGGTTGGGCCTGGTTCTTCTGTGGGTTGGACAAGTCTTGGAGCCTTTTCTTGTCTCTGTGTCCCTTTAAATAGAATTGCTCTTCTCACCTTATAGACTGGACTCCTGAAGGTACATAGGGAAGGGCATAAAGAAACTTCTGTTGAGTTTCTCGGGGAAAAGATATGCCATGGGTCACTTCACATTTTACTCTTGGAGATGATGAGAATAGGCAATAAGGAAAGTATACCTGCCTTTAGGGGAAAAAATAATCATCACAAGAGGTTTGGGGGCAAAGCCATGGCGTTTTTGGTGAATCCTAGGTCCTTGGCTTTCAGGGGCCCCCTGCAGCTACTCTGGGCCCTCTCACTAGCCTGCCGACATTTAGTGAGTGACAGGCACTCACTGCTAGGGAGGTAGGAAGGTTCTGGGGGCAGTCTGCTTTCAGGGGACTTGTGCAAACCTCCTAGTGTTCTGTTTGTTCCAGGACTCTGTTTAAGGAGAGCAGACGAGGCCACGGGCACGTGACATCAATCCTGTGAGTGTCTCAGCGTTTTCACTTGTCAGGACTGTGGGGTTTTATCTCCTTCATGAATCTCCTCTAAACTTTTCCTGTGTTCATTCCTTTGAACAGGGCCAAGAAGAAAGTCATGGTCTCTTCCAAAATGAAGGTGAAGGTGAGTCAGCCTGCCCAGGTCATGTGCCATCTGTTCTTATCTCTCTGCAGCCATGCTCCTGGAAGCTCACTGAGCTTTCCTGGTCTGGGGCACAGATCTTCAGGATGGCACTCTTGAGGTTGTACCAAGAGGCATCCTGGCCCATAGGAGGGCCCTTGGGTTGGAAGGAGAGACCTGAGCTGGGCCACTAGGGCCCTCCAGCCTCAGTTCTAGGAAACAGCACCCATCTGGCCAGTTCCTGGGGCTGTTGTGGGACTAAGTGAGGTCTCCCTGACAGCCCTCTGAGGAGCAGTGAGCCCTTGCAGATGTGAAGGCGTTGCACTGTGAATTCTCATAATCTCTTATGGAAGAGCACCCTGCTAGCCAAGTGCAGGTTAAGCTGGAGCTGCCCTGGGCAGGATGGGAGGCTTTGTCGAGTAGACCTGGCAGACATGGGGGTGTGTGCGATGCTTGGAAACTAGAGACTGAAATGACTTCGATGTTGCAGAGATCTCTCCGTGCAGGAAAAATTGCTGTTTCACTAAATTTTTGCCTGTTCCTGAGGCTTTGTAGTGCCCTCTAGCATACCTGAACAGTCTGAGGGAATGACCACGCAGATCAGTTTTTCCTTAGTGTATGCTGAACTCCTGCAGCGTTGCTTGGGCAGCGAGAGTGATGGGGCAGGCCCCGCTTCTGAGCCCCCTGAGGGGACGAGTGCTGGGAAGACCAAGGAGGGGAAGGAAACTAAGGCAGTCCCTGTGCCACACAGCACTTTGTGCTTGCAGCTAGGAGCACTGAGCTAGTGTGAGGGCCAGTAAGGGGAGCGTCTCCTTTTTCGAGTTTTGTACTTTTTCAGAAGCAGCACGAAGAGTTTCCCCATTGGTGTACGTGTGCGTGCTTGGGTCAGCCCAGCCCCAGCCCCAGCCCTGTGCAGAAGGTGGTCCAGATCCACGCAGGCCTGGCACCTGCTCTCTTCCTACCTTGCTCTGTGATTGCACAGGAAGGCCTGCTTCTTTGTCTTGTATTCTCACGCTTGTGTTCTCACAGCAGGGCCAGTGTTGGCATCTTTGGACGTTTCTAAACAGCCTTTCTGCTTTCCTTTAGGAACCATCTACTAAGCCTGATAAAAAGGTTTCCGTCCCATCAGGCCAGATTGGCAGCCCCCTTGCTTTGCCTTCAGAACACCTGGGAGGAGGCCTGAGTACTGGAGCTGCGAACAGGGAGCTCTCGTCCCAGGCGTCTGGCAGCCTTGCTAATCCTGCTCCTATCAACCTGGAGGACTCGTTGGATGGAGACTTGATCCGTAATTCAGCCTCGTCGTTGGAGGCTGTGTCCAAGGAACTGGCTGCACTGAATAGCAGAGCCAGCGGGAGCTCTGAGTTCACACTGCCTGCACCCTCGAAAGTGCCTGCAGAGAAAGTTGCAGGTGTTTTATGTACGGAACAAAAAAGGAACTTTCCGAAGCCCAGCCCTTCTGCCCCACCACCCTCTAGCTCCTTGCAGTCACCCCTCAATTTTCTGGCTGAACAGGCTCTGGCACTGGGGCAGTCCTCTCAGGAGAAAAAACCAGAGAGTTCTGGCTACAAAGAGCTGTCCTGTCAGGGTCCCCTTAGCAAAGGCCTGTCAGAAGTGCACCCATCCAAAGCCAAGCACCACGGTTTGCCACGGACGTCTCACGCAGCCCAGGCAGTAGCTCCCGTGCCTGGCTCCCAGGTCAAAGTCTTTCATGCAGGCACTCAGCAGAAGAGCTTCACCCCCACAACGCCATTTGTCGGTAAGCTCCAGGGCCCAAAGCCTGCCTCTCCTCAGTGTCACCGGTCCCTCCTCCAGCTTGTCAAGACAGCTACCAAAGGCCAGAGCTTCCATCCCTCCACACCGGCCTGCTCAGGAGGAACGCCAGCCTCCAGCAGCAGTTCTCACAAGACGCCAGCTTCGTCCTCCGCTGCGCTGAGCCATCCAGCAAAACAGCACCCAGCCAGCTCTTCAGGGCCGTCTTACAAAAACAGTCCCTTTGCTGGCTCTCTGTCCAAACATGGGGTTTCCTCTGGCAGCTCTTCCTCCGGAGGAACACCGGTCCAGAGCTCTACATCCGGGAACCTGCTCCCTGGTGTGCAGCCTTCCTCCACAGGGCAGCCCACCAGCCGACCTGCCCCAGGCTCTGGAGTGAAAAAAACGCCTGCTTCCCAGAAGCTGACCCTGGTGGCCCCTCCCGGTGGTCCAAATGGAGATTCTAGCGGTGGGACCCAGGGAGTGGCAAAGTTACTGACCTCCTCCCTGAAGCCCAGTGCAGTTAGCAGCGTGACATCGTCTACCTCCTTGCCAGTGAGTACCACGCAGCCCAGCTCCTAGGGGCCCTGAGGACAGGCAGGGCTGCTTGCCTTGCCCTGGTCAGAGAGTGAGGTCTGACACTGGCGGTCAGGAACAGAGCTTGGAAATCGGGAGGAGAACTGGGCTTCCTGTTTTCAAGTCTTTACTGTTCTGGTGGCAGGAATCCCAGGAGAGCCCCAAACGTCTCCTTAGGACGAGCGGAGGGAAAGGACTAGTCAGCACCGTGTTTGCAGGGAGGCTGTGGGTGTGGGTGATGTAGAAAGAGCCAGGAAGCTTTCCTTCCATAGCCTCCTACCTGTCCATCTCTCCAAGCAACTAAGTGAGATTAACACTGTGTCTCCGACCATTAGTTCTGTGGAGATGTTCCTGCCCCAGGAAGATCAGTACCTTCTAAGAGTGGTTGTTTTGATTGGGTTTGGAAAGACTCTGCAGGTCAGACACAGGTGATTTGACAGAGTCCAGTGGTTAGTGAGGCTTGCCTCACTTGCCTGTGGGTAATTAAAAGAAGTTTGGATGCAGTTGGGGAAATGAGAGATTTTTTTCCTCTATTTTTCCAACATATAAGACAACTATGTGGTTGCAAAGGACAAAGCTATAGAAAGGTATGTTCAGCAAGGGTTCATTTGTCTCTGCCCTGCTCCTGCAGCCCCTGTAACTGCATTCCTTAGTTTCCAGGTTTTTTCCCTATTTCTTTCTTAAAACAAAGATTAATACATACAAATGTATGTGTATGTTTTATGTATATTAGTGCATACATTCACATATTACCTGTATTTGTGGGTGTCTGTATATGATACTCTTCCCTTTCTTGCACAAAGGAGGCACATTCAATACCTGCTTTTCATTTTTTTTTTATTTATTTTAATTGAAGTATAGTTGATTTACAATGTTGTGTTTCTGGTGTAGAGCATAGTGATTCAGTTTATATATATATATATATATATATATATATAGTCTTAATTTTTTTCATTATAGGTTATTACAAGATATTGAATATAGTTCCATCTGCTATACAGTAGGAACTTGTTGTTTATTTTATATATAGCAGTTTGTATCTGCCAATCCCAGACTCCTAATTTATCCCTCCCCACCCCCTTCTGCTTTGGTAACCACAAGTTTGTTTTCTATGTCTGTGAGTCTGTTTCTGTTTTGTAAATAAGTTCATTTCTATCATTTTTTTAGATTCCTCGTATCAGTGATACATGGTATTTGTCTTTCTCCTTCTGACTTCAGATGATAATCTCTAGGTCCATCCTTGTTGCTACAAATGGCAGTATTTCATTCTTTTTTATGAGTAGTATTCTATTGTATAAATATATACCACAACATCTTTAGCCAGTCATCTGTTCATGGACATTTAGGCTGCTTCCACATCTTGGCTATTGTAAATGGTGCTGCTTTGAACACTTGGGTGCATATATCTTTTTGAGTTAGAGTTTCTTCTGGATATTTGCCCAGGAGTAGGATTGCTGGATCATATAGTAACTCTTGTTTTTAGTTATTTAAGGAGTCACCATACTGTTTGCCATAGTGGCTGCACCAAATTACATTCCCACCAACAGTGTAGGAGGGTTCCCTTTTCTCCACACCTCCAGTGTTTATCCTTTGTGGACTTTTTAACGATGCCAATTCTGACCAATGTGAGGTGATACCTCATTGTAGTTTTGATTTGCATTTCTCTAATAATTAGCACTATTGAACATCTTTTCATGTGCCTATTAGCCATCTGTAGGTCTTCACTGGAGAAATGTCTAGATCTTCTACCCATTTTTTGATTGGATTGTTTATTTTTTGTGTTGAGTTATATGAGCTGTTTGTATGTTCTGGAAGTTAAGTCCTTATCAGTTGAATCATTTGAAAATATTTTCTCCCAGTCCGTAGGTTGTCTTTTCATTTCATTTATAGTTTCCTTTGCTGTGCAAAAGCTTATAAGTTTAATTAGGTCCCATTTGTTTATTTTTGCTTTTATTTCTGTTGCTTTGGTTTGTTTGCTAGTATTTGTATCAGAGAATGTTTTTCCCATGTTCTCTTCTAGGAGGTTTATGGTGTGCTGTCTTATGTTTAAGTCTTTAAGCTATTTTGAGTTTATTTTTGTGTACGGTGGGAGGGAGTGTTGTAATTTCATTGATGTACATACAGCCGTCCAGCTTTCCCAGCACAACTTGATGAAGAGACTGTCTTTCTTCATTGTATATTCTTGCCTCCTTTGTCGAAGATTAATTGACCATAGGTGTGTGGGTTTATTTCTGGGCTCTCCATTCTGTTCCATTGATCCATGTGTCTGTTTTTGTGCCAATACCCCACTGTTTTGATTACTATCATTCTGTAGTATTTTTTGAAGTTTGTGAGGGTTATGCCTCCGGTTTCGTTCTTTTTCTTCCGTATTGCTTTGGCAATTCTGGATCTTTGGTGATTCCATGTAAATTTCAGGATTGGGTACTGGGTATAGCTCAGTGGTAGAGGGCATGCTTAGCATGCCTGAGGTCCTGGGTCCAATCCTTAACACCTCCATTTGAAAAAAAAATTTTTTTTAGTATTATTTGTTCTAGTTCTGTGAAAAATGTCCTGGATAATTTGATAGGGATTGTATTAAATCTGTAGATTGCTGTGGGTGGTACGGCCACTCTGACAACATTGATTCTTCCTATCCAAGAGCATGGGATATTTTTCCATTTCTTTAAGTCATGTTTAATTTCCTTTATCAGTGTTTTATAGCTCTCAGCCTATAAGTCTTTCACCTCCTTGATCAGGTTTATTCCTAAGTATTTTTTTTTTTGATACAATTTTTAAAAGGGATTTTTTTTTGACTTTCCTTTTTTGATATTTCACTGTTAGTGTAAAGAAATGCAACAGATTTCTGTATGTTAATCTTGCATCCTGCTACCCTGCTGAATTTGTTTATCAGCTTTAGTAGTTTTTGTATGGAGTCTGGGGCTTTCTGTATATAGTGTCATGTCATTCTGCATGTAGTGACAGTTTTACCTCTTCCCTTCTATTTGGATCCCTTTTAGTTCTTTTTCTTGTTTGATTGCTGTGGCCAAGACTTGCAGTACTATGTTGAATAGCAGTGGTGAGAGTGGGCATCGCTGTCCTGTTGCAGATTTTAGTGGGAAGGCTTTCAACTTGACACCATTGAGTATTATGTTGGCTGTCGGTTTGTCATAAACAGCTTTTATTATGTTGAGGTATGTTCCCTCTGTGCCCACTTTGTAAGAGTTTTTTTTTTTTTTTAATCATGAATGGATATTGAATTTTGTCAAAAGCTTTTTCTGCGTCTATTGAGATGTCATATGGTTCTTGTCCTTCCTTTTGTGGATGTGGTGTATCGTTTTGACTGATTTGCATGTGCTGAACCATCCTTGTGTCCCTGGGATGAACCCCACTTGATTGTAGTGTATGAACTTTTTTTAATGTGTTGAATTCTGTTTGCTGATACTTTGTTGAGAAATTTTGCATCTATATTCATCAAAGAAACTGGGCTGCAGTTTTCTTTCTTTTTTTTGTCTAGATAGTGTCTTGTCTGGTTTTGAATACCTGCTTTTTAAAATGAACTCTGTGCTGGGAGCTGTTCTGTGCCAATTTACAGAGCCTGCCCTCCTCTGGGGCTGCAGTGGAGGGGATGCCTTCAGAAGGGGCAGCTGATGTACCCATGGGTGTGTTCCCTGACCCGTCCCACCCCCCGTCAGTTTGGTCTGTGAGTGAGCTGTGGGCAGGGCTGCAGTTCTGACCCCTGTGTGTGCTTCTTCCCCAGAAAGGAACGAGTGGGGCTGTGCTGCTGACCAGCTCCTCACCCTTAAATCTGCTGTCTTCGTCCTACAAGGCAGGCAGCCCAAAGCTGCCCTGGGACCTTGAACTCGAACCCCCTGGGGATTATCTCCCAGCTTCCCCTCCATGTATTCTCCTTTAGCGCCGACTCCCCTGCCAAGTCAGGGGTCTCCAAGGATGCCATCGTCACAGGCCCTGCACCCGGGACGTTCCACCACGGCCTCAGCCACAGTAAGTGTGTCTCCTTCCTCCCTCACGCTGGAGGTACGCCACGTGCCCCAGTGTCTGTGTGTGACCCACGAGTCCTGTTGTCACGTGCTGGGTTCCTGTATCTGTCTGGTGTGTGACCATGGGCAGCCTTCCCGGGGACTGTACTGAGCCCCTTTGGAGTTTCCACCCAGAACTGGTCCAGTAGGTCGTCTGGGGCTCAGCGCCCAGGCTGCTCTCCTCCTCGTCCTCAGTGTGTGCGCTTTGTCCTTCTCTCCCTCCTCTGTTTTCTCTCAGGTCTCCTGGCTGGCTTGCACTCCAGCCCGCCCCGCGCAGCGCCTGTCCCACACCCCGCCGTGTCCACTCACATCCCGCAGAGCCTGCCAGGTAATTCCCAGGTGGTCGGTGCCACACGCACGATGGGCCATGCCCCTCCCCCGGCAGAGGCCTTGTCTGCTGCCAAGGATTTCGATGTCTGCACCTTGTTATCACCGTGTTGTCTTGGTTTGTCCTCTGAGGCTCTGGCTCTGTGGGTACTCAGAATGACACAGGCTCCTACAGCTTTTGACGTTTTCCAGGCCCGCCCTACCCAGTGTGATCACAGAGGATGTCGTGGTGGCCTGTGTGCAAGGCTAAGGACTTCCCACCCCTTAGCTCAGCCTTTCCTCTTCAGTTAGCAGGACTAGAAGGGTCATGGTGCTGATTGCCCGAGGGCTCGCTGGGGCACTGCAGGCCTTTCAGTTCTCACGGCTTCCCCTTCCAGGTGGTGCCAGCTAACAGCAGACTCTCTCAGCTTAGTTAAAGTGAAAGGGAAAGTCCACGTAGCAGCGACAGGTGACAGTGGCTTCAGGAGGGACCCTTACCTCTGACGTCAGCGTGTATCCACGAGAGGAGATGCTTTCAGTTCAGTCCAGACATGAACGCAGAGATGTGGGACGTGACTGGACTGAGGCAGCTTTCCCTTTCTTCCCTTGCCTCTCCTCCCCATAGAACAGTGGCTCCAGAAAGGGCCCTCTGCAAGCCCTGGGTTTACAGCTGTGAGAAGAGGGTTCAGATGCCCTGGGCCGGCACCTGTGTGGTGAGCAGTTTGCCTCACTCTGTCCTGGGAGCGAGGCTTCTTGGCTCCTAGGCCCGCTTAAGGCAGTGCTGCTGTGCGCCCTCAAGGGATCTAGGTTTAGCCCGGTGCTCTTCTTACTTCTCTCAACCTGCTCCAGAAACGAGCGGGGGCTGTACTGGTCAGGGGAGAGCCAGTCTTCGGGAAGCTGAGTCTGGGGTAGCCCTGGTGGCCTGGGACCGTGGGCAGCTGCCCAGCTGGGTGTGCCGCACCGAGAGCTTTGGCCCCGTGTCCTGAGGCTCATGTGTTTGTAGTGAACGCCAGAGGCCATCTGGGTGCAAGAATGGATCATAAATCCCCAAGGCAGAATTGTTGCTTCTTCAGAGAAAGAAACTGGGAGGCTGAGCCAGGATCAGCAATCACTCCCTTTTCCTCTGGAGAAGCGTCAGGTACAGGGGATGACTCCACAAGCTGGTGGTCACAGCTCTCGCCATTCAGGCAGGAGCTGTGGCTTTTGAAAGAGATTGCCCCGCTTCTGTTTCCTTTTGGGGACACTCTTTCAAACAGAAGATTATCAAAGAGCCATTTGGAAACATGACCACTGGTCTGTGGCATCTTTACCAGAAAAGGGAAAAGCATTTTCATGTAGCATTTCCTTCCTGGTTTTCCTGTGAGTATTAAAAAGCCGTCAGAGAAGCATCCGTGCTGAAATGGGCTATTTGAACGTCTCTCCCTGCGACGTTCCTCACGTTGCAGGAGTACCTGGATGTAAAGAAAAGCTGTCTGCTCCACCCAGCTGTGACTGGTGTCTGCTTCGCCTTCTTTCCTGTGTGGACTAAGAATGCCTGTGCTTCTGAGCTAGTGCTTAGAGGACCTGAGGGTCTTCTGTTGGCGTGGGCGCTCAGCGTGCTCCTCAGGCGTCCCCACCGAGTCTGCCCGCCACGGGTCGGTGCGCAGCAGAGCTGTGGCCCTGTGACCGGGGTACCCCGCCAGTGGTCACCCCTGCGGTGGCCGCACACACAGGTACGCAGGAGCAGCGAGCTCAGGTAGCCGGGCGGCATTGGAGCCTTAGAACACTCAGTGTTCAGGGGCTCCTGCTATTTAAGAAGTCATCTCCTTGAGGTTTGGTTACTGCTGCCTCCGGGGAGTCACAGCTCCTGAAAGACTTGTGTTCGGTTTTTGTCTACTCTTTTCCAGATGCTTCTCAGCTTCATGGGAAAGGGCCCAGTGTACCCCGGAAGTTGTGACTTTCGGAGGAGAGGCTAGAAGCTGAACAAGGAGGTCTCGGAAGCTGGATAATGACTATGCTCCTTCTGCCGTTGGTTGTCTCCCGGAGAGGGCGTGAGCGCTGAGTGCAGCGTCTCTGGGCACACGTGATGTGCCTTCAGTGTGGGGAGCAGCCCCGTGCTTCTCTGGAGGCCCTGAGCGGCCTGGTGCTCCGGGCCTCGTGGCTCTGCTGCGGACAATCGTTGTGGGGGCAGCGCTAGCCTGGGGGCACGCTAGGTCGTGTTCGGAGCTCTAGTGCCAGGCAGGGCGGGGGTGCACCTGTGCTTCAGATCGGCCCGACCCCTCGCATTCGGTCAGAGTACCTCATGGTGCCCTACTGGTCAGGGGCTCCTTCTGGCTGCCGTGGGGTCCCTGGATGGTCGTGGTGCCCCTCCACCCTCAGGCTGTGTGCCCAACAGGACCAAGCTGGCCAACGCCGCAGCTGGGAGACTTTCCTTGTTCTCTGAAGAGCACTCCGAACACCCGACCCCTGCACTGTGGGGGCCAGTCTCTCCACTGAACGTGACCGTGAAGCTCTTTTAGAGAAAAGGCCTTTGTAGATTCAACAACTGTGGTAGGGTTTTTAGAAGACACTTATTTTTGGCTCAGTTTTCATCCTTACCATTAAATGCATTGGATAGAATGGGACTATTCTTCGCACGTCATGTTGTTCCTAGGAAGACATAATTCCAGTGCCTTTATGGTGGAGCAGAATCAGACACACATCCATTCAGCTCTGAGTGGATCTCAGATGAAGACCTTTTTTAAAGATATGGCTGTACTTAAGACATAGCCAGTTTTATTTAATTGGGTTTTTTATGGTTGCACATCATAATCTGTGCCATCCTGACTTGAAGGTCATCTGGGCCCCAAATCCCAGGTCCCAGTTCAGCCAGGGCCCCATTGGTTTCTCCACAGTTCATGCAGGCAGACTGCAGAGCCTCAAGGCCCTTCTTCATCTCTTCGAGGGCTGAGGATGCGAGGGGTTCCAAGTCACAGGTAGACATTCCAGTTTATTTAGAAACCATTCTCAGGCGGAGCTGCAGGAACAGGCCTCTGTGAAGCGTCTGCTGTGTAGAAACAGGCCTTGAGGTCCTGGCTTTCCAGGCAGCAGGGCTGTGCATTGACTTAAGGGTGACGTGCTGATGAGCTTGAGAGGACGTCAGAGACAGACTAGGACAGTGACCCAGAGCTCAAGTCGTCACACTGTTCTCACTCAGCCAGTGGCTGCTTCACTAGGATTTTTAGGGCACTTGCTTGTCCTGTGAAGTCTGAACTGACTGCTGCAGCTGAGTGATTTCAAGTATGTTGAGAGTAAACAGCCTCGTCAGAATGTACGCCTGTGTGGAGACACAGGCAGCTCTTTTGGTTCCTGACTCCCAGGGTACAGCGCTCAGTAACTCACGATTGACCTAGGGGTTGCCCAGTTTCCAGGGGAGCAAGACCTCTGCCAGCTAGTCGGCCAGGCCTCTGCTCTAACTTCTTTTTTACATAAGAACCAACACGTGTTCACATTGGGCTAAGTGGATTCCTTATCCCTTTATTACATATATTTTTTGCAACTTGGGTTTCCAGTTTGTTTACAGAATAGTCTTAGGTAGTAGCAAAAGAGCCAAAGAAGAGATTTGTATCGCTGAGCTCAGAGCCGTGCAGAGGCCGTCCGTGCAGGCTGAGCCGTGGGAGCCCCCGCGCCCTCCCCTGCCGTGCCCCTCCTCCCGGGTGCCACTGAGCGTGCCGCTGGAGCAGGACACCCTCCTCCTTAGGAATCTAGTGATGCCTCTTGCCTCAGGGAAACGTTTCTTTGATGGGGAGTTTATGAGGTTTCTTTTCCTTGTTGATGCTTTATTTGTGGTAACGAAAGAGTGAATGACTTAAAAAGCCATGGCAAGGCAGGTCCGCGGGCGGAGCGGGCTCGCGGCCACGGCGCTGCAGGGCTTTCCTTGCCGGGGCATTTCTTGGATGTGAGAGGGCTGTGGCTTTTGTGCAGCGACTATGTTGGTGTTGGGGGCGGTGTGGAAATTGTTAATCTTGTATAAAGCAACTCAATAAATTGTTTCAAGATTTCCAAAACATCGTCTCTCATTCATTCCTTTTTACCATATTTGCAGGCAGTTCTTCCTCCCTTAGGAGCTGGTATGTGGGGTGCATCCATTTTGGCTGAAAGCCAGGAGGGGTTTGGGGAATAAGCCTCACATGCAAAAGAGGCAGAAACACAACATGAAATTAGAATCAAGCCACCAGGTGTTTATTTTCGCCCTATAAATAGTTCCCTATTGCTTGCCATTTTCTTACATAATACATGAGATATAGAGAGCCCAAAATTCATTTGATGAAAAATCAAGTGTGGAGTCTACCAAACGCCAGTGAGATAGTAAGCAGGACTTAGGCACCGAAGCTAAGACTAACAACAACACTGCCCACTAGGAGAGTAATTTCAGAACCACGGACAGACTTCTGATGGCGCGTTTTCTTGGGACAGTCTGGCTTGATGGTTAGGCTTCACCCGAGCACCAGGTCCACACGCTGTAGAGCCAAGATCTGTCTCACCTGGAGGCCTCGGATGGAAAAGTCAGCGCAGCTAGCATCCCAGAGGGGCATGCACGCAGGTTGGCAGCCCTGGGGGCCAGCACTGCTGAAGGGAAAGTTGTGGAGGGGAGGCCTGTCTGCCCTCAAGTTTCCCCCGCTGGGCGCGAAGGCCAGTGCTGCATGGGGCGGGCCTGTCTGCCCCTGTTGTCTTGTGCTTTTGCAGTTTTCAGTCGCTTCCAGGTGTCACAGAGTCTGCTGATGGGAGTGTGTGGGAAAAGGGAGAAAAGAGAGGGGCACCACGGGTTTGAATCATCAGAGGAGGATGCAGGTCACTCACTGGGTCAGATGATGGTTTGGCCCGTGTGAGCTGTGCTCTGAGCAGCTTGACAGCTGGGGAGGGGGGGATGTGCTGGGCTCTGCATGGGGCCAGGGAGAGGAGACACCAAGGAGGTTGCTGGGCAGGAGAGAGCCGGCGTCTGCTTCCAGGAAGCTGAGGGCAGGGCCGTGCCTACTTCTGTCCAGACACCAGGACGGCCAGCTCCTGGATGGACATGTCCTTGTTGACGTAGCGGTCGTACTGGGCAGGGCTCAGCCTTCCATTCTGCAGGGCCTCTTCGATGGAGAACTTCTTGCCAGACTTCCTGTCGTGGATCACAGAGGACTCCCCGGTGGGACCCTTGACCGAGATTTCCTCCCAGTCGCACTCCTGGCTCCTGAGTTTCACAAACATGTTCCAGTCGATGAGGCCAGCCCGGTGGGCCTCCCCCGGGGACAGCTCGCGGCCCGAGTCGGGGTCGATGACCACAATGGAGCGCCGCAGGTGGTTCTCCCTCTGCTCCCGCTTGACGGCCACGGAGCCCAGGCGCCTCTGCAGCTCGTCGATCTCCAGGTCTTTGTCTCTGGAGAGCCTCCTGAGGTCGTCCAGCTCCCGCTCCAGGGACCACAGCCTGGAGTCGAGCTGCGCCCCGGGGTCCACCGCCGACCCCGTCACACTCCACAGGTCCCGAGTCTCCACCGCCGCCATCTCGATTTCCGACTGCAGCCTGTGGGTCTCCAGCTGCAGGCTCTGCCGCTCCAGCTGCAGTTTGTGGTTTTCTTCCCTGAGGAAGTCCAGTTCCTTGGACGACTTGGAGTTGGAGAACTCCAGCTCCGACAGCTTCGCCTCCAGCCGGCTCACCTCTGCGTCCAGCTCCCGCTTGCTCCGGCTCTCCTCCTCCAGGCTGCTCCTGAGCTTCTGGATCTCCTGCTCGGTGTCCCCTCTCTCCACCTGGACGCTCTCGGAGAAGACCACCTTCTCCTTGACCTCCATCTTCTCCAGCTGCTCCAGCTTCCTCCTCAGGGTCTCCAGCTCGCTCTCCAGGACCTGCCGCCGGTGCCGCTCCTCCTCCAGCTGCAGGGACAGCAGGGCGTGCTCCCGGGCCTGCTGGGGGTCCTGCTGCAGCACCACCTTCTGCTTGAGGGTCACCTTCTCCCGGGCCTCCCCGCCCTCCTCCTCCAGCTGGGCCAGCCGCTGCTTCAGGCGCTGCACCTCCAGCTCGGCCTCCCTGCGCGCCTGCCGCTCGCGCTCCAGCTCCTGCAGCTGCTGCTCCAGCTCGGCGCGCCGGCGCTGTAGCCGCCGCAGCTCCCCGCGGAGGCTGTCAATCTGCCGCAGCTCGGCATCGATGCTCTCGGTGAAGGCGCTCACGTCAGCCCGCAGGCCTGGCTCCTCCTCGTACCTGACAACCTCCTGTTGGACCACCTTCTCCTTCACCTGGGAAAGCTCCTCCTCCTTCTGTTTGATTTTCTCCTCTTGGGACGCCCTCTCCCTCTTCAGGTCCACTTGCTTCTTCTGTTCCTCTGACAGCCGGGCCCTCAAAGACTCCACCTCCTCTTTGGTTTGGGGGTCTTCCTGGAACTGCACGATCTCCTGGACCACCTCCTTGGTCTGCACCTGCGGTTTGGTGTCTTTCAGGGACTGGATCTCTTGCTTCAGCTGGTAGATCTCCAGGTCGCACCTCTCGATGAGCCTGGTCTTGTCGACAATCTCCTCCCTGAGTCTCTGAAGCTCTTTCTCCATCTCGGGGTCAGTCTTGTACTTGATGACTTCCTTGGTCACCTCCTTGACTTCCACCTGGGGGCCCCGCCTCCGGAGCGCCTCCAGCTCGCTCTGGTAGCTCTTCAGCTGCTCCTCGGCCCTCCGGTACTTGCGTTCCTGCTCGACCAGCTCCAGGCGGAGGTTGGCCACCTCGCTCTCCACCTTGGGGTCTGGCCGGATGATCTCCCGCACTTTCTCCTGCACGACCACTTTGGCGTTTTCCTCCTCCAATGCCCAGATCTTTCGGAGCAGCTCCGTCTTCTCCCTCTGGTTGGCGCGAATCTTGGCGGCCTCATCCTCGTACTGGCGTTGGAGGTCGCCCACCTCCCTCTCAGTTGCCACGTCCTTTTCCACCTTGAGCACCTCCTTGACGGTGATCTTGCCCTCGGCCATGGCCCGCTCCTTCTCCAGCCTCTTCAGCTTGTCCTGGAGGAAGCTCAGCTCCTCCTCCTGCTTCTCCCTGAGCTGGTTCTCCCGCTGCTGGGCCTCCTGCAGCTGCTGGTACTCCGCCTCCAGCTGGGGGTCGTTCTGCAGCTTCACCACCTCCTTCTCCGTGACCTTCTCCTGCGCCCGGTTCTTCTCCTCGGCCACGGCCGCGATGCGCTGCTGCAGGAGGAGGGCCTCAGCCTCCCGGGTGCCCTTCTGCCGCCGCAGCTCCTCCAGCTCCTCCCTCAGCCTCAGGACCTCGTCGGCCTGGGCTCGGTCCGGCGCAATGCGCAGAACCTCCTTGACCACGTATTCCTGCCCGCCGTCCCTGGCCTCCTGCTCCAGGCCGCGCAGCCGCAGCTGCAGTGCCTCCAGCTCCTCCTGCAGCAGCCGGTTCTTGTGCTGCTCCTCCGCCAGGGTCCGCTGCGTCTGCTGGAAGCTCTCCTCCAGAGCGGGGTCTGGCACCCTCTTGAGCACCTCCTTCCTCACCACCGCTTCCTGGGGGCTCTGGTTCTGCAGAGCCCGGATCTCCTCCCGGGCGCTCTCGACCTCGTTCTCCAGCTGCTGTCTCCGCTCGGTCTCCTCATCCAGCTCCTTCTGAATCTTCCACGTCTCCTCCGCTCCCGAGCCCTGCTTGCTCCCGGGCAGGGCCTCGCGGCTCACACCTGCCTCCGGCTGCTGGGAAGGGGAAGACAGTGCATGGTTAGCTGGACTCGCGCGGCCTGCTCCCACCTGGCCACCTGCGGACAGGTTGGAATGGTTGTCCTGAGACCCTCAAGGGGCTCCCTCAGTGCCAGGTTCACTGGAGTCTGAGGCTCCAGTGAACAACTCGTTTAACTGCATTTGGGGAAATATTTTAAAACCACAGAAGAGTGTGAAACAAAGGCCGTCTGTCACCCCTGGTCCTGTTCCTACAGGACACCTGTCATCTGTGAGACACATATTTTTACAGGCAATACATTTATTTTTTCTGCACTAACAGTGGTCCCTGCTCTGCACCCTGGTCCTTGCACTTAGGAGAATCCGTGGCGGTGCAGAGGGTGCCGCCCTGTCGTGTGGCGGCTCCATCCTTTTCCATCGTGTGGACGGACCCTGGCCTAGGTAGGCACCCACTGCTGATGAACACGGAGTTGCTTCCAGTTTCTTACTATTAGGGTGCTGTCATAAATGTTACAGACTTTTAAAAATAAGTTACCTTTTACTAGGTACTCGGCAAATTCTTGTAGGACGGGACACGTGGGTGAGACTCATGTCAGTAGGAGCGTGGGCACCCAGGGCTGCCCAGCCCTGTTAGCAGGGCACACGCCCCCTGCTTCACAGGCTGTTTGAGGCAGAATGAGTTACTTCCCACCTGTTGGAACACGTTTGAGTAGTATTCCTTCCTAAGATCCATTACCTGTCTCAGGAGATTCAGCGCAAACTCCAGATTCTGCAGCCTCTGTCTGCTGATGGCATTAACTTCAGTGAACTTGGCGGCAAGTGCCGCTTCCTGCAGGAGAGCAGCCAGGAGTCAGCAGGCTGTGCGGGAAGTCAGCTGGATGGTGTTTGGAAAGTCTGGCATTTGAGGACAGAGGGTATGGTTCTTGCCCCTTCCTACCTGGAGTTCTACTGCGGCCTCACCTACTAGATCAAAAACTGGATTTAGAGTCAGAAGTTTGAATCCCCAGTGACCTTGAGCAGGTCTCTGTCTGAGCCTTAATGCGCTCATGTACAGAAGGAACTGGTAACGTCGGCCCTCCGTGCGTCCCTGCGTGCTTCACAGGGGAAAGGGGAGCCTCCCGTCTGGGGCTCTGGCACAGATAACCCCAGCATGCTCTTTCGAGGCACATCCGTGTCACTGCCCCAGAATAAGTTCATTAGCCTCTCTTATCGGACCTCTTCGCATCCAGTAGGGCTCTTGGCCCCGTTTCCCTATTGTGTATTGCCTCTGAGGCCTGCATGCTGAGCTCTGGAGCGGGGCGCTCCAAGAAGGCCTGGTGCGTGGAGCTCACCTCTTCCCTCACTTTGGTGGCAGGGGATTGGAGCCTGGCCCTCTTGCTCACGTGGCTGCTCCTTCCATTCTCTAAGTCGATAAGGGACCTTAGTTTCTCTGCTTCTAACTCGTAGTCCTGGGTGAGAGAGACATGACAGAGGGCACACAAGAGCTGTTGAGACCAAAATGTTTTTACACCCTTTCCAGCTGACTGCAAAGGTCTCCCACTCAGCGGCACCCTGTTCTGACTGCCAGGAAGTTTTGAGAACCATCGCTACATCAACACGACAGAGCTACGTCCCCAAACAACATGTGAGACAAGAAAAAGTAGGTGCAGTCTCCCTCCATCCCCAAAAAGTGCTCCCTCCAGGCCTTCCCTGGCCTAGAGAATGTGACATTCTGCTTTCTTCTATTAATTCTGTACGGTAAGCCTTTTCTCACGTTGCCCCCTCCTAGCCCTCCTGTGCATCAGTTTGGGGACTTTACCATCCATCAAGTGCTTGGATGATAATTTAGCTAGCTGTTCCTCTGCTGTCGGAATTTAAGTTCGTTCTAGTTTGTCTGTTTTGCTAGTGTAAATAATGCTGTTTTACTAT
This sequence comes from Camelus ferus, assembly GCF_009834535.1. Lineage (NCBI taxonomy): Eukaryota > Metazoa > Chordata > Mammalia > Artiodactyla > Camelidae > Camelus > Camelus ferus. The sequence continues at coordinate 15,980,602 of NC_045713.1, forward strand.
GCCTTTGTTTATCCCACACTCTTCTTCTTTTGTCTTTTTTCCTTTAGGATAAATGCCCCCAGTTACTGCTTCATTCAAACAGTAGAAAGCCCTTTCATGGTACTCGATGCCTAGTGCCTTCACTTTCCCAGTTTGGGGGCCGCCAGCCGCGCCTGAGGGGGCTGGGCTGGGGGAGGAGGCCCTGCCGTGCAGCTCTCACCTTGACGGCCTGCTGGTACTGCTGCGAGTGGGCATGGACTTGCTGGACTTCCTGTTCCCTTCTTGCTATTTCATCTAGCAGGTTCTGTAAGACAACACAGACGTTAAAAATAAAAAACTTAACCCCCCAAAAAAAACCTTGATAGAGTAGCTGGATTCCTTGAAGTCTGAAATTACTCTTCTGTAGCACAAGGTATAATGAATGGCTTCCTTGCTGACACTTTTGTAGCATTTGTCTGTTACGAAAGGCAATTCTAAGGCCCTGAGAAGAAGGGCCAAGAAGGATAATTATCTCTGCCAGGAAACTAATGTTTATTGAGTGCTTTGAAATGTCACGCACCATTCCAGTATCTTAGATTATCCCACTTAATCCTGTGAGGTAAGCACCACCTTAGCTCCAGTTTATAAATGAGGAAAGCGAGGCTCAGAGACTGGCCCCTGGGCACACGGGCGGTAGGGGTGGCAGCGGGATCTGAGCCTAGGCTATTGGGTTTCCTGTTCCTCGTCTTTCCCCCCAGGGCCCTGCTGCCTTGTGGGGAGCCAAGACGTGGGGCTTTGGAAATGGAGTTTTTCCCCATGAGGGCTCCTCTTGTGTTTCTGTAGCTTTTGCTGATTTAGCCAGTGTGGAATGTCCACTCTGTGCTGGACACAGAGGCGGGAGAGGTGAGGGAGACACTGTCCTTGCTCTCAGAGACTCAGGTGCTGGGAGCCTGCCAGCGAGGACGCAGCCCTGCCAGACCGCTGCCCGGCCCCAGCCACCACCCACAAACGTGGAAGCAGCCGTCTTACCTTCTGGTTGTTGAGCTTGGTCTCCATCTGGCCGAGGCTGTCTGTCTCCTGGGGCTCGTAGCTGGGGATGCGGGACAGGAACTGGAGCAGGCGGTCGCGGCTGCTGCGGAAGTCACCGTGGGCAGCCTGGGCACTCTGCAGGCTCCGGGCCCTGCGGGGACAAAGCCGGTCAGGCCTCGGCATGGGGGAGTGGACGCCTCGCTGAAAGCTGCTCGCCATCCTTTTTTGAAGAAATCACCTGTGCTCATTTTTTAACAGCGGGGAGGGATGGGTCAGGAAACCAAATGTAATTTAACTAGAAATAGCCTAACCAGTCACTGGAAACGGAGTAGTTAGGTAAATGATGGACTGTGGAGTTGGAACACTGCACGGCCGCTGTAAGGGCAGGGAGGGCCACATGTGCTGACTCGCGGGGCTGCCCACTGTGTGTTCTAGAACCTAAATAACCCACAGGGCCAAGGAGACATCACAAGGGAGGCGAGGAAATCTGAACTCACCAAAAATAAAACCATCACATTTGTATCTTAGTGAAGCAGTGCTTAGTGGGAAATAACCTAAGTGCTTAGGCTAGCAAAAAGGAAGCTCTCAAACCAACAATCTAGGATTCTACCTTTAGGAAGAAGAAGACGAGCAAAGAGAAACTAAAACTAAGCAAGAGTAGGGAATGACACTGAGCAGATGTCACCAGAACAGCAAACAGGGAGACAGGAGGGAGGTCACTGACACCAGAGCTGGTTCTTTGAAACAGTCAATAAATCGATAAACCTCAGACAGAATGATCAGGGGAGAAAAGAATAAACAAATACAACAAAAGAAGACATAACGTCAGGAATGAGGGAGAGGACCTCCCCTCAGCTTCTGCGGACGTTAAAGCGTAAGAGAACATTACGAACAATTTTATGCCAATTAAACTCAACTATTTGATGAGGACGATGTGCCCTTGAAAGACACAGATTTCTGAAGTTGACTCAAGAATGAGATGACTCAAATAGTCCAATATCTCTTACAGAGGTTGAATTGGTAGTTACAAACCTCCTCACAAAAAACAAACAAACAAACAAACTGCAGTCCCAGAAGGTGAATTCTACAAAGATTTAAGGAAGCAATATCAAGTCTACGGAAACCCTCCCAGGAAACAGAAGGGTAGGAGGGAACAGTTAGTGTCTCATGAGGCCGGCAAAATAAACGACAGGGAAAATACAGCAAAACGTGGCATGTTGTCATTCGCTTATACAGAACCTTTTTGGAGAGAGACACAGGGACTGGGAACAGTGCCTGTCTTGGTTGGGGGGCTGGTCACTATCACCTGAGTTTCATACTTTGTACATGTATTGCTTTTTTCGAAAAGGGGAAATTATTTAGAAAACACAGCCTTTGGTAGTGTTTGCACAGGTCCCACTCTGGTGCTTTAAGGCAGACCAGCTGAGCCAAGGCCACCGCCCCCACCGCGGCGCCCTCACCTGAGCTCAACCTGCTGGCAGAGGTTGTTAAAGCGCTGGCCCAGCTTGTGCACCTCGGCCTCCTGGCGCTCCAGGTCCGGGCAGTGCTCCTGGAAGCGGCTGGCCAGCGAGCTGGAGCACTGCTTGGCCGCCTGCAGGTTCTGCTCCACCTCCCCGAGGAGGGCCTTCTGGGTCTGCAGCTCGGAGGCCATGGCCTGCCGGGGCAGAGAGGCAGACGGCGGGTGCTGTGGCCAGAGCTCCAGGGACCAGGACGCGTGACCACCCCCTCCCCCGGATGCGTGGCCCCTCAGGGCGCTTGGGGCTGCCAGCTCTGAGAGGGTGGGAAGACTGAGCAGGCACAGGGGCTTTGCCCCTGAGTTTCTCCTCGAACCTACGGTCATCTCTGCAATTTCCATTTCATTGTGATAAACAATACCCCAGAAAAACTTTTTTTTCTTTTAATTGAAGTACCATCAGTGACAATGTGTCCATTTCTGCTGTACAGCAGTGTCCCAGTCATGCAGGTACATACATATATTCGTTTTCATATTTTTTTCTTTGAAGGTTATTACAAGATATTGAATATAGTTCCCTGTGCTATACAGCAGAAACTCTTTTTAAAAATCTATTTTTATATATAGTGGCTAACATTTGTAAATCTCAAACTCCCAAATTTATCCCTTCCCTGGTGACCATACGATTGTTTACTACATCTGCAAGTCTGTTTCTGTTTTGTTCATCATTCTAAGTGAAGGAAGCCAGAAAGAGAAAGAAAAATACCCTATCATATCACTCATATGTGGAATCTAACTTCTAAAACCCTGCGGCGGGCAGCATGTGCCTGTGACACCTGGCCCGGGCCCAGAGTGGCCTCGGCGAAGGCTCTGTTTTCGGAGCCCACTTCCTGGGCTCTGAGGTGAGGCTCTCAGCACGTGGCGGGGTTTTGTGAGATGGGGCGTGAATAAGGGGCCTCCCTCAGGCTCACAGACTCCGGTGCCTGGAGCGGGCCCAGTGGCAGCTGTGAAGACAGCACCTGCTGGGCTGGGGCAGAGGCTCCTCCACCCGGCTGACCTGCCCCGTGGGCGTGCGGGCCCCGGTGGCCAGATCTGCTCACCCAGAGATACTGGGAGTCTGGAGGGATTATGTGGATATTTGACTTGAAGAAACTAGCACCTGATTTCCACAGGCCACCCAAACCCCGGCACAGCTGGGACTCCAAACCTGGAGGGACTTGCTGCCCTGGGCCTCGGGCCTCTCAACTGTCCAGAGGTGGGGGTTAGGGGTGTCCGGGGCCCATGCCCAGCTCAGAGAAAGCTCCCAAGGCCCAGGATCCCCAGACCTACCGCCAGCTCCTGCCTTTTGCTGTCCAGGGCACGGCCACTCTCGGGCACCGTGTCGTCCTGGGCCAGCTGGTTCTCGTACATGGCCAGCACCTCCCGGCCCTGCTGCAGGCTCTTCTCCAGACGGTTGGCAATGTCGACCCTGAGGACACAGGTCAGCAGTTGGGGGGGGACCTGGCCCTGGACCCACCAGGCCTCCCTGCTGCCCGCTGCACCCACTTTTCCTGGGCCGCGTCCAGCAGCTGCACCAGGTGCTCATATCTGCGGTGTGTGTCCTCCACCCGCGTCCTCAGCAGGGCCGCGCTGCCGCCGTCCGGGAGGGCCCGCACGAACGCCTCGCCCTCGGCTGTGCTGCGTGCCTTCTCGGGCTCGATCCGCAGCAGCTCGTTGGTGATGTTCTGTGGGGATCAGAGCCCCTCGCATTGAACACAGCCGTCAGCCTGCCTCCCCCCAGGGACCTCCTCCCCAGGGAGCCTAACTAGGGCTCAGGGGAGCCAGCCAGGAGCCTGCATTTGTAATGAGCATCCCAGGGAATTCTGATGTAGGGGGTGGTGACTTATGAGCCATGAAAACTAATAGGGAATCATCAAGCATTTACTGCTCCCACTACTTTACATGGATGATTTTTTCATCTCTGGGGGTGACCTTATGAAGTAGGTAGGACTCCAAGCAGCTTAGGAGGGGACATGGGGCCCAGTCACGCCCCCACCCCTGTACCAGGTGTCCTCTGGGCCCTGACTTGGCCCCTAATGGCCCTGATGTGGCCCCATCAAGGCCATGGCACTTCCTCCAAGCCCCGTTCCTCTTCTGTAAACCAGGAACGGTCGTGCTCACCACAGAGGATATGGAGGACTCAGGAAACTTGAAACAGGTGAGCAGTAGATGGCATCATGTGCCTCAACTCACCCCATCCTGACGCCCCGCGAGTGGGGACCAGCCTATTTCACTGAAGAAACTGAGGACTGGGCTTAAACAGTGTGTCTACGGTCAAGTGGCCAGTGAGACGGCTCTGCAGCTCCAGAGCCTGTGAGCCGCCCTGCACCGTGGCCTCTTGGATTGGTGCTGAGGTCCTCGGGCGCACTCACTGCTGTTGTCAGCACTGCCACGAGCCCACGGCGACAAGCTGGGCAGAGGCGGCCTCAGCTCCACCAGCCCTTTCCCCTGGGGATGTGTCTGTGGGGGGTGCCAGGCCTCAGGCACCTCCTTAATCCTCGGCCTAAAACAGCCCCCTTACCCTATGACTTGGCCTACCTGATACATGCGGTAGGTGGTCCCTGTCAAGCAGGGGCCCCTGAGAGCCAGTGGGCCAGCCCGTGCCCCCAGCCCGGCAGTACCTTGAGGTGCTTGGCCCGCTCGGCACTGTCCTGCACGGCCCGGCCCTGCTCCAGCGGTGGCCGCAGGAGCCCCGTGATGGCCTTCTCCTGCCGGTCCAGGTCGCTGGCCACCTTGTCCAAAGCAGCCAGCAGCTGCCGCCCCTGGAGGTCGGAGGCATCTGCCAGAGGGAAATCACAATCAGGTGGCAGTGGTGGGGCGTGAGGCCAGGGAAGGGGCCACTGAGGCCAGCTCGGCCTCCCCAACCCCTGCCATCCCATCTGCAGCACAGACCCTGGGCCTGGCCCCTCCCCAAAGCCTTGGGCAGTGGGCCGGGCACCCACCTCCAAGGCTCTCTGCCTTCAGCACCTCATGCCGCTGCTGGAGTGCGCTTCTGCTCCCGGCCGCCTTCTGCCGCAGGCTCTGGTACTGGCTGCCCAGGCTGTGACAGCAAAAACGGGCTGGGGACCCGGGGCAGCCCATGCCCCCACCACCCACGGCTGCAGGGCCCAGGGTGGCTGGACAGACAGCCCCAGGGAGTCAGGCGGCTCATCAAAATGTGTCGGAAAGTGAAAATGACACATGGGAAGGGTTTACTCAAACCCTGGTCTGTCCTTGCTCCTGGGTTCAGTGGACCCTCCCTTCCCTCCTTCCTTTCTGTGTGTCTCTCTCTCCACTTCATAGCAAATCTTACTATCTAAAATTATCTTGTTTACTCCTTTGTTTTCTCCACCAAGATGTTACCTCTGAGGGAGTACAGAGAAGATGCTCAACACATATTTGCTGAATAAATAAATGAAGGAATTCCTTGAATCACTCATTCAGAAAGAGTTCTTGGATACTTGCTTTGCACCAGGTACTGAACAAGGCCCTGGAAATAGTAAATCCTAAAGAGCGTCTGCCCAGTGAGACTGACACAGACACAAAGCACCCTAATGAGAGCAGCACAAGAGGTGGGAGAAGGTGCTTGAGAGCCAAGAGGCAGCACCCCTTTCCCTGGAGCCAGCAGCCCTTTCCCTGGAGCCAGCGTGGGGGATGAGGGTGCAGTCAGGGAAGGCTTCAAAGGAGAGGTGACACCTGGGCTGGGTCTTCAAGCCAAGAGGCCTGAGCCTGTAAGGCAGTGGGTAGGTGTCCGGGTAGAGGGAGCAGCATGTGCAAAGGCCCAGAGGCACTGGCAGAGGAACTACTCTCTGAACTGTGCTTACACACCACACATCAGCCTGGCCAATGGGATCTGCAGCTGTGGGGTGTTAGTGGCACCCTGAGGCTGAGATGGGGGGTCAAGGTAGTGGGGCCAGCCAACACTGTACCTGTCGGCCAGAGCCAGGGCCTCGGGGTCAGTGGGGGGGATCATGAAGCAGACGGCTGGGGCAGTCAGCTTGTTCCCTGCGCTGTCCGTGAGCTCCCAGCTGTCCCCGTTGTTCCTCTGCAGGGTGTAGCTGTAGCCCCGAGAGATCAGGCCCTGGCAAGGGGACAGGCCAGTCAGAACGCACAGAGAAACCTGCCCCGGTCAGTGGCCAGGGGCCCAGTACAGTCTCATCCCTGCCTCTCACTCTGAGACCTGGGGAGTCTTAGCCTGTCTCCTAGACCCTTCCCAAGATGGGGCAACACCAAGGGAACATGTGTTGGGGCTGCCGGCCCAGCACCTGCCTGGATTTCCCTTTGGGTGCACCCCCACACCCTGCAGTCCCGTGTGCTCTTATCCCTTCCTTCCCTGACTTCTTGGGATGGACATGTGACTCAGAGTGGGCCAGTGAGAACCTCCACTGGGAGTTCTGCTGGAATGACTGGGGCTGCTAAACTGGCAGAACAGGCCAGGGTCGCAGTTGGGGTGGTGCGGGGGGTTGGCAGAGAGTGACCCCAATGACAGAGATGAACACAGGTTCCTGAAAACATTCAAGTCCCTACATATAGCCATGCCACCCCTAAAGCCTTTCAGTGACATGAGAAGAGGCAGACCTGGGCTCAGCCTGCCTGGGGCACCTGGGGCGTCTGGGCAGTGGCTCACCTGGTCACCCTCAAAGTCACAGAGGGCCTCCACGGGGATGGGTTGCAGTGGCGTCTCCCGGCGGTACTTGAGGGGCACCACCTGCTGCCCTCGCTTCTGCAGGCCCCGCACCACATGCTCATACTTGTCCAGAGCCTTCTCTTGGTCCTGAATGCGGAGAAGAGCGCCTAGGTGAGACCTTCCTGGGGCAGGAGGCAGTGCCCGGTCGGCAGGTAGGGAGCTGGGCAGGGCCCTGCCTGGGCACCACTCACATCCAGCTCCCGCAGCAGCAATTCAATCTGGTATCGGTCTTTGAAGTCAGGGCTGTACTTCTGGTTCAGGTCCGAGTCCACCTTGCGCAGCAGCTCCTGGGCGTCCTTCACGTCTTTGTGGAACTAGGGGAGACCAGGTGGCCTTATTACGGACAGGAAACCACTAGGATGCCTGGCTATGGCTTTAAGCCAGCTCCCCAGTGGGGCTGAGACACCCAAACAGGAGTTAGTTCCATTAGTGTCATCTGAGTTCAGGTGCCCCCACACGACATACTCGTAAGACTAATGTGCGGACCTCTTGTTAAAAACATACATTCTGGTGGAAACAACACGGTATCCATCAACAGGGGAAGGGATAAACAGTATGGTCCATGTGCATGATGGAATATTATTCAGCCAAGAAAAGGAATGAAGTTTTGGTTCATGCTACAAAACGATGAACCTCAAAAACATCAGGTTCAGTGAAAGAGCCAGACACAAAAGGCCACGTACCATGTGACTGCACATCTATGAAATATCTAGAAGAGGCAAATCCGAAGAAACAGAAAGCAGAAGGGAGGGTAGAGCTCCTGGGTTCAAATCCCCAGTATGTTAGAGGTTACCAGGGGTTGGAATGAGGAGCCATTGTTTAGTGGATACAGTGTTTCTATTTGGGGTGATGAAAAAGTTTTGGAAAGACAGTGGTGATGGTTGCACAACACTGTGAATGTAATGAATGCCACTGGATTGAACACTTAAAAATGGATAAAATGGTAAATTATATATATATTTTACCAAAATTAAAACCCCACACACCTATTCCTGGGCCTGTGCTATCCTGGTGAGTCAGACTCTCTAGCTCCAGCCCCTAGGGAAGGCGGACAAGGGCTCGGCAAGCTTGGGGTGCCCATGCACACTACTTGAAACATAGACACTGCAAGGCCTGGGGATGCAGCCCTGCAAGGCTCCTGGAGGAAGTGGCACCAAGGCCACAAATGAGCCAAATAGACACTGAGTGCTCCCACAAGTGGCGCTCTGGACTAACAGTTACCTGGTGGTAGTCTTCCATATACTTCAGGTGGCTCTCCTCACAGATAAGCAGGTTCAGATACTCCTTCCAGTCTGCGTGCACTGCCTCCATGTGAGCCTGACAGGAGAAAGGGGGCAGATTGCTGCTGGCCAGGTACCTGAGACACCAGGGGAGAGATGGCAGGATTCCAGACCAAAAAAGGGTAGAGGAGAGGGGCAGCTGGCTTCTGCCTGGGTGTGGCCACCACAGAGACAGTCAGCTCCTGCCCACGAGTGGGAGGAGGAGAGAGGAGAACGTGCTGAGGAGCCAAGAAGTGCTGCTGTGTACGGGTGCTCAGGTTGTGCACTGCACAAGGGATAAGTAGGGGCTGTGTCTGCCCAAAGTGGTGCTTTAAAAAAATTCTCACAAAGGCACTCCCCAAATTCATGGCCACCAGAACACAGACTTTATTTGGACATAGAGTCTTTGCCGATGTAGTTGGTTAAGGATCTCTAGAGGAAATCATCCTGGATTTAGGGTGGACCCTAAATCCAATGTTTGATATTCTTCGAAGAAGAGATGACACCCAGGTGAGAAGATCACGTGAAAACACAGGCAGATATAGGAATGATGCAGCTCCAAACCAGGGAACGCCAAGGCTTGCCAGCAAGAAGCAAAGAAAGGACAAGGAAGGATTCTCCCCTGGAGCCTTCGGAGGAAGCAAGCCTGCCAACACCTTGGTTTCCAACTTCTGGCCTCCAAAACCAAGAGAGAATAACTTCTTGTTGTTTAAAGCCACCATGTTTGTGGTCACTTGTTACAGCAACAATAGCAAACTAATATGGGCACCGCATGGGCTTCAGAAGTCTAGGGGCCGAGGGCAGGACATGGCAAAAGATCAAGGTAATGAGAGGAGGCACAGCAAGAGGAGACGGCAAGATGGAAAGACGGACAAACAGACACAGAATGAAGGACCCCCCACCTTGGTGGGGGGCTGCCCAGGTGCAAGCGGCCCACAGCAGAGGCTACCCTGAGGCCAGCCTGAAGGAGGCAGCCCCTCCCAGGCTCACACACCTCAATGGAGTTCCTCCCGGGATGCTCGGCTGCAAGCAGCTGGTCACCCTCGCTGTGCAGCTTGTTGATTCTCTCTTCTTTGGCCTCCAGGTTCCGGTTGATGAAATTCTGCAGGGTTGGGGTGGTGGAGAGGCTCAGAGCCCAGCCTGGCAGCCTCAGGCTTCCCACCGGCACCCCCGCCTGGGCCCGCAGAGCCCAGCGCCTACCTCGTACTGCCGCCGGCGGCTGGGGTAGTCGAGGTTGTGGTCGCTCCAGTCGTACTGCATGCGGCCCCGGGCCTGCTGGTCCAGCCAGTACAGCTCGTTGGTGCAGCGCTGCATGTAGTCCTGCAGCGAGCTCAGGTGCTCCTGCCGCGCCTGGGACGCCGCCTGCGGATGGGGCGAGGACAGGGCTGCAGCCTCCTGCTCAGCTGGACTCCCCTGGATAAGTCGGCTGACTGCCCGGAACCCCTCCATTCACTCAGCAAACATTTACTGAGCACCTACTAAGTGCTGGGCGTGGCTCCAGGCACTGCAAATACAGCAGTGAGCAGCACAGACAAAACCCTCACAGAACTGAAACATTTTTGTGGAGCCTCAGTTTACCCATCTGCAAAAGGGGGCTAATGACAGCACTAATCTCACAGGGCCCAAGCCTGGTGTTCCATAAATGCCAGCAGCTATGCCTCCACTTCTGTCTTTAACATGTCATTGCACAGCCGGCTGGGAGGACGGTAGCAAACTACTGCTTTACATCTGAGAAGAAGCCAGGCAGGGAGAGGTGGGAGGAGGGCTGTCTGTGTTTCACTCTGCAAATGAGAACAGCAGCTAACACATACATGGGCATCCACGTGCCAGGACTGTGCTGGGACTTCTCCAGTACTAACTCCTGCAGTCTTCAAAGCACTCCTATGAGCCAGGGATTCGAACTAACTCCATTTTGCAGATGAGGAGCTTGCGTGCAAGGTCTCCCCACCAAAGGAGTGGAGGCAGCCTGGCTGCAGAGCCTCCTCACAATCCTACCGTTGGCACCCGACTCTCATGGCTGAGGTGTCTGCAAGGCCCACAAGGAGGCATCTGTGCATCCTTTGTGCAGTTTTAAAAAGAAGATCTTCTTGGAAGGTTTTGAAAAGGGAAACAGAAAACTTTTGCCTGTTAAGCACATGCATCATACTCGACACACAGTAGGTGCTCAATAAAGAATTAGGAAGCAAACTATAGGATGAGCTGTGTCCTTTGGGTCTTTTGGGGTTTTCCATGAGCACAGGGCAATCGGGGACCCCTCTCAGGCAGGGGCTCGGGGTACCACCTCTTCCCACTTCACCTCCCTCCGTCCTGTTTGTTTGCTTATTTTTGTTTTCTGGGGGGAGGTAATTAGATTTATTTAGTTAGTTATTTTAATGGAGGTGCTGGGGATTGAACCCAGGGCTTCCTGCATACCTAGTAGGCACTCTACCACTGAGCTAGACCCACCCTCCTCCCTCCGTGCTGTTTGAAATGTTTACAGCACATGCTTCCTGTCCCCACTGCCGGGCTCCCCATCCCCCCATCCCATTCCCAGGGGCGTCTCACCAGCAGCTTCTGGTACTTGGCCTGGAGTTCGCTGTTCTGCTCCTGAGGGTGGAGTGGGGGGCATGGGTTAGGGCAGGGGCCGCAGGTGGAAGGCCCTCCTCCCAGGGATCCCCTCCACCTGCCATGCACACACCTTGCCTCCATCCTTGGCCAGGTGGGGCCCAATGGCCTTGACCTCATTGTGGAAGATGTTGTGCTGCTCCACCTGGTGGTCCACCAGCGGCAGGTCCGTCCCAAAGCCCTGGCTGCTCAGCTTGTCCTGGCGTGGCGCGTGGAGAGACCACACGCGCACAGGGTGGGCCGGGGGCTCAGGACTCACAGCCCACTGGTACCCCGTCCCCCGTGAGCCTTGGCTTCCCACCTCACAGCACCGGCCGAGGAGTGAGCGGAGTGGCCCTGGAGGGACTCGAGGACAGGCTGTCACCTCTCCTGCCACATCTCATCTTGTTTTATCCCACAGCCACCTCAGAGGCTCTCACAGTTGCCGTTTCCATTTCACAGTTGGGGAAACAGAAACCAGCCAGGGGAGTCACTTGCTTAGGGTCACACTAGTAGCCAGGCTTCTCCATGGTGGAGACAGGCTAGCGAAGGCACAGGAAGGGCAGCAGCCAGCCAGAAATCTGGCCGCTCCCTCCAGCCTGCTAGGACCTCAATGATCCCGGGAGGCTCCCAGTTGCCACCACTTCTGCTGTGTGACCCTGGGCTAGCTGCCGCACCTTTCTGAGTCTTGCTCATCTTATCGACACAAACATTGGTAAACACTGGGAACACGACTCCCTCCCCAGCAGGACTGTGGCACCTGTTAAATGGTGAGGGTCTCCCGGCCCACATGCAGCCCCCTCCCAGATGAACCTGGGCTGTACCAGCTTTTCCTCCACCAGCGCCTCCCAGTTGACCTGTGGGTCCACCTCCTTCACTGCCAGGTTGTAGATCTGCTTGTGTTTCACACGGAGGTTGGTCACACGTTCCCTCAGCTGACGGATGCTGAGTGAGGAGAGCAGCCACCCTGGTTAGCGGGGCTGGTTGATGTGGGCACTGCCTACAACCCAAGGAGGGGCCTCCCACCCCAACCCCCGGCCTCAGCTTTCTGCTCGGTGGTCTGGAAGGACAGGTTCACAGTGGCCTTGGGTTCCAGGCAGTCACTCCCACCTTGCTCCTGTCCACTTTCCTTCATCCTGCCTTCCCTATCAATGTTTCCTGAGGGCCTACTCTGTGCCCAGAACCATAGAAGGTTCCAGAAGAAACAGGCATATCTGTTGCTCTCTGAGCCCACCGTCCAGAAGGACCATTGGGTGCTGTGGGCTGTGTCAGGGACAGCGGTTTCTGCACACCTGAGCTGAGGCGAGAGCCACAAGCTTGGGGAGCCAGGTGGGCAGCAGGCCAGGGGGCAGCATGTTCACAGGCCAGGAGGTTAGGCAGCGCGGCAGGCAGGGGCTGTGGCGGCCGCACTCTGACCAGAACAGTGGACACCAGGGCTCTGAGCCTCAGTTTCCTGGACTGCAGAATGGGTTGTCGTGAGGATGATGGGAAGTGTTTAGTAGGTGCTGGAATTCAGTCAGCCCTCTCCCTGACTCGGTTTCTGATTGCTGAGTGGCTGCAGCCCTGCTGCCCCGGCCCTGCGCAGCTCCCTCTGGACCTACTCTTCGGCGATCATGTCCCCCTGGGGGTGCTTCATGTGCTTGGCGATGGCCGCGTCCGCCTCCAGCACATACAGCAGCTTCTCCGAGTCTGACACCTTCTGCAGGGCCACATCCCGGTGCTCCGGCTGCTGGCCCTCCTGCAGCCGGGCCAGGTCCTGTGAGAGTCACAAAGGGGAGGGGGACAGTAAGCAGGGACTCAGCGGGCACTGCTGGGATGGGAGGGGCAGGAGGATAGGGGTCAGAGAGGGGCTCCCTTGGCCAGGCCCAGCCTCTCCTTAAGGGCCTCCTTATGGACAGAGAGACATGGCCCTGCCCCCTAGCCCAGTGGGGACCCCACAGAAAGGCAGGTTGACAGATAAACCTCATAAGGGTGACTGCAAGTTCATACAAGCTGGTGTTTACAAGGAGACACAGCAGAGGGGGAATGAGGGGGACTGGCTTTAGCACCAGGGCTCATCACCCTCTGAGGCCAAGAATAAAAGAAGAAAGGGAAGAGTGTTCTAGGCAGAGGGAATAGCCTGTGCAAAGGCCCTGTGGCATGAAAGGACAGCTGAGACTGAGGCCAGTGATTGAGGCTAGAAGTGTTGGGGGAGGAAGTGGGAGAGAAAGCGGAGCAGGGCCAGAGCAAAGAATGGCTGGAGGGCAGAGACAAGGCCCCACCTATCCTTAGAGGAGATTCCTCTAGGAGCTCTGCTGGCAAGAGAGTAGAGCTGGGACGACACTCAGTGGTTGTGACAGGGCCCTGGTGAAAGCTGAGGGTGGGCCAGGCTGGGGTGTCGCCAACAGAAATGGCGAGAATGAACAAAGTGGGGGGTGTCCGCAAGGTACCGTTGATAAGTCGCTGATGAGTCCAGGGTTTCTGCTTATTTAGGGAAGAGTGGTGAGTTGGCAGTGGAGACAGCCTATTAATTCACTTAGTCCACATTCAGGGAGTGCGGCCGGGCACTGTGCCGGGACCCCGGGCCCAGGGGGCACAAGTCAGAGACTGGACTGAGCACAGACCGGAGGTCACACGGGGGGCCTAGTGAGGCCAGTCCCCTGCCCTCGCTGGGTCTCAGAATCCCCATCTCTGCAATGGGAATAAGAGAAACTCCTGCTTTGAAGAGGCTTTCAGGTGACCTGAGGACTCTCCCTCGGCAGTGAGAAGAAGGGAGCACAGACTGGCTCCGTCAGGGATGAGCCTCGAAACCACGCAAGTGAGAGGAGCCGGACGGGAAGGCCATGCCATGTGGGATTCATTTATGGGAGCCAGTCCACAGACAGAAGGCGGATGGGTGGTTGCCAGGGGCTTGGCGGGGGTCGGGGGGGAATCTGCGGTAAATGGCCACAGGAGATCCTGCGAGGGAACGAAAATGTTCCGAAACCGACATGGACACGGCTGTGCCACTCGTGAAGGTAGTAAAAATGCTGCGCTGCGCACTTGAGGGGTTTTTTCCTGATCCGTAGAACATGCCTCAATAAAGCTGTTAAAACAGAGAAAGGAAGAAAGGAGGAAGAAGTAGCGAAAGAAAAAAAGTGAACGGAGGTATGCGGTGCCTGGTACCGTCTCTCAGGGGAAGAGAAGGCATCCAGTCCGACCTTCCTGGGCTCCCTCCGGGAGGGCTGGGCGGGGAGGGGGCCTAGCACCCTGAGGGGCTTGGAGGCGAGGCCCATGTGTCTGCAGGCCACCTGTGCTGGACCATTACCCCACTCCGGGTGAGTCTGGCCAGGGAAAAAAAGTACAACAAAATGTCATGGTTCTCGGCTTGGGTGGAATTTTATCGGCTCCATCAGCACTGGCTGATCTGAAGCTCTGCTGGGCAGTTATGGTGTCAAAGATTAATTGTGCAAAAGGAGGGAGTAAATTAATCATCTCCTGACCCATGCAGGTGCAGGTGCTGTGTGGGAGAGCGAGCGCTCTCCAGCCGAGACGAGAGAACAAGCAGCCGAGAGGGGCGTGTAGGTGTTCCGGAGTCCAGCCCAGACGGACCAACGGGGACGGTGGTCAGCACAGTGGTAGCTCTGGGGAATACGGATTGGAAATGTCCTCTGTCTTCACCCAAGTTGTGGTTCCATGGGTACCCACTGATGCAAAAACTCACAGGGGTGAACTCTTAAAATCTGGATGCTTTCCATAGACCTTGTATAGAGAAGCTTTGTACTTTTTTCTTGCAGGGGGAGGTAATAAGGTTTGTTTGTTTGCTTATTTAATGGAGATACTGGGGATTGAACCCAGGACCTACCTAAGTTCATGTTATGTGAATCTCACTTCAGTTTAAAAAAAATAGGAAAATTCAAGAGAACTTTTGGGTAATAAAATTAATAATGATGTTTTCTTCTGAAAAAAGGAAGGAAGGAAGGAAGAGAAAAGACAGAAAGATTAGCCCATGCAGGCTTCAAAGCGTGGTTTCTTTTGTCAAGTTTTGTTGATGTGAATTAGAAAAAAAAAACAGTTCAAAATTATCTCCCAAAGACATCTTTGTTACTTTGAGTCACTACTCTAAGCAAATAAAACGAGAGGGCTGAACCCTATTCACAGGCGTGCGCGTGCGTGCGCACACACACACACACACACACACACACACACACACACGAGAAAAGGTCAGAAATGCACCGAATGTTCAGTGATGATAGTTCTGATGGTGGAATTAATACTCGATCTTAATTTGCTTCTTTATACTTGTTTTTTGGTCCCGAAATGTTTGTAAGGAACACATATTACTTTTATTAGGACACACCCCACCACAGTGAAAAGCTGTTTTCATTTAGGAAAGCACACGCCACCACTGAAGCCATGAGAGGGGACATAGAAAATCACCAGAGGAGCTGGCGGAGGGGGAGGGAAAGATGCCACTGAAGCTGGAAAGAAAGGTGGGAAGTGGGGGCAGGGGAGGGGGCCCTTGCAGGGAGCAGGGTCCCCTCTTGCCTTTCCCCTCCCCACACCCCCACTTCTGACCTCCCCCCCAGCTGTGCCATCCGCAACCCACCCCCATCCCTCCAGCCTCCGGGCTGTCTGTGGACTGGCCCTCGGGTGGGTGGACCTGGGTGGTCAGAGGAGGGGCAGCCATGGCTGGGACCCCGGGACATCACTGGGTTCAGCTGGATCTTGATCTCCCTTGTGACCTGTCCACCCTCAGCACCTGACTCCTCTGGACCTGCTTCTCTGTCACCCCAGGTAGGAATGCAGATGAAATACAGACCGCCCAGTCAAATTCAAATTTCAGGTAAACAACAGATAATACTGTAATATAAGTATAACCCAAATAGTACACGGGACATACTTAGACCAAAAAAAAAAAAGTATTTGTGTTCTGAAACTCAAATTTAACTGGATATCCTGTATTCTTATTTCCTAAATCTAGTACCCCTACCTCTGGGATGGCTTGAGGACCAGCTCTATCCCTGACATGGTCACCCTGGACCTCTCTAAACCTCAGTTTCTCCAGCTACAAAAAAGGTAAAAACTCAACTGCACTGGCTGGTGGAGGGTTTAAAGAGGAGGTGGTCATCTTAGCACCATGCAGGTGTGAGCTCAGCTCCATTGTCGTGCATGGAGCAGAGTCCCCAGGGAACCTACGGGCTCAGAGCGGTTGTCATCCCCATTTTACAGGAGGGGAAACTGAGGCACAGAGAGAGGAAAGTGTTGTGCCCAGCCCACATCCAAGCAGTGGCAGTGGTATGAGGAGTTAGGATGCTGGAATTTGACACAACATTATAAAATGATTATAAATCAATAAAAAATGTTAAAAAAAAGAAGTAAGGATGCTGATAATATTGAGTCCTGTGCTGCATCTGCAAAATCTCATCCAATCTTTACGGCTGCCCAGGAGATAGGGACGATCACTCTTACCCTTTCAGAGGGAATCACCGGCACAGAAAGGTGTGGTGACTTGCTCAAGGTCACACAGTCGGTGGCAAAGCTGGGATCCTAACCAGGGCCTGGTTCCTGAGACTGGCTCTCCTCCAGATGGGCCCATAAACTGCAGGAGCTTAGTGCCCGGGGTGGAGGAGCTGGTGTTAACGGCAATCATGAGGCTCCTCTCTTCAGTGCGTCTCTACCTCTACCTCTGACATTTGGGGCCAGGTCATTCCGTGTGTGGGGCCATTCTGTGCACTGGAGGGTGTGTAGCAGCCTCCCTGGCCTCCACCATGGGATGCTCCTCTACTGCACTGTGATGGCTAAAAACGTCTCCAGATGTGACCACAGGTCCCCTGGGGCAGAATCACACCCAGGAGAGATCCAGAGGGGGTCCTGAGTGGGGCTGGCAGCACAGGGAGCACCGGGGTGGGAGGTGGGGGCACTCACGCTCTGCATCTTGGCCTTCTGTGTCCACAATGTTCCTCTCCACCTGGTCGGCATTCTTCTGCAGCTGCTCGATCAGCTCTGACAACTCCTTGTTAGAGATGCTGCTGGCAGAAGAGGGGAGGTGAGCCGAGGGCCTGGAGGGCAGGGGGGGCCAGCCTCCCAGGCTGTCTGCAGCCCCAGCTCGGAGCAGGAGCTGCCCGGGGAGCCTCGGATGGAGCTTGGCTTCCCTCCAGGTGATGTAACTAAATTCCCAGAAACGATGCAGCACGTGGTAGGGAAATCAGCCCCTACTCTGGCCATCACCCTAATGCTTCTATTTTGCTATGTTGGCAGAGCTCACTTAATAAGATGTAACTCACATATCATAAAATTCACCCTTTTTTTCTTTTAGAATTTTTTTCTAATGGAGGCACTGGGGATTGAACCCAGGACCTTGCACATGCTAAGCACACGCTCTGTCACTGAGCTCTACACACTCCCCCAAACTCACTCTTTTAAAGTGTATAATTCAATGGTGTTTAGCATATTCACAAGGTTGTATAACCATCCTCACTATGTAACTCCAGAATATTTTCTTAACCTCAGGAAGAAACCTCGTATGTACCCTTTAGCACTCACTCCCCATTTCCCCTCCCAGCAGCCCCTATAACCAGGAATCTGCTTTCTGTCTCTATGGATTTGCCTGTTCTGGACGTTTCATGGAAACGGAATCATATAATACGAGGCCTTTTGTGTCTAACTTCTTTCACTTAACATAATGTTTTTGACGGTCATCCATGTTGTAGCGAGTCTCAGTGCTTCATTCCTCTTTACGGCTGTGTAATATTCCATGGTGTGGATATTCCACATTTTCTTTATCCAGTTATCCACTGACGGACAGCTGGGTTGTTTCCACCTTTGGGCCATTATGAATCAGGCTGCTATGAGCATTCAGGTACAAGGTTTTATGCAAACACCATTGTTATGAAATATCTGATACTTTTCTTTCAGTCTACTACTCTTTATATTTAATTAATTTACTAAAAAGGGGAACTTGCTCTCCCCTTTGCAAACAGAAATCCAGAAGCCCTTGCCATCAGTGGAGGTAATTGTCAATATAAATTCCATGGAAATAAAATGGCAGCATTAAGTTCTAGCTGGACACTCGGCCATCTGCACATGTTGAGCCAGAGCCCTGCCCTCTCCTGCTTAAAAGCAGAGCTTGGCACGTACTGCAGCCAACTTAGAGTGGAGCTAACACCAAGCTAAGACCTCCTGGGTGCTAAGACCTCTCTGAGAGAGACCTGAAATCAGAACAGCTTTCTCACTTGGTCTTTCCGTGTTCTCTCCGGTCATATCTGTCAGCATCGCTCCTCCCTACCCATAGAAATCACATCACAGACCACTCTGGCAAATGCTACTGTGGGAGTGAAGACCTTGGCTCTGGAACCAGATGTGGGTTCTGGCTGTGAGACTTGGCCAAGCTGCTGTCCCTCTCTGTGCCTCAGCTTCCCTCTGTCAGACAGAATAACTGCACCTTTCCCAGTAGGGGGTTGGGAATGGGAGTGAGGTTATGCAGGCACAGAGCCAGGCACCTGGTAAATCTCACAAAAGTTCATGATTAGAGTTGTTTAAGGAGACTTACTGATCATTGTCCAACTCTGACTGTTCTTTTTTTTTTAAACAAAGGAAGACACAAAGACCAGAGAGGGAAAGCAACTTGGCCAATGTCACATAGCCAGCCAGCGATGGTCAAGATTAGCAGTCAGTAACCCCAGTCTCCATCAAAGATCCTTTTATACCTGATTCCACAGTGGGTCCTGAGCAGCTAAGCACCCAGAAGTATCATTCCACCCACACGCAAGCACTTACTGTGTGCCAGGCCCAGTACTGCACACAGACACAGCCTTGCCCTCTGAGAGTTCATCCCCAGACTGGGAGGAAAACAGCATTTACAGAAATAGTCATGAGACTGAGGTAGGCATGACCAGGGGAGCATCCTGACTGACTGGGTGAGGATAAGGGTGGTCAACGAAGGCTTCCTGGAGGAGGTGGTGGTGCCTGGGTTCTGAAGGATGAAGAGGAGTCTGGGGTTTGTGGGCAGAAGGCTCCAATGAGGAGAGGCCACAGAAGAGGCAGGTCCTATGCATGTCCCTTGGGTGGGCCAGGGCAGGGCTCTTGACCCTTAAGCAGAAGAGGCCACCAGCTCTTCAGAGTGGAACTCCTCAAATCAAGGCCTGGGACCTACCTATTGTGACGTGAAACATTCAGGTTCCCAAACCCTAACCCAGACCCTCTGAATCTGGATCTCCAGAGCATGACCCAAGAAGCTGTATTATTCCTGCTATAAATTTTATAATTGAACCCTCCAGGGTTTCAGGGCCAACATTGCAGGTATACTGGTGTTGGGGGAGTTGGAGAGGGGTGCAGAAACAGGCCAGCAAACAGAAGCTATGAGTCTGTCCAACCATGTCCCAAAACTTGGCTGAGCATCTGCCATGTGCCAGGCCTGGACACACAGGAACTGGGGGAGGGGACGTGGGAAGGAGGGGAGTCTTAGGGAACAAGACCCGGGCCACACCCTCTGCAAAGTCAACCAAAGAGGGAGTCTTTCTCAAAGTGGGGTCCCAGGAACCCCAGTCCTGTAAATTACTCCTGAAATGAAGGCTTTGTCAGTCAAGGTGGTTAGGAAAACCCAACCCCTCAATACATTCATGAGCCAGTAAAGGCTCTGAGAAGTCCTGCAGTGGAGAAAGCTGGTATTTAGTGGAGTGTCCAGGAAAGCTCAGAAAAGGAGACTGTTGATGGAGGATCTGGGTGAGAAGGGGGAAGGCTGCCAGGTCATGGGCCGACCCCCATCACCCACAACCCTGGCTGGGCAGACCCCATGGGGACTGTGAGCACTTCTGCCCCTCAGCCCTACCCCAGCCACTCACCCTCAGCCTGGCCTCACCAGTCAGACGTGGTGAGTCTCAACCCAAATATTTAACCCATGACGGTTTGGGCCACGACTGGGAACCTGCAGGGTGGGTCAGGTGGGGGACTTTGTTCCCTTGGGGCTCAGCCCGGCCCCACCTCAGGGCAAGGCCAGCTCCCAAACCAGCCCCCTCACTGGCTGGGTGGGGCAGGTTCAAGGAAAGTGACTTCTGGACTCCTCCCTGGCCTGCCCATTATTCCAGCTGAAGCCCAGCACCAGAAGGGACCCGGGGTGAGGGGACAGCCAGCCCCAGGGACCTGGCAGTCCTGCTGGAGAACAAAGGACAGCTCAGTGGGAGCTTGTGGTCAGACAAGCGTGGGTTCCAAGTCCTGTTAGGCCACTTACTGCTTGGACCATCCCAGGCAAGCACCTCACCCTTAAGACGCCTCAGTCTCTCCACCTGTCACCTGGGGGTGACAGCTGAGTCATCATGGTAATTTGACACTTACTGAACACACCTCACCAGACAGCAGACACGTTCATGGGCACTACCTTGACAGCATCCTCACACTAACCCCTGGGGAAGGTTTGTCTGCCCTTTTAGAGATGAGGCAACCAAGGCTCAGAGATGTCAAGGCACCTGCCCAGGGTCACACAGCTTATGAATGGGAGCCAGGATCGTCTCCTCAGACAGTCTTGCTCTAGAGGCCACATGATCAAACACTGGGTTACAGCTAGCTACTCACAGAGGTGCAGAGAAAATTACGTGAGCCAACGTATAGCAACCACCACCATCACCACAGTAGTATGAGCTCACATTTACTTTCTACAGCCAAGCTCCCTGCTCACTTCTTAATCTTCATTACAACCTCAGGTAGGTGGTGGCCAAGTGGGTAATCATATAATTATCTCCACTTTACTGATGTGAACATCGAGGACCAGAGAGGTTCAGTAACTTTCCCAAAGTCACACAGTAGTTAAATGTCAGAGCCAGAATTCTAACCCAGGCAGGCCCCAGAGAACAGGCTGGTTAACAACCCCATGTGACAGTCCTGCTGGGCTGCCACCCCACCACAGGTGCTCAACAGATTCACTTAAAGGCCACATGCCCCAAACCCCAATGGGATACCATTGCTCACCCACTAGGATGGCAATAATCAAATACACAGTAACAATTGTTGGCAAGGATGTGGAGAAATCAGAACCCACACACACTGCTGGCCGGACTGTAAAACGGTACAGCCGCTTTGGAAAACAATCTTAAAGTTTCTCAAAAAGTTACACATCAAGGTGCCCACGACCCAGCAATTCTACCTGACATCTGCCCAAGAGAGATGAAAACACAGGTCCACACAAAGACTTGTACACAAATGTTCACAGCAGCGCTACTTACAAGAGACAGAAAGTGGAAACAACATGGTCAACTAATGAATAGATACAATGTGGACCATGCACAGAATGGGATACAATTCTGCCAAAAATGAATGCAGTGCTGATACACACTACAGTATGGGGAAACCCTGAAACCACGATGCTAAGTGAAAGAAGCCAGACACAAAAGGTCACATATGGAATGATTCCACTTACATGAAATGCCTAGAATAGCAAATTCATAGAAGCAAAAAGTAGATTCATGGTGGCCGGGGGCTGGGGTAGGGTTGGGGATTAGGTGGGGAGTGAGTGCTAAAGGGTGTGGGTTTCTTTCTAAGGCGATGAAATACTCTAAAATTGATTATAGTGATGGTTGATAATTCAGTGACTATACTAAAAACCACTGAATTGTACACTTTAAATGAGTGAATTCTATGGTATGTGAGTTATATCTCAAAGCTGTTACCAAAAACATTGGCAAGTGTCATTTAAAAGTTATAGGGCTTCCCTTCTACCCCCACCCCCTTGAATGGGTCCCGCCTTTTATCCTGTTTTCCGTGGAGGCTGGAACAGCTCCAGGTTATGCCCAGCTGCCTGGAAGATGCTGGTTAACACGCAACAGAGGGTTGACCATGTGCCCGGCTGGTGCCAAGCAAATCACAGAGAGATTAGCTCATTTAATCCTAACACCCCTTGAAGTAGCACTGTTTTCCCACTTTACAGATGGGGAAACAGAGGCACGGAGCAACTAGATAACTTGGCCCTGGTCCCACTGCCAGAAAGCGGGGTGGAGCTGGGATTCCAATCCAGGCCTCTGGAGCACAGTCTCAGCACTTCTGCCTTTTGGAGCACTTCTGCCTTTTGGGTTTGGAGTCCTGAATGAGAGGCCCCAAAGGGTCCTGCATTCCCCGCCGCCGTCCAGCTGGCCACGGGAGCGGACCTGTGTCCCCGTGAGAGCTGCAGAGCCCTGTGCCAGGAGCACAGGAATGCGGGCAGGTCGGGCACCAGCAGGGAGGGGGCACAGATCCCAAGAGGGCCGGGAACTGGCTGGGCTGGTCCAGCTTTTCACCCGGCTTCTCATCTTGCTAGTGAGCCACACCAAGGCAGCCAGAAGAGGCACCTGGGGACCGCCAGCCCAACAGATGGAGGCCCAGATACAGCCCTTCCCTATCAACCTCTTCTCAGTTCTGTCCCAGCCACAAAGATGAAAGTCTCCTGGCTGAGTCAGGGAAGCCGAGGTGCCCCCCACCACCACCCAAGAGAAGGGAAGGGACCAGGGAGGCAGATCAGAGTGACAGGCTGGGAGACACACCCAGTTTCCCTCCACTTAGGAGTTTAACACGGACACAGGTGCTGAGGGCAGTGGCCGAGGGCACTGGAAGGTGCCTCCAACGTCATGCAGCCCCACCTGCTCATTACACAGATGAGCAGAATGAGGCCCTTGGAAGCAAAGGCACCCAGCCAAGGTCACACAGGGGACAGCTGGTGTCTGGAGCCAGACAGGGTTCAAATCCTGACTGCACCAACCATTGGTGTAACCTTGGAGGAACTAATTTATATTTCTGGGCCTCAGTTTTATCATCTGTCAAATGGGCAAGATGCATCTTATGTAGGTAAGCGAAGTGGGCAGGGAAGGGTCAGAGTCAGTTCCAGAAACACTAGAATCAGGTTTCAAAGACCAGTCTGGGACTCGAGGACTGAGTTGGAGGTTCAGAGCAGCCTCTGGGGACCCAAAAGCAGATTAGACATCATGTAACTTCACGAGTGGGGTGGCCCTGGTTTCACCAGTGCCTAAAACAGTGCACGGCACTCCAGACACACTCCACAAATATTCATTCTTTTTTTTAATAAGTGTTTTGGGGGGGGTGGTAATTAGGTTTATTTATTTATTTTTAGAGGAGATACTGGGGATTGAACCTAGGACCTCCTGCATGCTAAGCATGTGCTCTACCACTCTGAGCTATACCCTCCCCCAACAAATATTCATTCTAATCACCTAGCACACTGTAGGGGCCCCATAAATGGTGACAATGACCATTCATTCACAAAACATATGTTCACTGCGCTTTTACTCCCCACAGGGCTTGCCATTCACAACAAAGCTGACCCCTTATGTTGCTTCCTGGTCTGTGCATGGGGTTCCGCTTTGGACCGCCTTTCTCTCCTGCGGACCCCTGCTTGCCAGCGGCGCCTGGTCTTGTAAAATAGGTTCCTTCTAAAAAACAGTAACTTCACAGTGCCAAGGGCAGCAAGGTGAACACTTCCAGGGAGGAGGCACATCCATGCAGTGGAATCCTGCATGGAGGACACGTCCCTCCTGCAAAACCCTCCCAGTATCACACAACCTCCACCGCCTGGCTGGAAGCCAGCAGACAAACCCAAGCTGAGGGGTGTTGTACAAAACACTTAACCAGACTTCACCAAGTGTCCAGGTCACAAAAGACAAGACTGAGGAACTGGCAGGCAGGAAGAGACAAGGGAGACATGACAGGGGACAGAAGACAACCTGGCATCCTGAACAGAAAAAGGACATTGCGGGGACTGAGGAGACAGAATAAAGTTCATAGTTTAGTGTTTTTTTTTTTAAAGGTTCCATCTAGATTTTCAGGATTCCCAGTAAACCCCTGTAGGAGTGGATGCTTCTTGGTGATGATGGGGTGTCCAGGATGCCCACCTGTGGACAGGTGGGGTGGTGGGGAGCTGTGGCCCGAGAGCCCACCTGGTAAAAGCTGACGGGGACCCAGGATTCATCCCCAGAAATGGCCCTCTCACCCCAGCCCAGGCTGTGGTCACGGGACGCGAATGGGTTTCACAAGTTGGGTAGAGTCACACCCAGAAGACTAGGGCTATTTCTCTTGAGAATCCACCCTTGTTTTCTTTTCCAGGCCTGAGGAAGCTGGAGCCTGGCGAGGGTCCAGGAAGGTCCAGGAGGACCCAGGTCCCACCCGAGGCACAAAAAGGGCCCCTGTTTACTAAGCCTGGTACAAGAAGGGAAAAGGGGGTGCAGTCTGGCCGAGGGGCTGCCTGGGGCCACCTCGGAGCCCCAGGCTGGGTTTGAGGACACACAGGGACAAACAATGGCTTTCTGGGTCTGAGCCCACAGGCATCAGCCTGGAACAGACATCTCTTTGTGTCTCAGGATGTACTCTGAGTGTTGGAACTTTGAGGAGATGGCTCGGGAGCCTCAAGTGGCATCAGGTACCCTCACTGGGTCACCAGGAGTTAGAAACTCAACTCACAGCCCGACCTGCCTTGCAGGTGGCCACTCACAGCCCAGGAGGTCAGCTACAAAGTGGGGATCTGGGACTGGAACCCAGTGCTGTGATGTCGGGCGCAAGGGGCTGGCCCAGGACAGCCCGTGGTCTGGTCAGTGACCAGAGAGGCAGGGACAGACATTGCTCCCTGGTCACCCAGACTCCGAGGATGCTCCACATGGTAAAGAAGGAGCATACAGGCGTCTCGGGGGACCCTCACCCCACCCGCTGCTAGTCACCTCTTCTTGCTTTGGTTTTGTGTGTGGAGTCCCTTGCCCTTTCCCATGGTGTAGCTGTGTTGCAGCATAACCAGGGGTTAAGTATCCAGACCAAAGGCAGGCAGCCCGGATGCACAGCCTGAATCAGTCCTTATTAAGCTGTCAATGATTGAGCCTTTCTGAGCCTCAGGTTCCCCTTGTGTCACTGGGGGTCATGGCCATCAGCACCCCACAGGGCTGGGGCGCGGTTAATTGAGAAAGCAGACACAAAGTGCTGCTCCAGGGGAGGCCAGTCTCTCTCTTTCCACCTGGAGTCACCATCCAGGGATTTGGACTCCTTTTAAGGAACTGATGAAGGCCAGAAGCCATAGCCGCATGTCAGAACCCACGGGCACCAGGAAGCTAAAAAAGGACTCCAGGCTGCCCATACCATCCACACTGATCCTCGTGCAAGCCCAGACACACGCTGCTTCCACCTTGCAGATGTCACCTCACCCGGGAGTGGGGAATTCACAAGCAGCCTCAGTATTTGGAAATGTCTCTTCCAACTCCTGCAGGGAGAGGCCGTGCCTGGGTACGAGTGACGAGGCTGCAGGGAGGACCCGGATCCCAGGCCTGGGTTTGGGCTAAGGATCAGGTCACTAGGATTGGGGATTTGAGGGGTTCAAGGTGTTTCTACCATGGGGGTTGCTGCTCTGAGAACTCTCTGCTGTCTGCAGCAGAGAAACCACAGAGGGGGAGGGGAGGGAGGGCCCATCCACCTGGTTGTTCACTGCAGAGCCTCGAAAACCACCCCAGATCCCCACCTCTACCCTTCCCTGGTTCCACCGGGGAACAGAGCCCTGTGCTTCCCTCTACCCTCTGGCCTTAAGGTCTTCACCTTGATCAAGGTCACCACCTCTCACTTGGACCAATGCAACAGCCACCCCCAACCATCTCCCTGCACCCCAGTTCTCACTGCCCCCAGCCAGCTTCTGGACATTTGTCAGAGATCTTTCAATGATGCAGCCAAGTTCTTCAAAGCCTGGCACATGGTTTACACTCACAGGACATCTCAGTTCGTTCTAAGCACATCTCATGTGGCTAGTGATGGACAAATAGGGCGGCATGGTTCTGGGTGATTCTGGGGCCTCTGGACTGCTCTGCTCCAAGTCCACAGGGACTGCAGCCCACTGTGATGAAGCTGATGGATGCCTGGGGTATCTACCTGCCTTGTTCAGTGCCCAGTACCTAGGGACACTTAATAAATGGTCATTTCCTTTCCTGCCTACCACTCTCCCACCAGACCCACACAGGCTGGCCAGACACCAGCCAGGCTGGGTCTCATCTATGGGTCTCTGGCTGCCTGACTTGAAAACAATCCAGGGCTCCCACCTGTGCCTGACAGAGCATGGTACCTGGGTGTGCAGTGCCAGGGCATGCAGACCACAGCCCCACACCCTTTCCCCCTGCCCCTGGAGCTGCACCATCCTTGCCCGTGGCCATGGGGCAGAGCCAGGGGTACTGGCTCCAGCCATCCCTCCCTCCTGCCTGGGAGAAAGGCCTCTTTCCTGACCACAAAGGGCCCCAGACCTACCATAAGCCCCACCCCAGCTGTCGCTGCCTGCCCCGACCTGTCCTGTCCCCCGTCGGTCACAGCCCAACCTGCTCTCTTTCTGTGTGTAGAGATGGGAACTGGCAGGGACAAGGTGTGTCTGATGGGGATGGCCCTTCCTCCCTGGCCAGGGCCACCTCACCTTCCAGGCCTGAGTCAATCGTCATGTTCTGGCCCTTGATCACGTCTACACTTCCTCCCTTTTGGGGTTAGTTCGGTTTCTAAGGGTGCGAGCAGGAGAGCAGAAGGATCAGCCTTGGAATGCCTGGAATGCACAGGAGCCCACACCTCTGCCCTGGAACCAGCAGGCAGCCTCGCCCCTCCTGGAGCCCGGGAGGGGCCTGGCCTTCTGCCGGCCATGGTCATCCTCTTGTGGGCCCTGCCTGCCTCCACGGCCAGCCAGGGCCTAAGCAGCTCCCTGGGGACCTCCAAGCCTGGGGAGGCTCATCCTGGGTGCTAGGTGGCCCCCAGCCCCCACCTTCTGGACTGGGCTGAAAAAGCAAAGGCTGTCACTCCCAGACACCTGTCCTGTCCCTGACACAAAGGCACACACAGTACGTGCAGGAAGTGATACCCGAATATGAACAAATCACCCTGAGAGGACCCCTAGGTGCCCGTCGCCCCCTCAGCCCTTTCCTGCATCATCCACTGAAACCTCGCAGCCCTGGGAGAAAGGCAGCCTGAGTCATCGGGGTACTTTTCTTAATCCTGCCTATTATGCTATAAACTTTTGGAGAATAAGGACTTACTCATCTTTTTGGGTGCCTTCTTTGGAGGCCTTAATTCCAGTCCTTGCACAGGCTTGGGGCTCAATAAGTAGGTGTTGAGTTGAGCAGACACTTTACAGCGCATAAACAAGTACTGATTCCTGTCTCCCCATTTTCCAGATGAAGATAACTGAGGCTCAAAGGGGTTAAGAAACCTACCCAAGGTCACGCATTGGGAAGTGGTCATGTCAAGATTTGAAAAGGTGCCAGAGCCACTTCCTCAGAACAAGGCGGCTGCCAATACTATTCCACAAAGTGACAGGGAGACATCAGGAGACAGGACAGAGTGGCAAGGTGTTCACCACCCAGGGGAGGCACAGTGATTTACATCTTGTTGGCATCTTCATCAGTACAATTAATCCCAGTGGTTGGGTAACAATTTGTGGTGGAAACTGAGGGTGAGTCATTCTCCTAAGATGCCACCATGAGGGCCTCCTAGCCTGTCCCTCTGACCAGGCCATTGAGGGGAAGGAACTGGCAGGAGGGAGCCCCTCCCTGGGCCATGCCTGACACACCTTCCGCTTTGATCTTAAACAGGCCATCATCAAGGTTGGTGTTATTACTGCTTCCTGTGAAGATAAAGAAACTGAGCCTGGGGAGGAGGGAGACTTGCCTGGGGCCAGAAGGTTAGTAAGTGTCTGTGCTGGTGACTGCTGCCACCTCTGCCAGTTCTCCAGATCTTCAATATTTCTAGATATTCAATAATTGCTGAATAAATTTCCCCCTCCACCCCCAACTCCTTGTCATCTCTCTGCCCATCTTACAGGGCCTGGGGACAAGCCCTTCTCCATTACCACGTCCCTGGAGACGGGAGTTGTCAACGTGCTTCAAAATGTCTGCTCAATTCAACACCTATTTATTGAGCCCCAAGCCTGGGCAAGGGCTGCTACTAAGGGGTATGGAAGAGTCCCCCCAAAAGATGAGTAAGTCCTTATTGTCCAAAGGTTTATGGCTTAATAGGCAGGATTAAGAAAAGCACCCCAATGACTACAAAGATCCAGATCACCTGCGTCACAGTGTTTTCATCCAGTCTGCCCCATTCAAGTCTTGTATCCTAACTTAATTGTGAAAATATAGCTTAGTCCAAGATAATGCAGCAAAAGAGAAAAAAGGAAACAAAGAGAAAGCATAATAAGTAGAAAGTACAAAATAATGTGGCAGGAGTTGGTCCAAACACATCAGTCATTACAATAAATGTAAACGAGTTAAACTCGCCTGCTAAAAGATGACTCTCAGGTGAGACCACAAAAGCAAAACAAAAACCAGCTCTATGCCATTTTATAAGGCATGTACCAAAACCAAAACAACACAGGAAAGTTGAGAATAAAGGAATAGAGTGTGACACACCAGGTGACTGCTGCTGGAAAGGAAAAGCAAAGTGCACGTAACTCGGATGAAACAGAGCAGGGCAATCAGTGTAAACAAGGGATTCACATCCCTGGCTGCACATCAGAAGACTGAAGTCTGGACCTGCCCCAAGGTTCTGACTTGGTCTGCAATAGGAACTGGACATCACTTTTAAAGCTGAGATGTTCTAATGTGCAGGCAAGGCTGGGAACAAGGAAAGGAACCACAGTCTTGTGGTACAGGGTTAGGGGAACAGATTGAGGAAGAGTCTTCAGGTCCCTGCAGGAAGGAAGTCTTATAGGAAGCAGTACCCAGGAAGCACCCAGACTGACTGGTAAACTGGCTGAGAGGCTCCCTGCTGGGAACTTCCCTGGTAATTAGACAGTAAACTCCTCCACGCCCAGCTGCTAATCCTGGGGAAGTAGATCCTAAACTGAGAGGGCTGCTGGTGTAGAAACTAAGGCTCTGTTTTATGGTCTACACCATTTCCGCCCAGGGAAGGCCACCCTGCCTTGGGGGACTTGAGTCAGGCATGTGCTTTTGGGCTTCCATTACTGACACTCACAGAAGTTCAAGCCACCTCAGGGAACGCCAAGGCATGTCTTGAAGATTTTTGCAAGGTTTAAGTGGGGCTCAAACCAATCTCGACACCCCCGGTTATTAGGACAACATTCTGGGTTCAAGACCAGTGGACCAGGAGCACTGGCCTCCATTTATGAAGCAACTACTATGTGCCTGATGCTTTACACACATCATCTCCAATCCTCTCCACAATCCTATGTGCCTCTAATTTGCAGATCAAAATGGACCTCCCACCACTGCTTACTGAGCCCCTACCATGTGCCAGGCCCCGATCTGGGGGTGTGGGATTGGCCACCTGCAAGCCTGCAAGATCCCTGCCTTCATGAATTCCAAAGAGGGGCAGAAACGTGGCCGCAGCACAGCTGACAAGAGTCACAGCTGGGAGGCAGGTCCACAACTCCCACACCCAGGCTCTTTCTACTCTACCCACCAAGCCCTCCATCCCTGTCCGTGGCCTCAGCTTCCATCAGTAACACGGGGGTTTGGTTGCTCAGTTTATAATTGGGAAGAGTCGAGCTCCTTATCCGGGACAGCAGGGCTGGAGTCCTCTCTGCTCTTGGTGGCACCAACTCAGCATCCTTCCTCAAACTTCAACTAGAACCAAAAAGTCCCCACGCCCAGGACAGAGAAGTAAAACCCTAAAAGCCATGAGTTTGAAATCTGAGCCCAGGCTGCTGGGGCAGCAAAGAATTCTGCACGTGACTGTTTTCCTGCAGCCGCGCAGCCTCCCAGGGGCAGCGGGCGGCGGGCAGTGGGTGGGGTGGAGCTACTGGCCAGCGAGCAGCCCGGTCTGCAGTTTGTGTTTACCTTACGATAAACGAGACCTGACAAATCCTCTGCCCAGGGAAGGATGGGCTGGGCATCCAGCTGGGACACCCCACCAGCCTGCTCCCCTGCTCCCCACTCAGAGCAGCTGAGACTCAGACTCCGAGCCTCACCAGAACAGAGAGACGAGGTGAGGAGGGGCTTACAGGGTAGTATTATCTAAGAAAGACAACGCAGTCACAATGTAGGACGGTTGTTAAGAACTGGGACCCAACCTCAGAGCCTCCCAAGTGTTCACAACTTTCCCCGTTCCCCGCCTGTTGCCCCCTGCCCCTCTTCTGAGACTCCGTGTGCCTCCCCATCCAGAGCCCTCCTGCTGGCCCCACATCCTTGTCCCCAGGCCTTGGGCACCTTCCTCTCCTGAGGCCAGCTCCTCTTCCTCCCTCAGACCCCTTCTGTCCCTACTGACTGGACTCACATGCAGGACTGTGGGCTTCCCTCCATGCTGTTCCCGCTGCCAGCTCCCCCGTCCATCCCTGCCCCTCACCGTAAAAAACTTGAAAACTCTTGACCTAGCTCAAACATGCAGGAAAGTACCGAAAACATTGTACCACCTGGACTTAGATGATGTTCCCATATGGCCGAATGTGCTTCAGATTTTGTTAAAAAAAAAAATACAAGTGTTACCCTTCATTATCCCTTGAGCCCCTCCCCAGGGTAGGGTAATTTTGGAACTGCTGGTTTCTTCCTAAGCCTGTTTTAAACTTTCAGTACACATCCGTGTCTGCATCCAGAAACACTATATGGAATTCCTTTGTATGAATGCTTCTTAAATGCACACAAATGTGCTCTCTGTGTCCTTTGTCAGTCTGCTTTGTTCACGCAACATGATGCCTTTGCAGGCTTGTGCTTGGGGACGCCCACCTCGCCCATCTCGAGCCCCTCGGTGCTCCCTCTTCACCCACCCCCTCCTCCAGAAGCCCCATTGCCTCCACTATCTCAGCACTTATCTCCCGCATTGTTGCCGCCTGTGTACCGAGCACACAGAAGATGGGGGATGGTGGCAGGGGGTGGTAGGCTCTCGGCTCAGGTCCTCGAATACTCGAATACCTTTCCACTAGATAGAAGCCCCACCCACCCACCCCACTTCTTGGTGGGGGTGTGTGTGTCTGCACCAGCGTGTGCTCCCGTGACATGTTTCGTGGGGGAGGGGGAGAATGTTAGCGGTCCTCCATGGCTCACCCTCATTCATTCATTAATTCACTCACTCATTCAGCACATGGGCCACTCCAGCCAGTCTCTGGGGGAGACATACCTTCATCCCCATCAGGTGGGCCACCACGCAGAGTCAAATGGCACTGAGATAAAAGTGACAAGGGAGATGGATGAGACAATGGAGGAGGTGGATCTGTCCCAGCAGAGAAGTTAGGGAGTCCTTCACGAGGGACAGACACCAACTGAGGAAGAGACATGAGTGAAGAGGGGCGGGAAGAGCACTGTAGGCAGAAGGAACAGCATGAGTAAAGGCCAAGGGGCTGGAAACAGTATGGAAAGGAGAGAGTGAGGGGAAAGCATTCAAGTTGTGCGAGGTGGCTGCTCCCAGGACCTGAGAGCAAAGGGCAGCCTGGGACTGGATTAAGCAGCAGGAGACAGGACCAGATCTACATCTTACAAAGAGCTCCCTGGCTGCTATGGGGAGAAGGGACTGGGGTGATGGAGCGGAAGCAGGAACTGTGAACAGGCTACTGCAAGTGCTCAGACAGGACAGCCTGGTGGCCCAGCCAGGCTGCTAGCTCTGGAGGCAGGGAGAC
This sequence comes from Camelus ferus, assembly GCF_009834535.1. Classification (NCBI taxonomy): domain Eukaryota; kingdom Metazoa; phylum Chordata; class Mammalia; order Artiodactyla; family Camelidae; genus Camelus; species Camelus ferus. Next base: position 16,012,080 of record NC_045713.1, read on the forward strand.
GTGGAGGAAAGGGCTGCGCTCGCCTGCCTGGAGGCAGGAAGGGGCATCAGGGGTCTCCCTCCCCAGGCTCAGAAGGCTGGAAGACATTAGACCCACCAAATGCAGAGAGAACAAAGACCATGGGCCATTTCTGTCTTCTCTCTCCTGAGACAGGCCAGGGCAGGCAGCCGGCAGAGTGACAGGTAGTGCTGGCACCACCCTGCACAGCCCTGCCTGAGGCTGAGAGGAGCTCGGAATCCTGGCCTCACCCCTTGATGAGGAGCCTGGGAAAGAAATGCTCTCCAAGGCAGCTTCTCCCCCAGCCCCCAGGGCCCTTCTGATGTCTCTCACCCTCCTTAGAGTGTCACCTAAATGGTTTGAATCGAGCTAAGCCTCTCCCCTCAAACTTCCTGTCCCTGACAATGCCTGAAATGCCACCATGGCAGCCATTGTTATAGGTTCAGCTCCGTTCTGTTCTGAATCTAATTTACCAGGTCTCACTCCCTCTGCCAAGAGGACTGGGAGAGTGAGGGCAAAACCAGAGAGAAGAGGCGGAGAGGGTTGCTGGGCGGAGTCAGGGATACCAACCCCAAGGACTCCACCATCTGGTCTGGGGAAGTCCCCAGAGACAGCTGCCACCAGCCCCAGGTACAAGTGGGGAGACCTAGTTTCCCTCCGCAAGAGCCCCTAGGTCCCCAGCATCGGCTACTGGTGAGCTGTGAGCCCAAGGTGATTGCCTTTACTCCTGGCCTCACTGTTACCCTCTGTGAAACGGGACACCACCACCAGCCTGGCAGGCACGGGATCAGAACAAGATGCTCTAACATCCATGGCTGTGCAAGGCACACAATAGGTGTTGAGAAATGGCTGAGTGGGTCATGCTGGTCCTAGTCACCCACATGATGGGAGATGGGCTTTGCTCGCAGGGCCCTCCCCCAAATTGTTCAAGCTTTCCAGCTGTCACTGAGCAATGTGTGCATGTGTGTCTCTCCATGTGTCTTCTGAAAGAGGGGGCCCACATGAATGCCGGGGTGCATGAATGTCCTGTCCCACTTGGGCCACAGCCGCCACAGCTGGAGGGAGACCAGCTGCCTGGACTGCTCTGGTCTTAGCATCCTCCTTGCCCTTAACAGCAGGGTGTGGTTACCAGTATTGGCTGCTATGACTTTCTGGGCACTCACTGTGAGCCTGGTCTGCAGCTGGGCCCACTGCCTGCATTCCCTAGTGACCTCACCAGCTGGGGGTTGCCGCATCACTCCCATTTCACAGGTGAGGAAACTGGCTCAGAGGTGTGACATGACCTGCCTAAGGTCACACAGTTCAGGAGGCAGAGCTGGGGCTTGACCTCACACCTGGATGACATCAAACTCTAAGCTCTTAACCACCCAGGGTACCCCAGGCGGCTTCCAGGAGGACATGTGCCCCTTTCACCAGCCCTCAAAGCCTTGGGCCCTGCCTCCCCCACAGGGTCCCCTCACTGGGACTGGGCCATTCTTGCAGCACTTTGCCCGGGTGAGGTTGGGAAGTGAGGCCAGGCTGCTGGGTGCTTACTGGGACCCAGGTCTGGGTGGAGGGGCAAAATTAGTCCCATTTTACAGATGGTGAAGCTGAGGTTCACAGCTAGGCCAAACTTCTTTGCCAAAATCAAATGCAGGCAGAATTCAATCTAACTTCAGAGATGGCTCTAACCACTTCACTCTCCCCATGCCAGGTCAAACACCTCCTCAGGAAGTCCTCCCTGACCTCCCAGGTCTCCACCCTAACCCTGACAGCCCTCACTTCAGACAAGGAGCACCAGAGCCATCAGGCTGGAGACCTCGTCTGTCCAGCTCTACGTCCCCTTGCCACTACCCTTGCCGGGCTCGCACCACCACAACGACAGCCTGTAACAATACTCATAATTAAGCATAATTCCACCAAGTGCAGGGAGACTGTCAGTGTCTCCCCCACGTCCACCCCCACCCCCCAGGAATGGCACCCCTGGAGTTGTGCAGTGCACCGCCTGTCCATCACGGCATCCAGCTCAATCCCAGACACACAGGAGGCGCCTATTCACATTTATTCGATAGTTATACTCATCGTAGCTGCCGTGGAGTGACGCTTCCTATAATTCTCAACCCTTTCCCTGAATTATTTCATTTAATCCTCATGCTAACAATATTACCCGGGAAGTACTATTCTTATGCCCATTCTACAGGTGAGAAAACAGAGGCTCAGAGAAGCCAAGCAGCTCCCCAGGTCACACAGCTGGGAAGCGGGGGCTGGCTGGGGCTGTACTCTCAGCCATGAGCAGGCTGCTAGGACCAAGGCCCCTCAAGACTCTCCCCGCTGAGCTGGACACTACCCTCGGGGACCTGCAGCAATGGGCCTGACCCTGCCATTAGCTCAGGTGTGAACACCAGCTTCCACGCCTGTCACTAGGAAGCAGGGCGAGGGGAGCAGCAGGTTCACACCCAGTTTCAGCTGCTGGCAAACAGGGAGGGGTGGTATTCTCCAAGGGGGGCTCTCCACTCGCCCATTTCTGTTTACTTGTACAGTCCAAATCGGGACTGCCTGGGTGTGAAGGTCACAAGTCCTGGCTCCTAGCTCCCCTTCGCTGGGGAGCGGTGGGGGGATGCTGACCCTGTGTGGGCACCTCCTATGTGGTAGGGGCATTCTCTCCGTTGTTACATTGGCTCCTCCCAGCCACCCCACACAGAAGATATTAGCACCATTCCTGCTTTGCAAATGAGAAAACGGGCTCAGAGAGATTCCATGATCTGCCCACAGCAGACATAGCAAAGCTGGGACCAGAGGAGAGGAGCTCCTACCCACCTCAGTGCTCACTCTCAGTGGCAACCCTGCCCTCCTCCAGACAGAGGAGGAGGCCCCCAGAAAACTGAGGGTGACCAGCAACCACATCCTAGACTTGTAAGCACAGGGCTAGGCACTGGTAACACTCAAGAGAGTCTTGTTGAGAAAACTGGGTTAGAGGTTATCGGCCACCCCTGTCTGGTCCATGAACCTGTACCCATCAAGGGGAAGGGGCAGAGGGCTATGCTGGGCTGGCCAAGACCACGCAGGGAAGCATCTGGCACCTACCCAGGGCTGTGACTGTGCAAGGCCACCAGGGGGCAAAGGAAGAGTCTCTCATCCCATCCTGGGGAGAGAATCAGGAAGGTTTCCTGGAGAAAGACACCTTTAAGAGATCTGGGATCATCCAGATCAGTCATTCAGTCAGGGGCAGAGGGTGGCCGCCATGGGCCAGGAGTATCGAGAGGGGCAAGACTTGTGTCCTTGTCACTGTGGGTCCCCGAAACTGTAAAGGATGGGAAATTCCTTCCTTCTTATCCTCTGCTGGGAAGGCCAAGACCCTCCTAGCTTGGCTTGATTCATCATAACCTTTTGTTAGGTCCAAGTCCAGGCCTTGAGGGACTGGACAGATGGAGAGCTAGAGGAAGGGCGGTTAGAGGGATGGAGAAGGCAGGGAGCAGGGCGAGGCTGGACCATCTCCCGGTGTGTGGGTGTGTGCATGTGTGAAGGGCCCAGGTCCAGGTGGGGGGAGAACAGAACAGTCCCCCATGGCTGGCACAGAACATTCGGTTGTGCAATATCTGAGAGAACAGCTCGGGACTGGACGGGACCCCAGCTGGGTATGGGAGCCAGCTGGACCCAGCCACAGAGGAACAGCATGCAGGGCCCTGCCCAATCCCTGGGGTTGTGAAAGACCAGGGAGGCTGGGGTGAGGGGGGAGAATCTTGGGAGGGGACGGAAAGAAATGCCTCTGAGCTCGAAACAGTGCAAAGGAGAGAAGGGGAGGGCGGGGGGCGGATCACAGGACAGGGGAGTTCCTGAAAGGGCTGGAACTCAAAGGAATGGAGGGCCCACACTCCCCATGCCAGTGCCCAGGCCGCCTACACCTGTCGGACTGGTCTGCCTGGGCTAGACCACAGGAGCAGGGTGGGAGCCCTGGCCAGTCTTCTCACCTTCACCTGGGGCCTGGGAGGGAGCAAGGAACTGCTTCCAGGGAAGGGGGCAGGGTCTCAGGTGAGGGCACCTTGGAGTGGATACTCCCAGGCAGGTAGGCTGTGCAATTGCTGAATTCCCCACCTGCCTGAAGCCCCTTGTCGGGAATGGCTTGGTAAAGGCTCCCTCCCAGCCAGAAGCCTCTACTCCATTGTCCTTGGGGCGGAGACAAGGTAGGGTCTGAAGTCCTGTCCCCTCCCTCTATCTCAGCATCTCCACGGGGCTCCTCTAACCCTATTATTAAGTGAATACATTAGGCTTATCAAAACGGACGTGGGCTGCCATCTCAATGCAAACATATCAAGACATGTCATTCCCTTCCCAGGCAGCCCTGGGAACCCGCGGCTCAGAGACACCGCCAGTTTCAGGGCTGGAGGTGGATGGGGAGCCACGCCCCTGAGAAATCAAGCAGGGAGAAGGCGGCACCGACGCCGCCCAGCCGCAGCGCCGACCCCAGATGGAGGGTGGACTGGGGGGTGCCTCAGCCGGGCTTCCTCGAACCCGACTCCACACCCACCGGTTCCTCTGGACCAGGCTCTGGAGCGCAGTATGGCAGGTGCCGGGAAGTGCTGCTGCAGGTGGCACGCCCCTCCCCCCGCCCCCACAACGCGCCCCCCATCTCTCGCCTCCTGGACGCCAGGGGCACCAGCGCTGTCCAAGAAGCGCTGGTGAACGCCTCCCTCTTCCCCCGCCACAGCTCAGTTTCACTGCCCGAGTGCACCCCTAGACGATGCTTCCTCGGTCCCTTGCGCTTCCCCCGCCCTCACCCCTGCCTTCACCCCTGCCTTGGGTGTAGTGCCCTCCGGACACACCCCTCTCCACCCGGCGGTGCCTTCCGGCCCAGGAAGACCCCCGGTGCAAGGGCGACCCCAGATCACAGAGGTCCTCTGTACCTCCAGCTCAATTCCCCGTCCTGTAAGCGCCCAAGCCCGTGCTCTCTGGACTCCTAAAACTCTCCCGCGCCAAACAGCGTGTTTCTCCTTGGGCGCCACCAACTTTTTCCCTACCTTGGCGGTGCTTGCCAGCTCAAGAGTGGCCCTTGGGTCTCGCATTCCCGCGCATCGCACACTCCTGGCTGGGTTTCTCGCCCTCTGGGACCCCCAGGGCAGTGCTTCTTGGGCCTCCTCGCAGCCCTCGCGGCCGGCTGCTCCCCTACACCCTGAACGATGCTTCCCGGCCCAGTGCGTCCCTCAGCGCGCGACGTGCGGGCGCCTCCTCACCTGCGGGTCCGAACCGTGGGGCTGTATTTGCCTTTGTTTCTCTTCCTGAAGAGCGAGTTCATGGTGGCGCTCGCGGTGGGCGGGCGGGGCGCCAGGTCGCGGCGCCGAGCTGGGTACAGGGCAGCGGCGGGCCCAGCGCGCACCGAGGGGCGGGCAGCGGGCGCAGGTGAGCGGGCGGCGGCGCGGGAGCCCCTAGTGCGGCGCGGCAGCGGCTCCCCGTCTCTACCCGCGGGGGGCGGGGCGCCCGCAAGCCACTGGCTCTCTGGGCCGCTCCCGAGAAGGTGGCGCTTACCTTCCCGGAGGGGGGGCTCCGGGTGGGCGGGGCTTCCAGGCGCGTCTGGCGAGCGCCCTTGGCCGCGTGGAGTGAGTGGGGCGCCCGGCTGGGGTTACGGGTGGGGACACCGGACACTCGAGAGGCTGGGCTGGCGGGCGGGGGCGCTCTGGCCGCTTTCCCAAGCACGCCCAGCACCCTCCTCACCCCCAACCCCTGGCCTGGCGCGCCTCCTGGCTGAGGGCTGTCACCTGGCTCCCCGCTGCCCCTCTTGGGCATCAGGGCTCCCCTCTCTTCGGCTGACCACCCCCAGGCAGGTGTGGCAGAGATCGGACGGGTCTCTGTGCTCCGGATAGCTAGTGAATTACACCCAGCTGGTAGCATCCGTCGAGGGCAATTGAAAAAAGGGGGCTCTGGAGCGCGCCTGCCTGAGTTCAAATCCTGCTGCCACAACGGTCAGCTGACTCCTTGGTAAGGCTTCTTGCAGCTCCCAGCCTCAGTTTCCTTATTTGTCAATGATAACAACAGGCCCCATCCCATAGGGTATTGAGGAGATTCCTGCAAATAATCACACAAAGCACTTAGCACGTGTGGAATGTGCCAAGTTAGACTCTGCCAGCAGGAGGCCAGGTTAGACCGTGGCTCAGAGCGCCTGCAGGAAAGGCTGCAGTTGGAGAGAGTAAATAGAGTCTGGTGGTGAGCCCGAGTAGTGTCCTGACAACCGGGAGACTTCAGCACCACTCTGGAGGGCACTGGGGGTTCTGAGCACGGCTGGGAAGGGGGAGCACACAGTCCCCAGGGAAGATGTCAGAAGGCATCAGAGATAAGTTAAGCTGAAAGGGCTATTAGGGCTCAGATGGGGAGTGATGAGGTCTGCGGAGGAGGGAGGCAAGGTCCCTCACTGGGCATCCAGAGTCCTCAGGCCAGTCCCTTCCCCAGCTGTTTTGTAAATTTATAAAATAAGGAGGTTGGTGGGGGAGTGGATTCCTATAGGCTTTTCCCACCCCAGACCCCAGAGCATCTGAAAACAGTGTCCTTTAGGCCATCTGTTGTCCCTGCCACCAAAGGATTTCAGTGTTAAAACGGTTACAGAGACTCTAGGAAAACCTTATTTTAAGAGGGCATCTGTGGGTGGGCTGTGCATCAGGCTCCCCAGGGGAGTTTGTAAAATGCAGATTCCAGGGCTCTGACTGCCCCCCCCCACACCAACCCCCTCCCCCTGCCAATCCTTAGCTCCTGACTGGGGAGTGTAGGAAGGGTCCCAGAAATCTGAACTTTCCACAAGTCCTAGTGGTGGTCTCTAGCCTCTCTGTGAGAAGCCAAGAGTTAGAGACCCTGCCTACAGCCCACCCTCCTGGCTGCTCAGGTGGGGAGCCCTGAGCAGACCTTCCAGCCAAACCTAACCCCTCTTTCCCCTCTGAACCTGGTTCTGCCCAGCTCCTCTCTCAGGCACCCTGCCCGGGCGGGTGGGGAGGTCCCCACGAGGCAGCTGAGGGCTTGAGCAATTCCCTCCATCCTGAAGTGACTTCCCTTCCCAAGTCCGAGGTTAGTATGGGGCCTGGCGGCCACCTGGAGACTGCAAGTCCAGCTGGCCAACATGGGGAGCAGGTGTCAGGGAGGAGCCAAAGCTTCAGAATGCAGGTTGGGGGGTGGCACCTGGGGTCTGCAGAAGCCTGAACTCAGCACAGAGCTTGCTCACCCAGGACCCCTTCCTGCACCCCAAGTGGGTCACAGAAAAGGGCTTGGGAGGGAACCTTGTCCACCCCCGCTTTATGGCACAACTCTGAGTGGAAACACTTTCCTTACTTTCTCCCTATTACCTTTCCCTTGGAGGCTAAACCTACCTTAGGAGATGGCCATGGCAGCACTGTTGCCGGGGAGGTGGCCCTGCAAACAACCTGATGGCTGCTGGGACTGGGTTCAGGTGGTTAAATAACTCAGGGCACATCTACACCAGGAAGACCATGCAGCTGGAAAAGAGCAAGATGTGGAAGGCAGCGTCACGCACCAGAAGCAGAGTGCAAGGGAGAAGCAGGAAGCATGTGCGTGTATACGCACAGAAAACTTCTGGAAGGATCCACAAGAAACTGTTAGCCATGAGTCCCCTCAGGAGAGAAATCTGAATTTTCATTGTACACTCTTTTACAGTGTTTGGATTTTATTGTACTTTTAAATTTTTCCTTTGGACTTTTTTTATATGTTCTTGGATTGCTTTTTTGATGGCTTTTTCCAGTTACTTTTTTTTAAGAGTTTTTTCATGCTTTATTATTATTTTTTAAACACAAGTACCGAGGATTGAACATAGGACCTTGAGCATGCTAAGCATACACTCTACCACTGGGCTATAGCCACTGCCTTCCAGTTACTTTTTAAAAACTTGTTTCAAAATGACCCAAGCCTGGCTTTCCCTCTTACCAGAGCCTTCCCTGCTGCCCCCTCCTGTGGCCCCTCCCCACTTCGTGCCCCTCTGTCAGCACCACCATTTTCTATGGAACTAACCTCCTTCTTTGTCGGACTTTCTTACTGGACTGAAAGATACTGGTTGTTAAGGATTATGGAAGCTATGACATGGGTAAAATAGAACCCATGCTGAACAAGGAAGCTGCTCTACCTTCAAGTTGCTGATAGTCTAAGAGCAGAGACGAAGATCCAACAACTACAAAGCCTACTGGGATTAGTCTGGGAAGTAGAGCCTTATCAGGGCTCCAAAGATGGGGAGGAGGGGGAGCACCCTGGGGGACCTGGGATGGAGTCCTTGCTCAGTCCTTTTCAGCTGTATGAACAGCTTGTGGGCATGTCATTTTGCCTCTCTGAGCCTCAGTTTTCCTCATCTGTGAAATGAGCATAACAGCATTCGCCGCCCCCCCACACACACACAACCACCACTTAGTGAGAGCTCCACAAAAGGGAGGGGGTTACACCTGTAGCTGGAGGCTCGATGCCTGTGGAGCTGAGGGTTACAAGCAAGTACAGGAACTCCATACTGTGTCAGAACTCTGGACTTCTCCAATTTCCTAGTCTACCTTCTCCACACCTCCCCAAAGTCTGGCTTGGGGAGAGAGCCAAACTAGGGACCTCCAGGTTAGCAGGCTTATAGCGCAGCTGCTGAGTACCAGCTGTGACACTGGTGATATTACTGCTATTTCTCATTTATTGAGGGCTGGCCCCATGCCAGGTAGCATGGCATGTGCCCAACATGCCTCAGCTGATTGACTCTCCCTGAGGACCCCCAGCAGGTGAAGCGAGCCAGCCCTCCCCACCTGGGAGGAGGCTGTCTTATCTCATGTTCCAGGGAAGGGCACTGAGGCTGGTTCCTGGATTAGCCCGCTCCAGCCCCGGGCTCTCAGACCAGCCCCCGCAACCCACTCCAGGGCTCCACCCTCCTGTGCGCTCTCGGGCAGCGGGGAGTCCTGCTGACACAGCTGAGCCTGGCCCAGGCGTGGGAAGAATTAGCAGATTTAGGGAGGAACTGAAGTTGTGCTTCACCAGCCCTCCTGCCTCCATTCTCTAAAATCTGGCTTCTGAGTTGGTGTGGCTGTGCATGTGTGTGTGTGTGTGCACACACGTGTGCATACACGTGTGCACGACACTCTGTGGGCAGGCCGGATGGGGTGGGAGCTGTGTTCTGGCCCCACGCATCCTCCTCTGGGCAGATGGGATTTGTTTGGTTCTGCGGAGCCCTCTTATGCCAAGTGACTCATCCGCCCTGCTTGTGACGTGGGCTGGGGTATTTGCTTTCCTGGGGTTTACTTGATGGTTAACCCCTCGGAGATGGTACCTGCTGGGCCATCCAGTTCCCTGGCAACCAGGCCACACTTGGCCCCTGAACCCTGTCCCCTCTCAGCAGCTGGGCCTGGCTGCCAGCTCCCAGAAGGCCAGCACCTTCCAAAGGGTCACCTACATCCTCCCTGTTTGCTGTCATTGTTTACCCAGCAGCTGGAGAGGCCCTCACCCATGCCCTCACTGGCTTGGGTGTTTCTGTGAACCAGTCTGAAACAAGAAGGGCGGCATTCCCCCAGCCCCAGAAAGAGGGGTGTGCAGGCCAGCAGCCTGATCCTTACTGCAGAGCCTTCTCCTCCCAGGGCGGAGGCCCAGCTCAGCCTCCTGTGGACAGTAGCCATCTCCCATCTCCAGCTGTACCACCTCACCCCAACCTGGGGAGCAGATTCCAGGGTCCCTCCTCTGAGATTATGGTTGAGTGAGTCTGTGTAGGGCCCTGGAATCTGCATGTTAACAAACACATACCCCCTGGGATGCTGAAGCATGTGGGTTTCTGGGCCATCCTGAGAAACACAGCTGGAACAGAAAGAGATGCAGAAAAGCTTAGGCCCTGGTCTACATCTATCTGCCTGGGAAGAACCCACAGGCTGTAGCTTGAGGTCAACCTAGGTTTGAATCGTGGCTCTGCCACATTCAGCTGTGTGGCCTTGGGTAGCTGGCTTAGCCTCTCTGAATCTTGGTTTCCCCATCTGTAAAATGGGGAAGAGCTAGGGCTCTGTGATGTGTGCAGAGCACCTGGCACGGAGGCCCTTCTACTCCCCACTCTCTGAGGGGAAAGGAGGGGGCTGGCCCGGTTTCACCCCATGTTTTGTAACATGTATTTACTTTTCTTGCAGAACAATGCAAGGGATGGAAAATCATGCTGGCCCTCCAGCCCAGATGGGCTGACTCACACTCAGCCCTGGGCTGGGGGCCTAGTGAGCTCCCCACAGCCTCCCTGGGGCCAGAGGAGAGGCTGGGCCCTGGTAGCAAGGACAGGAGAGGGTCCATGGTGAGTCACCCACTCTGCCTATCCCTGACTCATCCCCTGAGAATGTGCCTCAGGGCCCCACCCGCCCGGGGCCCCTGGCTGGCTGCCCCATCCTGGCCACCACCCTACTGCCTGCCAGGCAGCCCCAGCCCGCTGCCCACCCCCCAGGGAGCTACTGCTGGAATAACCCTCCTGCCAGCCTCTCTGGATGCAGGTGTGCACCTGTCCAGCTGTCTGCTGTCAAAATATTGAAACAGTTCCTGACCAGTGGTTGAATAGCGGCTGCTCTGAGCACCCAGTGCCCTGGCCACCCTGGCCTTGCCCCAGGACCGAGTCACAGAGGGGTTAACCTTCTGCTCAGCAGGAGGCCCCTGGGACCTGGCCTCACCCACAGACTGGCATCCACTGTGGCCCAGCCCTACTGCCCCATCACCCCATCTTGCAGATCTGGGCCTCATCTTGAACCCTGGATGGCTTTCCAGCACAGCCTACTCCACGTCTCTGGACACCTCTTTTCAAGCCTGTCCCTGTGCCTCTCAGATCAGGCACTGAGGGCCACCCAGTGAGGAGGTCACACTGTCAGGGCAGAGAGAGGATCTGGGTGGGGCCCTGGGGCCAGACAGGCTCTGCCAGGCCTGGGATCCCCGCAGGACAGGCTGCTCAACCCAACCCCAAAACTCCCCGCCCCTTGACCAAGCCGACTTCCTCCCGCCCTGCCCCGCTTGCCAGGGCTCACAGTGCTGCCCAGACCGGTGGGGCTACATTTCTGGGACCAGTGTGTGACAGCCCCTGGGGATGGCCCAGGTCAGGAGGTCAGGACCCCATTCCCTCCTGAGCCTGGGGGCCTGAGTGAGGGACAAGACAGGCCACGGGGACAGAATGCAGAATCAAATCACATTTTAGCTTGAAGCCAACCCGGATTGGAATCCTGGCTCTGCCATGCATCCAGCTGTGTGATCTTAGGCAGGTGGCTTAACCTCTCTGAACCTCAAATTCTCCATTTGTAAAGTGGGTAAGAGCCAGTGAGCTAAGATGTCAAATCCCAGCTCCCCCATTTCCTAGCTATGTGACCCTGGAGGAATGTCTTCAATTCTCTGAACCTCAGTCTCTCCACCTGCAAAATGGGGACACTCCAGCTGCTTAGGGTCTTAAAAGGATTCAGTGAAGTAAGATACATAATAATAATAGAAAATAACTACTTTTGTTGCATGTTTACTATACGCCAGGCCCTGGGCTAAGTGCTTGGCCTCGGGAGTCGGCACTGTGTCTTCTAGCCTCACTGAAGGGTGACAGAAATACAACAAAGTGCACATATTTAAAGTCTACCATCTGATGAGTTTTGACATAAGCGCCCAATGGTGAAATCATAACCAGAACAAAGACAACAAACTTGCCCCCTTCTTCCCATTTTTCAGATGTGGAAGCAGAAGCTCCAAGACATTCAGCACCTGCTCAAGGGGGTCAGGAGGGGCCTCAGGATTTAAACTCTGTGCTCTGAGCCAGCACGCTTGTCCCCAGCTCCACCACCAGTGGATGGCACAGAGTAGGTGCCCAGGGTCATGTTGAGAGAATCAATGAATGAACAAGAGGGTCAAGGCACCGTGGTGGTCCCAGGGGAGGTCCCCAGAGGAGGACCAGCCATGGCCTAGCAGGTCCTGAGTCAGAACCATGGTGGAAGAGAAGGGAATCGTTTGCTCATTCATCCAATACTTATTGAGCATCTACTATGTGACAAGTTCTGTTCTAGGCAAACAGGATACAAGGTGAGCACAATGGATACAGGTTCCTGCCCTCAGAGAGCTGGTGGCAGAGGACTGGGGTGAAGTTCCTGTGTGGGTGGTGGCATGGCTCCTATGACCCCAAGGACAGAGCACCCCAGGCAGACAAAGTCACGGAGAGGGGGGACTGGGGACACTGTGAGGAAAGTGGCCAGACCCCAGTGGGACTGAGAGTGGCTGGAGTCCTGGCAAGGAAGAAGGGGGAGATCCTCACTGGCAGGGACCCCGGGTTCCTTCATCATCCTCCTTCCCTCCCAAGAGTCACTGATATTTCCACGAGAATCAGGCTCCCCTGGCCCCAAGGGGAGGATCATGACCTCTTGCCCCCACAGTGCCTCCCACACATTCACCATCCATTTATGGAGCACCTACTGTATGCCCCACCCTGTGGACACAGCAGCTAGCCAGATACGGCCTGCAGCCCCCAGTCTGGGAAGGGAAAGTGATAGAAAAGCAAGCGGACGACCACATATAAAGAAATGAAATGACCTAAATGCCCATCAGTGGGGCAGCGGCTGATGAACGACGAAACGGCCTTGCTCTGGAAAGGTGGACTGGGGTCAGGAAGGCGAGGAGTGCGCAGGCCTCACAGCGAGGAAAGCCCAGGGTGTAGTAAGAGAAGCAGTCGGTGCTGTATTCTTGCCATTTGTGGTTTAAAGTAGAGCTGCCCCTAATTTGGCCAGTTTGCCCTTCTGCCGGTCTAGCCGGGTCTGGGCCTGCCTGGGCCCTTTGTCCACTCTCTCTGCTGAGGTCAAACATTCCTGCCCTGGACCCAGGAGGCCAAGCCACGGCAGGCTGCCCTCCCAGGCCAACCTCCGGTCACCGGCTCTGGCTTAATCCCTCACCCGGGTCTGGGCCTTGGAACTGATGAGTCAACGCCAGTCAGCTCTGGACAAACACCCCCGCCTCCTGGCCCTGGGGTCCCTGCTCCACTCCCTCCCAGCTCATACTGTTCCCAAGACAGGGCCCAGCCTCTGCTGGTCCAAGGATGACTCGGAACAGCCCTGTCCCACAGAACTTCCTGCAATGATAGAAATGGTCCGTATTTCAAAGGAGGCACGAGCCACACATAGCCACTGAACGCTTGAAATGTGGCTTGTGATGTGGGTTGTTTCATTTCGCTGTTCAGACTATATTTATTATTTACACAAATAGATGACATGTTCAGATCCATTTAATTAATTTAAACAGCCATATGTGGCTGGTGGCTAGCACACTGGGTAGCTCCAGAGAGTCAGCCTGGGCCCAGGAATGGAGAAGTGGATGACCTAGAACCCTGGCCTCTCCCCAAGGCAGGGGAAGCTTGGGGATGGTGCTGGCTGGGCAGCCAGGGCCTCAGGGACTGAACTGGGGGGGGGGTCCCTGGGGGTCTGTTGAAGAGGCCAAGCTTAGCTTTTGGTGCCTGTGGCTGCCCCCAACTCAACCTGCCAGACTCCATGGTCTGACCCCAGCTTGGTGGGCAGAGTCAGGACCCGAGGTGACCTCTGGATGTCGGAGTCCCGGCTGCAGCACCGTGGTCCAGCCTCCTTCATCCCTCCTGGACCTCTGACCACTGCATCGCAGCCCTGACTCTCCCTCTGCCCGTCCCTACTCCCCGGTACTATTCGGACTCACATGGGGGGCTGACATTACAACTGATCTGCTGAAAGGCAATAGTGACACGTCCTGCCTTCAACCCAGAGGAGTTGGAGGCCATAGCTATCATGGCCCAGGTGCCCCTGAATGCAGAGCTTGGGTGCAGGGTCTTTGCCTTTGGAAGTGACCTCAGGGCACAGGGATGGGGGATGGGAAGGGTACACCAGGGGAGGCAAACCAACCCAGGGTGCAGTTGCAAGCTGGGCCCCGCAGTGAGCTGATGGTGGCCCCCCAAAGAAGACAAGTCCAAGAACTAACTCCCTGAAACCTGGGAATGTGAACTTATTTGGAAAAGGAGTCTATAAGATATAATTAAGAGAAAGATCTCAAGATGAGGTCATCCTGGATTTAGGGTGGGCCCTATATCCAACGACAGGGGTCCTTAATAAGAGAAAGGCAGAGGGAGACTGGAGACAGGGATGCACCAGAAGGCCATGGGATGCCCCATTGAGGCAGAGATGGAGCGATGCAGTTTAAGGATGGAGGAAAGGGCCACAAGCCAAGGAACACAGGATCCGGAAGCTGGAAAAGGCAAGGAAATGGATTCTCCCTTTGGAGCCTCCAGAAGCAGCTAACTCTGCTGAAACCTTGACTGCAACCCAGCGAGACAGACCTCAGGTTCTGACCTTCAGAAATGAAAGATAATAAATTTGTTTTTTTTTTTAAGCCACTAAGTGTATGCTAAGCTGTTAAGCAGTAGTGGGAAATTCACACACGAGGGTCTCTTCTTACTGCCCCACAGGGGACCTCGTCCGAAGCCATTAAGGTGACTTTGGGACCTAGGAAGGTCATGGGCGGAGGTGGGAGAGTAAGGAGCTGGGGAGTGGGTGTCTCCTTTCCTGCTCTGCCCTTTCCTCGCCCCGGCCCCTGGGAGCCTACCCAGCATGTCCACCCTGGACACCTTCCCACTTTAGTTACCAAAGGGTAGGGCAGCATGCTGGTGGTCCCCCAAAGGCCAATGAGATGCTGCTGCCCTGGGCGGGGGGAAGATCCTTACACCGTACTCCCTGGCCCTGTGTTTGTGGGGTGTGCACGAACTCCGGAGAGTTAGTGTCAGAACTGAGTTGAATCCTAGGACACATTTGGTGTCAGAAGTGTCATAAGTGAAAACAGTTCAGTCATAAAAAGGAGCAGAGCTCTGACGCCTGCTACCACGTGAACACGCTTGAATACATGATGCGCAATGAAAGAAGCCTGTCACAAAAGGCCACATAGTGTATGACTTCATTTATAGGAAACATCCAGAATAGGTAAATCTATAGAGATGGAGAGTCGATTAGTGGTTGCCAGTGGGTTGGGGGAAATGGGGAGTGACTGCTGAAGTTACAGGATTTCTTTTGAGGGTGATGAATGTTCTAAAACTGATGGTGGTGATGAAAGGGAACAGGATCTTCTTGTTTATAGAAAAGCTGAAGTCATCCAGGCTTCCCTAAGTCCTGGAAGAGCAGTTGGTTAGGACAAGCCTGCAGGCATTAGGGGATGGCAAGGAGTCTGAGATTACTCCTCCACTTCCCTTTAGAACTTCCAGAGCTGAACAGAATCTTTGGAGATTTTTTTTGGGGGGGATGCTGGGTCTACCAGATTGCAGGCATTCTGGTTAAAAGCAACTTTCCTTATTGTTACCAAAGCTGTTGCCCCCAGGATCATACCCCTGCACCTCCCTCGACTAGAGACCTTTTCCTCTTATCGAAGTCCCAGGAGGCAGCTGCAGAGAAGAAAGTACTGGTTAGGACCAACAGGGTCCAAAAGGGTGGAGGATCTGCCTTCCAGTGGACCTTCAGCCTCATTACACGCTCATCGCAATGTATTAGCACGCTAAACGACACACCCACCAGTGTCATGACAGTTGACCATTGCCATGACAACACCCAGAAAAGTCCATACAAGGACTGAAAAACTCGGAACAAGGACTGACTGGCTCCATCACACCCAGAACGAGGGCACGATGGTGGGAGCCTCTCATAAAAGTCCGCCTGGCCCGATCGGGGCCAGAGACGTCTCTACTGGCCATCTTGGCAGACGGCTCCCCACTCGAGTGCTTTTTCTCCCCTTCTCCTTGTTCGAGCACCTGCCTTCCATTTCTCCTTCTGAGCAATAAACTGGCTGTTCACCTTGTCCCTCTGTCTCTGCTGTGCAAATTCTTTCACAGCTGGCAGCGAGCACCTACACTTTGGTGGGCTTCCTAATTTAGGGGTCCCTCCATCTGCTAACAGTGATGATTGCATGATTCTGCAAGTAGGCTGAAAACCACTGTAAATGTGAGAATTACGTTTCAATAAATAAACAGTTATCATTTTCCTACTCTGCACCATCTCAATGCCACCCTCTCAGCAGAGTCCCATGGGAGAGGGTCCCTCTCTCCAAGCTGGCACTATTTACCACTATTTTGGTTTTACTTTTCCAATGTGATTTTTTTATTATTATGGTCAAATATACATAACATAAAATTTACCATTTTAACCCTTTTTCAGAGCACAGTTCAGTGGCATTACATATACTCAAACTGTTGTGCAACCATCACCACCATCCATCTCCACAACTTTCTCCTCTTCCAAAACTGAAGCTCTGCACCCATTAAACATTAACTCCCCCCACCACCGGCAGCCACCTTTCCACTTTTGTCTCTGTGAACTTGATGACTCTAGCTACTGCGTATGAGTGGGATATCACAACATTCGTCCTTTTGTGTCTGGCTTCCTTCGCTCAGAATATCTTCAAGGTTCAACCACGATGAATCTTGTTTAGGGCTTTAGAATTTCCACATTATCCCCATTTTAAAGGAGGAGACGCTACAGCCACATACACTGCAGGGACACTGGAAGGTGGCAGGGCCAGAACTCACATGCAGGCTGACCTGACTCCAGCACCCACCACTCACCACTCGGCCACCCAGCCCCTTCCCCGGGCATCCTACCTTTGCTCCGGCTCCCTCCCCTCCTTGCTGAGAGCTGCTGGGGCTTAGAGGCTTTAACTCACCTTTGAGCCCTGACTGCATGTACAGTGTCTAGTGGAATCACAAAGTGTGTGTGTGTGTGTGTGTGTGTGTGTGTGTGTGTGCGTGTGTGCGTGTGTGTGTGTAAGTGACTGGACTTGGGAGTGGGCTGTGGGCTGAGGAGGGTGGGGCTTTCTCAGTCAGGCTCCCCCTGACTCAGCCTCCATCCAAGCTGCCCAACGACCAGGACCACTGCATAGAGTTGTGCAGGCTACAGCATGCTCACCTGTACATGGCCACCTTGCCAATGACCCTGTTGGCCCTTAAGGTTCCCAAATCTAGGAGGTCTCTGAGCTCTGCTCTTAGGAGGAGGAAGAAGGAGCACGATTAGAAGCAGGCCCTGGGACAAATGAGATGTGGTGCAGAAAGCAGACTGAGGGTTGCCGGGGCAGGGGGAGGGAGGAAGAAGTGACTGCTTGATGGGTACTAGTTTTCTTTCCGGGTGATGAAAATGTTCTGGAATTAGGCAGTGGTGATGGATGTACAACTTTGTGAATATATTAAAAGCTACTGAATTGTACACTTAAAAGTGGTTAAAACTGGTAACTTTTATGTGATGTGTATTTTATCACAATAAAAAATGCCCCACTCTCTCTAGCTTCAGCACCTTCCCAGGGCCTTAATGCACTCTAGGGCCCAGATCAAGGGCCACTTGTACCCCCACCAGGGTCTAGACCCCTGGACCTTCTCACTCCCATCCCCCTCCTCATCTCAACAGTGTCACACTGAGCTTTCCAACTAAGGACATTTCCCTGCAGGCTGCCTTCCAGGGGCATCTGTGCTTGGATTGGGCCCAGTGTTTTACTCAAATAAATGCATTTCTAATGGCTGAATTTCCTGTGGCAGTGGTCCATCTGCAGGGGAGATATTCAAAGATGTGGGGTGGTTTCTGGAGTCTTCCAAACCCACTTACCAAAAGGCAGCTGTGGCTCAGTCATTCCTGCAGGGCATGTAGGAAGCAGCAGATAGAGGCTGAAGGTCCTGCCCCTGAGACTGACTTTGTGCCCCTAGTGTTCCCATGGAATCAGCCCATTTTTTTGGTACCTCAGTCCCGAGCCAGGATGCCTGCTTGGATAGTTTTGCAGCTCAGGCTGGGAAATCACATCTTCCTGGTACTCCAGCTGCAGCCCTAGGGGAAGAAGTCCTGGGTTGGATTTCCTTAGTAGCTGTGTAACCTAGGGCAAGTTACCCAACCTCTCTGTGCCTTAGTTTCTTTGTCTTTAAAATGAGGATTAACAGAGTTTTGACCTTAAAAGGTTTTTTTGTTTTGCTTTAATTTAGGTGTAGTCAGATAACACAAAATTAACCATTTTAATGTGTACAATTAAGTGGCATTTAGTGCATTCACAGGAGTGCCAAAACATTTTCATCACTACAGGGGTTATTTTCGAGGATTAAATGTGTGAATGTTTGTAAAGCCTTAGACCTGTGCCTGGTACAGCCTGTGCCAAGTAAGGGCTCAATAAATGGCAGGAACGATTGGTAGTAGGACAGTGTTGGTCAGAAGCACCTGGCAGGTGGTGCTGTTACTAATTCTCTTTCCTTGGCTGGAGGAGGAGGGAGTTAGGCTCCCCCTCCCCTCCCGGCCCCATTTTCCACTTTGAGCTCTCTACCCCTGCAGCTGTCGCACCCCTTCCCCCAACCAGTAGTGTCCTCCCCAGTTGTGGGAGGGGCAGCGCTGACTGTAGCCGGGAGACCTGAAGCCTCCCCGCAGTCTCAGGGTCTCTCCTTTGCTCCTCTTGGCTTTTCTTGGACCCCTCTCCCTGCATTTCCCATACCCGCTCCAGCTCCCCCAAGCTGTCACCTTCTGCGGCAAAGGAGACCTGTGTAGGGGTGGCCAGGAAGATTCTGCCTGGGTGGGAGAGAGTAATGGGAGTGGGAGCACGAGCACATCTGGGAGCAGCTCTTATGAGCAGACCTCCCCCACTTCTGAGCGCACCTCCTCCCTCCCAGGGCCGGTGTTTACTCAAGATTCTGGGACCCCCAAGCGCTGGGAGTGACCTGAGCTCTGCCAGCCAGCCCTGCCAGGCGTGTCCACTTAGAAGAACCACTTGGGGAGCTTGTTAAATAAGCACACTCCCAGGCTCTCCGAGAGGCGCCCGGGAACCTGCAATCCAACACGCACCCGCCAAGGGGGGCTCAGGAGCCAGAGAGCTTGGGGTAGACTGCCCCCTCCCATCCTTCCGGCCATAAACATCCTGCTCCGTGGCTATTTTATGCCATCTCAAAGCCTTTCATGCTGTAACCGCAGCCCAAAGTGTGAATGCTCACTATAGCCCTGCACTAACGCCCAGGAGGAACACGGGAGTTTCCTTGGCGAACCTCAGGTAGAGCAAAACATCCCCAGGCTCCCATCCCCCCCTGATAATTCCCCTTCGTGGCAACCCCTGGAAACGCAGGAAAAACACCAGCCTTCCATACAGAGGCCGAGCCCCACCCAGATCGAGTTCACCCAAGTTCCACACGAAGTTTCGAGGCCCTGTGGAGAGATTATCTGAGGCGTCACTGTCTTCCGTGTTGCGGATGACCTGGGTGAGGAAGGAAGAGTGGTCTGTTTTTGAATTCCAATTTTCCACATCATCCCACTGAAAAAAGTGCAAGAAGCAATAAATGAATTCAGCAAAGTTACACAATCAATACACAGAAATCAATGGCATTTCTAAACACTAATAATGAACCGTCAAAAAAAAAATTAGAAAGAAAACAACCTTATCTACAATTACATCCAAAGGAACAAAACACCTAGAAATCAATTTCAGCAAGGATGTGAAGGACTTGCACACTTCAAACTTGAAGACATTGATGAAGTAACTGAAAAAGACACAAAGGGTCAGAGATCACGTTCTCATGGAATGAAAGAAATACAATTGTTAAAATGTCCATTCTACTTAAAGCACTGAGCACAGCGAGCTCAATCCTTACCAAACCTGCAGCGATTCTTCACAGAAAGGGAGCAAAACATCCCGAGTTTTGTGTGGAACCAAACCCCAAAGGGTCCTGTACAGACACAGCCATCCTGAGGAGGGAGGCCAGGCTGGAGGCATCTGGTTTCCAGATGTCACACTGCATTAGGAAGCTACAGATGTTACATGCAAAACTATATAAAAGCGCAGAAGGAAACAAGAAAATCAACATGAAGTCGGGTTTGGTCATGTAGAACCTGAACTTTGAATTTCAACACACAACACAAAAAGGCAGTCTGCAAAGAAAACAAAAAGTATCGTGGAATTTATCAAATTAAATATTTCTACTCTGTGGGAGGCCTTATTCAGAAAAAAAGCCCCCCCCCCCCGCCATCACCAGCAGTCAGTCACACACAGTGAGCTTCTCCTCATTTTCCAGCCTTCTCTTTACTTGTTCAGTTGAGTGGGTCCTAAGAAAAGTGAGCTCCTGTCAGCACAGACACAGCCCGGTGCTTTCCTAGAGCTGAATGCCCGCCAATCCTAAGGAGACTGAGCTCCGTTCAGCTGCGATGCTGAGACTCTGGGTTGCCAAAGCCCAAGCCCAGGCGGTGGGTGGGGACACATAACTGCTTTTAGCTGCAAGCAGGGTTAGATCCCAGGTGGAACCCACACGTGATATGGGACAGAGAGGCGGGCTCAGCGTCCCCTTGTGGTCAGTTGGAAAAGTGCAGGTCAAGCTTGCTCAAACTTCACTGGAGACTCTGCTCCTTGCTAAGCACACCTGCTGAGTCCATTCATCTTTGGAAATTCAAGCTGAAATATAGCCAACTATTTCATAACTCCTCCGAAATATTTAAGGAACCATTTACGGGAGAGCATATGGAATGCAAAGAATGAAGACGCAAACTTTGTCTTACATCAAATTCACTGAAAAATTTTGACAAATTTTACATGCAAAATTATATAAAGTATAGAAGGAAACATAAAAGAAAATCAATATAACCTCAGGTTTGGTTGTGTCGAACCTGACCTTTGAGTTTCCACACACAAACATAAAAAGGCAATCCACAAAGGAAAATAGGAATATTGTGGACTTAATCAAGTTAAATATTTCTACTCTGTGAAAGACCTTATTCAGAAAATCAAAAGACAAGTACAAACTAGGAGTAAAATATTTGCAAACACATGTCTCAGAAAGGTTTTTTTTCTCAAAATACACAAAGAACTCTAACACAAATATACCCATTCAAAAAAGGAAAGACCTGAATGGACACCTGGCCAAAGAAGATACACAGATACCGTAGCAAATTATGCTCAGGATGGGAAAGGGAGGGGCCAGAAACACAACGGTCCAGCTCCAGTCCAGGAGCTCTGTGTGACCCTAGTCTAGTTCAACATGGAAAACAGCATCATACAAAGCCACAGCAAACATCGTGGTCGGTGTACAAGACTTTCAGAGTCACTCCTGATTTCAAAAAAAGAAAAATCCAGAAAGCTGGTCTTGACTACTGGGACTCAGTAGTGGACTGGAATTCCCACCCAGAGTCTTGAGGGAAGACATAAGAGGCACCCATGTGCGAACCAAAAAATTAAAACTCTGTTTACAGAACATAGAAAATATCCCCTTACATGTGAAACCTTAAGTAATTACACAAAAAAATTATGTGAGGTAGTCAACAAATGTGGCAAAGATATAGGACAGAATACCCATTCAGGAAAATCTACCTTATTTGTATACATATGCAATAAATAACCTGTAAAAGAATTTATGAAAACAATTCATTTCCAATAACATCAACATTTCTATTCAGGAATATATTTCATCAAGATACAAGACTTGTTTTTATGTAGGTAAAGTTGTCTGTATGTTTGAAGTGACTGGACCGTAAATTCCTTTTCAAAACACTATGTCAAGGGGGGAGGGTACAGCGCAGTGGCAGAGCACACGCTTAGCATGAGGAGGTCCTGGGTTCAATCCCCTGCACCTCCATCAAAGTAAATAAACAAATAAGTACATAACTGATTACCCCCCAAAAATTAAAAATAAAATAAATAAATAAAAATTAAAAAAAATTAAAAACGCCAACAAAACACTACGTCAATACCATGCCAGAAAAGCAGAATTCCATATAGAGGCCAAGGCTCACCAAGAACCAGTTCGTCCAAGCTCCACACAAAATTTAGAGGCTCTGTGGAGAGATCATATGTGGAACCACTGCCTTCCGTGTTGTGGATGACCTGCGTGTGGAAGGAAGAGTGGTATGTTTTGAATTCCAATTTTCCACATCATCCCACCAAAAAAGTAGCAGAAAAAATAAATGAATTCAGTAAATTACACAATCAATACAGAGAAGTCAACTGTATTTCTAAATACTAATAATGAGTCATCAAAAATAAAGAATATAATCCTATCTACAATTTATCTAAAGGGACAAAATACCTAGGAATCAATATAAAAAAGAATGTGAAAGACTTGCACACTGAAAACTTGAAGACATTGATCAAGTAATTGAAAAAGGCACAAACAAAGGGTCAGAGATCATTTTCTCATGGAACGGAAGAACTACAAATTGTTAAAATGTCCATTCTGCCCAAAATATACAGAATGCAAACCATACCAAATCTACAATGAATTCTTCACAGAAAGACAGCCAATCATATTAAGTTTTGTGTGGAACCAAACCACAGAGGTTCCCCTGAGGTTAGACACAGCTACCCTGAGGAAGGAGACCAGGCTGGAGGCCTCTGGCTTCCTGATGTCACACTACAAAGGAAGCTACAAATGCTATATGCAAAAGTACAGAAGGAAACATAGAAGAAAATCAACATAACCTTCCATTTGTTCATGTAGAACCTGATCTTTGAGTTTCAACACATAACACAAAAATGCAATGAAGAAAGAAAACAAGGAATGTCGAGGACTTTATCAAATTAAATATTTCTACTCTGGTAAAGACCTTTTCAGAAAACAGACCGCCACCCCTCAGCAGTCAGCCACACACAGTACGCTTCTCCTCATTTTCCAGCCTCCTCCTCACCTGTTCCTCCCAGCAGGGCATCCGCAAGAGGGTCCTAGGAAAACAGATTCCTGACAGCACGGTCACAGAGCGGAGCTTTCCTGAAGCTGAAACTCCGCCCATCCTAAGAAGACTGAGCTCCGTTCAGCTGAGATGCTGAGATTCTGGGTTGCCCAAGCCCAAGCCCAGGCGGTGAGTGAGAAGAAACCGCTTTCAGCTGCAGGCAGGGTTAGATCCCAGGTGGAACCCACAAGCGATGTGGGTCAGAGGCAGCACAGCGTCCCCCTGTGGCCAGTTGGAGAATTGCAGGTCAAGCCTTGGTCACACTTCATTGGGGACCATGCTCCCTGCTGGCACACCTGCTGAGTCCATTACACTTTGGAAATTCATACTGAAATAAAGCCAACTATCCCATAACTTCTCCAAAAGAGTTAAGAAACCATTCATTGGAGATTGTATGTAATGCAATGAATGAAAAAGCAAACTTTGTCTTACATCAAATTTGCTCAAAAAATTTTAGAGACAAATTTTACATGCAAAATTATATAAAAGTACAGAAGGAAACATAGAAGAAAATCAACATAACCTCGGTTTTGGTCAAGTAGAACCAAAGCTTTAAATTTCAACACACGATACAAAAAGGCCACCCACAAAGAAAAACAAGGAATATCGTGGACTTCATTAAGTTTAATATTTCTACTCTGTGAAAGACCTTACTCAGAAAATCAAAAGACAAGTACAAACTAGGAGCAAAAATATTTCCAAACACATATCCCAGAAAGGTTTTGTCTCAAACTATACAAAGAACTCTAACACAAAAAGACCCATCCCAAACAGGGAAAGGTCTGAATAGACACCTGACCAAAGAAGATACACAGATACCATACCAAATTATGTCCAGGACAGGGGAGGGAGGGCCAAAACCACAATGGTCCAGCTCAAGTCCCAGAGCTCTGTGTGACCCTGGTCTAGTTCAGTGTGGAAGGAAGCAGCATACAAAGCCACAGCAAACATCGTGGTTGGTGTATAAGACTTTCAGAGTCACTCCTGATTTCAAAAAAAAAAAAAAAAAAGAAAGAAAGAAAAAGAAAAAGCCAAAAAGCTGGCCTTAACTACTGTGACTCAATAGTGAATTGGAATTCCTCTCCAGAGTCTTGTGGAAAATCAGAAAGGGCACCCTTGTGAGAACTGAAAATTAAAACTGCGTCTGTTTACAGAATACAAAAACCCATCATAAAGCAGGTGAACATATAAGCTTCTTTTGGATCCCAAGTGAAGTCTCTTTAACAGACCAAGATTACAGATATAGCGGTTTCAGCATTCTTAGCTCCTAACCACCAGGGCAAGAACTTTATCAAATAGAGTCCACTGTTTCAGTACAGTCCACTTTTGCATTTAGTCTACAGATTCAATTTATTTCCAGATTTACTGAGGGCAGAACATTTTGTCCCACCACAAACCCTGAGTTTTATTCATACATTTCTGAATCAGTTTTTTAAAAGTTCTGTAATGCAACTAAATTAGAATATATTATAATGTATTTGTTGGGCTGTAAAAATCTATGGGTTTAGACAAAATCATAGTTGCAGGTAATCATCACTAAAGTATCATATGGAATATTTCAAACCCCACCCATGACCTGTTTACCATCTCTGTTTCACCTATTCCAGAATGTCATAAATGGGGTTCTATAGTATGTAGCCTCCTCAGAATGGATTCTTTCATTAGCAATATACATATAAGTTTCATCCATGTTTTTTGCATGGGCTGATGGGGCAATTATGCTACATTTCTGAATACTACTCCATTGCATATGTATGGGAGAAAAAATAAATTTCCCTCTACCCTTCTTTGTCCTTTGGGATACCCTCTGTAATGA
Source organism: Camelus ferus (assembly GCF_009834535.1). Taxonomy (NCBI): domain Eukaryota; kingdom Metazoa; phylum Chordata; class Mammalia; order Artiodactyla; family Camelidae; genus Camelus; species Camelus ferus. The sequence continues at coordinate 16,036,509 of NC_045713.1, forward strand.
AAGGCAGGTGAACTGGAGAAAACAGTCAGACGTTTAACAACATATGTACCTCCTATATGCAAGGGAGATATCCAGAAAAACTGAGTTAACGCCCTGAAATGGCCCAACCTGGTGCCTTACATAACATCTTCATCTAAAAACAAAACAAAGGAATGGGTAGGGTGTTGTGCAGATTTAAGTCTTAGCTTTCTTCTCTGATAAGAGTTTTTTGAGATTTAGTCATCCTTCCATTCCTAGTATGGAGAGGGAGACAACCTTTCAAATGTAAATTTCCCACACAAAAGGACAATCTTTTAAAAAATTTTTTTACATTTTTAAAATTGAAGTATAGTCAGTTACAATGTGTCCATTTCTGGTGTACAGCATAATGTCCTAGTCATGCATATATTTATATACAAATATTCATTTTCATATTCTTTTTCCTTAAAGATATTACAATATATTGAATATAGTTCCCTGTGCTATACAGAAGAAATTTGTTTTTTAATCTATTTTTATATATAGTAGTTAACATTTGCAAATCTCAAACTCCTAAATTTCTCCTTTCCCGCCCCCTTTCCCCCAGTAACTATAAGATTGTTTACTATGTATGCGAGCCTGTTTCTGTTTTGTAGATGAGTTCATTAGTGTCCTCTTTTTTCTTTTCTTTCTTTCTTTCCTTTTTAGATTCCTCTTATGAGTGACATCATACGGTATTTTTCTTCCTCTTTCTGGATTACTTCACTTAGACGATGATCTCCAGGTCCAACCATGTTGCTGCCAATGGCATTATTTTATTCTTTTTATGGCTGAGTAGTATTCAGCCATATTGTATTGTATTGTATTGTATTGTAAGGTAAACTGTGCAACTGTGTATATATAGACCACAACTTCTTTATCCAGTGATCTGTCAATGGACATTTAGGTTGCTTCCATGTCTTGGCTATCATAAATAGTGCTGCTGTGAACACTGGGGTGCACGTGTCTTTTCAAATTAGATTTCCCTCCAGATGTATGCTTAGGATTGAAATTGCTGGATCATATGGTAAGTCTAGTTTTAATTTTTTGAGGAGTCTCCATACTGATTTCCAAAATTGCTGCATTAAACTACATTCCCACCAACATTGTAGGAGGGTTCCCTTTTCTCCACAGCCTCTCCAGCATTTGTCATTTGTACACTTTTTAATGATGGCCATTCTGACTGGTGTGAGGTGATATCTCATTGTAGTTTTGATTTGCGTTTCTCTGATAATTAGTGATATTGAGTATTTTTTCTTGTGCCTCTTGGCCATTTGTATGTCTTTTTTGAGAACTGCTTCTTTAGGGTTAAGGAAACATTTTAAAATGTAAAAGGAACTCAACAATCACAAACCCTGACTGTCTATAGAAAAAGAAAAAGGACCTCCAGGACTTCTGTTATTAAAGGCACTGCCTGCCCAGGGACATCCGCTAAACTGTCTCTGGATCCTGCCTGCGGAAAGGTAGCATTGTCATCTCTTCTTTAAATAAGGACTCGTATGAATGCCCATGACAATTTGACTATCTGTTTTAATTAGTGAAATTAAAACTCCCTGGAGGTGTCAGGGATAAAAAAACAAGAAGACCTCATGGAGTTTTAATTAATCAAAAAATAAATGATAACCAAATGTTAAGGGATAATACAGCTTTTAAAAGATTAACAATTTTAGCCCGGGTAACCTCATAGAATAAAAAAAACACCGAGTGGTTAAAATTTAGACAAACTATTCAGAATGCTTTATCATTTACTGATCCAAAATACTGATCAGTGGAGCAGGTTACTCTAGGGACAACAGCACTGTTCTGGAGTTCATATTGACAATAGGGTTTATGACCTTGATGTTGGATCCGTCCACTCGAGTCATGTAACTACGATTACTGGTTTCTTCAATGATTGAAGCTCTGTGTTGTCTGAGCTCAGGCTGGAGTCAGTTTCTTTCAATTATACATTTCTCCCGGTATCAAAGGACAAGAGAAACAAGGTCAACTGTGCAAAACGACTTCAGCCTGACAGTATCATCACAATTCAATGGATTTATACATGCTCTACTGCAGAGCAGTGTTTGTTAAGGTGGTAGAGCCCGGAAGTTGAGTAAATCTCAAAGCTTTATCTCCAGAAGTTCAAGCCCTCTTCTTTGCTAAAATGTTTACCATCAGAATTCTTTCACTAATGATGCCAATTTTACTCAATATACCATTCCTCGCATGAAATCAAAGTCAAATTCTGGGCTATATACAAATCTGGAAAGATGGGAACACTCAGCCCCTATGGGTGACTACAACCCATTGCTGATGCAGTCAGATGATTGATGAATGAGCCACTATGTTGATCATCACTCTTATCAATTTATATATTTACTATTGTGTCATTTCTAGCCTCCACCCTGGCCTTTGCAATATAAATTTCCCTTCTCATCCCTTTTCCGCTAGTTAAAGAAACCTACTGTTTATGGGGAAAGGGTATAGTTTAAGTGGCAGAGCACATGCTCAGCACCCAAGAGGTCCCAGGTTCAACCCCTGGTACCTCCTCCAAGCAGAAATCAATGAAGAAACCTAATTATCTCCCCCCCCCAGCAAACAAACAACACAAGAAACCTACTGTTTATTGTAGCTATATCAAGCCTAAGCTATTTATTCCATCCACTGATGGGGATGAGCTTCAGATCCAAGTACGCACTAATCAGAGCACAGACCATCTCTTATGAAGTAGCACTTATGAAGTAACACTCTTATGAAGAGAAATTTTTCTCTTCTCAGTCCTCCTGATAAACGGATCATGTACAATTTCAATAGGAATTATTACACAAGAATGCCTATAAATAATTTTCCCATCTTTTTTTATTTTTCAGTTTTATAAGCTACAATTGTTATAGTCTGATTGCACACATACAATGGATTGCATGTGAATACGTATACACAATATACTGCACATATTTAAAGAATTTACATGTAGGTGCTGTTCATTGCTTCTAAGAACTTTTAGAGCTTTAGCTTTTTAAACTTACGTAATTATCAAAGGAATAAAGCCAACCACAAAATAATAATTAATTCACAAAGATACATACACTCTGCTATTAATAATTGCCAAGATATGGAAGCATCCTAAATAGAACATCAATAGATGAATGGATAAAGAAGACGCAGCATATATATGTAATGGAATACAAATCACCCATAAGAAAGAATGGTATTTTGCCATTTGCAGCCCTTCATTCACTTTTTTTTTCACTTCAAAACCCAGAATTTTATAACTGGGATAAACATTTCCATTGCATCAAATAGAATAAAATACCTAGAAATAAGCTTAACCAAGGAGGTTACCTAGACTTTGAAAACTGTAAAACACTGATGAAGGAAATTGAAGATGATACAAAGAAATGGAAAGATATCTTGTGCTCTTGGGTTGGAAGAATCAACATTATCAAAATGGCCACACTACCCAAAAGCAATCCACAGATCCAACACAACCCCTGTCAAAATACTCAGGTCATTTTTCACAGAACTAGAACAAACAATTCCAAAATTTATATGGAACCATAAGAGACCCCGAACTGCAAAAGCAATCTTTTTTCTTTTTCTTTCTTCTTTTTGTTCTCTTTTCTTGTGGTTTGATGACTATAGAAGTTCCTTTAACATTTGTTGTAAAGCAGGTTTGGTGGTGCTGAATTCTTTTAGTTTTTGTTTATCTGTGAAGCTTTTGATTTCTCCATCAAGTCTGAACGACAGCCTTGCTGGATAGAGAATTCTTGGTTGTAAGTTTCCCCCTTGCATCACTTTAAATATATCATGCCACTCCTTTCTGGCCTGTAGTTTCTGCTAAAAAATCAGCTAATAACCTTATGGGAGCTCCTTTGTATGTTCTTTGTTGTTTTTCTCTTGCTAATTTTAATATTTCTCCTTATCCTTAATTGTTGTCAATTTGATGACTGTGTGCCTTGGTGTTCTTCTCTTTGGGTTGATCCTGTGTGGAACTCTGTGCTTCCTGGACTCGGCTGACTGTTTTCTTTCCCAAGTTGGGGAAGTGTTTGGTTATTATTTCTCCAAAAACTTTCTCAGGTTCTTTCTTTTTCTGGGACCCCTATAATATGAATATTAGTGCATTTCATGTTGTCCCAGAGTTCTCTTAAACTATCCTCATTTCTTGTCATTTTTTTCTTTTTTCTGTTCTGAAGTAGTGATTTCCACTAATCTGTCTTGTAGCTCACTGATCCGTTCTTCTGCCTCATTTAGCCTATTCTCGGTTCCTTCTAGTGTATTGTTCATTTCAGTGATTTTATTCTTCAACTCTGTTTGGGTATTCTTTATATTTTCCACCTCTTTGCTAAAAACGTTGCTCTGTGCATCTGCACTCCTCTTGAGGTCTCCGAACATCTTCACCATCATTACTTTAAACTCTTTCTCAGATAAATGGCCTATCTCCTCATCACTTATTTCTTCTTCTCGGATTTTATCTTGTGCCTTGGCCTGGGAGATATTCCTTTGCCACCTCATATCCTCTATCTTTCTATGTGTTTGTGGATTCCTTCCACAGGCTTTGGGATTATTTTCTTATTTCCAGTATCTTCCCCTAGTGGATGGAGCTGGACTAGAGGCTTATGCAGGTTTCCTGGCAGGAGGAGTTGATGCCTGCCTACTGTTGGGTGAAGCTTGGTTCTGGACCTCTGGTGGGCAGGGCTGTGTCTAGAGGCGGTTGGTGGCTCAGGAAGTCTGCTGTTGGGTGTGGCTGTGTTCCCACCCTGTATGTTGTTTGGCCTGAGGCTTCCCTACAGGCTGTTGGGTGGGGCTAGGTCTTGGTGCTGATGATCCAATCAAGATGTCAGCCTCCGGGTAAACTCATGTAGATTAACATTCCCAGAATGTCCGCCACCAGCTTTTATGGCCCTTGAGTGAGCCACAGGCATCCCTTACCTCCCCAGGAGACCCTCCAAATCCAGCAGGCAGGTCTGGCCCAGGTTCCTATGAACTCACTGCCTCTGCCCTTGGATCTGGCGCTCGTGAGATTCTGTGTACACTTATCAAGAGATTGAAGTCTGTTTCCCCCAGTCCTGTAGGGCTCCTGGAGCCAAGCCCTCCTGGCCTTCAAAACCAGATGTCCTGGGGTCTCCTCCTCCTCTCAATGCTAGAATCCCGGGCTGGGGAGCCTGACATGGGGCTTAGAACTGTCACTCCTGGGGGAGGGCGTCTGTGACTTAATTATTCTTCAGATTGTAGGTCTTCCACCCTGGGAGGTCTGGCGCCAAATTCTATCGCGAGCACGCCCCTCCTACCATCATGCTGTGTTCCCTCTTTATGTTCCAAGTTGAAGAGGATCTTTTTTGTTAGGTGCACAGTCTTTTTTTTTTGACAGTTGTTTAGCAGTCAGTTGTGGTTTTGCTGTAGTCAGGAGGAGAGGTGAGCTCGCAGTCCTACCACTCTGCCATCTTGACTGGAGGTATGTAGCTTTTTTAAACAATACCTCCTACCTCCCACTAAATCTCATAGTTCATAAGCCATTATTGCCCTGTTTAAACTCCCAAACAAGGCAAACCGTGTAACTACATAAGACTCAACTAACTCATCTAATACACAGACTGCCGTTATTTAAGCAACACAAACTCAGGATGATTACAAACTAGCTGACTGATGATACCAATCAATTACTTATATATGTAAGTATTACACAGAAAAATATTCTGCTAATTCAGCCACTTACGTCTACCAAAATAAAAAATATACTGCATTTTAACAATCTCTCCAAAAAGGTTCAATACTAACTGTAACCTAACCCACACTGCAACACTGAATACCAATATGTCACTTGAATACATGTCTTACACATACAAAATCCTACTCACATTTTTCATGTAACTTAATAAATTAAGTAAAGCACTGAGAATGCCTAGATGTGTTTACTAATTTCATAAAGACATAGGTGTGGACCCAGCCTTTCTATTAGATTCCAATAAACTTACACATGCAAGTATCTGCATCTCATTGGGAATGCCCTCTCAATAATGAAAGACTGATCTTGGCAATTATAAATAATGTTGCTGTCAATGGCAGGGTGTATGTATCTTTTGAATTAATTCTTATTTTGTGGTTGGCTTTATTCCTTTGATAACTGTAACTTTAAAAAGCTACAGCTCTAAACATTCTTAGAAACAATGAACAGTACATATATGTAAATTTTAAAATGTACGTGCAGTTAAAAAAAAAAGAAAAAGAAAAAGAAAAGATCTATCAAGCCACGAAAGACATGGAAGAAACTTAAAAGACATATTAGTAAATGAAAGAAGCCAGTCTGAAAAGGCTACAAACCATATGATTCCAACCAAATGACATTCTGGAAAAGGCACAGCTACAGAAACAATAAAAAGATCGTGGTTTCCAGGGGTTTGGGGAGAGGGAGGGAGGGAGGAATAAACAGATGGAGCACAAGCGATTTCCAGGGCAATGAAATTATTCTGTATGATATTATAGTGGTGGCTACATGTCATTATGCATTTGTCAAAACCCATAGAACGCACAACATCAAGAGTGAACCCTAGTGTAAACTACGGACTTTGGTTGATAATAATGTGCCATGCTGGTTCATCTATTGTACCAAATATGCCACACTGATGAGGGAGGTTGAGGGTAGGGGAGTATACATGTGTGCATGGGGAGGGCTATGTGTGAACTCTATTTTCTGCTCAATTCTACTATGAACCTGAAACTTCTCTAAAAAAATTAAGGCTATTAATTAAAAAAAAAAGTAATAAAAGATTGCAAGGAGCAAACTAAAGTAAGCACACCAAAAAAGTAGCACACAACAGCTTAACTATGTCCCCATGCGAAATGGCAGTGATAAAAACTGAGCCGTGAAGGGAAGTCTGACTAAGTTATATTAACATATTACGATTCGTAAATTCTGAAATAGCCACTGTGATCATAGATTGATTCATATTAATAGAAATCTAACAAAAAGCATGTTAAAGAATAGCCCAAAATACAGTCCTGGCTAAGCTGAAAAAAGCCATAGCTAAAGAAAACATGCTCTGAAAGTGACATTAATATTTCTTTTTTTGGTTTGTTTTAATTTTTTGTTTGTTTGGGGAATCTTTTTTTTTTTTTTCTAGTGGAGGTGCTGGGGATTGAACCCAGGACCTTGTGCATGCTAGGCACTCACTCTACCACTAAGCTATACCCTCCCCTCACATTAATATTTCTGATTACACTATAGTGAGGGTCCAAACTGGGATTACATTTCCCACTATGCTTAGGCCTAAATTCAAATAATCATAAGAATGAAATTATTTCACCAGAATACTGCAAGCAACAGCCTAAAAGTCAAAAATCGTGGCAGTGATTCACACTTCTCTGGAGGAGCCTGCTCTATAACCGATAAACTCTGATAAACATCACAAGCCCAATACACCAACATCCTCAGAAAATCCTGCTACAGAGCACTAGTGACCGTCATCATCAAACATGAAAACCTCAGGTCAGGTGCTACCTGTCACATGGGAAGAAATGAGCTACATTTTCTAACTCTAGAACATAAAGTAATTTCTATGAAATTTTTATGAAATAAAAAACCAAAGAGGAATTTAGTGGTAAATTAAGAATCGAAGGCTTAATTGAATCAGGCCGTGAAGCACACACCGCCTGCCACACTCTTTAAATACTGACAACTTTGCAACCTATCAATACATTGCAAGCATACAGGAGGAAATAAGTCTTAATAAAGTAACCATCCTGGAAACTGTGCTTGGATGAATCAAAGTGTAGCTTACCCAAAAGCTCCAAGTTTCACTCAGATTTCATACCGCATGAACACTGTGAACTAAGTCTAACCCAAACTTCCCACCAAATTCAACTTTCATAAGTAAATTAAATAAACCACTCATTCAATATCTACCAGAAACGGACCATTGTAACTGACTGTACTTCAATTAAAAAAACAAACACATCTAATGCCTGCATCAAAATTTTAGGAACGAGAAAAGCTGGAGAGGGTGTGGAGAAAAGGGAACACTCCTACACTGCGGGTGGGAATGTAAATTGGTGCAGTTACTATGAAGTTACTATTTTGCCTAGCAATCCCACTCCTGAGCATATATCTGGAGAACAGTCTAATTTAAAAATGATACATGTACCCTAATGTTCACAGCAGTCCTGCATGCAAGAGCTAAGACATGAAAGCAGCCTAAATGTCCATCAAGAGATAACTGGATAAAATGGTTTGGGTCTCTGTATGCAATGGAATATTACTCAGCCTTACAACAAGAATGAAATAATCCCATTTGCAGCAACATGGATGGGCCTGAAGACTAACACTAAAGTAACTAAGACAAAGACATACCATATGTGATATCACTACTATGCGGGATCTAACGAAGAGTACAAGTGAACTTATTTACAGAACAGAAGATGACCCAGAGAAATGGAGAACAAGCTCATGGCCACTAAAGGGGAAAGGTGGGAGGGATAATTTGGGAGTTGGAATTAGCAGATACAAACTATATATAAAATTGATGAAAACAAGGATGTACTGTCTAGCACAGGGAACTATATTCAATGACATCATAAACTCTAATGAAAGGGATCTGAAAAAGGATATAGGTAGGTAGATAGATCTATATGGAATCACTCTGCTGTACACCAAAACCTAACACAACACACTAAATCAACTTACTTCAATTAAACAAAAACTTTCATTCAACATCTTAAGTAGAGAAAGTTGAAATTTAAATGATATAGAGACAGTACCATGAGGGAAAGATGAAAGAAACATTAAAAGCACCAAAGAGCAAAGCTTAATCCTTTAAAATTTTGCATAAGATTTAACTAGACAAGTAATGTAGAGGAATTAAGATAATTATCCTGAAACCAGAGCAGCTTCTCAAGTAAAGTTTACAAGAACAAACTCATCAATATGGCAGAATAATGAGAAGATTACGAGTAAACGTGACCCTCCTCAGAAGCCAGGAACACATGGTTGTCCAAAAACAGATTTCAATTCAACTTAAAATGTTACTTACAAAACATATCTTTTCAAGTAATTTTAAATGTTCTTCTAAAAAGGTATAGTTTTTTGTTCAGGATACGCTTTTCCTAGAGAATAAGCAGGAAACATCACCATTGTTGGCTTAAAAGCAGCCATCAGTTAAGAAAGTGTTCAAGGTCAAGAACACATTCATCTCAATACCAATAGTCAGTAAAGAAACTCCTAATTTAATACTGGACTAATGTGTGATTTAATATAAGCAAAACTGTTCTTGTGGGTAACAGGAAATATTTCTCCTTGCATAAGCATATATTGCAACAGATAACCCACTGCTAGTTAACAGGAAAATAAACCTGAAGCAAATATCTAATTATTTATTAAAGCAATTGTTCACCCAAGACAGGCGAGCATTTAAAAAGAGGTTTTAAAATGCAAAAGGAACTTGGCAATCACAAATCCTTACTGTTTATTTAAAAAAATAAAAAGTAAAAAATACATATATATATATAGACCCTCCAGCTCTTCTAGTATTAAAGGCACTGCCTGGTCAGGGACATTTGTTCAACGGTCACGGTATCCTGACTGTGGAAAGGCAGCAGAGTCATTTTTTTTCCCTCTAACTAAGGACTTGTATAAATGGCCATACAAGGGTTTTACTATCTCTTTTAATCAGTGAAATTGACCCTCCCGTGAAGAGGTGCAGATAATCCAAGAAAAGAAGGACCTATGGAGATTTAATTAATCCAAAAAGTACAGGATAACCAAAATTAAAGGGGTAATATAGCATTTAAAAGATTAACAATTGGGGGGAGGGTATAGCTCAGTGGTAGAGTGCATGCCTAGCATGCATAAGGTCCTGGGTTCAATCCCCAGCACCTCCATTAAAAAAAAACGAAAACAAAACAAAAAAAAAACCTAATAACCTCCCCCGCAAACAAATAAACAAAAACAAAAAATTAAAATTAAAAAAAAAGAGAAAAGAAATGTTATTCTAAAAAGAAAGATTAACAGTTTTGATTGGGGTGACCTCAAGAATAAAACAAACACAGAATGATTAAAATTTAGACCAGCTATTCAGAATGCTTTATCACTTACTGATTGGAAATATTGATCAGAGGAGGAGCTTACTTTAGAAACAACAGCACAATCCTACTCTGGAATTCCTGTCAACAGTAGGGTTCATGACATTGGTGCTGGATCAGTACATGTCAGTCCTGCTCTAACTGCAACGAATGGTTTGTCCAATGATTAAATTTCTGTGTTGTCTAAGTTCAGAATGGAGTAACCCCAGTCAGTTTCCACCCAGTATACATTTCTCCCAGAAAGAAAGGACAGGAGAAATGAGGTCTATTTTACAAAACGACTTCAAATGGACACTGCAATTCAATTACTTCATATATCCTCTACTGTATGTTCCCCAGGGTTTGTTAGGGTGGCAGAGCCTGGTAACTGAGGAAAACTTAAGCTTTATCCATAGAGGTTCAAGCCCTCTTCTTGACGTAAACGTTTACAATCAAAATTTTTTCACTGATGATTCCAATTTTATTCAATGCAGCATGCTTCCCATGAATTGAAGTCCTAGGCTACACACAAATCCGGAAAGGGCGGAAAACTGCCCACCCCCATGGGTGATTACAGCCCACTGTGGATTCAGTCAAACTACTGATTAAAGAACCACTGTGGTCATCAATCTAACCAATTTATTTATTTTTTATTGCATCAGTTTTAGCCTCCACCCTGGCTATCACAATATGAATTTCGCTTCTCATATCCTAGAAGAAATAGAAATCTAGGTGTACTATTTATAATAGCTGTTATCAAGCCAAAGCTGTTTATACTACCCACCGATGTGGATGAGTTTCCGATCCAAATATGCACTAATCAGAGCTCTATGGGCAGAAGCACAGACCACCTCGTATGAAGCAACACTAAAATTTTTCTCTTCTCAGTCCTACAAATAAGTGGATCCTGTACACTTTCAGCGAGAATCATTACACAAGAACACCTCTGGCAAATTTTCCTATCTTGACGCCTACCCATAATTTGATTTCTCTCTATGCCAGCAGAAACTATTGGAGCCCCCATTTGATTTAACAGAAGGAGAATCAAAACTTGTCTTTGGCCTTGAGGAAGAAAACACTGCAGGCCCATTTGCCCTGTTCTTCCTAGCAAAGTATGTCAATATCATTATAATGAATATCTTCACAACCATCCCATTTTTAGGAGAATTTAACAACATATACATGCCAGAATTATAATCAGCCAATTTCACCATTAAAACACTCCTCCTAACAATCTCCTTTCTATGATTTTGAATATCCTGCCCACAATTTTGATAGGATCAACTTAGACATCTCTTGTGAAAATTATTTACCAGTAGCATTAGCTCTACAAAAATGACAAGTTTCACTGACCATCATCACAACAGAGTCACCTTGACAGGGTGGGTAAGAGATGTTTAAATACTCTTATTCCTTGAATTATAAAAACTGAAACTACTCTTAAGAATTTAAAATTCTTCATGCTACACCACATTACACCATCTACTCAATAGTAAGGTCCACTAAATAAGCTATCAGGCCCATGCCCCCAAAATGTTGTTGTATAATCTTTCTGTACCAGTAAACACTTTTGTTTTTACTATCATTCTACTGACCATTCTCTCAGAAATCATCATGGTAGTAACAAGCTCATACTGGTTACTATTATCTTCATTCTAACAAAAAAATTTAACCTAAGAGCTACAGAAGCACCAAACAAATATTTCTAACAGAAAATACTGCATCAGTACTACTTCTAATATCAATAAGACGTCTTGATGGACTCATGATTAATCACCTCATGCTCACATATTAATATATTCTGGTATTTTTTAATTTGGGGGGCTGCTATGACTCAGCTATGGCCTTCAGAGGTCTTAACACAATCAAGCAACTTGTAGCTCAGCTTAAACTGAACACTATTTACCAACACCACCAACCATAATGTTACTGAGTCAATGCTCACAGGACTTAGAACCATTACAGTTACGTACACATGCGTATCAGGTACATAGTCTGCTTAATCAAACCTACAACTTCCCACTAAATATCACAATACATAAGCCATCATTGCCCTGCCAAACTCCCTAAACAAGGCAAAGCACATAACTATACAGGATTCACATTACTCATCTAACAAACAGACTGCCCTTCATCAACGCAAAGTCAGGATAATTACCAACCACCTGACTAATGTTACAAACCAACTGCTTAGATACGTAAGTTTTACATAGAAAGACAGTCCCCTAGTGCACCCCTTTAGGTCTAACAAAATTTAAAAACTAAAGTACATTTTAAGTCTTAAAAAATAATAGTTTAATACTACTTGGAACACAATACTATTTACTACAGAGAACACCAATACACCACTAAAATACGTGAGTCCCATATGTATAAAATACTTCTAAAATTGTTGATGTAACCTAATAATTTAAGCAAAGTGCTGAATGTGCCTAGATGACTTTATTAATTTCTGAAATACATACGTGTGTCCCCAAGCTTTCTTTTAATTTCTAATAAAATTATAAATGCAACTATCTCATCCCACTGAGAATACCCTCTAAACTATTAAAGATTAAAAGGCGCAACCCATATGGCACACTGAGAAGCACACACTTAACTATGTCTCCATTTGAAATGGCAGTGATAAAAATTAAGCCATGAAAGACTGTTTTAGTAAGCTTTATTAACATATTACGGTTGGTAAATTTTGAGCCAGCTACTATGATCAAGAAATGAACCCATATTAATAGAAATCCAGCAGAAAGCACGTAAAGAATAGCCCAAAAGAATGTCATAACGAATCTGAAAAAAACCTAGCTAAAATAAAATAACCTATAAAAGTGACATTAATATTTCTGGCTATACTACAGCAAAGATTTAAACTGGGGTTATATATCCCACTATACTTGGCCCTAAATTCAAATAATTATAACAACAAAATTACCGGAATACTCCTTGCATCAGCCTCAAAAACAAAGGACTTGGTGGTGACTCATACTAATCGGGAGGACCTGTTCTGTAATCAGTAAACTCTGCAATTATCTGTTTATAATTCTGGCATGAGAGCTTTTAAAATGCTTCTAAAAATGGAATCATTGTGAAAATATTAATTACAACGATATTGATATATTCTGCTAGAAAGAACAGGAAAAATGGGCCTGCTTCAGTTTTCTAACTTCAAGCCAAATACAAGTTTTGATTCCCCTTCTGTTAAATCAAATGAGGCTCCACTGGCTTTTGCTAGTGTAGAGGGAAATCAAATTATGGGTAAGGGTCAAGATGGAAAAATCAGCCATAGGTGTTCCTGTGCGATAATCCCCACTGAGAGTGCACATGACACATCTGTCAGCAGGCCTGAGAAGAGAAAACTGCCAGTGTCACTTCGTACGGCACTGTCTGTGCGCCTGCCTGTAGCGCTCTGACAGGATGTGTACTGAATCTGAGGCTCACCCAGGTGACAGGGTGGATAAATAGCTTGGGCTTCATAAAGCTATTCTGAATAGTATATACCTAGGTTTCTATTAACTAGTGGAAAAGTTATGAGAAGCAGAAATTATATTGTGAGAGGTGCCGGCGTGGATGCAGTAATAAACATACAAACTGAAAAGACTGATGATCATTGCGGTCCTTCGTCAATCATTTAACTGCATCAGTAACGGTTTACAATCACCCAAAGGGGCTGACACCGTTTCACCCTTTCTGCATTTGCATATAGCTTAGGACTTTCCATTCAATTCATGCGAGGATTGCTACATTTTAACTGGAATCATTATTGAAAGAATTCTGACTGATATATTTAAGCAAGATGCAAGACTTATTTTTATGTAGGTAAAAGTAGTCGGTAGGCTTGAAATGCCTGGAAAGTAAATTACTTTTCAGAACTCTATGCCAATATCACGCCAGAAACACAGAGGAAACATCAAATTTCCAATTAGAGGCCAAGCCTTTCCCAGATTCAGTTCACCCATCCTCCAAAAGTCGTTTAGAGGCACTGTAGAAAGTCCACATGAGGAGCCACTGTCTTCCCTATTGTGGATGACCTGGATGTGGCAAAAAGTGTGGGGTTTCTGAATTCCAATTTTCCATATCTTTTCACCAGAAAGCTACAAGAAATAGTAAATGAATTCAGGCAAGTTACACAGTCAATACACAGAATCAATCGCATTTATAAACACTAATAATGAACTGTCAAGAAAAGAAAGAAAACCACCTTTATAGGATTGCATGCAAAAAAACAAAATAACTAGGAATCAACAGAAGCAAAGGTGTGAAAGACTTACACACTGAAAACTTAAAGACATTGATGAAGAAATTGGAAAAGACAGAAATAAAGGGTACAAAATATCTCATTCTTGGATGTGAGGGTGATCTGGCTGCAACATCTGTCATCCCATTGATCGCCAGAGTTGATTCTGCTGATCTGGCTGGCTAGGTGGGTGTCCCCTTCCTCCCTCACTGCTCCATGTGTGTCTCTCCCAAAGCTGTGTGCTAGGTCGAAGAGGACAACCATCCCCGATAGAGGAGGACCATTCTTCTCAGTCAAGGGTATACGAGCAGCTGTGCTCCCCTGCTAGAATCTCCAAACAAGGTATCTCATTCTCATGAAATGGAAGAATTATTGTTAAAATGTCCACTCTACCCAAAGCAATGTAAACAGCGAATGCATTTCCTACCAAGCCTGCAATAGATTCTGCACAGAAAGAGAGCAGATCATCCTAATTTTTGTGTGGAACCAAAATGCAAGGGATCCTGCATAGCCAAAGCGACCCTGAGAAAAGAGAACAGGCCGGAGGCATCCGGCTTCCTGGTGTCACACTACATGACGAAGATACAGTCACCCAAAGAGTGTGGAATTGGGGCCAAAACAGGCACATAGACCAGAGGAACAGAGAGCCCAGAAATTCACCCACATGGATGGGGCGAGTTAATGTAGGACAAAGAGGTCAAGAGCACCCAAATGGGAAAGAACGGTCCCCTCTATAAACAGCACTGGGAAAACCGGACAGTCCATACCACATGCCGTCTACACCACTCATGAGACTGATGACACTGACAGAGCTCCTTTCACCTGCGCACAGAGCCAAGTCCAAGTGCAGCTGGTACACGATGTGGGTCAGAAAGGCAAGTTGTTCTGCTCTCCTCATCTGCCAAATGAGAAGACTCGAGTAGACAGTCTGGAAAGACCTTTCCATTCCTGGACATCCTACATCCTATGAGCTCCTATAAGCTGCGTCCCACCTATTCAGTCCTTGATTATGGACCATTTGAAGGTTCCCTCCATGACAGCATTTTAGATTTAGAAGTTGTTTTTAACAATATGAATTGCTCACATCATCAGGTGTTTCCTAGACAATGATTCAAGTTCTTCCTATGAATTAATTTGCTTTAGCTTCTCAGCAGCCTTATGTTATGTAGTAGTATCCTTATCTTGCAGATAAAGAAACTGAAGCACAGAGATGAAGTTACTTGCCCAAGATCACACGGTTAGTAACTGGTGGCGGCCAGACTCAAACCTAGACACTCCTGCTCGGAGCCTGAGCTCTAAACCGCTATGCTATGCTGTCTCCCTGGGGTAGGGCTTTGAAGAATTATTAAATCCAAACACTTGTAGCCATCCTTCTCCCATCAAGGTACTTGCATACAGTAGGTAGGTAGGTCCTTGAAGACCTGGCAGGGGAAGTGTCAATAGTTAAGGAGCTGTCCTGCTAAAGTACACTTGTGTTCCCCCCGATTCATATGCCCTGACTCCCAGTACCTCAGAATGTAACTTCTGGATATAGGGACTTTGCAGGCGTAATTAGTTGAGTTAGGATGAGGTCATACTGGAGTAGAGTAAGCCCCTGATCCAATAAGACTGGTGTCTTTTTTTTTTAAGTTAGAGACAGATGCACACAAGAACACATGGGAGGTAAAGACAAGAGATAAGTGAGATGCTTTTTTTTTTTTTTTTTTAGTTGGGGGAGGTAATTAGGCTTTTATTTATTTATTTTTAATGGATTGAACCCAGGGCCTTGTGCATGCTAGTCACGTGCTCTACCACTGAGCTATACCCTCTCCCACCCCAGTGCAATGATTCTTCAAGCCAGGAAACACCAAACATTGCCTGCAGATCATCAGAAGCTAGGGGAGAGGCATGAAACAGATTTTTCCTCATAGCCCTCAGAAAGAACCAACTTTACAAACACCTTGATCTCGGGCTTGTACCTTCCAGAAGTAAAAAGAAGAAATGTCTGTTGTTAAGGCCACTTTGTCTATGGTAATTTGGTGCAGCAGCTCTAGCAAACTAATAGAACCCTCTTCCATCTAAAAAGAGTTTCAGCTAGAAACTTTCTATCAGCTAGACCTCTGCAGGCATCTGCAAATGCAACCCAGCTGAAATAGGCTTAAACACCTTCTAAGGCTCAGCCTGTAAATCTTCCTCCCTTGATGGGGAACTGCAGAGCCAAGATTTTGCAGACAACCCTCCCCCTTCCCCCAGCCAGAGTTCCTCCTCCTTCAAAGTCCCAGGGAAGAGGTAGAAGACAGTTCTGCATGGTCTAAACTCTTAGGGAACTCCCTACATATCACTGGGGTACTGGTTTCAGAAGGTAACTTCAAAAACTACCATTTATTGAGCTCTTAGCATGTGCCAGGCATGCACTAAGAATTCTGTATGCATCATTGCACCAAAAACTCATACAGCCCTGCAACACTGATATTAATATCCCCATTCTGGAGGGAAGGAGACATAAGTACTTTTCTGAAACAACTTGCTTGACCATTCTTGAGTATCAAGGACAAGTCTGACTTAAAGGTATCAGACTCTGGCCATCAGGGCAAGCCAGAAATAGCCTGCAGGCCTGCGAGGCAAGACCCAAATACCCCCTCTTTAAGGTAAGTGAGCAAGGACAGCCCAGGAGCCCCGAGTCTCCGGTCTTCCCTACTACCAGCCTCTCAAGAAAACCACCGGAGTCTCTCCCTGTAGGAGGCGGTATTCCCCACCCTGTCACAGGCGGGGCGCAAATTCCTTGGCTCCAGGACAAGCTAGGCGTTTTCCCTCCTGCAACTGCCCAGGGTCACACAACAGCAAGGCCCAGCACTGAAATGCAAGCCCACAGAAACACAGTGAAAAGAGTTCACCGAGCAGTATCTGGGCCGGAGTCAGACAGTGGCTGAACACCAGGCTTGTCGGGGCCTCTCCTTGGAGTTCCTATTAAAAGTCTAGGCTGAAGCCCCTGGGCTACAAGAAGGCCCCCAACTCCACAGTTAGGGCCCCACACACCCGGGAAGAGCCGGACTGCATCTACAGGATCCACTGGTTCTGTGACACTTGTTCTGTTGCTGTTCCAGGCTGACACGTCTGAGCACCACTGCCAGACTGACGTGCCCACAGGGCAGAGGAAGTGTCAGCACGTCCCAGCAACGGCCAGGAACAAGCCCGGAAAATAAAAATAGAATCTGGGTAGTAAAAGTCTAACCCTTTTTTCCCCTTCGTGCTGCTGAGTCTAGCTTCACTCACTCACAGGGTGCCCTGTGCAGAGGCCTGGCCCCGGAGTTCCTAGTAGGAAAGGGTTGCTCCCAACACAGCAGCTCCCTGGGCTGTGTGCACCTGGCACTGACGTCTGGAGCCTGAGCAGCACAACTGCACCCACCCTGTAGGAACTCTGCCCTCTCCCCTTGATGAGAACCCTACCAAACAGCCTTTCAAAGACTTTTCGGGAGAGCATGGACTCTAGAGCAGGAGCTCCAGCCCCTCTCCCTTAGGCAGGTCCTAAGACACTCTGGGCCCTGATTGGATGCGAAACACCCACTCCTGCGAGGGTGTGGGAGGAGCTGCCTCCCAGAGCTGACCTGCCCACCCCAGGACAGGCAGCAACACCCCCAATTCCAGATAGGACTCCAGTGTGGGGACACTACTGATGGAGGGGAGGCCCCTGCCTCCTAGGCACGGGGTTCCCCAGAATTTGGGGTTCTCAGCTGGTACCTCTTTGGAAAGATAATTCTGTGCTCTCCTGGGCATGGAGAGGACTGAGAAAAAGGGAAACCCGAAGGGAGTGATTTTTGAAGCTGCCTTTGTTACCCCTTCAGTCAAGAAAGAGGCAGGAATCTCCCACTTTTCCCTTTGGGAACTCCCTGGCCCACCTCTCAGCCCCTGGCCCTCACTTCTCACTGAGGCTGGCCCCTGCTATTGGCTGGGGTCTGCTCTGTGCCCAGGCAGCCCAAGCCCCCGCCTCAGGCCAGAGAATGTGCCCCAGGTGGGGAGGATGTGCCTCCAAGCAGCCTTCATTTACTCTGTTGATGTTTATCTGCCACAGGGCTGCAGTTCTGTCTCCAGGTTTTGGGTTTGGGGAGCTCCAAATCTCCCTGTGGAGAGACACAGGGACTGTCTACACCTGGGAGTGCTTGGCTGTCTCCATTCTGCTCCTCATCTCTTTCCCGGGGGCGGGGGGGGGGGGGATTTTCAAATTCAACCAATTGGTGGGCGGATTCCCTCTGCCGAGGTGTGAACCAAAGGGTTAACGCAGCCACCCAGAAGTGGGTATGGGAGAGAAGAGCCAATCAGGAGGGCGTGGGGGTGTGCCCTGGGGGCTCATGAGGACAGCCCGGGGCACTCAGGGCAGCAGCTCTATTCTGCTGGTGGGCTGTCCCCGGGCCCTGGGAGGCCTTCTCCTCATAGCTCCTCTCCCGCATAGCATGATGGGCTCTGGCAAGACGGGGCACAAGGCCCGTAATAAGACTAGCCACAAGGCCACACACAACACCTCCGCCACGACCAGCAACCAGATCAGCACCAAGCCCAAGTCACGCTCCCTGCGCGCCGGCCTGCAGTTCCCGGTGGGCCGCGTGCACCCGCACTTACACAGGGGCCGCTGCACCGAGCACATGGGCACAGATGCTCCCATCTACATGGCTGCGGTGCTCGAGTACCTCAATGCTGAGATGTTGGAGCTGGCGGGGAACACGGCCCGGGACAAGAAGAAGACGCGGATAAACCCCCGGCACCTGCAGCTAGACATCCACGGCGATGAAGAGCTCAGCAAACTGCTGGGAGACGTGGCCATCCCCCAGGGAGGCGTCCTGCCCAACATCCAGCCCGAACTGCTGCCCAAGAAGACCAGCATGCCCAGGTGGCAGAAGGCACCACCGGCGGCAAGACGTCCACCCAGATCCCAGAGGAGCAATGAGGGTACCCCCTTCATCACGACCTCCGTCCAACCCTCCCCTCCTCAGCCCCTCACAAAGGCCCTTTAAACCTCTCACTAAAAGACCTTTCAGAATAAATGTATTTTTTCACAGCAACTCATCTCTCGATTTACTGGCGAGCAGTACAACTTGGAGCTTGGATTCGGTAACAATTTAAAAAACTGGAGACAGATGCACACAAAGAGGACACCATGTGAAGGTAAAGGCAGAGTTTAGGGCGATGCTTCTTCAACTAATGAGCACCACCGACTGCCTGCAAATCACTAGGCAATGGTGCTCGTTGGTTGTAGAGTTTCAGATTCTTGCTATTAGCCAGACCTCAGCAGGCATCTGCAGGTGCAATCCAAGGCTCAGTCTTCCTCCCTGGATGGCGACCTGCAGAGCCAAGATTTTAAACATCCCTCCTTCCTCCAGCCAGGGTTCCTTCTCCTGCAGTGTCCTAGTGTTAGGGCAGGCAGATAGCTAGATACGAGCAGAGAAAGGGGGACGCAGGCCAAATAGCAGGAATTGGGCAAATGGCAGGAGAGGGGCAAGGGGCCAAATGCAGGAACCCACACAGCATGAAAAGAACAGGGACCCTAGGCAGACAGAAAAAGCAGGTACCTTGGCACTGATAAGAAATCACACAATTGGGGGCGACAAGTGCCCTGGAGGCCGACAAAGAAAGGTGGGGAAAGGAATCTCTAGTGTCTGAATGTAGGCTTTTGCTCATTATGCCCTCATTTCAATAAAATTAGCCTTGCAGATTAGAAGTACCCGTCATGCACCGAGGCCAAGACACTTCCGATTGAGACTAAATATGGACAAAAATCCCTCCTCCCCTCAGGAAGGTGGAGCTGGGATGAAAATCAGGGACAAAGACCCCAAACGTTTCCCTCCCCAGTGAATATTCCGCCCATTCATTTTTACACCCCATGTAACCAGCTTGCCAAAGAAACTCAGCGCAGCTGCTCACCTGGGCCTGCCCGCTCTCCCCTTAGAGTGTCCTATCCATCCCTGAATAAACCCTCACTTTACTTAAGCTCCGTTCTTGCTAGTAGCTGGACCTCAGCAGGCGTCCGCAAATGCAACCCAGCTGAAACAGGCTTAGACACCTTCCAAGGCTCAACTAGTTCATCTTCCTCCCTGGATGGGGACCTGCAGAGTCAAGAGTTTAAACATCCCCCCTTCCTCCAGCCAGGGTCCCTCCTTGTCTCTGCATTCTTTCTACAGTGGGACAAGAACTTAATCAATGGCAACAAAAACATACACAACCTAAAGGTTGGGAGTTATGTTTTATTCAGTGGACGTTTCTGAGGACCTAGCCCAGGATGTGGCCTCTAAGCTTGCTCTGCGGGACTGCCCTGAAGAAGAGGGGAGGAAACAGGATGTACAGGAGTTTTTGCAATAAATACCAGGTAGTTGGAACATCAAAAGATTGCTGTTAATAAAGAAAACTAGATACCAAGGAATTGAGTGCTTTTCTATGTATGGGAAGGTGCTAAGATCTGGGTTTATTGAAATCATTTTTTTGACATGCACCCAGCTATCTAGGGCCAGTATCCTGTGTAACCCTGAGAGAGCTCAGGGGGCACCGTTGTGGGATGACAGCAGGCTACTTCTCTACACAGGTTTCCATGTCCCACCTGAAGTTCTCAGGACAGATGCCAGGCCTCTACCCTGGAGCCCACATCCGCACTAAAGCTCCCAGGACTGAGGCCAGGCTGGGTGTCTAACCAGGTCCCCACGTCCCCTCTGAAGCTCCCCAGTACTGAGGCCGGTTATGTAGCCAGGTCTCCATGGCCTCCCTGAAGATCCCATTACTGAGACCAGGTCTTTATCCAGGTCTCCATGTGCCTCCTAAAGTTCCCAGGACTGGCCTGAGTCTTAGTCAGGTCTACATGTCCTAGTGTTTGCATAACATGGTCAGGTCTAAATGTACTCAGTGTAGACAGAATACAGAGGAACCTAAATCTACCATGGAGACAGAACTTGGTCAGTTTAAACTAGCTTAGGGCTGCTCTCCCAAGAGGCACAGGTCACATGCATGGGTCCCTCATCTTAGGGCAGGAAACTCACCCCCGTGCAGGGACTAAGGCTTACACTGCTTGGAGAATCAATCAACATCGGATTCTGCACTTCACCCACATCAGGAAACTGAACGAAATCTTTCTGTCATGAAACATTTCAACATGCAAGACAAAAATGTTACCAATTTCTCTGGTCACGTGATGGTCAGGATCCAAGGGTAGGCCAGGAGCCTCTTGTAGTGCAGCCCAGTCTCCTGCAAGGACAGACAAGAAGTAGCGTGATTCCAGCATCCTGGGCTCCCAGCAGAAGGCGGCCCCACTGGAAGCCCAGGACAGGACAGTCCTGCACAGTAGAGGCAGTGAGAATCTGTCAGTCCATTACGACAGCAGATTCTGGGTGGAGTGCGCTCTGGCAGCCAAGCACACCACAGGCAGGTCCTGCTTCACAACAGCATGTGCAGTGGGGAAATGGGGGCTGATGGTCACTACAGCACCCAGTCAGGTGACTTTGTGCACCAGGGCTGACGCCTAGAACCCGCACTTCACTGTCTTTGAGGGGAGAACACAGGGGAGAGGTTGGGGCACCTGATCCACCTTTACCTCAGAATGCTGCAGCATCCTTGTCAGCTCCCTGCATCCCTTGTCCTACAGATGAGACTAAACCAAAGGGGCTACGTGTCAGGCAGAGTGAGTGGTGGGAACCCTGTTGCTGATCCCAGAACTGAAACAGTTCCTAGCCTGCAGCTGGTCTCTGGGAGGGTTTCTAGCCCTCCAGCGACAGCTTAGACCCATGGAAACAGGAGGTGGGGTGGGCACAGGATCTCACAGGTGCAGGTAAGCAGAGCCTCCACAAACCTGAAGCCTCCTATGGCCCCAGGACAGCCCAGTGGGCTTCTTTCCTGGGCCTTAGGTCCTCCTCACGGCCTGTACAGAATGACTCAACAAATGAGCCAGGAGGGTGTCTGTGTGCTGGATGGGAGTCTAAACAGGTGCAGGGAGTCGGGAGTCCCTGGGGTGACCTGAGATCAAAAGGACAGAGGCTCAGTGGGTAGATATTTGAACCTGGATGCCTTGGTCTGCATCTAGATTTTGCCACAGGTTGGTGTGACTTCTTGGGTAACTTAGCAGGGAATAGAGACTTAACATATATGTGTGTGTACATAAACCTATCTACTGTCCACTCTGAACCTCAGAATAGTACTGTGCAGGGGGCAGGAATCACCCCCACACAGAGACAGAGACACACACACACATATGTATCAACCCACTGCCCCCACTTTCTACCTGCCCTAACAGGACCCCTCTTACTGGTTCATTCTGAGTTTTAAAAATGAGTCAACATACGTGACCTACTGAGAACAGGAACAGGCCTTTTTGAAAGCTCAGTGTCGGCTCTCCCTAAGTTACCAGCTTCTAAGATACTGATTACAACGACTTCTCAGAAGCGGAGTGGTTTCTGCCCACCTGACAACACTGAGAGTCAAGGTGGTCCATGGGTATACTGCTGCGACCAGACCCAGCCGGGGAGAGAATGCAGCACTCAGAGCCTTCAGGCCCAGGCAGGATGAAGGGGCCGCTATCGTGGCTGAACCTCAGACTCACCCAGGGGTGCCTCATGTTCATTCCAACGGAAGTGTGTATCTACATGTTCAGACCACAGATAATCCTGTGTGTAAATTCTCACACAGATCACAGGTCACTCATACATGTAAAACTCACATATAGTTCAGAACCCCCTAAGAACCAGGCAGAGGCCCATCCTTAGCCTAAATTTGACTGCAGCGCACCAACCAGAAACAGATAATGGAGACGGAAAAGCATCCTGGGGAGGTGACAGGAGGGGATTCTACATTTCACATTAGAGAGCGAGATGTTGACAGGAGTCCAGAACTTCCAGATCCTCCTGAATTTTGAGAAATGGTTCAAGTTCAAAAAGTTGTGTGGCCCCAGTTCCCACCCCAAGAAGGGTGTTTCCAGGAGACCTGAGTCCTGGTGGTGTCAGCGATGGGGCCTTCCACCTCTCCTTCCTCTTTGGACACAGCTCCTGTATCCTTCCCAACCGATTCTCTGGGGCACTAGGCTGCCGTCTGGAGTGTAGACAACACTCCAGGAAAGAAATTCTGTGTTCTGAGACAGGCAGGCTGACGGGGCTGTTCTCAATGTGGTTCAGATTAGAGAAGGGGACATACACCACCCTGAATGGCATGAAAGTTACTGAGGGAAACCTCATCTAAGGTAGAGTGGGGAGGCCGGAAGGAGGGCTCTTGGGCAGTGCCACTCAAAGTCAGTAACAGGAAGGACTGTCCATTACAAACCCCAGCAAGAATCATCAACGGGAGAGAACCCTCAATCCCAGGCCTCACCAGGAAATATGTTCCCTGCGCCTCCCGCAGGACACTGACCACCCCGGCCACTGAGCTAATGGGAAGCCATCCCCACTGTTTACTCAGGGCTCCCCTCCATCAGACCCCAAAACAGCACCCTTCACTCTCTTTCTGTATGAAATAACGTTCCTCTCCTTTGTTCATTGGATTTGCTTGGAGCTTCTGCTGTAGCCTGATTGTCCCAAACTGCAATTCTTTGTTGCTCCTGAATGAACCCACTTTGTGGTAAAATAACAGGCTGTTTTATTTTTTTAGGTCAAAAATGGGAAGAGCCCCAAGTGAACAGACAGAATCATCAAGTGTTTGGAAGGAGTGTACGTGTGAGGGCAGGAAGAGGGGTTGGTCTGTGGCAGAGGCAGGAAAGACCTGTGAGTAAAGCATCATAGAATGTTTTCAGTCTGGAGCTTTAGTTTTCAGCTCTCCTGAGTTACTTCTGTGAAAAGAGCCAGCCTTTTTCTCCTCCTATTCCGTGTATTCCATGACTCTCAGAGCTTCAGCCCAGGGAATCCACAGGGAGGTCTGCTTGGTGGGCTACGCTTCCAGGGCCTGGGGACCCAGCGCGGGGCTGTGTTGTTGTGCTTTGCGCTCTGAGCTCCTGAGACATCCCAGGGAGAGTGGTGGGCTGAGGCAGTTTAAACAGAAGCATTTGATGGGACAAAATAAGCTGGTGGATACTTCTCCTCTCCCTGCGCTAGATAATTACCCACAAGAGGTGAAAACAACACCGCTGACCCTTGAACAACACGGGGGTTCGTGGCATTGACCCCGCCAATCACACACACCACGCAGGTGAAAATCACACATAACTTTGGTCTCCACAAAAAACTCAACTCCTAATAGCCTACTGTGGCCTGGAAGCCTTACTGATAATATAAGCAGTCAATTAACAAATATTTTGTATGTTATATGTATTATATACTCTATTTTTATCAAAAGTGAGCGAGAGAAGAAAATTAATAAGATCATAAGGAAAAGAACATTTACAGTACTGTAGTGCATTTATTGATAGTGTAAGTTTACATTTATCTGTTTACAGGATGAATTGTCTGTCAGTACGTCAATATTGTCTCTTGTGATACAAACACTGTAGATGTTACATGTATTACTAACACTAGACATCAAAAGTGAAAAGATGATGTGAAAGAATGCATATGTGTCTACAGGTATCAGAATTCATGCATTATATATAAAATAGATAAACAAGTTTATGCTGTATAGCACAGGAAAATATATTCAATATCTTGTAGTAGCTCAGGGCGAAAAAGAATATGAAAATGAATAGATGTATATTAATGTATGACTGAAGCATGGTGCTTGTACACCAGAAATTGACACAGCATTGTAAACTGACTATATCTCAATAAAATTTAAATAAATAAATAAAATTTTTTTAAAAAGCAAAAAAAAAGAATTCATGCATTCATAACAAAGCAGCAGCAATATGATTCTTTATGGTGGCCTAGCTTCATTGCTATGATTGCTTCATGGTACACTAATAAATACATCATTATAAAATGTTTATGGCATGTCATATTACAGTCATATTCATCATACACTACTGGAAACATTGTTACATTAAAAAAATCACTTCTCTGTGATGATAGGCTGATAAGCAGTTTCTCCAATTACGAGACTTAAAGACTGTATGGTAATGTAATTCTTTGAAAGCAAAGTTATAAAACCGGATGGAAATCACATTACTTTTATATTAAGCATCACTCACCTTGCCCCTATGGACAGGCTCTATCCACTTCAAGTCCTGCACATGTTCCACATGATGAACACCTAAGGATGATGATGATAACTAAAATGTCTACCCAGTTATTGCCACAAAATTGATAGATTTTCACACGAGCACACACACACACACACATTCACAACAGGTAAGTTTACTAACTGTATGGCATGATTACTTACTGTTTACTAAGTGGAGGTGGATCATCATAAAGGTCTTCATCCTCAGGTTTTCACACTGAGTCAGCTGAGGAGGAGGAGGCGTGGCTCTTGCTGTCTTGGGGGGCGGAGGTGGAGGATGTGGAGGGGGGGGCAAGAGAGGCCGGCACACCTGGTGTAACTTTATGAAAACACATCGTCGTTTCTGTATGAGTTTTCTGCTTTATTCATTTCTCTAAAAATGTTTGTATACCATAATCCCTCCACCGTTCATTTTAGTTTCAGTGCCCGTATCATTGAAGGAGCCATGTTGCAAAAGCCGTCAAAAGCAATCTTTGAAAACTCAGAATGCTTCTGTAGGATGGTCTGATGTCAATCTGTTTCCTGGCGCTGTTTCTTCTGCGACTTCCTCAACATCTGGCACTCGTCTCCATCAAGTCATCCTCTCTTAACCTGTCTGTTAGCCCTTGAATTGATGGTAGTAAATGACAAAATAAACTCACATCCACATATATTTTATGCCTTCATGGCGTATCTAGCTTTTTCCCGAACTTTCTGGGACATTTTTAGGCTACTGCGTTTGTCTGTGTGGTTTCTCAAATTGTCAGAAATATTCAAAATATTTCCAATATATTTATTGACAAAAGCCCACGTATAAATGGACCCATGCAGTTCAAACCCTGCTGTTCAAGGGTCACTTATACTCCCTTTTGATTGTTGTGAGGCCTGTCAAACAGCTAAGAAGTGCACAGATATCACCCAGACTGGAACCCCAGTCGTCTGGCCCCACACAGGAAAGGCGCACACCCCCCTTCTCCAAGGCCCATTCAGAACCACCGTGTGGAGAAGCACGTTGCAGAAGCAAAGGACGGCAGGAAACTGAGGGACAGAATCCATGAGTCTCCAAACAAACGCATTCTGGAAGATTCCTGCATCCCCGCAAGGAAAGCAAAGAAAACATAAGTCACTTCTCCGCACTGGGATAGGGCAGCTGGCGCTGTGGTCCCGAGGCCGGCGGAGCGGGACGTTAGCGCAGGTCGGGGAGGGTCCCGACGGGTCTCCACACCTCCCCAGGCCGGGCCTGTGAGCTCGCCCGCACCATGCGGGGTCTCGAGCCTCTGAGGGCCCCGGGCCCCGGGCCCCGGGCCCCGGGCTCCCTCCCTCCCGACGGCGTCGGAGAACTGACGGGGGTCCTGAGCTTCCGGCCTGCGGGGTCGGAAAGACCCCTGCCCGGGGGCTTAACGCGCCTGGCGCGGCAGCAGCTCCGCAACTGCCCCGGCTCCTCCGGCGGTCAGCGCCTCCGGCCCTCGGACTCCAGGGAGCGGACCCCGGCCTGGTCGCCCCGCCCCCTCCTCTGCATCGGAGCCCCGCCCCGACGTGACGCCCCCCTTTCACCCTCCTCCTCCCCCTCTCCGTCACGCTACCCCGTCCCCACCTGCCGCCCCTGGCGCTCCCCGCTCGCCCACCGTCCCCCGTTTCCCTCTCAGTCCTTCTCGCTCCACCGGGCCCCTCAGCCTTTCCCCTAAGCCCACCGTTCTTTCCCTCAATCCGCCGCCCTCCCCGCCCAACATCGGCTTTTTCCGTCCATTGTCAGCCCTGTTGTCGGCCATTTCCGTCACAACTCGGCTCCCTTCGTCACTACGGTGCCCTACGTAGGCCACCCTCGGGCCCTCTCGGCCCTCTCCGCCAACTCTCGGTTCTTTCCGTTGCACCCGGCTCTTAGCTTGGACCAAGGAATTCTCTCTGCACGTTAAAACCTTGGGATCCACGCATATATAATCTGTGATTGTTCCTCTGTCTTTATTGAAATCACATCTTCTGGAAGGGTCAAGGGTAAAGGTCAACATCTGGGTCAGGGTCGGGGTCACAGGATCAGAGTTAGAGGGTTAGGGGTTAGAATTAAGAGTGTCAAGGTCAGGGTATAGCGTTAGGGTTAGAGGTCACGGTGAAAGGTTGTCAGGGGTTAGGCATCAGAGTGTGAATGAATAATACTGCCAGCCATATCAGTAAACAAAGGATACTGTGGCCATCAAGTCATCAGCCGCTACCACCACCCTTGACAGTGAGCAGAGAGATCTTAGGATGGAAACAAGCAGGCAGCCTGGCCTCTGCAGCCACCCAAGTAGTGCCCCCGAGGGAACTCTGGGTGGGAAAGAACAGGATACTGGCCCTAGACAGCTAGGTGCGTATCCAAAGAATGATTTCAATAAGCCCAGATGTTTGCACCGTCCCGTAAATAAAAAAGTGCTAAATTCCTTAACTTGAGATATCTGCCTTTGTTTTTGTTTTTAGTTAACAGTAATCTTTTGATGTTCTGACTACCTGGTCTTTGTGGCAAAACTCCTATATATCCTGGCTCCTCCCCTCCCTCTTTGGAGCAGTCCCTCAGAGCAATCTGAGAGGCTGCCTCTTAGGTTCTGGTCCTCAGAATAAAGTCTGCAGAATAAAATAACTCTCAACTTTTAGGTTATGCATTTTTAAGTCGACAAGAGTCACATCAGGGTTAGAGGGTTAGAGTTAAAGGGTCATACTCGCATTCAGGGTAATGGGTCAGGATTGGTGTGGGGGTCAGGGGTTAGGGCAAGGGCAAAGATGAAGGCAAGACGCATTAGGGCTTCAGAGTTAAGTATTAGGCCTTAGGGTTAGGGTAGATTTAAACATAACTGGCCCTCTTCCCCCTCTTCCCTCTTCATCTCTGAGGCCTCTAGGATGGACAGGAGGCTCCCAGGGTCACATATGAGTGTGGGGTTGAGTTGGATCATTAGATTTTTGGCCTCTAGTCCTGGACTCTGATAGAAGATGAATGAAGTGTCCACCCTGGTCTCTGACTGTTTAAAGTCCAACGCAACTTCAGCCAAGGGTTGTTAGGGCCTCAGAGGTCAGAGTTTCCCTCTGCCATCCCCCCTGGCAAAAGTGAAGTTGGTTGTATGCTCTCTGGGCAGCCCCTGGTCCAGCATAGCCCTGACACACACAGGCACTCAGTAGACACGTGTGAATTTGTACAGGACTGGGTGCAGCCACTTGCCAGTCCCCAGGTGCTGCCTTTTTGAAGGCTTCTTGAAGGTCCTTCCTGGCACTGGCTGCATCCTTTGTCCCATCCAAGTAGGCAGCAGTTAACAGTCAGGCCTTTGACAGGATATCCCTTGACCCCTGACCACTCAGACAGGCATCTGTGTTCCTCCATCTCAGGTCAGTGTGGACCCTGTTAAGCCCCCCTGACCAATTACTGAGATGACTGTGCTGCTGGGCAACTGAACAGCCACCTGGGCAGTGTAGCATCCCCTTGGGACGCTTCAATTCTCTATATCCATGTGGTTGTCAAAAGGGCCTCCCCCTCAGAGCCTCTTAACCTGCCAAGAGAGGTAATTACCCTCCATGTGTTCAGTGTGGCCCTGGTTACAACAACCACACGCAGACTGTGGCCCTGCAATTCTTTGGCCTTCTAGTTGTTACAAACTTGACATTTACACTCATTAAGAATCAAAGCTATGGGAGCAAATGGGCCTTACAATGGGTGATTTTACCCCAAGGCCACAGGGTCCCAGGGAGCCACGTACGTCCACGGCCCAGTCCCTGTGGCCTCTGGAAAGCCATCTAACTGTGGATTCCATGTTATGGAATAATCCTTGAGCCTCCCACTGCTTCATCGAGTAAGAGTTTCCTTACCACCCCAGCTATTTTCTCTGCAGTACCCTGCAGCCTACAGATCTTCACCCGTTCACCAGAACATGCAGTGTTTCTAGACACTTTCGGCAGAAGCACCCCAGGCCTATGTAAGCAGAGGAACAGATTGGGTTCAGAAGCTGGAGCTCCCCAAGATCTTGACACTTGGAGGGGACCAGAGATGGCATCCCTGATAAGACATGTCCCTACTCCTTCCAGCCTCCTTGACCCCACTCAGGTCCAATTCTCAGAGGTCTTCATGGAAGGGTCCCCTTGTAGGGGCCTTTGATGTGTCAGATGGCCAGAATGTCACCCAGATACATGTGCTGAGTGAAGGGTCCCCCATCACGTCCCCAGCCCCAAACCATGAGATGCATGTGGGTCTCAGGAATGCCCTCCTCCAGGAATGAGGCCCTTTGTGTTCCAAAATGGCCTGACTGTGAGGGAGGGGCTTGGTGGGGGCTGTTGTCCATCAGTTTCTGGCTCTTCCATCCCTGTTTCTCCCGACAGGGGCCCTTGTAGGAAAAGCTTCTCAGGTTCTACTCTGAGGGAGGATTGCAGACTTAGATGTCCCCAGAGAGCCTGGGCCCAGGGGACACTCAGGGAGTGGGCGGATCCATGGCGAGCTGGGGAAACAAGCTCCATCCAAAAGGGCTCCCACCCAGCCCCAGAAGGGCTTGGTCCCGGGGGAATGTCACCCAGGAGACCAGAACTCCTCACTTCATATCAATACAAACAAACAAAGAAAGCCAGAAGCCTGGGTTTTTGTCCGAAATCTTCCAGTTTTTTAATGTTAGAATTAATTTAAAAAATCTAGATTTGCCCCTGGGACCTAGTTCAAGGCCCTTGGTTTAAGACCAAGGGTGAGCTGGGTGGCCACCCCGAGGCAGGGTCCAGGCTGGATGCTCTGTCACTGCACAGCCCTGGTGCCCATGTCCCTACATGGTGCCTCCTCATGGATGAACAAGGGACGACTTCATTCCCCAGGAACCAGCCCTCATACTTGGTCAGGCTATGGAGGGGTCAGGGCACTTCCGGGGCTGCCCTTTCCTTCAACGGATCCGTGGCAGCTGGAGCTTCAAAGCCCCACCCACATGTTCCCGCGCACCCCTCCCCCGCCCCGCCCCAGCATTGAGTCAGCCCTCTATGCACCAGCCTAGGTTTGCTCTGCGTGCTGAAGGTCTGGAATTACCTCCACCAGGGATGCATCCCTGTGAAGGAGAGCAAGTGTGCCTTCCCTGGAGCTATAAACCTGTATTGAGCTCCTGCTGTGTGCTTGGTCCTAGGTTGGGAGCTTGAGGGACTATGGCAAGCCTGGGCATCTGACCGCTAGAGACCAATTCAATCAGATGAGCAGGCAGTGATGTCAAGGGCTTCAAGGAGAAGGGAGGACACATCTGATGGGGGAGGAGGGCCAGTGACTGGGGCGGCCTCTTGAAGCAGCACCACGATGTGATCTAGTGGGGACAGCGGACAGGTGTGCTTGGTTGAACAGAATGCACAATGGCTCAGAAGATGCGGGGAGTAGGGGGGACGCGACCCTGTCCCTGCGGCAGGCCTCTTTCCCTGCTTCCTTGGTAATGATGGGCCTGGTGATGAGAAGAGCTCTTAGTAAGCCCTCCTGGGGCCCCATTACTAGTTCTCTATTACAGACAGGACACTGAGACACAGAGAGGGAGAAGGGAACCTGCTATAACTCTGGCCCTATGGCCCGTGTCCTTTATAACCAGCTCTATGCTGCCAGCAGGGGTGCAGGCCTGGAATGGATGTTGAAATTAGCCTGACCCCCAGGGCCCCAGCAGATGCAGAGTCGCTCTCAGGAAACACCCCTCAACACCTACTTGCATACCCCCAGGGACAGGGACCTCATTGCTATTCCTGGAAGCTAGCTGGGCCTCCCTGTGGATTGGCCTGGGACAGCCCAGGAGAGCCTTGGAGCGGCCACAGGCTCCCTGAGGCTCCCTATCCCCAGCTGAGCAGCTCTGGTCCCCCTGATGGTCCCTGGCAAGGGCCTGATGACAGGAGGTGTCAGCCATGCAACCAGGTGTGCTGTGGAGATGAGGAAACAGTGGGCATGATGCACAAACATGTGGATGTTCAGGTATTCACTCAACAAACATCGACTCAGGCCTTGCAGTGTGGCCAGCCTGGCCCTGGGCCTGGGTGTCCAGCAGTGAATACAATGCAGCCCCTTGAGCCTCCTGGGAAAGCAGTGCTCAGAGAAATGGGCCCCCAGCACCCCCTACCTAGCTCCCCACAAACAAACACTAAGATGAGGCAGCGGCCTGGGTCCCAGTGGAGGGTGAAGGGAGGGAGAGGACACCCAGAGCAGACACTGACCACAAGCCCGGACACTGGAGCCCGATGTCCTGGGCTCACCTCTCAGAGCCTCAGTTTTGTCACCTGCGGAAAGGGGTGGTAACACTGGCCCCTGCCACACAGATTTCCATGAGAAGCCAGTGACCTCCTACTTCTAACCACACAGGACAGTGGCCACGGATCAGGCTGCCGCTCACCTCACAAGAGTCTATCCCCACTTTAAAGATGAGAAAACCAAGGTGGAGAGGGGTTATCAGACCAGCTCCGGCTCCCTCCTCATGCTCTGCTGATGTCCCCTTTCTGCCCAGCTCTCCTGCGTTCACCTCGTCTCTCTGTCCCTTGTAACCACCCAGGAAAATAGGTGTTAAGAATCTCCAAGCAAATTAATGCATAAATGGAGACAAATCCTCTCCCCACCTTGGGCTCTCAGGGCCATGGGCTGGACAGGGATATCAGGCTCCACTAAACTGTCCAGGAGGCACGGCATGTCCATCACCTCATTTCCACCCAACATGGAGAAGATGTGGGGCCAAGAACCAGAGGGTGCAGGAAAAACCCTGGGGTCAGGGTGTCGGGTGGGCAGGGTGGAGGCACAGAGAGGCCTCTGGAAGATAGTGATCAGTCAACAGAGATGTGGGGAATGAGGATGCCCGGGAGGGGCAGAGGGCCGAGTCCATCCCATGCTGGACCCTGAGTTGGGATGAGAATTGGGATAAGCCCGGCCCCGCCGAGGTATCCCCCTCATCCAGAAAAGGGGAGAGGAGAAGACAAGGAGACCAGTACAGATGGTCCCATGAGGGCCGATATCCAGGCCTCCTGGGGCGATGCTGAGACATGGGATCATGCGGCTCCTGGGAAAGGATAGAGTGTGGGCTGGGTGTCAGGTCTGCATCAGACCCCAGTGCTGCCCCTACCAGTTGTGCGACCCCGAAACATTCCCCGACCTCTCTGTGCCAGGCTTTTGAACCCTGATTCAGAGGACTGCTGTGCTTGGCACACAGTAGGCCCTCAACCAGAGGAAAAAGCCAGTCTTCCCAGAAGAACCTCTCCTCTTACTCCTCTTATGTGTCCCCAAGCAAACCCCATGTGCCACACGTCACCAGAGCTGATCCTTGACAAGCAGGGCAAGTGCAATCCAGCAGGTCCTCCCTCCTGCCTGAGGCCTTTTCCCTCCTCGGTGACAGTGGCTTGGTGGAGGTCTCAGCATCCCAGAAGTCTGAACTGAAATTTTGTGACCTGCGGGATTCCCTGTTTCACACAACCTGGTCTCCAGGTCCTTTCAACAAGGCATAAGAGCACCTGCTCAGTGTTTAGCTGCAAATCCTCCCTTCACAAATTGCACCATCACTTCCCGGCTGGGAGAGGCGAATTCCAGAGCACGTGACCATCCAACTGATGACTTCAGGGGAATCATGCCCGCCTACCACTCCACTCCTCAGAGCCCACTCCTAGAAGAGGGGTTAGTGATCCACGGCCATGCACAGTTTTATCGGAACACAGCTGCACCCACTATTGGAAACACGTGTGAGAAGGAGAGGCTCCTGAGCGCCTGGATCCCCGGCACCCATAAAGCAGAGGTCAGGACAAAAAACAGAAGGGGACAAAGCACTTTCAGGTCATACGTCTGATAAGGGGTTAACACCCAAAACATATAAAGAACTCCTACAACTCAACAGCTAAAAAAAAAAAAAAATTAGAAAAGAAAAAAGAAAAGAAAAAGAAAAAAGAAAAGCAATCTGCATTAAAAAATGGGCAGAGGAACTGAATAGACATTTTTCCAAAGAAGACACACAGATGGCCAATAGGCACATGAAAAGATGCTCAACATCACTCATCACCAGGGAAATGCAAATGAAAACTGCAGTGAGATGTCACCTCACACCTGCCAGGATGGCTGTCATCAAAATACAAGAGATGATAAGTGGCGAGGGTGTGGAGAAAAGGGAAACTTGTGCACTGTTGGCAGGAATGTGAACTGGTGCTGCCACTGTGGAAAACAGTACGGAGGGTCCTCCAAAAATTAAAAATAGAGCTATAGTATGACCCAGCAATTCCACTCCTGGGAAAATACCTAGAGGAAATGGAGGAGGGAGGGCATAGCTCAGTGGTAGAGTGCATACCTAGCATGCATGAGGTCCTGGGTTCAATTCCCCAGCACCACTATTTAAATAAATAAATATATAAGCAAACCTAATTACTTCCCCCCAACAAAACAATTTAAAAAGGTGGGGAAGCACATAGCTCAAGTGGTAGAGCTCACGCTTAGCATACACAAGATCCTGGGTTCAATCCCCAGTATCTCCTCTAAAAATAAATAAATAAATAAACCTAACTACCTTCCTACTGCCCCCCCAAAAATTAAAGATACATTTTTTTAAAAAGGAAATGAAATCTCTATGTCAAAGACAACTGCACCCCCATGTTCATTGCCGAATTATTTTTTTTCAGTTTTCAGTTTTATTAGATAGAATTGTTACAATCTGACTGCACATATACAATCTATTGCATGTAAATACATATACACAATACACTGCACATATTTTTAAATTTACATATATGTACTGTTTATTGCTTCTAAGAATGTTTAGAGCTTCAGCTTTTTTTTTTAACATTTTTTATTGATTTAGAGCTTTAGCTTTTTAAAATTACATAGTTATCAAAGGAATAAAGCCCAACACAAAATAAGAATTAATTAAAAAAATACACACACCCCGCTATTAACAGCAACATTATTTATAATTGCCAAGATATGGAAGCATCCTAAGTGCACATCCATAGGTGAATGGATAAAGAAGATGCAGCATATATATGTAATGGAATACAACTCACCCATAGAAAGAAGGATATTTTGTCATTTGCGGCTCTTCATTCACTTTTTTTTTTTTTACTTCAAAAACCAGAATTTTATAACTGGCATAAACATTTCCACTGCATCACAGACAACAAAATACCTAGAAATAAACTTAACCAAGGAGGTTACCTATACTCTGAAAACTGTAAAACCTTGATGAAGGAAATTGAAGATGACACAAAGAAATGGAAAGATATCTCGTGCCCTTGGGTTGGAACACTGCAGCATTATTTACAATAACCAAGATATGGAAACAACCTATGTGTCCATCAACATGATGGAATAAAGAAAATGTGGTATATATGTGCTTAAAATGAAATATTATTCAGCCACAAAAAAGAAGGAAACCTTGCCATTTGTGCCAACATGGATGGACCTTGAGGGTATTATGTTAAGTGAAATAAGTCAAACAGACAAAGGGGAATACCCACGATCTCACTTATATGTGGAATGTAAAAAATAAACCAAACTCACAGAAACAGAGACCAAGTTGGTGGTTGCCAGGGGTGGGGTATTGAGGGGAGTGGGTGAAATGGGTGAAGACGGTCAAAAGGTACAAACTTCCAGCTGTAAGATAAACAAGTCCTGGGGGTGTAATGTACAGCAAGGTGACGGTAGCCAACACTGTATCGTGTGTTTGAAAGTTGCTTAGAATAGATCTTAAACATTTGCATCACAAGAAAAATAATTTGTAACTATGGGTGGTGACGGGTGTTAACTAAACTTACTGCGGTGATCATTTCACAGTATGTACACATATCCAGCCATTATGCTGGACACCTAAAACTAACAGTGTTATGTGACAATTGCATCTCAATAATATATATCTCAGCAGGGTTGGTTTCTTCTAAGCCCTCTCTCCTTGGCCTATGGTTGGCCATCTTCTCTCCATGTCTTCAAGTGACCTTTCCTCTGTGCACGTCTGTGTTCCAATCTCCTCTTCTTAAAAGGACACCAGTCACAGGATTAGGGAATGGTCTCATGACCTTATTTTAACTTAATCATCAGTTTAAAGATGATCTCCAAGAATAGTTACATTCTGACTTCAACAGATGAATTTTGGGGGACATAATTCTGTCCATAACACAAGCTATAACTGTTTTACTTACTTTAGCTGAATTTCCTCTGTCTCATGTTTTCCTCCCATCTTCTTGTTGCCCATAAGTGTCTCTTTTACAGGAGCGGATCAGTGATTCCCATTATAGTGGCTTATAACAATCCCACTCACTTGGAACTAAGATCACGGAACTAGAGCAGTGCTTTCCAGGATTGTGAAAAAGTCTTGGAGTCAGAATCGGGAAATGTAAAAGGTGACAAACATCCACAGAATCCCGATTTCCTGTCAAGATGGCAGAGTGGAAGGACCACGAGCTCGCCTCTCCTCGCGACTACAACAAAACCACAACTGAACACTAAACAACCATCGATAAAAGACTGGAACCTAGCAAAAAAAATCTTCTGCAACTGGAAACATAAAAAGGGAACCACAGCGGGATGGTAAGGGGGCGTTCACGTGATATAATTGGGCCCCATACCCCCTCAGGTAGGTGACCCACAAGCTGAAGAATAGCTAAATCCCAGAGGCCCTCCTGCAGGAGTGAGAGCTCTGAGCCCAGGGTCCCGCATTGGGAAGAGGAGACCCCAAGATATCTGGTTTTGAAGGCCAGGAGGGCTTGGCGCCAGGAGCCCTACAGGACTGGGGGAAACAGAGACTTCATTCTCTTGGGAAGTGTACACAGAAACTCACGTGCACCAGGTCCAAGGGCAGAGGCAGTGAGTTCAGAGGAACCTGGGCCAGACCTGCCTGCTGGATTTGGAGGGTCTCCTGGGGACATGGGGGACGGCTGTGGCTCACCCAGGGAACATAAAAGCTGGTGGCCACAGACATTCCGGGAGTGTTAATCTACATGAGCTTTCCTGGAGGCTGACATCTTGATTGGATCATCAGCACCAAGACCTAGCCCCACCCAACAGCCTGTAGGGAAGCCTCAGGCCAAACAACATACAGGGTGGGAACACAGCCACACCCAACAGCAGACTTCCTGAGCCACCAACCGCCTCTAGACACAGCCCTGCCCACCAGAGGTCCAGAACCAAGCTTCACCCAACAGTAGGCAGGCATCAACTCCTCCTGCCAGGAAACCTGCATAAGCCTCTAGTCCAGCTCCATCCACTAGGGGAAGATACTGGAAATAAGAAAATAATCCCAAAGCCTGTGGAAGGAATCCACAAACACATAGAAAGATAGAGGATATGAGGTGGCAAAGGAATATCTCCCAGGCCAAGGCACAAGATAAAATCCGAGAAGAAGAAATAAGTGATGAGGAGATAGGCCATTTATCTGAGAAAGAGTTTAAAGTAATGATGGTGAAGATGTTCGGAGACCTCAAGAGGAGTGCAGATGCACAGAGCAACGTTTTTAGCAAAGAGTTGGAAAATATAAAGAATACCCAAACAGAGTTGAAGAATAAAATCACTGAAATGAACAATACACTAGAAGGAACCGAGAATAGGCTAAATGAGGCAGAAGAACGGATCAGTGAGCTACAAGACAGATTAGTGGAAATCACTACTTCAGAACAGAAAAAAGAAAAAAAAAATGACAAGAAATGAGGATAGTTTAAGAGAACTCTGGGACAACATGAAATGCACTAATATTCACATTATAGGGGTCCCAGAAAGAGAAAGAACCTGAGAAAGTTTTTGGAGAAATAATAACCAAACACTTCCCCAACTTGGGAAAGAAAACAGTCAGCCGGGTCCAGGCAGTGCAGAGAGTTCCACACAGGATCAACCCAAAGAGAAGAACACCAAGGCACACAGTCATCAAATTGACTACAATTAAGGATAAGGAGAAATATTAAAATTAGCAAGAGAAAAACAACAAATAACATACAAGGGAACTCCCATAAGGTTATCAGCTGACTTTTCAGCAGAAACTCTACAAGCCAGAAGGGAGTGGCATGATATATTTAAAGTGATGCAAGGGGGAAACTTACAACCAAGAATACTCTATCCAGCAAGGCTCTCGTTCAGACTTGATGGAGAAATCAAAAGCTTCACAGATAAACAAAAACTAAAAGAATTCAGCACCACCAAACCTGCTTTACAACAAATGTTAAAGGAACTTCTCTAGTCATCAAACCATAAGAAAAGAGAACAAAAAGAAGAAAGAGGAAAAAAAAAAAGAGACCTACAAAAAATTGCTTTGGCTATTCAGGGTCTTTTGTAGTTCCTTGTAAATTCTGGAATTGTTTGTTCTAGTTCTGTGAGGAATGTCGGGAATACTTTGATGGGGGTTGCGTTGGATCTGTGGATTGCTTTTGGGTAGTGTGGCCATTTTGATAGTGTTGATTCTTCCAATCCAAGAGCACAAGAAATCTTTCCATTTCTTTGTGTCATTTCGGTTTTGGGAGTATAGGTAACTTCCTTGGTTAAGTTTATTTCTAGGTATTTTGTTGTTTTTGATATAATGGAAATGTCTCTGCCAGTTGTAAAATTCTGGGTTTTGAAGTGAAAAAAAAAAAGTGAATGAAGGGATGCAAATGGCAAAATATCCTTCTTTTTTATGGGTGAGTTGTATTCCATTACACATATATATATGTGTGTGTGTGTATGCGTGTGTGTGTGTGTGTATGTATATATATATGCTGCATCTTCATTATCTATTCAACTATTGATGCGCACTTAGGATGCTTCCATATCTTGGCAATTATAAATAATGATGCTGTTAATAGCAGGGTGTATGTATCTTTTTGAGTCAAGTCTTATTTTGTGGTTGGCTTTATTCCTTTGACAACTATGTAAGTTAAAAAAGCTAAAGCGCTATAATTCTTAGAAACAATGAACAGTACATATATGTAAATTTTAAAATATATGTTCAGTAAAAAAATTTAAAAAGATCTATCAAGCCATGAAAGACATGGAAGAAACTTAAAAGATGTATTACTAAATGAAAGAAGCCAGTCTGAAAAGGCTGCAAACTGTACAATTCCAACCAAATGACATTCTGGAAAAGGCACAGCTACAGAAACAATAAAAAGATCGTGGTTTCCAGGGGTTTGGGGAAAGGGAGGGAGGGAGGAATAAACAGATGGAGCACAAGTGATTTCCAGGGCAATGAAGTTATTCTGTATGATACTATAGTGGTGGCTACATGTCATTATGCATTTGTCAAAACCTATAGAATGTACAACATCAAGAGTGAACCCTAGTGTAAACTGTGGACTTTGGTTGGATAATAATGTGCCCATGTTGGTTCATCGATTGTACCAAATATGCCACACTGATGAGGGAGGTTGAGGGTAGGGGAGTATGTATGTGTGGGTGGGGAGGGCTATGTGAGAATTCTTGGTATTTTCTGCTCAATTCTGCTGTGAAACTGAAACTGCTCTAAAAGAAATAAGTCTATTTAAAAAAAATTCACAGAATCCCTTCAAATTTACAGCATGAGCTGTTAAAGAACATTTGTAGACACTC
This sequence comes from Camelus ferus, assembly GCF_009834535.1. Lineage (NCBI taxonomy): Eukaryota > Metazoa > Chordata > Mammalia > Artiodactyla > Camelidae > Camelus > Camelus ferus. Next base: position 16,075,298 of record NC_045713.1, read on the forward strand.
ATTATGTTGACACTAAAAGTATTTAAAACAAACTCAGATTGCTGTATGTGAATCATACCTTCATAAAGTTACTTTTTTTAATTGATGTGTAGTTGATTTACAGTGTTGTGTTCATTTAAGGTGTACAGCAAAGTGATTCGGTTATACATATATATTCCTTTTCATATTCTTTTTTATTATAGGTCATTACAAGTTATTGAATATAGTTCCCTGTGATACACAGTAGGGCCTTGTTGTTTATCTATTTTATATATAGTAGTGTGTATCTGCTAATCCCAGACTCCTAATTAATCCCCCATGCCCCCTTTCCCCATTGGTAATCATAGTTTGTTTTCTATGTCCATGAGTCTATTTCTGGTTTGTAAATAAGTTCATTTTTATAATTTTTTTTAAGATTCTCATATAAGCCACATCATACGATATTTGTCTTTCTCTGTCTGGCTTTCTTCACTTAGTGTGACAATCTCCAGGTCCATCCATGTTGCTGCAATATTTCATTCTTTTTTATGGCTGAGTAATAATATTTTATTTTATGTATATACCACATCTTCTTTATCCAGTCATCTGTCAATGGACACTTAGGTTGCTTCAGTGTCTTAGCTGTTGTAAATAGTGCTGGATGCAGGCTCTCTGGACTGGCCGGCAGGGAGAGTCCAGCCCTGTCTTTTCCCATCTCCTGTCCTACCTCACTTCTCATTCTTGCTAAGCTCACCCCTGTCCTGGAACCAGACCCCAAATTTCTCCTCAGGCTCTAGGCTATAATTATCTGCAGCCACCTGGAGCAGCATGGTCTCTGTCATCATCCTGTGTTCCTGGAACCAGAAGGAAGGGAGGATGCAGACAGGGCCTGGGCTGGGGACAATGTAGGACCTTGTAGGGGGTGAGGAGTGGGGCCGGGGACTGGTCCTCCGTCCTTGCACACACAAGAACCTTTTTTGCCTCCAGTCCATCCAGGCCCTTCCTGTTCTCAGAGATGTGAATAAATAGTCCCTCCTGCAGAAATGCTTCCCTGATGCCATCCCCTTTCCCCACCCACCAGCTGAAATGGTCTCCCACTTCTCCGTTGTCAAACTCTCCCAACAAATAGAAGATGCAGGAGGTGGAGCCAAGGAGTGTTCTGCCCAGTGTCATCTGGTTTCCACTCCCCGACCCTCCGCCACAGGCAGAGTCACAGCTGCTCACCTCTTCCTCTTCCGGGTGGTTGATCTCACTCCCTCGGAAGGCAGACAGCCAGAGTCCTTCAGAAAGAGCCCTCTGGTTTTTGCTAGCCCGCTATCCCCAGCTCTTCTCAAGCTGCACTGCCACAAGGTTCCACTAGGGGGCGGGCATGCACAGAAATCAGGACTTGAACCTAAACCAAGGTCTCAGCCCAGAGAAACAGGGACAGAGGGGCTGAAGCTCAGGGATCTTGTAACACAACCCTTTTCGCTGATGCACAGGGAGGCTGAGGACTCAGGCAGGAAGGGTCTGCGCCATTACTGATGTGTCAGTTAACTTGGAGGAACCTCATTTCACTCTCGTTCCACAGGTACCACCTGAGGGAGAGGCTGAGTCCAGCTCAGACAAAACCTCACAGCAGCTTTTCAGTAAGGCTGCTTGGCTACTTCACCAGCCTAGGGAACTGGGAGCAGTGTCTTGTGTGGAGCCTCCATTCACTTATCTCTAAAATGGGCATGACAGAAGTTTTGGTATATTTATACAGTGGCAAACTACTCACCATAAAAAAGAATAAAACAATGCCACTTGCAGCAACATGGATGGACCTGGAGATCATCATTCTAAGTGAAGTAAGCCAGCAGGAGAAAGAAAAATACCATATGATATCACATATCTGGAACCTTAAAAAAAAGACACAAACGAACTTATTTAAAAAACAGAAACAGACTCACATACATACAAAAAAAAACCTTATGTTACCAGGGAGGGAAAGGGTGTGGGGAGGGATAAATTGGGAGTTGGAGATTGGCAGATACTAACTACTACGTATAAAATAGATAACCAACAAGTTTCTTCTGTATAGCACAGGGAACTATATTCAGTATCTTATAGTAACCTATAATGAGAAAGACTATGGAAAGGATACATATATGTATATGTATGACTGAAACATTATGCTGTACATGAGATATTGACACAGCATTATAAACTGACTATACTTCAATTAAAAAAAGAAACAAATAAAAGGAACAAAACAAAACAATAGAAAAATAGAACATTCCAGTGGCTTTCATCTTTTTCTGACTATTCAAAGTAAGAAATACATTTTAAATTGTGAAAAAATAAATTAAAGAAAAATCAAATGGGCATGACATCCCAGCTCACAGGAGTAGCGATGAGGCTTTCATGAGACAAGGTTTGCCATGTTTTGACAGCTCAAGGCTCAGGACCAGGTATCTCTTTTCCCAGGCCTCAATCCTGGTCCCCCCTGATCAGCCACGAGGCTCACTCACTTCCAGATCATCCTCCATCACACTGTCCAGCATCAGGAGGTCAATGTGGATTGACACTCTGTGCCATCAGGGCGGGGTGGGAGGAGCCCTTGCTCTCAGGCTTCCTTGCAGAGTGAGGACTTCCTAACAAGTCTTCACCCTCTGCCTCCTGGCCCACCCCTAAGGTTTCCACACCAAACAACCGAGAACCCTTGTTAGCCTCCCCTCCCTTTCCCTCCCTGCACCCTCCAAGAGCACCAGGAGCCTCCTAATCTCCCAAGACCTGCACTTTGGCAAATCTCAGGGTAATTGATCTTTGGCTCCTTCCAACATCCATCCTGCACCTGACTCTTCCAGGCCCCTCTCCTGGTCATCACAAAAGAGGATTTCAGGCCACTTGGCAATAGGAGGCAGAACTGGAGGAGAAAGTCCTGTCCTCTCTTGACTTTGAAACCTCTGCCTGGCGAGGAGAGCCCCCTCTCCTCTGACCCTCGAGTCCTCTGACCCTCACGGGACATTTCCCTTCTTCGGCATCTCCCTCTGGGCTCTCTGGAGGTTCTCCGCCAGGGCGGCAGACTTGCAGGACCACTCCCCCAAGGGTCCAGGACAGGGTCATGGAAGCCATACTTCCATCACCCACCTCCCCCAGCATCCACCATCATTCCCTGGACACCTGACACAAGTCACCTGGGACAATGACACTCCAAAGTCCAGCAAGTTCTGTTCACAGACAATCCCAGTTCCAGCACACACTCAGTGCGTGACCTTGGTACTGCGGCCTCGACTGGAAAGGAAGATCTCCTAAGCATCCACCAGTTCCCAGACACTCCTCATGAGCCTCTGGGGCATGTGTCTCTGCTGCCTAGGGACCTGGTGAGGATTCTGACCATGACTGACCAGCAATGACTGTGTAGGGGCACAGCGGGAGTCACAGCATGAACACACATCTGCCTCTGGTCCAGCCATGCAGACCCAAGACCAGGCAGTGTATCTGTGCACTGGCCCATGGGCCTCCCCCGCAGGGCCCGTCTGGAAGGGTGCCCTCCTCTTGGAGGTGTGGTAAAGACAGAGGAGCAGCAGGGGCCTGGCAGAGGACAGACTGGGCTGGCTTAGGGAAGAAAGTTACCCCCACCCACCCCGTCCCCCCAGCAGCCTGGAAGAAGCCACTTGCCAGCAGGAGGGACCAGTGTGGAAGTCAGAGACCTGCTTGTATCGCTGCCTTAGCATCGCAGCCTCCCCTCCTGGAGCAGCCCAGCCATCAGCACTTTATCCCACCACCAGGACCTCCCGCCCCTCAACCTGCCTGTGGACAAAACAAGCCCCTCTTCCTATCAACCCAGAGAAAACTGGAGTCTTCCAAAAAACTTTAAGTGAGAAACTAAAACCCACATCCCGCCCAGTCCCCCATCCCCCTTCTCCCCTCCTGTCTGAGGCCAGCAGGCGGGCACTTGGCCCCGATCCGAACCTGCCCCACTTCTGGACAGCCCACCAGGATGGATGGAGACTGGGTTTTGCTTCCAAAACTATCCTTCCTGAGCCATTTGGTGCATTTTAAGACAACGTGTCTTCATAAACTCGTGTTTCTTTGTCTTTTAATAATTTTTATTTTATAATTTTTCGGGGAGATATTGGGTTTGTTTCTTTGTGTCATGGAGGTAGTGGGGATTGAGCCCAGGACATCGTGCATGCTAAGCACAAGCTCTACCATTGAGCTGTATGCTCCCCGGATCCTCATTTACTTGGTTTTGGCATCCTGTGTCTGCCTGCCTTCTAACCCTCTTGGGTTCCCGTTTCCAACGCTGTGCCAGCCCCTTGGACTTGACAGAACCTGGCCCTCTGCACTCTCTAACCCCAGTCAACCCTCATCCTCAGACCCTTCCCATAATGGTGGTGGGTTCAGATGACAGACCAACACCTAAGCCAAGAAAATTTTAGCACCTGTGAATGAGGAACTACACAGGTGATCTACTGGAAGGCAGCATCCAGAGAACACGGGATTTGGAGTGAGACCAACGCTCGTTCTCTCAACACCACACCAACCTGCAAAAGCTAACCAGGGTCGGGCCAGATGGGAGACAGACACATCTAATCTTTGTGGTCACCCTCTCTGAGTTCAGGTTTCCTGAGCTATAAGATGAGAATAATGATACCTAGACCTGGAGATGCTTTCAGAATCAAATAGCACGTGTAAGAGCTTCCCACGGTGCCCAGCACACAGGCACTGAGCCCAGAGTAGATGACATTGGACTGAAGTGGTGACGGGTGGGTTTTACCACATGAGTTACAGCAGGCAAGCACTGTTGGCACAGCTATTTTAGAAAGTTAATAACCTTAGTTTCTGGTCTTAATCTGATCATCTCTTCTCCCTCCAGTAAAAGTCCTCCCAGAGGCCCCACCCTGTAGTCCCCATAAAAGACAATGTTCTCCTTGTCAATTCACTGATGCTCTTCTCCATGAGAAGTGTGTGCTGACGTCACCATGGCCAAGCTGTCCGCCTGGCTACAGGAAAAGACAATAATGTGACAACAGAGCAATAGGCTATTGGGATTTTTTTTCCCCAAATAAGCACAAAGTAATGTAAAAGAGAATGCAAGTTTTAACAGATTAAATACCTTTTCTCCAATTCTCTATCCCTCAGAATGCTTTTGGAACTTTCTTCCTAAAGCTCTGGTAAGAGCCAATTCTTCACTCCTTCACACAACCTCATTATCTTACAGACACATCTTGAAGGTTAAAACTGTGACCTATTTGAGTGCTTTCCTTTATATGTAAGGATGTCACTGCTTAGCATTATGAATTATGTATCTTGCTGTTGGTCTTTATCTGCAGTTGGAGGTGTTAGTCAATTACATTCTCTAGTCTGCGTTTTTGTTTTGCTTTAGCTGTTGTTTGCAGACAAACAAAAAAGGGTCTATTGATGGACACTGGAATCAACTCACCAACTGATGTAACCAGTTCTGATGGGATTTCTTAAAATAGAAACGACTGAAGGATAAAAATGACATGATCATCTCAACAGATGCAGAAAAAGCATCTGAAAAAATTCAACACCCACTTATGATAAAAAATCTTACCGAAGTGGGTATAGAGAGAAATATCTTAATGTAATAAAAGCTATTTATGACAAACTCACAGCCAACATAATAGTCAATGATGAAAATTTAGCCTTCCTACTAAAATCTGGAACAAGGAAAGGATGCCCACTCTCACTTCTATTCAACATAGTATTGGAAGTCCTGGCCACAGCATGTGAACAAGAAAAAGAAATAAAAGGGATCCAAACTGGACGGGAAGAGGTAAAATTGTCACTTTATATAAATAACATGATAGTATATAGAGAAAACCCTAAAGACTCCACACAAAAACTATTAGAGCTGATAAATACAGCAACCTTGCAGGATAAAGATTAACATATGGAAATGCTGCATTTCTTTACACTAACAATGAAATATCAGAAAAGGAAAGTTAAAAAAGTTAAAATCACATAAAAAAAAAAACTTAGGAATAAACCTGACCAAGGAGGTGAGAGACTTTTATGCAGAGAACTATAAAACATTGATTAAGGAAACTAAAGATGATTTAAAGAAATGGAAAGATAGCCCATGCTCTTGCATTGGAAAATTAATATTGTTAAAATGGCCATACTATCTAAAGCAATCTTTACCCAGGACATTTTCCACAGAACTAGAACAAATAATCATAAATTTTATACAGAATCACAAAAGACCCAGAACTGCCAAAGCAATGCTGAAGAAAAAGAATGAAGTTCAAGGAATAACCCTTCCATACTTCAGACAATACTACAAAGCTACAGTAATCAAAACAGCATGGCATCAGCACAAAAATAGACATATGTATCAATGGAAGAGAACAGAGAGCCCAGAATAAACCCACACACCTATGGTCAATTAATCTTTGACAAAGGAGGCAAGAATATACAATGGAAAAAAGGCAGTCTCTTCAACAGGTGGTGTATTCCCACTGGACAGCTGCATATAAGTCAATGAAATTAGAACACTCCCTCATACTATACACAAAAGTAAACTCAAAATGGCTTAAAGGCTAAATAAAACAGGACACCATAAATCTAATAGAATAGAACATAGGCAAAACATTCTCTGATATAAATCATAGCAATATTCTCCTAGGGCATTCTACCAAGGCAATAGAAACAAAAGCAGAAATAAACAGATGGGACCTAATTAAACTTATAAGCTTTTGCACCACAAAGGAAACCATAAATAAAATGAAAAGGCAACCTACAGAATGGGAGAAAATATTTGCATTTGACTTACAAGGGCTTAATTTCCAGAATATATAAACAGCTCATACAACTCAATAACAAAAACCAAACACCCAATGAAAAATGGGCAGAAGACCTAAACAAACATTTCTCCAGTGAAGACATACAAATGGCCAAGAGGCACATAAAAAGATGCTCAATATTGCTAATTATCAGAGAAATGCAAATCAAAACTACAGTGAGGTATCACCTCACACCAGTCAGAATGACCATCATCAAAAAATCCACAAACAATAAATGCTAGAGAGGGCGTGGAGAAAAGTTGTAGTATATTTACACAATGGAATACAACTCAGCCATAAAAAAGGAATGAAATAATTCCATTTGCAGCAACATGGATGGACCTGGAGATTGTCAGTCTAAGTGAAGTAAGTCAGAAAGAGAAACATACCATATATTGCTTATATGTGGAATCAAAAAAAAAAGACACAAATGAACTTATTTATAAACTAGAAACAGACTCACAGATGTAGAAAACAAACTTATGGTTACCAGTGGGGAAAGGGGGTGGGGAGGGAAAAATTGGGATTTGGGGTTTTTTTTGGGGGGGTGATTAGGTTTATTTATTCCTTTATTTTTAGAGCAGGTACTGGAAATTGAACTCAGCACCTTGTGCATCCTAAGCATGTGTTCTACCACTGAGCTATACCCTCCCCCCTGGGATTTTTAGATACTAGCTACCATACATATAATAGATTAAACAACAAGGTCCTACTGTATAGCAGGGAACTATATTCAATACCTAGCAATGGCCTATAATGAAAAAGAATATAAAAAGGAATATATATATATATATATATATATAAATGAATCACTATGCTGTACACCAGAGACTAACACAACATTGTAAATTGACTATATTTCAATAAAAAATAGAAAGGATTGAATTTTACTGTTCTGATTTACTAGTATTATAACTAATAATTTGTAAGATTGCAATTTTTATTCCCGAGGAGCTCAGTTAGAAAGATAAGCTGAACACAACTTCATTTTTGTTTTTACTTAAATTACTGGTAGAGAAAACAAATATAAATGTGCCCTATTAAAAGAATACCTCAAAAGTGAAAATTCAGCTATCGCTCTACAAAAGGATTAATCATAGCTTCTCTTAAAAAAAACTGCAAACTGTCATGATGTGTCATCTTAAATATGGTTGAAGGGGGAGGGTATAGCTCAGTGGTAGAGCACGTGCTTAGCATACATAAGGTCCTGGGTTCAATCCCCAATACCTCCTCTAAAAGTAAATAAATAAACAAACCTAATTACATAACCCCTAAAAAAAACAAAAAGTGCCACACATTTGAAAAATAAAATTTCAGTGTGGTTGAGTTTATATGACACTTCAGGAATCCATCTATCAGAAAAACAAGGTTTTGGTGTGTTATTGGCAGGTTATCATGATGCTACACTTTCTAATATCCACATTCCACTGATCGAAGATTATCTCTTCTCTTATAAAGCAACAACAATTTGTTTCTAATCCAGTATATGGTCCATTAGTCAGAAAACATGAATGTATATGTGGAGAGAATTCAGACCATCAGGACGGGCTGACTCCACAGCACCGCGGCTTCATGTGCTAGTTAGAACAGGTTTGAACCTTAATCTTCTAATCTGCTTGAGTCATTCAATTTTGAGTTGCTTTGCATGCACTTTCAGCTTATTTCTGAAGGTCATTCTGTTTCTTGTGATTCTTGTGTGATTTTCCCAGCTGATTTGCTATCTGCTCCACTGATATTTCACCACTTTAGCAGAAAAGGGTTTCTTTTAAATTCCCTGAAGTTGAAAAGATAAAACTTCTAAATTTTTCAGTGTATTTAAATTTTATGTATCAGTGTTTTCCAGGCTTTTCACAGAGGCAAAATTAATTATGTGTTTTTTTTTAAGTGGCTGGGTTTTTTTTTCAGCTTCCCTATAGCAAACAAATGAAAGGAAATTGACAAAGTAAATGCCATATAATTGTAATCAGCAATGAACTTCACACATTATATACTTATTATGGAAATGACTTCAAAGACTAAGCAAAATTGTACTAAAAAGTTTCAGGATGCAAAGGTAACATAAGAAGTGTAGAAAATAAGGGAATCATGAAGAAGCACCATCCTAGGGTTTGAATTCTAGAAACGGCAATAAATCTGAATTCTAATAGCAGCTCTCATTGATCTTGGACAAATCACTTCATTTAATTGCTGTAAATAAGTTTCCCTCTTTAAAATGGTTATTAAAATGCCCACAGTGTCTGTGAGTATATTACAATATTACCCAATTGTTACGTTGTGAAGCACTGAGGAAATTTAAATTCTGCTATGAAGATCGTTGAGTATACACTGTCACACAGACATGACAGAACTTGACAATCACCTACCTTATTTTGTTTACATTTTGATTACTGTCTGAGGACAGTACAGCTACCTGAAGGAAAAAGGATGTGCGAAAATATGTCCAGATCATACATTTTTAAAATTCCTTCCTAAAAATACTGTCGCTCTTCCTTTGGAATATAGTAATCATATACCACTGGCTCTCTAGAAAACATAAATTAAAGAAATATGACCTCTTTCATTATCATTAGAGAAATATTTATACTTCCCTTGGACAGTAGTTAAGAACTATTTCCTTCAGGGTACATGTTACTGGGGGAGAGGGTATAACTCAGTGGTAGAGTGTGTGCTTAGCATGCACAAGGTCCTGGGATCGATCCCCCGTATCTCCAGCAAAAATAAACAAACAAACAAATAAACAAACCTAATTCCCACCTGCCCCCAAAAAGGTACATGTTACTTATAAACTCCTTGGAGGCAGAAATCATATTTCTCCATCTATTATACTCCCATGCAACCAGGAGAGGCCCTCCCACAAAACATGAGGCTCTATAAATGTTTCATAAGCTGTTCCGTCTGCTTAGGGCTGGAATGGAAGATAAGCCAAGGCTGCTGTTCTCAAGGAATGACTCACACACGGTAAACCGTCTTAGGGAACTGCAACACAGTGCGCTGTAATAAAGGTGTGTACAGAATACTTGAGCTCACGAAAAATGTGGAGGTTGCCAAGAGCCCTTTACAGAAAGGTGACATTTTAGTCTAAGGACAGATAAGAACTCACCATGCATAAAAGAAGCAGACAAGGAAAACACAGTGTGCGGTCCAATGTCTAAAGCACAGAGCAGGTGCAGGAAGTGGTGGACGGCAATGAAACTGGGGCCAGTTTTTAAGGGTCTTGTGTTCTGTACCAAAGAATTGGATTTTACCCTCTAGACAAGTAGTTTTCCAAAGTAGGAGGGCGCTCACTCGAGAGCATATGCCAAACGAATATACATATGTGTATGTATGACTGAAACACGATGCTGTACACCAGAAAGTGACATAGCATTGTAAACACTATACTTCAATTTAAAAAAATACTTAAAAAAAAAACCAACATAAGGAACATGTATATGATACTTTAACGGAGAAAAGAAGAAAATTTTTTTCCAGATTTATTGAGATACTGACATATAACATGTCAGTTTAAGGTGTACAATGTGATGATTTAACACATGTATATATTGTGAAATGATTCCATAATAAGGTGAGTTAACACCTCCATCCCCTCACATAATTGCATGTCTGTGTGCGTAGTGATAACATTTAAGATTGACTCTCTTAACTTTCAAATGTATAACAGAACATTGTTAATTATAGTCACCATGCTGTACACTATATCCCCAGAACTTATTTATCTTATAACTGGGAGTTTGTACCATCTGACTACATCTTTCTTGTTCCCCTCACCCCACTCCCAGCCCTTGGCAATCATCATTCTAATCTATTTCTGAGTTCAGCTTTTTTAGACTTTGCATATAAGTGAGAACATACAGTATTTGTCTTTCTCTCTCTGACCTATCTCACTTAGCATAATGTCCTCAAGGTCCATATATATTGTCCCAAGACACAAGACTTTCCTTTTTAATACTGAATCATTTTCCATCACATTTTCTTTATCCACTCAACTGTTGACAGACACTGAGGTTGCTTCCACGTCTCGGCTATTGTGGACAGAGCTGCAGTGAACCTGGAGGTGCAGATCTCTTTGAGAACCGGTTCCATTCCCTTCAGATATACGCCCAGAAGTGGGGTTGCTGGATCGTATGGTAGTTCTATTTCTAATTTTTTGAGGAAACGCCATAAAGTTTTCCATAGTGGCTGTAACAATTTGCATTCCCACCAACAGTGCACAAGGGTTCCCTTTTCTCCACATCCTCCCCAACACTTGTTATCACTTGTCTTTTTGATGATAGCCTTTCTAACAGGTGTGAGGAGGTATCTCATTCTGGTTTTGATTTGCATTTCCCTGATGATTAGTGATGTTGAGCATCTCTTCTCATGCACCTGTTTGCCCATTTATATGTCTTCTTTGGAAAAGAGGTCTATTCAAGTCCTTCATCCATTTTTTAATCAGATTGTTTATTTTTGTGCTATTGAGCTGTATGAGTCCCTTACATTTTGGATATTAATTCCTTATAAGAGAGATGGTTTGCAAATATTTTCTCCCATTCTGTAGGCTGCCTTTTCATTTTGCTGATTTTTTTTTTTTTTTTGGCTATGCAGAAGCTCTTTAATTTGATGTAACTCCATTTATTTATTTTTTATTTTGTTGTCTGTGCTTTGGTGTCATATCCCAAAAAATCACTTCCATGACCAATGTCAAGGAGTTTTCTTCTAAAGGATTTTAAAGTTTCAGGTCTCACATTTAAGTCTTTAATGCATTCTGAGATAATTTTTGTCAATAATGTAAAATAGAGTCCAATTTCATTCTCTGGCATGTGGTTATCGAGTTTTCCCAACACCAGTTACTGAAGAGGCTATCATTGCCATACTGAGTATTATTGGCACCCTTGTCAAATATTAGTTGACCTTATATAAGTGTGGGTTTATTTCTGGGCTCCCAATTCTGTTCCATTGGTCTACGTCTCTATGTTTATGCCAGTACCATACTGTTTTCATTACTATAGCTTTGTAATACAGTTTGAAATCAGGAATTGTGATGCATGAAAAGAAGTATTGCAAGAAAAATACATTAAAGAGAAACCTTAGATTTATTGGAAATATTCTTACCAATCCTATCTTTTAAAAATATTATAATGTTCCTCCTCAAATAATTACATTAGGTCATTGCTTTAGTTAGGCTGATCTGCGTAGTACTTAAAGATTTAGTGTTTCTCTTTTGCAAAAATCTCAGCAAATATTTTGACTAATACTCTGCATAAATTACAAAGATACTTTGAGGAAAAAAAAGATCAGTGGAATTTAACTGACAGAATTCTATGAGAATTCCAAATGGTGAAAGGTTACTTCACATATAATAATGTGATACAATTTAAAGAAAATAGTTACTAAACCCTAGAGATTCAAAACCAGAAAATGACAAAGAATTTTGAAATAAATCCAAAGAAATCAACTCTCAGATGATTATCTGTCAAGTTTGGCCAAAAGTTAATAAATAAATTAATTAAAACATCAAATAAAATATCTCAATATGTATTATATCTCAATAATCATTATAATTTGTGATTTTACTTATTTATTTTAGAGGAAAAGCTGGGATAAAGAAAGAATGATTTTATGAGGCCACATTCTTCATCCAAAAATTCCTTTACCAATTTTATTATTAGTCAATTTAGTAGTTCCAATATTTATCTCTCCATTCAGTTTGTTACTCCCTAGATATTCCTGCCTATTTGAAATTCTCACCTGGTAGCCTCACCAAGGCCAACATGACAAGCATGGTGAAAGAACCAAGGTCAGGAAATTCTCAGCTCACAAAGATAAATGAGACTTAGTACCTGTTCCTAGGACACCAACAGTCACAAAAGGGAACTGAAACAGCTGCACAGCCGACTACTAACTACATGATTCCAGATCGAACGTCACCTGTATTTTAAAAGAAGTAGAATGAAAATCAGAAGGGACTTCCTAAGATGGGTAAGCTCATTTTCCGAAACAAACTTAACAAAACGATAACAGAGAACCAATATTGAGACTTACTATCCATCATGTACCACGACTAACATGCATTATCTTATTTACTTCTCACAACAACTCAATGAGTTGTTTAAAAAAAAAGTTGTTTCTATTATTAATCTTCATTTTTCAGAGGAAGAAAACACCTAGTCTTTTGAAGTAGATACTCTGCTCAGGAGACATTCTTTTCCTATCCAAAGACAGGATTGGGGGTGGAAACAACCTCTCACATGGTTTACCACTCTGCTGTCCAAAATGGTAGCCCAAGGCACATGTGGTTATTAAACACTCAAAATGTGACTTTTTTTTTTTGTAGTTTAAATCATTATTTATTTTCTAAAATTGGCACTATGCTCTATAATTGGAGAATTAATTTTTTTAAACTTATCAAACTATCATGGATATCCTTTCATGTGAATATGAATGGACCTACCTCCTTCCATAGTATGTATGTAGCACCTTTAATTTAACTATATATATATTTTTTTCAGTTTTCAGTTTTATTAGGTAGAATTGTTATAATTTGACTCACATATACAACATATTGCATGTAAATACATATACACAATATACTGCACATTTTTAAAATTTACATATATGTATTGTTCATTGTTCTAAGAACGTTTAGAGCTTTAGCTTTTTAAACTTATATAGTTATCAAAGGAAAAAAGCCAACCACAAAATAAGAATCAATTCAAAAAGATACATACACCCCCGCTATTAACAGCAACATTCTTAATAAATGTCAAGACATGGAAGTATCCTAAGTGCACATAAATAGACAAAAGGATAAAGAAGATGCAGCATATATATGTAATGAAAAAATGTGGCTGGTCTTAATGAAGATGTGCTGTAAGTGTAAAATACACACCAGATTTCAAAGAAAAAGAATGTAACAGATCTCATTAAGAGTTTTATATTGATTAGATGTTGAATTGGTAAAATTTTTGATATACTGGGTTAAATAATGTATACTATAAAATCAATTCCATCTTTTTTGTTTTTTAAATGTTAAATGTGGCTATTAGAAAATTTAAAATTGCACATGTGGCTTGCCTTATATTTCTACTGAACAGCACTGGTTTAGAGTCGCTAAAGGAAGGAACTACCAACCAAAACATAAATAACATCAACAACAATACTTTATGGTCGTGAGCCATGAGGAATTAAATGCCAGACAGAAGGAAGAATAAAGTGTTATCTTACACTTAAATAAAAAAAAATCCCAAGGGGAAGGGTATATAGCTCAGTGGTAGAGCACGTGCTTAGCATGCAGGAGGTCCTGGGTTCCATCCCCAGTACCGCCATTAAATAAACAAACAAACAAACAAACAAACAAACCTAATTATCTCCCGCCCCTCCCCCAAATAAAAACAAGATCTTCATTAAAAAAAAAATCTGCTTAGGAAGATTATAAAACAAACAAAAAAACCCAAAAGTACCTCCTCTGGGCCTAGAATCAATGACAACATAGCAACAAGAAGCACACCCAGCACACATCTTGGTTTCTAATTTCATTTACCTTGGACAAATGCAGGCGCAGAGATGGTACAGGATAAGCCGGGGCGTCTTGCAACACCAGGAAGTACGGCAGTGCTCGGAAAACACAACAGACTGACTACTAAATATAAAATAGATAAACAACAAGTTTCTGCTGTATAGCGCAGGGAACTATATTCACTCTCTTGTAGTAACCTATAATGAAAAAGAATATGAAAATGAATATATGTGTGTACATGTATGACTGTAACATCATGCTGTACCCAGAAATGGACACAACGTTGTAAACTGACTATACTTAAATCGAAAAAAAAAACAAAACAAAACACAATGGGGCATATGAAAGGGACACAGGAATCGGGGGAGGGTATAGTTCAGTGGTTAAAGCATGTGTAAGCATGAGGTCCTGGGTTCAATCCCCAGTACCTCCATTTAAAATAAATAAATAAGCCTAATTACCTGCCTCCCCTATAAAAAAAAGGCTTGGGGGAGGAAAAAAAGAGAAGCCAACTGAAGAGCTCCCAATAACCAAAGGTGGAACAATTTGAGCAATAAAACAAATGTGTTAGGTTATAACCCAAAGTATAAAATAAATAGCCATGAGTCCATACTAATATAAATAAATGATTGAATGAATAAATGAATAGGGGCGAACAGACACATTTCCCATATAAAGAATGATGCAGATACAAACAATTCTGCACGGGGAGGGTATAGCTCAGTGGTAGAGTGAATGCCTAGCATACACAGCGTCCTGGGTTCCATCCCCAATACCTCCACTCAAAACAAATAAATAAATAACTTAATTACCTTCCCCTCCCCCCAAAATAAATAAAAATATGAAACTGTAAAATAAATAATTCTGCTCCTCAAAGAGATGGAGCATAAGGTCCTAACCCTTAAGTAGAGTCTGCACATAATGACTTCCTTCCAGAGAGAAAAGAATGGAAAGAATGGAAAGGGAGGGGGAAAATGAGCAACTTTCCAGGAGGAAAAACCTGACAAACATGACCACAGGCCAGAGAAGCCCCAGGAGACACAATGACTTAAACATAATGTGACATCCCGGATGGAATCCTAGGACGTTAGGTAAAAACTGAAGAAAACTGAATATAAAGTATGAACTTCAGGGCAGGAGAGTACAGCTCAGTGATAGAATGCACAGGGTCCTGGGTTCAATCCCCAATACCACCATTAAAAAATAAATAAATAATTAAACTTAATTACCTGCCCCCACAAAAAGGTGTTAATCAGTTAATGATAATCTTTGGGAGTTCAAGATTTGCAGATACTGACTGGTATATGTAAAATAGATAAACAAGTTGATACTGTATAGCACAGGGAAATATAGTCAATATCTTGTAGTAGCTCCCAGTGAAAATGAATATATATATTCATGTATGACTGAAGCAATGTGCTGTACACCAGAAACTGACACAACATTGTAAACTGACTATACGTCAATTAAAAAAAAAAAATCTATCAATATTAGCTAATTAGCTGTGACCAATGTACTATACTAATGTTAAGTTCTTAATGGGTCAAAGAAGGCGAAGGGTATGGGAAAATTCTCTGGACTATCTCTACAACTTTTCTGTAAACTTAAAACTTTTAAAATAAAAAGTGTGTTTTGTTTATTTTTCTGGTTTTTGTTTTTAAAAAGGACCCCCTGTGGTTTGAAATCTTTCAAGTAGGTCGGGATCTTTATTCCCAGGTTCAAGTCCTCTCTAGCCTTTCTATTCAGTGTGTTTACCTCTGAGCTTCTTAACAATACAGAATCTCAGGCCCAACCCAGGTGTACTAGTCAGGGTCCACCAGAGAAACAGAGAAACAGAACCAATAGGTGGCAAGTGTGTATGTGTAAGAACAATTATTAAAAGGAACTGCAGTGGGGAGGATATAGTACAGTGGTAGAGGGCATGTTTAGCATGCATGAGATCCTGGGTTCAATCCCCAGTACCTTCATTTAAAAAAAAAAAAAGTAAGTAAATAAATCTAATTGCCTCCCTCGTCCAAAAAAGAATTGCAATTCATACAATTATACAATTATGAAGGCTGACAAGTCCAAATCTGCAGTATGGGTGGGCAGCCTAGAGAGACCCATGGTGGAAATGAAGTCTGAAGGCAGTCCGCTAGAGAACTCTCCCTTGCTCAGAGGGTAGATCTCAGTTCTATTCAGACCCTGGATTAACTGAACAAGGTCTACCCACACTACAGAGGGCAGTCTGCTCTACCCAGAGTTCACCAATTGAAATGTTAACCTCATCCAAAAACATCCTCCAAATTGACACGTAACTATCACAAATACTGCGTTAATCACTTATACGTGGAATCTAAAGAAAAAAACAAATGACTAGAATAAAACGGGGGGGGAGGGGCAAGAGAGGGCCAGGGGGTTAAGAGGTACAAACTATGTATAAAATAAGCCACAAGGTATATTGTACAACACAGGGAATATAGGCAGTACATTATAACAACTTTAAATGGAGTATAATCTATAAAAATTTTTAAACACTATGTTGTATACCTGAAACTAATATATTGTAAATCAACTATACTCAATTTTAAAAAAATCAATGTAATTTACCTTATTAACAAATTAAAAATAAAAACCATATGGTGATTAAAAAATTTTTTTTAATTAACTGTCACACCACACCTGAAAAAGCTGAATCTGCACTTTAAAAGGAACTGCCTGGTGATTTCCAGCATTCAAGTTTAAGTGGAAACTTCAAGACTCCTGAACGGCCAGAATCCTCCTCTAAGAGTCTAAAATCTGCATGATAATTTCAGTAACTCAGAAACAAGGCTTGATTCGTTCTAGCTTTAACCAATAACCTTCCTAGTATTCACCGGTCTGAAGGTTAGCGATGCCTTCAGATACCGCCACCCTCCCCGTTGGACAAGGTGACCCTCACCAAGATCGAACTGATGACTTGAGAGTCCTCCCAGTTACAGTGAGCCCACAGGGGCACCTACCATTTCATCTCCAGGCCTTTACGACGCAGAAAATCTACCTATCTAGTCTGTGATCCTTAGAGATCTGCTCACCCCACCCCGCAAGGCAGGGAGCCATCTTCCCCGTCCTCCACCTCAGGGTCAGCAAATGCTGGAGAGCCTGCCCAAACTAGACCTGTGGAGAAGAAACACGTACATCACACGATTCCACAGGGGGAAACCACATGAAAATGCTGATATTGGGTTACTCTGCCCTACAAAACCGGCAGTTTCATAGGACTCAGCAATATGCTCCTATCGGCTGTTTTTCCTCCTCAAAAGACTAAAGTTAAAAAAAAAAAAAGCTACTCTAGGGACAAGATGCTGTCACGGGTAGACCGGGCCAGGGTTGCTAATACACACGGCAATTTACTACAGTAACTGAGCGCCTAGGAACACCATCCATTCCAAGTTCGATCCACGCCCTCCCCTTACTTAGACGCGATGGAAGCCCCCGCCGCGCGTCTCAAGGTTCCCGGTCACCCCCGCTCCCAGAGGGGCAGCCTCTGAGCTTTACAAGGGAGCGCAAGGGAGGGAACACGGTTGTCAAGTTCACCGGCGACCAGGCAAGGCTTCGAACCAGCGGGCCAGCTACGTAGGCGCTCTACGCGCCGCGGGAGCCGGGACCCTTGACCTCCACCGTCCCCTCTAACCCTTCGCGGAGACGCCCGAGCCCAAGATGGCGGCGGGGGCGGAGTCGGAGTCGGAGGGGCGGGGCCTACAGGGGCGGAGCCGGCGGGGCGGAGTCTGAGCAGCCGTCCCTGGGCGGGGCCGCGTGACGCTACGTGGCCGCGGGGCGGTGCCAGCGGCCCTGCTCCGCCCGGCCTGCTCGGCCCGGGGGCTTCGGCTGTCGGGCCGGAGGTCTCTTTTTGGTGGGTCGGTCCCGCGGCTCCTCGGGGACACCATGAAGTCCCCGGTTGCAGACCTGGCCCCGACCGACGGCGAGGAGGGCTCAGACCGCACGCCTCTCCTGCAGCGCGCTCCGCGGGCGGAAGCCGGTGAGCAGCGGCGCGAACGGGGGCTTTCGGGCGGGTGGCGGTCGCAGGGTAGGGGTGGGCAGAGCTGCTTAGGTGCGAAGGGACTCGAGGACTGGAAGCCCACTCAGGGTCCCCTCAGCCGCGCCTGCTTGGGTGCCAAGAAGCCGCTCTGGGGTCCAGGGGGCGGGCGGGACCGTGAGGCCTGGCGTGGCCGGGTGGACGCTCGGACGGGACCTCGGCAGGTGCAGCCCCGGGGACTCCGGCAGGTGTAGCCCCCGAGGCCCAGCAGGTGCAGCCACGGGGCCCGGCAGATGCAGCCCGCGGGCCCAGGCGGGGAGCTGCTGGGCGCTGCCAGCCCTGGGCCCCCGGCGGTTTTCGGTAGTATGGAGCGGGAGACCCTGTGGAAGGGCCGACCGGGGGGGAAACCTGCGGCTGAAGGGTAGAGGGCCGGGCGGAGCCATAGTCCTTCCCTCCCTGTCGCTGCCCGGTTGCTGTCACAGCTGCTCGTCCTCCAGCATGTGACCTGGTCGCCAGCTCCCTGGGCGTGGAAGGGAGACAGAAGCGGTCTGAGGTTAAGGTTTGTGAGTATGCGGAGGGAAATTATTGGATAACCCAGCGAATACCTTGAAATTGTGCAATGAGATATTAAAAGTACTGCACACATTTTTTTTCCGTCGTAGAATAGCTGTCTACGATTACGTCGTAGCAGTCTACAATTAAAGTTAGGAAATAGTTTGGTTATCCTCAAGATGGGATCTCTGTAGCTGTCTAAGGTAATTTGCCCAAAGTCTTGCAACAAATAGAAAAGGAGGTACTTACAACGCATCTTCCCAGAATTTGGGGAAATTAAAATATTGCTGTCTGATCCTTTTGTGATGGAACTTTTTAAAAAGAAATTAAAACCAAAGAATAAGTCACTTTGCATGCATTCTATAGTTTCAAAGATGTGTACATGAGAAACAGAGTTGAATTAGAAATTTGACTTTTCCTGACCAAAACCAGTATAGTCCTGTTGTTATCTTTTAAATTTGTTTTTTAACATTACTAGATGGTGGCAGTACAGGTGGCAACATTATAGCTCCATCTGGCAGCTGGGAGCTTATTTTTGTGGATCTCACTGTAAACACTGTACCATGGTGACGTTTTATCTGGAAGTCAGATTTAGTTCCATAAACTGACCTTTTCCTGTGACATGTGTGTTAGAGTTCATAGCCGTCTTCTGTAAAGTAACCTAGTGTAGAAATACAGAAACAAGTACCATAAGAAAGACTAGAGATTACTATATTCTGTTGCAATTAGGGAAAAATATATAAATATAATCAAATTTTAGCTTAAATGTTAAACATCATTAGTTGTCAGAAAAGTGCAGATTAAAACTGCAGTGAGCCATTACAAACTTACTAGAATGGCTAAAATTTAAAAGGCTGAAGATGCCAAATGTTGGCAAACATATGGAGTAACTAGAACTCTCATATTTTGCTCATGAGAGTGTGAAATGGTACAACTTCTTTGGAAAACTGGCAATTTACGTTATAGGTAAACATATATTACCATAATACCACAATGTTTATGGCAGCTTTATTCATAATAGTAAAAAAAATGAACTGGAAACAACTTATCCATCAGTTCATCAGCAGGTGAATGGATAAACAAATTGTAGTGTATCTACACATACTCAGTGATAAAAAGAAACTGCTGGGGGTGGAGGGTATAGCTCAGTGGTAGAGCACATGCTTAGCAAGCAGGACAGTCTTGGGTTCAACCACCAGTACCTCCATTAAAATACATACATACATACATATATACATAAACCTAATCCCCACCCCCCAAAAACCACCCACAAAACGAATAAACAAAAAAGAAACTGCTGGTACACATAACAACATGGGTGAATCTCAGATACAGGCTGAGCAAAAGAAACCACCGTATTGCTGTATGATTCCATCAGAATGAAGTCCTGAACGAGTAAAACTTACCTGTAGTAACAGGAAGCGGATCAGTGGTTGCCTGGAAGCTACAGGCAGGAAGGAATTGACTACAGAGGGGCACTGGCTACTTTTTGGGGTGATGAGAAAGTTCTGCATCTTGATTAGGGTGCACAGATGTATACATTTGTAAAGATTCACTGAACTGTACACTTGAAATAAGTGCATTTTATTGCAGGTACAATATACTTCAGTAAAGCAGACTGAAAAAAAAAATTAACTCATTCCTTTTTAAAACAGTCCCTGCCTGATTCATGGGTTGAGTGTATAGATCTTAGCTCTATTCCCTGTGATTTGAAGTGGCTGTCTTCATTGTAACCATTTCCCTTCTTAGTTTTGCTCTTTGTATACCCACTGGTGAGCAGAAGTGAAGTAAAGATGGCAGCAACACATTTTTTTTTTTTGCTATTTGAAATATGATAAGATTTTAGAGACGAGGAACCTATAGTTATAGGGTATTCCATTAGTGAACAGTATTTTCTCTTTTTTATTGAAGTACAGTTTACAATGCTGTGTCAATTTCTGGTGTACAGCGTAATGTTTCAGTCATACATATACATACATATATTCCTTTTCATATTCTTTTTCATTGTAGGTTACTACAAGATACTGAATATAGTTCCCTGTGCTATACAGAGGAAACTTGTTTATCTATTTTATATATAGTGTTAGAATCTGCAAATCTCCAACTCCCAATGTATCCCTTCCTACTCCCTTCCCCTCAACAATATTGTAAATTAAGCTCTGTGTCTAGGGTCCTGTGGGCAGGGGAACAAGAGAGGAGCACTGAGAAAAGAGATGGAAAAGACAAAAGATGGGTTATAACAGCTTTATTTATAAGAGGCACCAGGGGTTAACTCATTTGCTCTCAGTGATAATATCTACCATGTACATCTAATAGGATAAACAAGATGACCCTTAGTTATATTTTTAATTTAAATTCTGTACGTTTATTTAGCACATTTCAGAAAGTGTGAGTGTTAAAATAAACAAAACAAAACACTTTCTATCCAGAATTAGTTTTTTCAAGTTTTGGTTCCTGAAGGAGTAAATCTTTACCAGACCTTAAAACTTCTCTTTCCGAGTGTTTGTATATGTTTTATTTATCTTTTATGTTTGTTTCTGAAACAAACCCATATGAAATTAGCTGTACCTTAGCCATGCCTGTGTGTATAGTTTTGTTTTTTAGTAGAGAAAAGCTGATAAAATGTCAGTCATAAAATTTTACAGCAGTTAAAAGGCCTTAGAGACTAACTGCCATCCGGTGGGCATCATTTTATGTGTAAACAACTTAGAGCCAAAGAGGTTAAGTTCCCAAAGATTGCTGTAGCCACATTAAGACCCAGCCAGCATTCTTTTGGATTTTAGCCACATCCTCCTTCCTGGTCACAGCGCTGCCATGTCTGCATTCCATTTGAGAAATTCCCATTTACAAAATGCTTCTTCACTTTTGCTGAATTCTTCACAAATTTGAAAGTTCCCCGCTCCATCAGGAATAAGAGGACGTTGCTTTACATTGTGCGTAGTGCTACTTATAAGAGAGCTGATTTTTATTTATTCATTTATTCATTCATTCATTCATTCATTCATTCATTTATTTAAATTAAAGTCTAGTCAGTTACAATACTGTGTCAATTTCTGGTGCACAGCATCATGTTTCAGTCATACATGTACATCTATATATTCCTTTTCATATTCTTCCTCATTATAGGTTACTACAAGAGACTGAATATAGCTCCCTGTGCTATACAGAAGAAACTTGTTGTTTAACTATTTTATATATAGTAACGTGTATTTGTAAATCTCAAACTCCCAATTTATCCCTTCCCACACTCTTAACCCCTTTGGTAACCGTAAGTTTGTCTTCTATGTCTGTGAGTCTGTTTCTGTTTTATAAATAAATTCATTTGTATGCTTTTTTAAAAAAATATTCCACATATAAGTGATATCATATGGTATTTTTTTTCTCTGTATGACTCACTTCACTTAGTACAGAAATCTCCCTGTCCATCCATGTTGCTGCAAATGGCATTATTTTATTCTCTTTTATGGCTATATATATAGACCACAACTTCTTTATCCAGTCATCTGTCAGTGGACATTTAGGTTTCCATGTCTTGGCTATTGTAAACAGTGCTGCTGTGAACATGTAGCTTTTGAATTAGAGTTTTCTCCAGATATATGCCCAGGAATGGGATTGCTGGATCATAGGGTGTCTATTTTTAGTTTTTTTGAGGAATCTCCATACTGTTTTCCATAATGGCTGCACCAAACTACATTCCCACCAATGGGAGAGCTAATTCCAGGTCCATCCACATCCATGTTGCTGCAAATGGCATTATTTTATTCTTTTCTATGGCTGAGTAGTATTCCGTTGTATATATATAGACCACAACCAAGTTTCTGTGGTGTTAAGAATGAATACCTCTCAGATGGATGGAATGTGACAAAATTCTCAATCATGGGACACTGGTTAGCCTCTGAAGCATTTGCTTTACTTTGCCAGGTGGATTTAAGAGATGCCCACCATTGTGATGGGGGAAGAGTGGCTCAGTGCTGATAAACCACAGGAAGTTATAGATTTTTCTGCCTGATTTAGGGAAGAGGAAGGGAGGGGATTGGGCAAAGATTAAAGCTTCCTTCCCACACATAAAAACTCTTCACTCCCAATAAAAACCAAACAGAAACAAAACAAACAAAACAAACAAAAACTCTTCGCTCCTTACACCTCCCACCCAGGGAAGGTTTATTAGTTTTGTATGAATGAGGTGTGGATGGAATTTCAAAGTACCAAAAATGTGCTCCTTCACATTAGGAGAAAGCAGCTTTGGGGCTCCTAAGACATTTTTTCATGTTTAAAGGCAGAACATTAAAAAAATTAAATTAGATTAGATTAAAATTAAAGGCAGAGCATGAATCTGGAGACGGGCTGCCTAGTTGCCAACCCTAGTTCCACTAACTCACTGCATGAGGTTTAGCAATTAGCTAGCCTAACCTACCCTGTGAGTCAGGGAGAATACTGCACCTGCTTCATGGGTTACTGTGAAAGTGCTTGGGCTGGGGCTTGGCACATAGTGAGTGTTCCTGTCTTCCTCCTTGTCATTGATGGAGACTTTGGACCCGGCTTTCCTCAGAGAACCTGGCATCACAAAATAAAGGCCCATTCTTCCTGTCACACGCCATTGGAACTTGTGACTTTCTAGCTTATGAAACTCCATCCTATGCTTTCTTTCACTGTTTTTTGTTTTTTGCCTCTACTATTCTTTTGAGGGCAGGGAGATGGTTACATTCAAGGTTCAGTTACCCAGCTCTGTGACTCACAGATAGAATTTATGTGTAAATATGGTCTCATTTGTGAGGTCTGGAGTGCTGGTAGACAGCTACCACCTTGGGTCGTGTTGTGATCATCAGTGTTAATTTTCAAGTGACTGAGCCTGTTGTAATGGAATTTGGTGTTACTCTCGTAAATGGGGATTAATTTGGGAGCTAGGAATACGTTCAGGTTTATTGGGAATTAATTACTCATAAGGCAGGGCAAGGCCAGGTAAATATTACCCTTTTAAAATAAAAAAGCAAAATGTATTTTATCCATTTTGGATAGGAAATCTTTTTTTTTTGGCCGTATTGTTTTCCAGCAAAGTGATTCAGGTATACGTATACATACAGGAAATTTTTTAAAATGCACATCCCCTGGCCAGGGGGTTCACTAGTCCGTTGCCCACCCTCCTGTAGAGAAAGTCACCACCCTTACAGTTCAATGCCCCTGACCGTGGACTTTGCACCTGCGACTGAGCCCCTCACTGCTCAGCCAGGCCCATGCCTTTCCATGGCCAGGCGCTTCCCCAGTGAAGAAAGGCCGGACATCCTCCAGTTTTCTCCAGCCTTCCCTCACTCCGGGCACCTCGCTGTCCTGAGCGAAGGCTGACTGCCCCTCACTGCTGTCTCAGGGCGGTGGTGTTCTGCCTTGTCATAGTTGGTGGGATCGACTCCTCCTTCCTCCCCATTGATGCTTCTGGACAGTCAGCCCTCCCTGCTCTGAGCGCCATCAGGCTGGACCACTTTCCCTCCTGGCTTTCCTCCTCCACCTGCTTCCCGGCACTCTGCTTTCTTCATCACAGGCTTTACCACCTGCCACACCAACATCTGCTACACTAACTCCTGCCTTATCTGAGCGACTTCTCATCCAGCACCACGTCTCCCCCCACAACCCTACCCCTGTTCTCAGACTCCTGCCTGTCTAGTGACTTCCTCCCCTCCTCAGTCACCTTTTGGACCTTGTCCTCCCTGTGGCTGCTTTAACCACTACTAGGACCCCTCCTGCCTCACCTGTGTAACTGCTCCACTTGGACCACGCGCTTGTTTCATCTGGACCTTCCACCCACCGACCCCTCACTTCTTTATGGAAGAGTTAACACATACACAGAAGTAGAGAGAAGACCTGTCTGTTTTGTCTGTTGTCAAGAGTATTTCCTAGGTAGAATTGTGTACTTCCATCAAGAAAACACCTCTCTGCCTTTAACCCCCCCAAATATTTGTTTTGTTCTGTTTTTTTTTTAATTGAAGTATGGTCAGTTTACAATGTTGTTTCAATTTCTGGTGTACAGCATAATGTTTCAGTCATACGTATACATACATTTATTTCTATTCATGTTCTTTTTCATTACAGGTTACTACAAGATATTGCATATAGTTCCTTGTTCTCTACAGTAGAAACTTGTTGTTTATCTATTTTATATATAGTAGTTAGTATCTGCAAATCTTGAACTCCCAATTTATCCCTTCCCACCCACCTACCCCCCTGGTAACCGTAAGTTTGTTTTCTATGTCTGTAAGTCTGTTTCTGTTTTGTGAGTAAGTTCATTTGTGTCCTTTTTAAATTTTAATTCCACATATAAGTGATATCATATGGTATTTTTCTTTCTCTTTCTGGCTTACTTCACTTAGTATGACAATTTCCAGTTTCATCCATGTTGCTGCAAATGGCATTATTTCATTCTTTTTTATGGCTGAATAGTATTCCATTGTATATATAGACCACGACTTCTTTACCCAGTCATCTGTCAGTGGACATTTAGGTTGTTTCCATGTCTTGGCTATTGTAAACAGTGCTGCTATGAACATTGAGGTGCATGTATCTTTTTGAATTAGAATTCCCTCTGGATATATGCCCAGGAGTGGGATTGCTGGATTATAGAGTAAGTCTATTTTCAGTTTTTAAGAAATCTCCATACTGTTTTCCATAGTGGCTGCACCAAATTATATTCCTACCAACAGCATAGGAGGGTTCCCTTTTCTCCACACCCTCTCTAGCATTTATCGTTTGTGAACTTTTTAATGATGGCCATTCTGACTGGTGTGAGGTGATAACCTTACTGTAGTTTTGATTTGCATTTCTCTGATAATTAGTGATACTGAGCATCTTTTCATGTGCTTCTTGGCCACTTGTAGTCCTCATTGAAGAATTGCTTGTTTAGGTGTTCTGCCCATTTTTGGATTGGGCTGTTTGTTTCTCTGTTATTAAGTTGTATGAGCTCTTTGTATATTCTGGAAATTAAGCTCTTGTCAGTTGCAAATATTTCCTCCTATTCCATAGGTTGTCTTTTTGTTTAGTTTATATACAGTTTGCTTTGCTGTGCAAAAGCTTGTAAGTTTAATTTCGTCCCTCAACCCCCAAATATTTGTATGTCCACTCTCCCAGACATTTTGTAGGCACTGAAAGTGTACCGCAGTGAGCAACATGGGGCGAAAGCTCCTACCCTCACTGAGATTTTGTATTCTAGTGTACATTTTCCTAAACCATTAGCGCTCTCCATTTTACTTGCTTCTTGGGTCAGAATCACAGTCTAACACTTTATTTTCTTACCAAAACTCTATAAACTCCCCTGCCCTCTGCTCTGTCACCACATCCATCTCATCGCCAACCCTCTGCTGTCCCAGAGCTGGCCTCTGAGTACAGGTGAGTAGTGCTTCAAGGTCACGCACAAGGGCAGGTCGCTCCCACCAGTTCGGGGTGGGCGTCTACCCCCTCAGCAGTCCTGTATATTTCTCTGGGAACTTCACATCCCTACTCTTTTCAACGGCGTCTTATTTCTTCTTTTAAATCCTGATTTCTCACTCAGAGAAATAAACTCGATTCCCTAACAAATTACCTCGATTCCTAATATCCAGGAAAAGCAGCAATAACAACAGTAGCCCACAGTTATTGAAGACATAAGATGTGCTAAGCACTGTTCTGAGCATTTTACACGTTCCCGCTCAGTTAATCCTTGTCACCTGTGCAAGGAAACACCTGAGGTGATACTGAGTACACAGTAAGGGCCCAATAGACGTCAGCTCTTGTGTTCTGTTACTAAGCACAGCCCCCACTGTCCCACTCAGAGTTACTGCGGAGCCACAGTCCAGCGACGTCTGGTCCTCGGGCGTGTCCTGCTCCTTCTGTGCTCCCCTATCTCATTCCCACACACCTGTCCCTGCCGCCACTCCGGTTGCACCGCCGTCCTGCCTCTAACCTGCCTGGTGGCTTCCCGCCTATTGGCGAAGAGCACTGTTCTTTCTCCCAGAGGCCCTCCCTGACCCCGACACCACACCCAGCACATTCAGGTGGCTCTTTGGTCCCGCGTTACACGCCACATATCTTGTAGCACTTAACTCACAGTGTAACTTTCTCCAGGGTGGACAGCCCAGGAACTCACTTTTACTGACTGCCTGCAACACGGCCCTTCAGTACCTTATCCGAGCCTCACATGACCCTCCTTTTGGAGCTGAGACCCCTGATGACGAAAGCCATTAGGTGGCGTCCTCATAGCCACACACCCGTGGAAATCAGAACTGAGATGCATTCCTGGGTCAGCTTCGATCTAAATCATTAGCCTGTGTTCCTTCAGCTACGCCCACTCCGTATTCCTGGAGTTTGTTGTGATGGGCGCTCTGTTCCTTATGCAAGCCTGGTTTTGCTTTGAACTCGATTTCGGTGTGGTGGGTGCCCAGTGGCTGTTCTCTCCTCGTCACACAAGCATGCTCTTCTTGGACCAGTTTCAAATATGAGCCAAGTTCAAGGACACATTTTGCTTTTTGGCCACCCTTTTTTTTAAATTGAAGTATAGTCAGTTGCAATATGTCAATTTCTTTTTTTTTTTCAATTGACGTATAGTTTTGGGGTTTTTTTTAATTGAAGTATACAGCCACCCTTTCTTGACATGAAATTTTTCTGACGGATTTGTAATCAACAATTTTTATACAGCTAATAGCTATTTTAAAAATATTTCTTAAAACTCCATAGTTATATAATTTGTGACATCTGTGTTGGCTTTTTATTGTCTTTTTTTGGAGTGGGAGTAATTAGGCTTATTTATTTATTTTTAATGGAGGCACTGGGGATTGAACCCAAGACCTCTTGCATGCTAGGCATGAGTTCTACCACTGAGCTATACCCTCCCCACTGTTTTTGGATTATTGATTGTGCCCCCATAAGTTACAGTTACCTGACCCATAACTTCTAGCTCAGGTTTTCAAGTAACAACACTAGTACTCTGAAATTATTTTCCTTACCTTTCTTTGACTTCCCAAGCTTCTAGCCCCACATCTGATTCTCACGATGATGTACATCAGAGTCCAAATCAGTTATCACGTGGAGAGAAAGTGATAATACAGGAAATTAAGGTAACTCAAATAAGAATAGAACAGAGTAACAACATTACAGCTCAGAGCAACAGAAAATGAAGTTGTCAATTCTGCCTGTAAATTTATCCCAAGTGCATCCAGTTCTCTCCATTGCCCATGCTTCGCTTTGTTTTATGTTTCTTTCTTTTTTTTGTTTTTTGGAAGAGACAGGTAATTAGATTTATTCACTTATTTATTTACTTTTAGAGGAGGCATGTAATTAGATATATTCATTTATGTACTTTTAGAGGAGGCACTGGGAGTTGAACCCAGGACCTCACGCATGCTAGGCATGCACTCTACCACTTGAGCTATGCCCTCCTGCCCCACTCTATTTTAAGCCACCTTCATCTCTTACCTGGAAAGTCACACTAGTCCCTTAAGTGGTCTCCCTGTGTCCACATCCCCCAACATGGTTCACACTTCTCCCACTTTGTGATAGCCACATGGCAACTAGAGAAGCTCTTTAAACCATAAATCACATCTTGTCACTCCTCTGCTGAAGCAGATCATGAACTTTGTAAAACAGTACCTTGGCAAAGCAGATGGTAATTAAATCTGGATTTTTTTCCTGCTCCAAATGACTCAAGGGAAACACATTTTAATTGCCCAAAATTGAAAAGATTATGAGTCTTCCATCCAGACTTGTGTGTATGTTCTTGTCCAGCCCAGAGCAATGGTAAAGAAAACGTGCTCCCCTAGAAAACATGCCTTAGGGAATTTTATTCAGTATCTTGTAGTAATCTATAATGAAAAAGAATATGAGAATGAAAATATATATGTATATATGTGATTGAAACATTATGCTGTACACCAGAAATTGACACAGCACTGTAAACTGTACTTCAATTTAAAAAACAAACAAACCACGCCTTTGCAGTTTGCAGACTGTCCTTAACTAGACGGCTGCCCGTTTGTTTGCAGCAGAGCAAATGTGTCTGGATTCAGGTAGCAGAGGCAGTGTGAATGCTTAGAAACACGGTTCCCACAGGTCTGGACCTAACTGTGGCAGTGGCGCCCTGGTTCTGATACCAGCCATACCCCTGAAAAGGGAACCAGGAACGTCAAAGAAAAAGTCCTCTGTTAATAGGTGTAAATCTTGCACAGAGGAAAAATTGACAGCTGTTAAGTGTGTAAGTGCTTATAGAAAAGTGAGTTGGATCACAGTGTATGAATGTGCTTGGAAAGACTGTTGTGCTGTAGTCAGCAGTGCTTCTGTCTGCATCAGGCAGTCCGAATCAGTACCAAGACCTTTGTACCCTGAAAAATGTATTCTTAACGCTTACCACGTATAGTTCAGTTGTAGAGCACACACTTAGCATTCACACTTAGCATGTCCTGGGTTCAATCCCCAGTACCTCCAATAAGAAATAATAAGTTGGGGGAAGGGTATAGCTCAGTGACAGAGGACATGCCTAGCATGCACAAGGTCCTGGGTTCAATCCCCAGTCCCTCCATCAAAATAACTAAATAAATAAACCTAATTATCCTCCCCAAACAACCCCCGACACAAGCCCACAAACTGAATAACTAAAGTATTTTTTAAATTGTGTTTTAAAAAAAATATATTCTTAAAGAAGGCTGGAAACAAATAAAATACAAAATTAGTGCATGTTTAGCATGCTCGAGGTCCTGGGTTCAATCCCCAGTACCTGCATTAAAAAAAAATGAAAATAAACCTAATTATCTGCCCGCCCCCCCACCGCCAAAAAAAGCAAAAACAAAAGTATTCTTGTGTGACATTAGGTCAAGGCAAACACCAGGACTAGGGGAAAAACACACACACACACACACACACACGCACACACGCACTCACGCACTCACGCAATGCTAATATGTCATTGCCAAACAAAAGCTCACATATATTCAAATATATGTATTTAACTTGACATTAGCAAATGAAATAAACATTCATACCTTTCAACAGAAATTCATCACACACTCAAGTGTTGACCAAACTTAAAGTGTACAACCCTGGCTTAGCCACTTCCTTATTGTCAATAAGGGATCACTCATGCTTAAGTCAGCTTCTCATTCCCTCTCCAGTTCTGCAAGTCAGTGAAAGAAGAAAAACTGAGAAAATCTGTGCATCCACTTATAATTAGACTAGAAAAGAAATGAGGTCAAACACCCCCTCTCACATGCTCTCCTTTCATTGGCTCCTCCAGCCTACTCTGCCTCCCTTTTCTATTTTTTTTATTTTTGATCCTTGTTGTACATTCCTTCACTGCCCTGCTCACTGTGGGCCCTTTAAGCAC
The DNA here is from genome assembly GCF_009834535.1 of Camelus ferus. NCBI lineage: Eukaryota > Metazoa > Chordata > Mammalia > Artiodactyla > Camelidae > Camelus > Camelus ferus. The sequence goes on from NC_045713.1 coordinate 16,105,405, forward strand.
CATCAACTCAGCAACTGTCACAGGCGCTGCAACTGTCACAGTTTCCGCAAATTGAGTTCCGGATCCTTAGATCCATGTAGCTTAGGAGAGCCTTAGGTACTAATCATGGCTTCTGATTCAGACCCTGCCTCTGAGGACACTGTTCAAGGTAAGACGCTGGTCAGCAGGCGTTTCGCGCCCGAGCCGTGGCGGTTGTCTCTGGTGCTGGGACGGTGGCTGCTCACCCACGATCAGTGATGGACATGGTGCTCTGCGCACGCAAGCACTCTTTGGCTCTGTTGGAGAGAGCTTTCCAGAAGTCACGATGCCATTAAACCCTCTTACCTGTTTTTCTCATACTTGCCAGCTGACAGAGATTGGGGGTTTGGTTTTGACTCTTGGTGTGGAGATTTTTCTGAGCCAAGTCGATAAAACTGTTGCTTCTCCACGTTTCCAGAAACTCATCTTAGAGTTCAGGCTCTCCTGTGTTAAATATTTATCCAAACTGCGGATACCAGGAACAAATTCTCTTTGATAAATGGTTTTAGATATGCTTTATCTGAGCATATTCTCAGAAACAATAGTCAGGATTTATTAACTTGTGTGCTCCTAAGAAGTGACCTTTCGGTGATGTGGGCAGTATATATATTATATACTAGAGGCCAGTTTTATGTATAGATGTTAGAGGATATCGGAGCCACTCTTGTAACACGAGTCCCCCCACCATCTTCGTTCCAGCTCCAGTGTGCTGCTCTGCTCGTTACAACCTTGCGTTTTTGGCCTTTTGTGGGTTCTTCGTTCTCTATGCATTGCGGGTGAATCTGAGTGTGGCGTTAGTGGACATGGTAGATTCAAACTCAACGGCAGCAGATAACAGAACTTCCAGCGAGTGTGCAGAGCATTCTGCTCCCATAAAAGTTCTTCACAACCAAACGGTAAGTGCTCTTTTCCAAGCAAACGCTCTTAATCCTGAAATACTTCCAAGGAAAAATATGGAATTTATTCATCTTGCAGAGACCATGAACACCCTTATTTGGGGGGAGCTGGGGAGAGGTAATTAGGTTTATCTATTTTTTAAAAATTCTGTTTTTAATGGAGATACTGGGGATTGAACCCAGGACCTCACGCATGCTAGGCACACCCTCTTACCACTGAGCTATACCCTCCCCACCCACAAATGCTTTCTTCAAGTAAACTCTGAGTCACTTCCTTTGGTGTTTTACCAGTCTTATAATAGGAGCTGCTGCTGTGCCTTGATCTGTTTAAAAAGCAGTTTTTCAGTTTCCTCCATAAACGTACTCTCCTAGAAGAGAATTTGGGGAAAACCTGTCTGCCATCCTAGAAAATTGGATTGTTTTAGATGTTGCTAAATAGTTTTCATGGGCCCATTATTTAATAGCTGGACTACTTGCAATGTTTCTATTGCAGAGAATTTAGATCATCTCAGCTGCAGGAACGTAAGAACAGGTCAATTTCTTTTCCAAAATTCTACCTGCTTCCTGTTATAGGGGAATTGATACGTGCATGTTCATCATTTGTTCAGAACTGAGTTTTACGCACTTTATTTTGCTCATCACGTGGGGAGACAATACGGAGGGGGAAGGGCTGGCGTCCTCTTTTGAGTATATTTTCATCCATCTTCAGTGCTCACAGAGGAGCCAGGGTGAGTCCCCTCTCCCATTTATAGACACGAGCGTTCAAACAGAAAGGAGGGCTTCTGCCCAAACAAGCACACATACAGAATTAGGACTTAGCGGAAACCCTGACACGGGACTTGGAGAGTGTTGCTGACTGTGTATTTGAGTACACATCACCCACTGGCGCCACCTAAACCCGTAGCTGCTGGAGTCTTCACGCAGCCCTGAAATTCTGCAGAGAATCTCCAGACTGCTAGCCTAGACACAGATAACTAGGGGTTTGCTTTGTATCTTTGCTTTCAGTAAGCGCTTCTGATGATCCAGCTACTGCGTATCTCCATCTGCCCTGTGTCGACAGTAAAATGAAATCCTGAGCGGTTCCTGACACGTTGGCTAGATGTTGTCTAGGTTACACGGCTGCATGTGCAAAAGATGTCACATACTCAGTCACCAGATTATTACCCTGATGTGTGTCGCTACTCACTAAAGGACGTTTCCCACTCACATGGCTTGGTTTAAATTCTTTCTCATTTAAAAAAATTGTTTTTTATTTGGGGGGGAGGTAATTAGGTTTATTTACTTATTCAGTTTTTTTAATGGAGGTGCTGGATTGAACCCAGGACCTCGTGCATGCTAAGCCCGTACTCTACCACTGAGCTATGCCCTCCCCCTAAATTCTTGCTCTTTTGTGTCGCTCGATATCCCTGTTCAAGTGCTTGGTCTGACATGGAGAGCTATTAATTATCTACATGTATGCACACGAGTAGCCAACACTGAGTGAACACTTAGTGTGTGTCACACTTTATTTTTTATTTTAGTTATTTTTTGGTGGGAGAGGTAATTAGGTTTATTTGTTTGTTTGTTTTTAACTAGAGGTACTGGGGATTGAGCCCCAGACCTCGTGTGTGCTAAGCACACGCTCCACCACTGAGCTCTACCATACCCAAAGGCCTTATTTATGGGCCCTTTCCATGTAATCTCCCCAGATCATAAATCCAGGAAGTAATAGACCTGAGCCTGAACCCAGGCCTGGCTCCAAAGCCCAGGTTATGAAACATCAACAACTCACCCCCTAGTCTAGTTTCATGAAACAGCAAGCCCTCCTGAAACTGTGACTTTCAGTGATTTCCCATCCGCTTCTAGAAGCTGCACGTCTGTATCACGGCGACCCACCTGCCGTGAAAGCCTGGGCATTCTTCAGTCTGAAAGTGGTTCAGAACAACATTTATCTGTACTACATGCTAGTGAGAGAAAGGAGTCAGTCGGTCAAGGTCTTTAAAGGTTTATTTTTCCTCCTACTCTTCATAGGGTAAAAGGTACCAGTGGGATGCAGAAACTCAAGGATGGATTCTCGGGTCTTTCTTTTATGGCTACATAATCACACAGATTCCCGGAGGATACATGGCCAGCAGAGTCGGGGGGAAGCTGCTGCTGGGATTCGGGATCCTGGGCACTGCCGTCTTCACCCTGTTCACCCCCCTCGCTGCCGATCTCGGAGTTGGAGCCCTCGTCGCCCTCAGGGCGCTGGAGGGACTTGGAGAGGTAATTTTTATTCTCATCTGTTTTTCTTCTTACCCTACATCAGTTTCTTGTCTTCTTAAAGGTCTTCCTTGGTATAAGTGTGAACCCAAAAATGCCACTGGAAGGTAACCAGGAGTTTTTTTTTAATTAGAAGAATGATCAACTGTAAAACAACCTGAGTAGATTTTGTATGTGGTCAGTGAGGTCTCGTGCAGAAGCACCCCGAAATCAGAAGCTTTACTGGAAGACTAGAGAAGCCATTTTCGAGGGGACACGTCATAGCTCCTTACCCACTCTTTCTTTAGGAGTTAAGAAAATAAACCACTGTTAAAACCATGAAGATAGACCATCCTGTCTCTTGAACTTTTGCCTCCGTTTACCCCAGCTCAGTCACTGAGTGGACAGGTCTGAAACTCGTGGTCCACAATAGATTGTCAAATTCTCTTGTTTAACTTTTTTTGGGGGGGAGTACAGAAGACTTTTATATATTTTTGTCGGGGGAGGTAATGAGGTTTATTTATTTATTTTTAGAGGAGGTACTGGGGATTGAACCCAGGCCTTCATGCATGATAAGTGTCCACTCTACCACTTGAGCTATACCCTCCCCCTAACTTTTAAATTTGTTGTTGCTCGTAGAACTTTTTCTTTATCATTTGTCCTTTTTTCTGGTCCTCTAACTTAGAGACAAATAATCTATCATTTTATGTAACTTTTTTTTTTTAGTTTTTTTTTGGGGGGTTGGTTATTAGGTTTATTTATTTAATTACTTCTCTTTAGAGAAGGTACCGGGGATTGAACCCAGGATCTCGTGCATGCTAAGCACACTGTCTACCACTTAAGCTGTACCCTCCCCCTGTAACTATCTTCTTTTAGTTCAAGATTCTTCTGGCCTTCCTGCTGCTTTTAATATTGTTATTATTAACTTTTATCTCTGTTTTTTCTTCTCCTCCTAAAACCTCCACCATTTAAAATTTTTTAATTGTAAAAATTTTAGTCCTTATTTTTCTTTTCCTTTCTGCTTCTCTTTGCATTTCATCATATATATCTCCATCTTTAAGTAAGGGTCGCTTTTCATTTCTAACTTTGAACTTCTACCCTTGAAACCAAAGCATAGCTTTATTTTGCTCTCTTTCAACATTTCTTTAACTCAAGCAAGACAGTGGCTCTGGGTTTGGTGTATAGCATGAAGGTTATTTTAGGTAGCACTGTATCCTGCTTTGTTGGAAAAACACTGACTGGAGTCATACAATCAGAGTTTGAATAATAACTCCACTGAATCTAGGTTGTAATATAATATGTACAAGGGTTATACAAATACAGTATATATAACATGTAGCATAAACATAATATAGAAAGTAGCATAAACATAATATATAAACCTGCGCCATCCTCAGTCACAGCTTAGACGTGATGACAGTTACTAGAAAACTTTGGAAATTGCCAGGTGCTATTTAAGTCTAAGCTTTGATCACTCATCCGAATGTTCTTATTGTGTCCTTATCAAATAGAGATGTCCTAATAAACCCATCTTGACTACAAAATAAACTCATCCCTATTACCAGGTTCCTCTTTTCCTTACCTCAGTGAAGTATCTGTTTTACAGATAAAGAAACTGCAGTCCTAGAAGGTTACCTAATCTTTCTGAGGCTGCACAGCTAGTGAGTGGCCCCAAGGGGACCTGTGACTCCGCTGCTTTGACTCGACCAGAAGCTATTGAAGGAGTAGGTTCCCTCTCCACCCCCGCATCCTGCTCTCCCACGGTCTCTGCGGGCCTCCCTGCCTCCACTGTTCTGTGGCCCCTCCACATCAGCCACTGACATGTTGTTTAATTGAAGTGTAGTTGACATACAGTATTATATTTCAGGTGTACGACGTGGTGATCCACAGTTTTCAAAGGTTATACTCCGTTTATACTTACTATCAAATATTGGCTGTATTCCTCATAATGTGCAGTATGTCCTTATAGCCTATTTATTTTATACCTAGTAGTTTCTACCTTCGTCCCCTGCCTGTATCTTACCCCTCCCTTAATTGGCATTTACTAGGCTGATCATCACCAGAAAAGAATAAAAAAATCCATAAACACTCCAATTGAATTCATCGGTTTTTGGACAGGCCACTTTTTCCTGTTGATCAAGGTCAGCTGGGATATTCTTCCAATGTCCCACAGTATGAGCTGAGTGTTTTTAAAAGTTAGTTATTGGCGGCATTCCCATTTCATTCACTAATACAGTAGCAAAATTAGCCTTGAGAGGGATCCCTTGTGTCATCATTCAGCACGTTCTTTAGATTTATTGTAGCCTGTACCTTGCAGTCCTCAAACCAGGTGACAGAACCCACAAGTCTGTGTTCAGGTCTGGAAAGAACTTCATTATGAGGTATTTTCACTCAGCACCATAGAGACCAGCTCTCTCCATGAAACCTGATTCGAGTTTGAGTCTTAACGCAGAATTTTCTCTGACCGCAGAATACTCAGGTGAATTTGAAGCATTAACAAAACTGCTTGTGTGTGATCAGAAGTTTCTCTCCCCTCCCCAGGGTGTCACATTCCCAGCCATGCACTCCATGTGGTCATCCTGGGCACCCCCCCTCGAGAGAAGCAAGCTTCTCAGCATTTCATACGCAGGTGAGATAACTATTCTTTTACAGATTTTTGCTACAATTTGTTTTCTACACATCAGCCCTCAGGGGAAAGGTGCAGCGCTGGAGTCACACAACATCAGGTACTTCCTTTGAGGGGAAAAGAAAGTTTCAGGGGTATCAATTTATCAGTAATTTCGCTCTTTGGCTCAACAACATAAAGCAGTGTGGCTTCACTGACTGTCAGTTTCCCATCTGCCATCATTTGTTTCAAAACGTGCTGCCCTTTCAGATGTTGGTATAGAGAATGTTTTAACAACAACCAAAACAAACACAACAAACGAAAAAGGACAGTAGCTGAAAAATTGAACACCTTTGTGCTGAAATTGTGACTTTTTTTTGAAGAGTGATTTTATTTAGGTCTTTTTTGAGGGGGAGGTAATTAGGTTTATATATTTATTTAGTTTTGAAGGAGGCCCTGGGGATTGAACCCAGGACCTCGTGCATGCTAAGCATGTGCTCTGGTGACTTCTGATTTGATCATCTAATGAGCATATCCTGACTCCCAGCCCCTCCCATCAGACACTTGTTCTGTGCTTTTACTCACTATCATTTTAATCTATAGGTGTGAGCTCAAGCATTTATATATGAATTATAACTTTACCAGCTCACACACTGAATGAAAACTTTTTGACTTGACTTCTTTTAAATACGGTGGTTGAGAAAGGCCTCTCTGTTGTGGCTTTTTAAGCTAAAATCTGAAGGCTGAGGAGGAACCAGTCATGCGAAGAGCAAGAAGAGCCAGTCAAAATGGAATGTCCAGGGGAGGGTATAGCTCAAGTGGTAGAGCAAATGCTTAGCATGCATGAGGTCCTGGGTTCAATCCCCAGTGCCTCCTCTAAAAATGAATAAACCTAATTACCCCCCCAATAAAATAATTAAATAATACAACAAATAAATAAAACATTAAGCTCTTTGAAAAAAAAAAAAAAGAATGGCACGACCAAGGGCTCTCAGGCAGGAAATCACAAGGGCTCAGGGTTAGAGAAATAGACAAGGACCAGGGCTGACAGGCCACAGGGAGGGATGTAGAGTCTTTTCTTTTTTTTCCAAAAATACGGTGGGAAGACACCAGAGGTTTTCAATCAAGAGAGAGACATGTTCCCATGTACATTTTAAGATGATTCTTGCAGGTGTGTGGAGATGGACGTAAAAAATCTTACAAGATGTTCAAGAGCAGGAGTTACCCGTGGTTCCCCTTTGCCTACTGAGTAAAGTCTAAGCTCAGACTGGGGGTCGGGATCTTTTCCCATCTTGACCACTCCGTTTCAGCCTCCTGGTCGCTGGACAGAGTGCCTGGCACTGAGCAGATCTTCAATAACTTCAAGCCTTCCCAGCCTTTATCTTCTGTTTCTTTCCTTCACATACTTGAAGTTCCCAGACCCACTTTCTGTTTCCCTCCATCCATCACTTTGCTCCCCATCGCACCTGCCTCTGTTTTCTTTCTTACCTCCTTGTTTTGTCTTTGCAAAGTCTCCAGCTGCTCCTGCATCTTTTCCTGACCTCTGGAGGTCAGAGGTCATCTGCCCTGTATTTGAACTTGAACATTGCTCTGTGACATCCAACACTTTCTAACATGTAATAACTATTTATTTGTATTTATCTCCTATATAAGACTAAAACTTGAGAGCAGAAACAATGTCTGATTATTTTAGCTCCCACTGTGCTTTAACTAAGATGTCTTATATTTGGTGATTAAAATGCATTTTATTATTTATTGAGGGGGAGGTACAGCTCGGTGGTAGAGTGTGTGCTTAGTATGCACAAGGTCCCGGGTTCAATCCCCAGTACCTCCATTAATTTTAAAAAAAGATAATATTAAAAAACGTATTTTATTATTTATTTATCTGAAACAATTGTCTATAATATATTGGGGGCAGATTAGCTTCATTCTTATTTTCATCGGGGAATGCTGCAACCACGTTATGTTTAGAGACCCTCTTTGAGCCTGTTCCCAAACACCTGGCTTTCTAACCCATGTGCTGGTAATGTGGCATTGACTAGCTCATGTTGTAATAGATCTTCTATTGATGGACACCTTCTAATTCATCAGTAGCTACATAGTTGTAACTAATGAGACTACACATCAATGTATGTGTTTTACTTATTGTGGGTTTTCCAGTAAATGATCCCCTAAGAGAGCGGGGTGTTCGTTGACATTTGTGGCTCATTCAGCTCCTGTAGGATTTAACCTGCTCCTTCTTTCCCCCTTGTCTGTTACCATCGTCTACAGGCAGTCGACTCGCCCCATCTTTGTTCATTTCTCCCCAGAGTTTACAAACTCTTTGTCCTTGTTCCAGGAGCACAGCTTGGGACAGTAGTTTCTCTTCCTCTTTCTGGTATAATCTGCTTCTATATGAATTGGACGTACGTCTTCTACTTTTTTGGTAAGTTTATTCAGAAATGTATAACCTACGACATAATGCAACAGATCCAAAATGTAATTGTGTTCTAAAATTGGTTAAAAACATGTACTCCAATTCACTGCAGTCACCATCTCCTAAACCACAGAGCTCTCAAACACATACGGATAACCTATTTTTCAAGTTTATGTGGATAAAATGATCTAGCTGAGTTGTGACCTGATGTTAACATTGGAGTGTTTGTTCAGTAGGAGCTGCTGCTGAATCCAGGACTTAATGCCATGCTTGCTATCAGAGATTACTATGTTTATTATAAAGATGTGTATTTTGAAGATATTTCTCAAGCAAAGTAGGATACTCTCACTTGGAAATTTCAATCTTTTGTGTTTGTTTTAGTCCCAGGGCTTTTATTTCTCAGTCTCAACAGCAGGATGATACACATATTTAATTAAGTTAGATTACCACATAAACATTTATGCAGGGAATGTGTCTGCAGTCAAAAAAACAAAAAACAAATCAACAAACAAAAGCAAAGACCTGTGGAAATAATAGATTGTAGAAATTTGTTTTTTTTTTAAGAAGATTTGTCTGGTAGGCCCTGATAGGCAGAGTTGTACCTCTTCAGGTGCAAACTTCCAATTATAAAATAAGTCCTGGGATGTTGTTACCAAGTCTAAACTCACTCTGCTTGCCACACAACAGGCCAGTAAATTGGGAGACAAGGTATTGGGGCAAGGAATAACGACTTTATTCAGAAAGCAGACAGAGAAGATGGGGGACTAATGTCCTGGAGAACCGTCTTCCCCAAATCAATTCAAGGCTCTTATACTAAAAAGGGGAGGGTGGGTGTGTTGATTGTTGCAAAACTTCTTGATGTCTGAATCCTTTGTTCTTGCAGCTGTCCACTTGGGTCAGGTCAGGATGTTCTATAAACCTCCAGTGAGACACATGATATTTTCTGCTGTGCAATTTTTTATGTCTATATGAATGGAAAAGTGTTATACCCTTCAAGGTCAGAGCCTTGAGAATGAGCTATCTATTTCATGAGAATCATCTATTTCAGGCTCTAGGCAACATTGTTTTACCAAAGGTGCAGAACCAGCATGACTAGGCACTGGAAACAGAGCAGAGGGTTAGAGCTAAAGGAACAAATCTAGCATGGAGTAAAATTTGTTCTTCTCTGTAACAATGTAAGGTACAGCAGGTGACTATAGTTAATAATACCGTAGTGCATACTTGAAGGTTGCCAAGAGAGCAAATCATTAAAGTTCTCATTACAAAAACAGATTTTGTAATTTTGAACACTGACAGGTGGTACTTGACATATTGTAGTGAGCATTTTGCAGTGTGTATAAATGCAGAATCATGTTGTATACCTGAAACTGATATAATGTATGTCAAGTCTACTGCAATTTTTAAAAAGCTTGTTCTCTTCAAAATTTTTAGAAAATAGTACATATAGTAACTATTTCATTGAATTATGAGAGGAACTTGAAAACTAAGCTAAAAAAAAGAAAAGAAAACTAATCTGAAACCAATTACAATGAGTTTATAATTACATTATTTTTCCAAGGTGTAAAAATTGCTGTTGGTGTATTCGAATTGTATTTAACTGTTACTTTTCTATTTTAAGGTATTGTTGGAATCATTTGGTTTATTTTATGGATCTGGTTAGTTACTGATACACCAGAAACTCACAAGACAATCTCCCCCTATGAACAGGAGTACATTCTTTCATCATTGAAAAATCAGGTATGGACTTTGGCACATTTTAAAAATAATTTCAGAATCTTTTTTTCTTCAGAATTAAGATACCAATTTTAAAATAGATATTTATGTTATGCATACTTTAGGCAAAGTAGAGCAGGCAAATTAAATAAATGTACAAAGTATTGGTTTGTTTTGTCTGAGAGATTCTAATACTTTCTAGATTAAATATATGGAAAATTACTTTTCTAAGTCATTTTAAACCTTCTAGAGTAATGATTATCAAGTGAGTCTTCCTTGTCTTTCTTCTTAATTAGTAGAAAATAAAAAGTGCTGTTTAAAAAGGAATCATAGCTGCATTCTAAATGTTAGTTTTTAGTGGGGTGGGTATAGCTCAATGGTAGAGTGTGTGCTTAGCATGCATGAGGTCCTGGGTTCAGTCCCCAGTATATCCATTTAAAAAAAACCAAAACCTAATAATAAGTAAATAAACCTAATTATCTCCCCTTCCCCAAAAGTTTTTTTAAAATAAATAAATAATAAATACAAAATAAATATAAAATAAATAATTAAATGTTTGTTTTTAGAAAACTAGTGTATTTTTATCTGTATGTTAAATGAGCATGATTTAACAAGAATGACAGCACATTTACTGGTATATAATAATATGATGTACACCCGTTTGCTCCTCTAGAGTAGATCTTTAGAAAAAAATTTATGCTTACTGAAGCAAAATGTATTTCACTTAATTGAGCACAATGGCAAGTCAGAAATAAAAGTCTGTCCTAATTTAATATAGTAAATTCTCAAGCCATGGAAACAAAATGCTTGCTTTTTGTGGGGATTAACAGAAGACCATAAGAACATGAGGAAAAATTTAAATGTATATAGTCTTTTCTTTAGCATTTTAATGGCTTCAGAGTCACTGTATTGGTTTAGGAACAAAAAATACTTCATGTAAAACTTTTCTTGCCCATTAAGTTATTATAATTGATAGTATTAATTTTCATATATAGTAAACCAGGCAGTAATTAAACATTTACTTATACACATTGAAGTGGGGGTTTTTGCGGGGGGGGGATTAGGTTTATTTATTTGTTCATATATTTATTTTTAACGGAGGTACCGGAGATTGAACCCAGGATCTTGTACATGCTAGGCATGCGATCTACCACTGAGCTATACCCTCCCCCCACATTTCAGTTTTTACATTTGGCTACCAATGTCTCTACATGCTGTTGAACTTTAAGAAATATGGCATCCCTTGGTCATTGCCAAAGACTGGCCAAAGCTTAGGAGAAATCACTGATGAATATAATAAAGAAAGCTACTTGGAGATCTCATTGTTCTCTGTGATGTTAACCAAATAGATCACCCACCTTTTCCCCCAAGGAACAAATAAAAAGAATTTGATGTACCTGGAATACTACGCACCCATAAAAAAGAATGAAATTTTGTCATTTGTGACAACATGGATGGATTTGTAGGGTATTGTGCTTAGTGAAATAAGTCAGAGAAAGACAAATACTGTATCTATATGTGGACTCTAAAAAATAAAACAAACAAACCACTATTAAAATAGAAACAGATTCAGAGATACAGAGAACAAACTAGTAGTTACCAGTAGAGAAGGGGTGGAGGTGGGGAAAACAGGTGAAGGGGATTAAGAGGTACAAAGTGCTAGATGTAAACTAAATAAATTACAAGGATGTAGGTTGTGTAGAGCACAGGGGAAATATAGTCAGTATTTTATAATAATTTTGCATAATCTGTAAAAATACTGAGTTACTATATTGTACACCTAAACTAATATAATATTGCAAGTCAACCATACTTCAATTTAAGAAAAAATTTAATATGTTTTCTCACATTTTTCTCAACATTGATGGTCAGTAGCTTGCTTCTTCCATTACTTCATTTTTACCATTATTTTTATGAAATTATGAAATCTTTCAGTGTATCCAGATTCTGTAGAAAGGTAGCTTAGTGTGTCCCCATATCTGTCCATTATCCAAATTCCTGTTGCTTACATTTGACAGGGAGTCTTTTTTTGTGAATTTATACATGGAAGATAACTCAAATATTTGTTGAAATGACCTTCATTCAAGACTAGCCTTCATATAGTCTAGAAGATTTTGCACAATTGACAAGAAATAAATTTTTGTTTTATCCTTTTCTGCTTCAACTTGTATGAAAAAAAAAAAAGCTGGTTGAGCTATTATTACTAATTTAATGATTCATCCTCCATATAAGATTCAAGACCTCATTCATTGTTCCTTCAAAAATTGCCTTGTTCAGATATCTAAAGAAAATTTGCTTTCAAAATGTTAGCTGGGCAAAGAATATCTGAGCAATTAAAAAAGTTCCTTCCCAGTGTATTTTCGTTTATCAGCAGTGCATTTTAGAAGAATATAGGGCTCGGATAAGAACTTTTATAGTGTGTTTTGCCAACATATAGGTATAATGAATTCATAGAGAGGGTGGAAATTGCTTGATTGACAAGTCACCTCAGACATAATGTTTTAGAAACAATAGCAAGAGGGTAACTTCTGTTTCTAGAACATCAGAAAAAGCTAGTTTGTTCTTTATTAAGGTCTTACCGTAAACGTTTGTTGTCCTTTATGGTAGCCACTAGCCCTTGTGCCCATAAATTTTAATTGTAACTAATTTAATTAAAAATTCAGTTCCTTGGTCACACTAGTCATATTGCTTAATTGGGGAATGCAGAACATTTCCGTCATCTGTTAGAAGGTTCTGTTAGACAGTGCTACCTTAAAACCTGGAAGGATTTTTTTTAATGTCTGCCAGATAATTGGATAGTTTCTCCTAGTAATATTTGAAAATTCATCTTTAACGTGAATGTTTTTACAAATGAAGACTTTCCTCCCTAAAATATAACTTATGGGGGAGGGTATCGCTCAGTGGTTGAGCCCATGCCTAGCATGCACGAGGTCCTGGGTTCCATCCCCAGTACCTCTGTTAAAAAAGAAAGAAACAAACAAAGAAACAAACAAGCAAACTTAATTACCTCCCCACAAAAAATAAAATAAAATAACAGTTGAACTGACATTTTAAAAAATAAAATAAAATATAACTTATAATGTGGCAATACTATAAATTGATCTCACAATCCTCATTAGGAGAAAAGAGAACTGTTGCTTTGTGCCCAGTTTACAAGTGAACACTAACATGTACATATCATGTTCTTCCTTCCAATCCTCTGACTCCGTGGGCCGCATACTCGATAAATAGCTAGAGAACCTGCTGACTGTCAGGCTGTTCTTTCCAACACCCACCCCCAGCTTTACTGAGATATAACTGATACATTACACTGTGTAAGTTTAAGGTGTACAATGGTGATGATTTGATACACTCACATATTACAAAATGATGACCACAGTAGGGTTACTTAGCACCTCCGTCCCCTCACATAGTTACCATTTTTTGTGTGTGTGAGAACATTTACTGTCTACTCTCTTAGCAGCATTCAAGTAAGTAATAGAGTATTGTTAAGTACAGTCACTGTGCTGTACAGTAGATCCCTATAACTTATTCATCTTATAGCTGGGAGTTTGTTCCCCACCCTCCAGCCCCTGGCAACCATCGTTCTGTTCTACTCTCTTAGCCTGAGTTCAGCTCTTTTTGATTCCACATATAAGTTATTCAGTATTTGTCTTTCTCTGTCTGACTTACTTCACTTAATATGATAATCTCTAGGTCCATCTATGTTACTGCAAATGGCATTATTTCATTCTTTTTTATGGCTGAGTAGTATTCCATTGTATAAATATACCACAACTTCCTTATGCAGTCATCTGTGGATGGACATTTAGGCTGCTTCCATGTCTTGGTTATTGTAAATAGTGCTGCTGTGAACATTGAGTTGCATGTATCTTTTCGAATTAGAGTTCCCTCTGGTTATATGCCCGGGAGTGGGATGGCTGGGTCATATGGTAATTCTGTTTTTAGTTTTTTGAGGAATCTCCACACTGTGTTCTATAGTGGCTGCACCAAACTATGGCTGTGGCTTTGTTTCTCTTGGTCCAGGGTAGAGTGAGGCCACCACTGCTGTAGAAGAATATATGTTGCCCCTCCTTCTCTCCCCCCGCACCCCCTGCCTCTTTGATAGATAGTGGAGAACCTAGGGGCATAGCTACTGTTGTCGAAAAACCAGCCTCTGTACCCCAGTGGCCAAATTGAGGCTCAGAGGCAGAGTTTTGGGAGAATCAGAAAAGAACAGCTTTATTGCTTTGCCAGGCAAAGGGGAGTCACACAGGCTAATAATACCTTAGAGACTGTGACTCCATCTTGGCATTGGGGTCCTGAGGTTTTATAGAAAAACTGGACAGAACAGAAAGGTCACGACAATCAGGGCATTTTCTGGGGGTGGGGGTGCTGTATTCTTCTTAATCTTGATGAATCCACCTGGTGTCACAGAGAAACTCCGGAGGGTCTGTTCATTCTCTGAGGCTGTCAGCCGGTGAGCACCTTCCTGGAGCATAGCTTCTGGGTTAAAGGATGAGCTGTTCTGGGCAAAGAACGTATAGGGAGTGGAGAGCGTGATGGAAAGGTTGGGGGCTGTTGAGCACAAAAGCGGCTGAACAAGCAAAGAGGAAATGGAGGTTTGTCAGAGAAAAGAAGAAAACAGCTGCTAGAGTTTTAGACCAGAATGCATCAGCAGACAGCTTAGCATCAGGGGAGCCGTTTCATTAGTCTCCTGCTCCTTCACTACCAAGTCAGATCAAAAGTCCCTGGAAAAAAGGCGACAAGGAGGTGAATGCTGGTTCTTCCCCTTTTTGAAATAACGGTGAACCCTGGAGGGAGAAACATAGATGCTCCAGCTTTTGAGGAAGACACCGCAGAGCCTCAGTGTGTAGGAGACGCATGGGTCTGATGCCCAGACCGGCGGGCTCCAGTTTTCCTTAATCCTGCGTCAGCACGGCCTGGGGCTGTGCGGGAGGAAGGGAAGAGGGGTGCCCGTCCGAATATGTGCAGATTTACTGTGGTTATCCACATGTACTACTGTACCTGTGTACATCCTAAAGCTTATATAAAAATAGACTTTTTGGAAGGTGAATAAGATGAAATAAACAGAGTACATAGAAGTTTTGAATTTTACTGGGAAAAACCTTTTATCACTTAAAAATGAGTAATGATAAGGGGGAGAGGATAGCTCAGGTGGTAAGAGTGCATGCTGAGCATGCCCGAGGTCCTGGGTTCAATCCCCAGTACCTCCATTAAAAAATCTGAATAGAAGTAAATAAATAAATAAATAAGCAAGCAAGCCTAATTACCTCCTCCACCCCAAACATTTTTTTAATTAAAAAAAAAAACCCAACTGGCTAATCAAACCCATACATTCATCCTGGCAGGCAGATGTGAAGTGGAATATGCTGTCGCCCTGCACTGAGGGCAGGCCAGCAGGTGAGGTGCCACTAGCCCCCTGGAGTCGGGGAGATCCTACAGTTCGTGACTGTGCACACTCCAGGGCTGACCTGTGTGTGAAATACTGATTCAGCTTAATTTCTTTTTTTAAAATTAAAGTGAGTGTAACCTACTGTACAGCACTGGGAACTGTATATCCAATTTCTTGTCATAACATATAATGGAAAAGAATCTGAAAAGAAAATATTTATCTGTATGTATATGTATAACTGAATCACTTTGCTGTAACTCCTGAAACTAACATTCTAAGTCAACTACACTTCAGTAAAAAATTTTTTTAAAAAATGAATAAAAGCAAGTATAGCCAGAAGCTCTGTTCCGCCTTTCCACACCACTGTGGATTCTCTTGCACACCCCTGGGGTGCCGACACCCTGCCTTGGAGACACTCTGGGTGCCGGCAGAAAGACCCTGCTGTTCCACAGTTCCTGTAAGTCATTGTAGTTGAATAAAGATTGGAGAGTGAAGGATGAATCCTAATAGGACTTCCCGTCTCTTTCCTTTGCCCTCTTATGTCAGCCTCTGAACTTGATTATTAAACTGTTCTCTATTTTTTGAGGTGGAGAAATTAACACTGCAGTGTCCTCTGACCTTCAGAAGGCATATTTTGTTTGACATGATAGCTCTGAGATGTCATGTCTGTTTTTTCTTCTCATCTGAATCATGGACTCTCTATTTTATTTTTTATTTTGGAGGAGGAGGTAATTAAGTTTTCATTTTTTTTTTTAGTGGAGGTGCTGGGGATTGAACCCAGGACCTTGTGCATGCTAGGCGGGCACTCTACCACTAGAGTATACGCTCCCCCATGGACTCTCTCTTGCTGTTTAATATTTCAAAAGAGTTGTTTAAAACTGTCATTTACTCATCAAGGTTGGTAATGTGTTCTAGGTGGAATTTCAGCTGATAAGGTACAGATTTGAACACAGCATCAACATGGCTGGAGCTTATCTTAATTACACCTTTTTTTTTTCCAGCTCTCGTCTCAGAAGTCAGTGCCGTGGATCCCCGTGCTAAAGTCACTGCCACTGTGGGCTATTGTGGTTGCACATTTTTCTTACAACTGGACTTTTTATACTTTATTGACATTATTGCCTACTTACATGAAGGAGGTCCTAAGGTTCAATATTCAAGAGGTAAGGAAAATTAAGCATCTTCTTCTCACCAAAACTACACAGAATTTGTTTTTTATCTGTGTGAAACTCGGTTACTTTGCAACCTCCGTTCTGTTCTGATACACTAAATTCTAGTATCTCTAAATCTGCTCTTTTGGGCCTGGCTCGTTCTTTTCCTCAGTGTGTGTCAAGTCTTGATTCGGGGTGTCTTGGCTGGTAACACCTTTAACCATAAAGGTCTTGCCCATCCCCAGTCACTGGTCAGGATCTCAGATGATAAATGCAGGTGGCACCCTAGTCCCTTCCTAAAGGGACGGCAGCGGGATTCTGCTGGCGGCCGAGAGGGAGGCGCAACGTGCTTGATCAGAGGTTGCTCTGCAGCGTGATCCAGGCGTTGGCAGAGCTGTGCTTGTAAAACTGGGTACGAAGGGCCTTCCTGAACCTGCCAGTTCCTTTTGAACTCATCCAACTGAGACAGTTCCTGTTATCTCTGTTGATGGATTTTGTCTTTAAAGAGATGGAAGAAAAGCTTTAAAGAGAAAGCGGCAGAGTTTGTAAGAAAAACCGGTAGTGTTTTTGCTTTCAAACTGAAGGATAAATCAAGACCTAAATGTAAGAGCTAAAATGATAAAAACTCTTAGAAGCTGTACATCTTTGGGACCCTGGACTAGGCAACAGTTTCTTACATGTGACACCAAAGGCACCAGGGACCAAAGAAAAAAATAGATTGGACCTCATCGAAATGGAAAACTTCTGTGCCTCAAGAAACACTATCAAGACTGAAAACCTACTGAATGGGAGAAAGTATTTGCAAATCCTGTGTTTGATAAGGGTCTCGTATTCAGAATATAGAAAGAATTTATACAACTCAATAATGAAAAGATAAATAACCCAATATTTTAAATGGGCAAAGGATTTGAATAGACATCTGAAGATACTCAAATGATCAAAAGCCCATGTAAAGATGCTCAACATCATTACTCATCAGGGAAATGTGAGTCAGAACCATAATGAGATACCACTTCACATCTGTTAGAATAAAAAAAGGGGGAGGGAGGGTATAGCTCAAGCGTTAAGAGTGCATGCTTAGCATGCACGAGGTCCTGGGTTCAATACCCAGTACCTCCTCTAAATATAACTAAATGAACCCAATTACCTCCCCCTCGTAAAAAAAGAAAAAAAGAAAAAAAACCAGGTGTAGGTGAGGATGTAGAAGAAATGGAACTCTCATATATTGCTGTTGGGAACGAAAAATGGTGCAGCCACTGTGGAAAATAGTTGGCAGTTCCCTCAAAAAGTCAAACATGAAAGACTCAGATATAGAAAACAAACTTATGGTTACCAAGGGGGAGAAGTGGGTGGGAAGGGATAAATTGGGAGTTCGAGATTTGCAGATACTATTACATATAAAATAGATAAACAAGTTCCTACTGTATAGCACAGGGAACTATATTCAATATCTTATAATAACCTATAATGGAAAAGAATTTGAAAAAGAATACATATATGTATGACTGAATCACTATGCTGTACACCAGAAATTGACACAACATTGTAAATGGACTATACTTCAATAAAAAAGAATGCAAAAATTTTTTAAAAAGTTAAATATGAAGCTTTTTTTTTTCTTTTCTTGCAGAGTTGGGAGGAGGTAATTAGGTTCATGTATGTATTTATTAAGTAGAGATACTGGGGATTGAACCCAAGACCTCATGCATGCTAAGCAAACACTCTATCACTGAGCTATACCCTCCCCCCTAAACTAAAATCTTTTATCTTGCATTTTCATACACAAAAAGGCATTTTCTTTCTGAATCAAAATTAAAAGAAATGTGAATAGAGTTTGAAAATAATCTTCTTGTATAGCAGCTTCTTTTTTAATGGATTTTTTTTCTTGAAAATCAATATATTACATTCAAGAAATGACCTTTGTTCAAAATAAAGTTTGCTTTGAGAAGCACTGTATTTAAAATTGTAATCTCATTAATTAAAAGTTTTAGAGCTCTTGATCCTTTGTTACAGTCTTGCTTTTTTATATAAGCTTAGTTTCATTGGTTACCTTCACTTTTTTTTTTTTTGCATTCTTTTTTATTAGTTTACAACGTTGTGTCAGTTTCTGGTGTACAGCATAATACATATCCGTACATATATTCCTTTTCAGATTCTTTTTCATTATAGGTTGCTACAAGGTACTGTTCACGTTTCTTTTTTCCTAGTTATTTCCCTACTGTCCCTATTTCTTACAGCTCAGTGGTATCTGTTATCCTGTTTTGGATATTTACATTTTTGAATGACTTTTTTGAATAAATGAAGACGATGAACCATAACCATGAACAGAATGCTTAACAACTGTGGAAGCTGCCCACGGATGTATAAATGTTGAAGATTTTAGTAGTTTCAGGTTGTTGGCAGAGTTTTTAACCATTAGAACTCTAAGTGGAAAAATTCAGTACCTCTGATGGATTACCGTGCTTACCCGACCAGGGAACGAGGCCAAGATCAGAAAATTCGCTTCCCTGTCTGCTGCAGTTGATTCGTGTCTAGGATTTTGCCACAAATTATGATAGATGTGACCTCACTATGCAGAATTAGAAGTGGAATAAAATTTAAAAGGGACATTACTCAGCTTAATACCAGAGGGAAACAAAAATCTTCAGCCACAGAAGGAGAACATTTAAAATATTGACAAATTTTGCTGCTCTGTACCATCCGTGATGCTTAGGTCGAATTATTACCAGATTTGAATACCACTGGTAAAATGTCCTTCTACCTTTTTTTGTATTTGTAAACCTCTAGCAGGCACACCATCTCTCTCAGACTATAAAATCATTTGTTTTTATCAGATCTGGGCCGCTTGGTCTTGGCACTTCAGGTTTGTGTGGAGGAAAGCTATGAATAGAAAGCATTTCTCTTTTTTCTGTGTATATTTTCTTCATTTTATAGAATTTGTGATTTCCTAAAAAGCTGTCAAATCATTTCCTACAAAGCCGGTAACACATTTCCATGATTAATTCTGTTTCCTATCTCCTAGCGTTTTCATTTTGTTTAGGTGGTAACTCACAGGAAAAGAGAAAAAGTAGAGCTCTCCCTGTCACCTCACCTCCCCCTGTCACCTGGCCACCTGTCACCTGGCCACCTCGGTCCTCTGCTCAAGCATGAGCTAGTGTCCCGGGCACCTGACCTCCATGGTGCTCACCTTAGAATAGTTCATAAAGTTCTACACTTGACTTGTGTGGCTTTCAGTATCTGGCTTTTATTTTATAATAAAAAAATTTTTGTAAATATATCAGTGAAAACTGCTCAATGGGGAGAATCCATAGGCTGATAGGAAGATGTCTTCTCTCACTGAAGCCACAGCCCAGGTCCCAAAGTAACATTCAGGATTCGCTTGAGCACAGCTCTGGTTCCCTCTGAGACAGGCTCTCTGGGACCACGTTGAACTGAATCCCATCATCCTTCTAAAAACCTGACTTATTGACTATAGTTACATAAAAGCAGAATTTTGCTGTATATTTCTTTTGCTTTCAAACGTGTGTGTGTGTGTGTGTGTGTGTGTGTGTTGTTTGGTGTTTCCCCCCTCCTTAGTTAACCTTGAATCATCTTATTCCTTCCAGAATGGGGTTTTATCTGCAGTCCCTTATTTCGGCTGTTGGTTATGTATGATCCTGTCTGGCCAAGCCGCCGACAACTTACGGGCAAAGTGGAATTTTTCAACTCTGTGTGTTCGGAGACTTTTTACCCTTATAGGTAGGTGAAGGGGAATACGGTTTTGCTTTGGTTTACAATGATATACTGTGTTTACAATGCAAGGCAAAATTAAAATGATAATATTAGTCATTTTTTGGTTCCCATATTGAAACAGTATGTTTTAATGCATGTAGAGCATTTCTGTACATACATCTGGTTCTTTTCGAACGATGCATTTTTGAGGATTGAGATTTACATAATATTTGGTATCTCCATTAAAAATATGTAATAACAATAATAAATAAACTGAATTTCTTCCCCCACCAAAATAAAACCCCAAAAAACAAAAAAAGATTGATAATATCCTATTATCTCTCCCATACTCTTGTAACTATAACAAATGGCTTGCTTTGCTGAGTGTCTTCCCCAGAATTTTATAGATCACTTTGTTTTCAGCTCTAAGTTTGCAATGAAAATAAGATTTTGAAGTCTCCATCCCTTTTCTAAGTGAATACATTTTAAATTTGAATCAAAATTATATACTAACATCGTTATATCAAGTGGGGAGCTATCAATCAAAGAACTCCAAGGAGCCTTAACAGTCGTGTGTTTCAGACTCTGATTTCAGAAAAGTAAATTTTAAAACTATTGAGGACAGTTATTCAAGTAAATAGGGACCCTCTAAGTTGCTGGCAGCTGTGTTTCAGTCATCGCATTGTGAAAGGGCCCCGTTTGGTGTAATTCTGCAGACTCCTTCTGAGCACCGTCCCCTAGAATGTGCTGTTCTGCCCCCTGCTTCCTGTCCTTGACCCGCAAAAGAAATTTTTCCACGTCTGCAAGTGAAATAAATCCCTTTGGATTTCATTCGGTTTTCTCTTTTTCGGCTTTCTGTGGACCTGCCCTATCCAGTACTGCAGCCACTAAGCCGTGTGTGGCTATTTAAACGTGATTGAAATGTTAAAACGAGTTCCTCTGTTGCCGTCTATGCAAATACATTTCCCTCATCACAGAGGAGAACCGGCAGCCCGCGCTCACCGAGTCCTTTCCTGTGTTGTATTTTATGCTCCACTGCCTGTAGTAAAGTACACGAATCGTCTTCAGGTGTCAAAACCCAGCTGGAGTGTTTTCCTCACTTTATGCGACAATAGTTCTGTCTTTGGTTTCTCTTCTTGGATTATGTGAATTTTGAATCACACATTCTGTGTCAACCTTTACTTCTCTCCAGAACTGTATTTTCCTGTCATCCTCTTGCTCTTTCTTCAACATTGTAGAACTTTAGCTGAGTCCCAGTCACCTATATAGACTTAATAACATTGTATAATGAGATTTTCCTTTTACTTTTATGATAATTGCTTTAATCCTGCATGTTTTCCAGCAAGTTTTGTTTCATGAAACGTGATTTAAATTGCATCTTCTAGGCAGTACAGTGTTCCTCCGGTAGGTGGCAGTAATATCAAATCTCTCAGATTTGTACTGTATTAAATAAAGTAGTACAAGCAGATATTAATGCCGGGGCTTCTTTTTTTTTTTTTTTTAATAACTTGGTAACTCCAGGGATGATTGGCCCCGCGGTATTCCTGGTAGCCGCTGGATTTATAGGCTGTGACTATTCCTTGGCCGTCGCGTTCCTGACCATATCGACAACCCTGGGAGGCTTTTGCTCCTCCGGATTCAGCATCAACCACCTGGACATCGCACCCTCGTGAGTACTGACATAAAGATTGGTTCTGACTGACTAAATCACCTCCTTTCATCGTGGTGGAGCACCCAGCACGTGAAATGTACCACGTTAACCATGTGTAGGTGTGCAGGTCGGTGGCATTAAGTACATTCACGTTGTTGTGCAGCCATCACCCCCATTCAGCTCCAGAACTTTCTCATCTTCCCAAACTGAAGCTCTGTCCCCCTTCAACACTCACTCCCCGTCCCCAGCCCCCGGCCCCCAGCCCCCAGCCCCCACCACCCTACTTTCTGTCTCTGAATTTGATGACTCTGGGAATGACTTTATTATTTTTTTTTCAATTTAAAAAAATTTTTTAGGAATGACTTTAAAGTCTTAAACACAGTTTCAGTTTGCACGATCATTAAAGCATGACGTTCTTTTTTTAATTTAAACTTTTAACCATCATCACCTCTGCCCCCAATGTTCCCTCGGAAACATTACATACAGCACATTATAACTCATGTCTGTCCACCCAGCGAGAATAGGGGTTCCATCTCACCATCCTCGGGGCTCACACTGACCCCAGTGCATTCGAGGACAGAATCACACAAAGAGACCCAACTTTTTGAAGAAAAAAGGAGAGACTATAATAGGGGACAACAGTGCAGATCAGGGAACAAGGGAAAGTCTCTCTGAGGAAGTGATATTTAAGCTAAAGCCTGAAGAATGAGTAAGAAGAAATTACACAAGAAAGAAGTAGTACTCCAGGAAGAATTTACGCTAGAGGAGGAAGGAATCGGGGCATGTCCCGGGCTGCCTGGGCTGCCATGACACGATACCACAGACTTGGCTCACACGACAGAAACGTATCTTCTCACAGCCCTAGAGGCGAGAAGCCCAAGATCAAGGTGCCTGCTTGGTTGGTTTCTGGCAAGGACTCTCTTCCTGGTTTGCAGAAGGGCTGTCTTCTTGCTGTGTGTTCGTGCAACCCTCGCTGGGTGTGCGTACAAGCATGTGAGCAGAGAGGCAGGGCTGTGGTGCTTCTTCCTCCTCTTAATAAGGGCACCAACCATGGCGGGTCAGGGCCCATCCTTAGGATCTCCTCCAACCTTTGCACTTCCTAAAGACCCTGTCTCCCAGTACAGTCACATTGAGGGTTAGGGCTTTGACATGAGAATTTTGGAAGCACACAAACATTCAGTCCGTAACAGTGAATTTCGTGTAACTGAGAGAAGGTCGTCTGTGGCTGCGATGCAGAGGGGAGAGCGCTGGGGAGTAACACAGTCTAGCAGGAGCCTATGGTAAGCATTTTCTGTTGTACCCAAAGCAAGTAGGAAGTGACGTTCTCTGTATTTTGAGGTCACTCTTGTGTGGACAAGAATGCAAGTCGGGGGGGAGGGTACAGCTTAGTGGTAGAGCGTGTGCTTAGCATGCACGAGGTCCTGGGTTCAATCTCCAGTGCCTCCCTTTAAAAAAAAAATTAAAATAAATAAACCTAATTCCCCATCCCCACCCCCCAAAAAAGGATACACATAGAGGGAACTAATTAGGAGGCTGTTGCAGTAACCCAGATAGGAGGCGATGATGGTTTGGAGCGGGGTCGGGAGATGTAAAGAAGTAGGCAGATTTGAGATTTTTGTAAGTACTGTAGATGGGACCTGACACTAGATTAGACCCAAAGAGTGAGGAAGGTGTCAAGGATAATGATTTGCACGCATTTTGTTTGGGCAGCTTGGCGGAGAGTTGTGCCACCACTGAAATTGGGGTGTCTGGAGGAAGAAGGGGGAAGATAAAAAATTTCACACATCAAATTTTAGAAATTCGTGAAAACATCTAGAAAGTAGTGTAGTTGTAGGCAGTTTGACATTTGGATCTAGAACTTGGAAAGTCGGTTTGACTGGAAATGAAAATTAGGGACTAGTCATCCAGCTTCAGAGGCTTTGAAGAGGAGGTTTCCTGGGGAGACAGGGTAAAATGACAAGGCCGGTGGTTCCAAGACTGGATGTTGGCAAACGTGGAGGCTAGAAAGACATGAAATAACCAGAAGGGGAGACCACAAAGGAGCCACCTGGAAAGTCGAGAACGCGCTAGGAAGCTGAGGCCATCCAGTCTTCAGTTCAAGAGTGAGATCTGGACAAGAGACACAGACGTAGGGGTGGCCAACGTATGAGTAGGAGATGCAGCCCTGGAATTGGGTAAAACTACTCCGCAAACTGACAAGACCACAGATGCAAAGAGAACTGAGGAGCAACCGGAGACAGTTAAGGAAAATGCGTGGAGATTGCCACCCCTGGAGCGAGGGCTCGGTCAGCAGCATCAGATGCCCCAGAGAAGTCAAGTCAGAGAAGAATGAAAGTGTTGCCTGGGTCGGACCACCAGATGGAGAAGGTCACCAAAGAGCTCGGGGAAGATGCTCCCATGGAGAGGCCAGTCAGGCGGCAGCTGCTCAAGGAGGGAATGGAGAGATGAGGAAGTGAAGATGGCTTCCAGCCGTGGCTTCAGAGCGCAATCCCTTACCCCCCACACCAGAGTCATCAGGAGTGCTGCTTGTTAGAAACAGCAGGATGAGGGGGGAGGGCATAGCTCAGTGGTCGAGCGAGTGCTTAGCGTGCACAAGGTCTTGGGTTCAATCCTCAGGACCTCCATTAAAATAATAATAATTAATAAGTCTGATTTCCTACCCCTCCAAAAAAAACAACAAAAATAAAAAATAAATTAAAAAAAAACTATTAACCATAAAGGGAAGGGAAAAAACCTAAAGGTGGATGCATATTGATGGAGGATTTTTTTTTTTTAAGATAAGAGACCTAAGTGTGCAGAGCCTGATCGACATGGGCAAGTATGGCCACGGCAGGCTGGAAAGTCACACCTGACAAAGACATATTTATGAATAAATGACGTTTTTAAATCAAAAAAAAAGAGACCCAAGTGTGTTAATAATGTGAGATGAGGAAGCCAATAAAGGGTGAGAGATTAAAAGTGAAAGAAGGAAAAAATGACAGATTGGGAGAAGGCAGGAAGGAATGAGACGAGACCCAGGGCCCGAGGGAAGGGCGGGCTTGCAGCTGAGAAGAGGATGCGAGAGGTCAGGCGGTTCCACTGGTGAAAAGCTTTCAAGTGAGATGAGAACTGAGAATTGTGGTTTTAAAGTAGGACCACAGATCCTTCAGCGCCCTTCCCTCCGAACGGGGGAGCCTGCCCCCCACCCCTTGTGCACGAGCGGGATCCAGTGACCTGTTTCCAAGGAGTAGAATGTGGCGGAAGTGATGGTGCCTGACTGGGGGCAACACAGGGTCCTCCCTGCTCTCATCCCTCAGATGAGTCACACGGAGGGGGCACCAGCTGCCGTGTGGGGTGGACACTCAGCACCCAGGACAAGGCCCAGCCCCAGTCATGCCTTCAGATGATGGCAGCCCCAGCCTGACAGCAACCTGAGAGGCCCCGAAGCAGGACCACCCAGCCACACCACTCCCACCTTCCCAGCCTACAGAAACTGTGAGATGACAGATCTCTGTTTTCTGAAGCTCCTACCTTTTGAAGCATTAGGTGACTATAGATAAACGACTGAAAAATCTTAACTGTCAGTCCTTGGTTTCCCTGTGACATGGGGGTCAGATTCATCACTGAGACTAAGGGAGAAAAAAAACAGAGAGTAAAAAACTTGAGAATGATAAAGGTTTGACATAGCTCCTGAGAAAAAAGCAGTCACGAAGAACTCCTCGAAGGGATTCCGGGCATCAGGACAGCCAGCAGATGTCAGAGAGCAATTGTGTACTCTCGCTGGTCTACAGAGCTGTTACTTCTTTGAGTGGCGTTCAGCGGCCCAGGTGTCGGCCTGAAAATATGCTGATACAGGCTTGAGATTTTAACCAATTTAAGATTGAGTCAAAGAGCTAACAGGAATTGAGACTTTGGCATAAAAGAGGCTTATGCTGTCTTCTCTCTTGGACACTTTTAGCTGAAGGAATAGAAATCCTTATTGAAGCTGGCTAAACAGATAGTCTGTTAGTGCAGAGTGCAGAGGCTGGAGGCTTCAGGCAGGAGGTGACACCCAGCTGTCTACTGAGATCACCAAAGCCCCATTTCTTCCCCATTCTCTACTCTGCCTTCATGAGACCAGTGTTATCCTGAGGCCGGGTCTGCTGGTAAAACCATAGTGAAATGACTGATGTAATGACGGGGATCACCTGCTCCTTCATTTACATCAAGGAAGAAAGAAAAGGGTCTTTCCTCTCCCCATCATGGGAATATGTCCTGGGCTTCATTTTGGAACTAGGCTGACAACTCACATATCCACCCCTGTAGCAACCCCCCTGGCCAAGGGGGTACCATTTGACTTTAGCACAATCAGCACCCACCCCCAGTGTTAGAGGTGAGGGAGCCAGTGCCCCTAAACCTCCCTGGAGTGGAGGCTGAGGAGCCATTGGGAACATCCACACAAGACGTGAATTCACAAACACAAAGAACTCATTTGGAGGAGGAAAGGTATAGCTTAGTGGTAGAGCGCATCCTTAGCACGCGCGGGGTCCTCGGTTCAATCCCCAGTACCTCCATTAAATAAATAGACCTTTAAATTTTTTTTAATTAAAAAAAGAACTCATTTGGAAGATAAAGACACTCGGGAGTTGTGTGACTTGCAGAGTCAGAGCTAGCAAGTGGCAAGTGGAAGACTTGAACCCTGGTCCTCCAGCTCCGTGGTCTGGGAAGAAAGACCTGGGTGCCCCTCAACGACTTACTTAAAGATCTTAAACCCTTGTCATCAAAGAGGCACTCACAGTTATTTTGAGAACTCAGGGGAAAGAGCTCTTTGCTGAGAACAGATACGTACTCTGCTTGCCTCAGTTAATGTGACTTAATTCTAAAACGATGTACATCAACGTGGGAGTGAAAACTGATCCGGAGCATAAAATCTGCTCAGCACCACCCCGCCAGAAGGAAGGCGGGAAGCCACCCGCTGCGGTTCATGGAGCTGAAACGGAGTTCGAGATTGCTCAGAGCCCTGGCATCTGGCCCACTCTGCTCTCTTAAGCTGACAATGAAGGAAAACTATCATGAAAGAGAAATTGGGAGCTGTTGTCAAAAGAAGATGGAAGTGGACGCTAGAGAAGAAAAAAACAAATATCCCTGGTACCTACCTTATAAAATTGTTGTGAGGATTAAATAGAGCAAGCATACACACACTCACACACACACACACACAGAACACTTAGGTCATAACGAAGCAAGTGCATTTGCACATAATGCAATAAACTTTATTATTATTTTCTGGAAAACTGTGAGTCAGGGACTGTGACGGGGTCACGAACCAATCCAAGTGAAATACTAAAGGGATGATCAGTGAGCTCTTAGAAGAGAAAGTACTGATCACTGAGGAGCCGCCATTGGGGCGCAAAGACCCTAAAGAGCAAAGCAGTCTCAATTTCTCAACATCATTTTCAGCCTCGTACACACAGTGTATTTGTTATGATCAGGATTTCAGCAAGGTCTCTCATGGTGTCCTTTTGGACAGGGTGGGGAAGGATGAATCTACAACTACCTGGATTTGTAGTTACTGAATCTCCGTGTCGGAGCATGCCGATTAACAGGTCTGGTCGTTAAACACGCTGTACCACACGCTGAATACACAGACATGAAAGAAGCCTGGTCCCTGCTGGCATCTGGGTAAGCATCTGCTGGCTCGGAGTGTGGGGACCTCTCGTCCTGAAGCGTGGACTGGGCAGCCTGCAGTCGAGACTCTGGAACTAGGCTTCCAGCCTCAGCTGGATGCTTGAACTCTACGCCTTAAAGACCCTGGTCCTCCCCCTGACAACTGTGAGTTTTGTAAGTCAAAACAGACATTTATCTAGATACGGTGTGAAGCTAAACAGTTTAGTAATATAAATGGGAATAGCAGGTAGTTGCAGAAGATAGGCAAATGGGTGGGGGTGGCCGTATAGCTCAGTGGTAGAGCATGTGCTTAGCATGCACGAGGTCCTGGGTTCAATCCCCAATACTTCCATTAAAAAAAAAAGAAATTAGGAGAATGCGGTCATGAACAGGTGATGTACCATGCCTACCTGCTCTCAGCTGACCGAGGCCCCACATTTATGGCTGTGAACAACATATGTTAACTTTTAAAAAATCACATAGCAGTAGAAATGTAAGGTCACCTCCTCAAAGTCAGAATTGTTTCTCTCCCTTGTATTTTGATTCAACCCTTCAGATGAGCTTTCAGTTTTTTTATTTTCCAACTAGAATGTCTTGGTTCAAAGCATACTGGTTGTTTCTAGGTCCCTGTGTCGTGGCTCACCATGGGGTTACATATCTCGTGACCATACTGTGCCCATGCCGTGGATAACAGTCTACTGGTTAGAACCAGAATACCGAGGACCACAGACCTTCAAGCAGTCACCACTAGGGCTTCTGATAAAAAATTAACCTTGGGAAAATCGCTCTTTCCTACAGGTTGAATTCAGTGATGACTGCATTTCCAGTAAGGCCGCATTATAGATGATAACATTCTAATATTAAGTACTGATTTGCTGTCAGGCCAACCGGGTAACATTGTATAGTTTTTCTTTCTTACTTATAGATTAAGATAGTAATCCCTACCTTTTGGGGTTCATTTTACTATTGAAGTGGGGTAATGTATAGAAAATACTTAGAATCCATGCCTGACGTAAAGTTTTTCAATAATATTCCTAATAATATATAAATATATGTCTACCTGGTATTTTCTAAGCCTTTTCTTCTGTAGATTAAATATTTTCTGTGGGTAGTTTTGTTGCCCAGATTCATGGGATTTGGATGGACTTTCCGCATCAGTCCCACAGAGTCCTAGGACTCCCACAGCACAGAATCCAGACTGAGTCTGTACAATGTCTTTCTTTTCCAGGACTCATCAATCTTTCATGGCCCTCTCTGGCCAAGCGTAATATAAATACTTGAATGAGCTTCTCAGTGCTGACATGTGGAATCTCACAGCATTCATCTGCACTTAATATCTATCCCTGAAAAGGCCTGGCAGCGTTGCAGTCCGTTCCTCCCACTGCCAAGGTGTTAATGGTTTAAAAAAAAAAAAGGACAGGTTCTGCCAAGCTCGGTTAATTTAAGATCCACTCCCTAGAGGGCATAAGCCAGAAGGATCTGGGCCACATGGTGTTGTTAATGTACCCTGTATTCACGAGTTTTCAACGTGAAAATTTGGGATGTTTATAGATAACAATTCAGTTCCATAGGTTTTTGGGTTTTTTTTTTTAATTTTGGCACTGTTAGTCAGCTCAGGCTGCCATGCAAAATACCATGTGGCTGAGTAGCTTGAAAAACAGAAGCTGATTTTCTGACATTTCTGGAAGCTAGAAGTCCAAGGTTCAGGGTGGCAGCAGGGTCAGTTTCTGATGAGTGCTCGCATCCTGGTTTGCAGACGGCCACCTCCTCCTTGTGTCCTCATGTGTCCTCTCCTCCACACGTGCTCACAGAGATAGAGCAAGTGAGCCATCTCTCTTCTTATGAGCCACTAATCCTGTTGGGTTGGGCCCTACCTTTGTGACCTCATTTAACCTAAATTGCCTCCTCAAAGCCCTCTGGATGCAGCCACACTGGGAGTATGGACTTGGGGAAGACACGGTTCAGTCCGGAGCCGGCACTTTCCCATGTCTGAAGTGGGGAGAGGAATTTCAGATCAGTCGTTTGCAACCAAGGTATCGAGTATCCCAAACCCTGATTGAAATAGCAGTATCCCACGGTAAGACTGTATGGGCTGGTAAACATCAAGCTTCTGTAATGTTGACTGCAATTTTATTTTATAATAACACTGATGATCTCATTAAAAAAATGAAAAACTCTAATTGGACTTTCTATATGCCTAGATGACTTTTACAAAAAATAATAAATGCCTCATAATATTAATAGTATAATATTAATTAGCCATATTAATTAATATAAATATATAATAAATGGTATATAATATAATCATATTAGTGTTAATGTGATACAATAAATGATATATACTATAATTAATCATAATATTAATAAAATAACTTAATAAATTAACTCAGCTAGCTAATTTTTAAAAAAAATTTTGGTAGGAAGGTAATTAAGCTTTTTTGTTTTTAAATGGTGGTACTGGGGACTGAACCCAGGACCTCATGCGTGCTAAGCACGTGCTCTACCACTATTGGCTACCTAATTTTTAACTTCATCACCACCTTTAAGTTTCCTTGATAAAAATATCAAACCTAAATCTCACGAGCCCCCTCGGATGGCAAGTAGATACACCAGTGTATAGGAAACGGAGGGGACATTCGGACTCTTTCACATGAGGCCTCAGGGACACAGTCTACAAAATCCCGAATATAGGACCATCTACGGGACAAAACTGCAGCTGCTTCAGCTGATGCCCACACGTTGATACAATGACTTAGAATAATTCAGCGACCCTAGTAAGTCACCCAAAAGGTTACACACTATGTGATCCTTTGAGCCAGTGCCCGTCTCCTGGGGGAACCAGCCCCAGCAGCCAGTGCAGCCAGAGCCCCCCAGGCCGCGCAAGGGGCCTGACAGCTGCGGGTCACTGGCCACTTCTCTGGTCAGTGTGGGTTGAAGGAGAATATATGTTTCACTGGCTCCTGGCAGTAAAAAGGGGGAATAAAACGTGAGTTTGCAGGGAGACCCCGGAGTCAGAATCAGTAAACTTGAGTTAGAGAACGATTACCTCTTAAAACACGAAATGCTGGCTTTGAGGACGATACAAATGCTGGGAAGACAGAGCTCAATGTGGGCGAACTGGGCGGAGGAAGGCGGCGCCAGGCGGGTGATTTGGTTGGAAGGAGTGTGGATTTGGGGCCGTGGGGATAGTCCCAAGTGAAGGTGAGCAGCAGCTGTCTGGGTCCAAGGCAGCGTGTCGTGCAGCAGCGAGGAGCAAGGCTGGGCGGGGGCCAGGGCCAGGGCCAGGGCCCGTCTCGGCAGAGGTCTGCAGTCTTCCTGGGGCCAGCATGAGACCACCCTGGAAATGTCTGAGGACGGGCTGGGGGGTGCCCGACAAAATCGTGAGAATTCAAATCACAGTTCATACAGTCTGCAAGGCAGCACCACCGTGTGTAAAATGTCCTTTAAAATGTTTATACCAGTACATTCCGTGTCTTATTGAGTGCTAATGACATGGTTGTGTTCGCCTTGTCAAAATTCATCAAGCTATACACTTAGGATTGGTGTGCATTTCCATATATAGGCTACACTCAGTAAACCTTTTTGGTGGGGTTTGGGGAAGCTTAGCTGGGACCACCAGACATGTTCCGTGTATACATCCATGAACCCATGAATGACAGGGGAAATAATAAACTATCACTGACTTACCCAAGGCCACACAGGTGGTTGAGGGTGAAGCTAGGTCAGTAACCTTTACGTCTCCTGATTATCAGTCCAATATGACTTCTTTTTTTAAAAAAATTTTTAATCGAAGTTTAGTTAACTTACAGTGTTAGTTTTTGGTGTACAGCAGAGTAAGATTCAGTTATACATACATATATATTTATATTCTTTTTAGATTCTTTTCCATTATAGGTTATTCTAATAACTATACAATAGGTCTTTGTTGTTTATCTATTTTATATATAGTAGTATGTATTTGTTAATCCCAAATTCTTAATTTATCTCTCCCCTCTCTCCCCTTTGATAAGTTCGTTTTCTATGCGAGTCTGTTCTGTAAATAAGTTCATTTGTGTCATTTTTTAAGATTCCACATATAAGTGATATCATATGATATTTGACTTTCTCTGTCTGACTTAACTTCACTCAATATGATAATCTCTAGGTCCATCCATGTTGCTGCAAATGGCATTATTTTACTCTTTTTATGGCTGAGTAGTATTCCATTGTATAAATATACCACATCTTCTTTATCCAGTCATCTGTTGATGGACATTTAGGTTGCTTCCATGTCTTGGCTATTGTAAATAATGCTCCTATGAACACTGGGGTGCATGTATCTTTTTGAATTAGAGTTTTTGTCTTTTCCAGATATCTGCCCAGGAGTGGTGTTACTGAACCATATGGTAACTCTACTTTTAGTTTTTTAAGGAACCTCCATACTATTTTCTACAGTGGCTGCACCAATTTACATTCTTACCAACAGTGTAGGAAGGTTCCCTTTTCTCCACAGCCTCTCCAGCATTTATCGTTTGTGGACTTTTGAATGATGGCCATTCTGACTGGCATGAGGTGATACCTCATTGTAGTTTTGATTTGCATTTCTCTGATAATTAGCGATATTAAGCATTTTTTCATGTGCCTATTGGCCATTTGTATGTCTTCTTTGGGGAAATGTCTGTTTAGGTCTTCTGCCCATTTTTCAATTGGGCTGTTTGGTTTTTGATATTGAGCTGTAAAATCTATGTGTATGTTTTGGAAATTAGTCCCTTGTCAGTCACATCATTTGCAAGTACTTTTTCCCATTCCGTAGGTTGTCTTTTTGTCTTGTTGTGGTATCCTTAGCTGTGCAAAAGCTTTTAAGTTTAATTAGGTAATATTTGTTCATTTTTGCTTTTATTTCCATTACTCTAGGAGACAGATCCAAAAAAATATTGCTACGATTTATGTTAAAGAGTGTCCTGCCTATATTTTCTTCTAGGAGTTTTAGAGTATCAGTCTTACGTTTAGATCTTTAATCCATTTTGAGTTTTTTGTTGTTGTTGTTGTTGGGGGTGGGTAATTAAGTTTCTTTCTTTATTATTTATTTACTTTATGGAGGTACTGAGATTGAACCCAGGACCTCGTGCATGCTAAGCACGTGCTCTACCACTGAGCTGTACCTCCCCCCAAGTTTATTTTTGTATATGGTGTTAAAGAATGTTCTAATTCCATCTTTTTACATGTGGCTGTCCGGTTTTCCTCCAACCACTTACTGACGAGACTGTCTTTTCTCTGTCATTATAGTCTTGCCTCCTTTGTCCAGTATGATTTCTTTATAGAAAATGATGGGCATTTCATTCTTTTTAGGGTAGTATCTAAGATCTTGGCTATGGTAGCCTTCCTTCCTCAGTCCACACTGGAGGAATCAACAGATAATTTGCATTTCCCAAAACAGGCAGTTCATTCTTTAAAGGCTTGCATCTACACATAAATAAGAATATCCCATATATATGACTGAAACATTAGGCTCTACACCAGAAATTGACACAACTACATAGTCAGTTGTAAACTGACTATACTTCAATAAAAAAGAATGCAAAAAAAAAAAATCTACTCCCCCAAGATTTACCCTTAAAATGTCAGAACTTTTTTCTGAGCTTATTAAAAATGGGTTTTTGTCACACACACACACTATAAACCCAACCTATTTCTGGGACAGTGTGCAAGGATTTCGGTACAAAAAGATATGTAATAAGTTGAATGAGTAAGTTGTGAGATTGTGTTATCAGTATGATCTCATTTCTATAATATATTATTATCACAAATATA
This sequence comes from Camelus ferus, assembly GCF_009834535.1. Classification (NCBI taxonomy): domain Eukaryota; kingdom Metazoa; phylum Chordata; class Mammalia; order Artiodactyla; family Camelidae; genus Camelus; species Camelus ferus. Next base: position 16,138,593 of record NC_045713.1, read on the forward strand.
CACAGGAAAAAAAGTAGGATACTTAACCAAAATGTCACTGTTGAGCATCTGTGTAGAGGAGTTGTAAGTAATTTTATTTTCTTTGTAATTAAAAAAAATTAACAGTGACATAAATTTTGTAATCAAGAAATAAGTTCTTTTTTTAACTTAAAAAAAGTTTAAGACACATCAGGCTTCCTATCTCGATACAGTCATGCATGAGAATCGTATCTCACTGTAAAAGGGGTCACCTCCAGGGCGGTGCTCCTCTCTATGGTGTTAGAGCTATTGAAGAGACATTTCTTTTTGGGGGGAGGGCGGTAACTAGGTTTATCTATTTATTTACAGAGGAGGTACTGGGGATTGAACCCACGACCTCGTGCATGTTAAGCACACGCTGTACCATTTGAGCTATGCCCTCCCTTGATGGCAGAACCACTGAAATGCGGGTTTTTCAGCAGCTAAATGTTTAGTCCCATTTCAGTGAAATACTTCATTTAGACATAAAATCTCACAGGAATCCAGCCTGGCAGCAGCGTAGCTGTCTACTGACAGAGCTATTTGAATGTGTGACAGTAACAAGCGTCTGTGAAATGTATCTGCAGGTACGCTGGTGTCCTCCTGGGCATCACAAACACATTTGCCACCGTCCCTGGGATGGTCGGGCCCATCATCGCCAGAAGTCTGACCCCTGAGGTAAGTGGACGGTTTGCCTATTAACTGAAAAACCAGTTCCTTTGAGGCTGCTCAGCTGTGTCAAAGTTGAGGGTAAAATTTTTCCATTAAGAGTAAAATTCTGAATGTTTATTCTTATGCAATTCTTTATAGCACCAAAAATCTCCATACCTTACAGGGTAGGAAAGTATATTTTCAAGGAACATTCTATGGATTTTATTTTGTCTTTTATTTGTCTGTTTGTTGTGTTTTTTTAGGGGAGAAGTAATTAGGTTTATTTTATTTATTTCTTAGTGGAAGTACTGGGGATGGAACCGAGGACCTCATGCATGCTAAGCAGGCAGTCTGCCACTGAGCTATGCCTTCCCACCCCTTTGGATTGTAGACAGAACAACAAGACCTTGTAGCTGAAACCACACAAGTTCTTAAACGTTGTAATATTGTACCAAATAAATAACTTGTATCTTTGGTTTGAATGAATACCAATTGGGAATATAAGTTGGTGATATAGAATTATTCAAGAAGCAGTTCCAGGAAGGTACCAGGAAATCATGTGTGAGTGAATAGGACCAGTCAGTGGTGGGGAGGGTATAGCTCAGTGGTAGAGCGCTTGCTTATTAGCATGCATGAGGTCCTGGGTTCAATCCCCAGCACCTCCATTTAAATGAATGAATGAATAAATAACTCTGCCTCCCCACCAAAAATACAAAACAAACAAACAACGACAACAAAAATAGGACCAGTTGGAGTAATGGAGAATGTTTCCAGGAGAAGACTTGGGGAGACATTTGGGTGTCTTCATGTAGTTGAAAGATGATGACTTTTTCTCAGCAGCTCCACAAAGACAGATGCAGAGAAGTTTCAAGGAGACAGCCAGCGAGTTTTCTGCTTAGAGCTGTCAGTGTGTGGAATGGGCTGCCTGACGAGTTAGTGAGCCCTGAAATAGTCCAACATGCATTCAACTGGTATTTCTCCAGTGCTTATCAACCTGACAGGTTCTGAGGATTCGGGGGTGAAATGACAGGGTCCTACCTTTGAGAAACTCGCCGTTTAGAGATTACAGGTAGTAAAAAGTGTAGTGTGACAAAAAGCTGCAGGAAAAAAGTGTGCAGTGTGCTGTGGGCACAGAGGAGGGAACAGCCGGTTTGCGTGGCAGGGGCCGGGAGGACTGAGCTGGGGGTGCGGGAAGGGCCAGTGCTGGGAAGAGGCCCCAGAGACGCGGGACCCGGGGCTGGTCGCCTGACCTTGGGAGGCAGCTGGGGCCAGGTCTCCAAGCAGAGACTGAGTTATTATGTAAGAAATCGAGTTCTAGGAGGGAGGGTATGTATAGCTCTGTGGTAGAGCTCATGCCTAGCACGCACAAGGTCCTGGGTTCAATCCCCAGTGCCTCCATTAAAATAAGTAAATAAATTAACAAACTTAATTACCCCCCACACACAAAAAAAATAGCAAGAAAAAGAAATGAAGTTCAGTGGCCTCAAAGGCCCTTCGCAGCGCCAGCTTTCTCCTGTGTAAGAAGATCTGAAAGACTGGTGAAATGCATTGTCAAACTTCCAAAAGAGACTTGATTTTCTCTCTGTTTTGTTTGTTCTGTGATGAAACTAGCACTGTCTAATCCTCAGCACGGCAGGGCAGGCTTACGAACTTCCTTGTTACCAAATACACTGACTTCCGAGGGGCGTGAGCTCGCTGCTGGTGGCGCCCCCCATGCCTGATTCCTCGCTCAGCTGAATCAGGACCCCCGCATTAGGACTTGCTCTCGCCTCATGCAAGGGGGCAGGGAAAGCTTTCTTCTAAAACCCTGCGGCCCAGGTGCGGTCACGTCACGAATGTTAGCCTTGTCCTCGTGGAGCTTTGTGACCCGAAGCCAAGTCAGCATGCTGTCATGGGGGACTGCACTTCTGGGAAGGGGCGGACTCCTGAACTGAAGCCCTGAACGTTTGTCCAGTGCGAGCAATTGGATTCCAGATACGTTATTAAAAAGGCCATTACTGGAGGGGGTGGGGTACAGCTCAGTGGTGGAGCGTGTGCTTAGCATGCACACGGTCCTAGGTTCAATCCCCAGTGCCTCCATTAAAAACAAAAAAATTCAAGAAAAAGGGGAAAATACAAAGTTTTAAGGTTTTAAATTTATTTTATTTTTATTATTTTTTAGGGGAGGGTAGTTAGGTTTACTTATTTTATTTATTTTTAGAGGAGGAACTGGGGACTGAACCCAGGACCTTGTGTGTGCTAAGCATATGCTCTGCCACTTGAGTTATACTCTCCCCACTAAAGTTTTAAAAAATAATAATAATTAAAAGGCCGCTTGTTTTTTAAAGCAAAAACACGCTTGCCTTTACAATTGTTAACTATTGACAAAGTTCACTGCACGGCCTCAGAAACTTTGTGGAATGAGAGAGTGAAATAAAAAGCAAAGTGTGTCTGAGGTTCAACTCTGTTACCAACAAAACAGCGTTCTCTAAAAACTGGTGGAATTTCTGTTAAAATGCAAACCAGGAGCTCTGTGCCATCTCTGGTACAACTGATTGATTTTAAGTCACCCGTTGCCTCCAAATAACACCGAGGTCTTATTCGCCCTGTGCCTCACACAGGGCAGCCTTGTTTGAGATCCTGTCTGTCTGGTGCATGATGTAATTCCCCACGGATTCCTCCTGCCGGATGGGGACACATTGTTGACGTATCTAAATGCCCCTAAAGTTTAAGATGGATTTCTAAGATTTTTTTTTTTTCACCAAAATACCTTCATCTCAGCTAAGTATAATTAACCACAGAGTGCGCCTTTCTCATCCACGTTTTTCCTTTTTCCTAAATAAATGACCGCACGCCAGCTTCCAGGTGCCTATCTTTTTTTTCTTCCTTATTACCAGTTCTACTGCTGGGTTTTTTTCCTTTTGTTAAGCACTGCAAGTCTAGCACTCTGATTATGCTGAAACAGTAAAAAAAAATTTTTTTAATTAAAAAAAAAAATGTGGGTGGGAAGGGTATATAGCTCAGGTGGTAGAGGGCCTGCTTAGCATAAACAGGGTCCTGGGTTCAATCCCCAGTACCTGCATTCAGTCAATCAATCAATCAACCAACCTAATTACCTCCCAAAAAGAAAAAAAAATTTTTTTTAATTTTTTTAAGGTTGTTAATGTTAGTCACGTGACCCAGAGCTTTCGATACTGCCTGATAACTTTTATGCCAGTGGATCGCACGCCGTGTCTGGTGGGTCTCCTGCTGCCAGTCCCAGCCGCACCTGTGCTGTGTGCCATTCAGGAGCCCTGCCGGTCTTTCTGGCCAGGCCCCAGGCTTGAACTTCAGAGTCCTTCTTAACTCATCCTTCCTTGATCTGCCCCTGACCCCTCCCACTCCAAGAACCTGGGGGATGATATACGGGCACAATACTAATACTTTCCTGGTAACACAGTTCAAGGACATGCCAGTGCTTTATTTTTAGTAAACTTTTATTGAAGTATAACATGCATTTAAAAAAATGTTTTTCTTTCCTTTTTTTTAATGTTTACTAAGCAACTGTTTAATTTTTTGAGGGAGTGTAGGTAATTAGGTTTAGTTATTTTTTTAGTTTTCAGTGGAGGTACTGAGGATTGAATTCAGGATCTCCTGCATGCTAAGCACAGACTCTACCACTGAGCTATACACCTGCCACCCAGACATGCATTTTTTTTTCTTTTTTTAAATTGAAATATATTCAGTTTATAATGTTGCATCAATTCCTGGTGTACAGCATAGTGTTTCATTCATGCATATTCATACATGTATTTGTTTCCATATTCCTTTTCAGTATAGGTTATTACAAGATATTGAATATAGTTCACCATGCTATACAGTAGGACCTTGTTGCTTATCTATTTTATATATAGTAGTTAGTATCTGCAAATCCTGAGCTCCCAATTTATCCCTTCCACCCTGTTTCCTCCTGGATAACCATAAATTTGTTCTCTGTGTCCATGAGTCTGTCTCTGTTTTGTAAATAAATTCATTTGTGTCTTTATTTTTCTAGATTCCACCAATCACACATTTTTTAAATGCACAAATTCTGAGTACATAGTGGGCAAATTTTCACTAAGTTAATACATCCATGTAACCAGCTCCTAGTTGAAAAACAATGTTATGTCCCTTGTAAAGCCCCCAGGTGCCCCTTCCTTTCTCACTCACCCTCAACCAGGAACAACCACTGCCCTGATCTCTAACACTGTAGATTAGTTTTGTCTGAAAAGGGCTTTATATCAACTGTCTGGTGTGTTCTCATTCGTGTCTGGCTTCTTTGGCTTCACATGTTGTCTGTGAGCTCTGTCTGTGTTGGCGTAGCTCCTTCTTAACTGCTGTGTAGTATTCCACTGAACAGATATGCCGCAGTCTCATGGCTGCGGGACATTCGGGTTGTTTTCAGCATGAGGCCTTTATGAAGAATGCTGCCCTTGTGTAACAGTCTTGTGACACCACCTTTCTTATAAAGCAGATTACAAGCTAAATCGTTTTTCATTGGCGTTTTTTTTTTTTTTTTCCTTGCTTCTCTGCAGAACACTATCAGAGAATGGCAAACAGTTTTCTGCATCGCTGCTGCTATTAATGTATTTGGTGCCATTTTCTTCACACTGTTTGCCAAAGGTGAAGTACAGACCTGGGCTGTCAGTGATCACCGTGGACACAAAACCGAAGGAACCAATAAATAATCCTGTCTCCTTTCATGTATTTTTGTTCATCATGTAACCTAAAAGTGCCTTTGATATTTTAATGTGTAAGCAATCTATATACAAAGAAAAAATTGTACTGTATTAAATTTTTAAGGCTGTAATCATGAAATGTCACTAGTTGTCAGATTAGTAAAATTAGCAATTTTTAATTATTAATAACATGTTGGCTGGAACTTGCACTTTAGGGTCACATACCTGGCTGCGGGTCAGGCCACCTGAAGTCAGGCAGTCCTGTTTATTTTTAAGGACTATACTTAAAGGGATGAGCTGAAATGGACCCTCTATTCCTTTGCTTAATGAAACTAGATAATAATTCTCAGGTCTTGGCAAACACCCACTTTTGTTCACATTCCTCACAAAAATTACTGGTCGTCAGCGACCCCTGTCATTTGAGCATCTCCACAGAGCTGCCAGCCACGGGTTCGCTCGGCCCGGCGACTGCGCAGAGAGCGGCACGCCCTCCGGGGCCGCAGGGCCGCGTCCAGGGCCGGGGCTGACGCCACGGCTTTGGATGGTGTTCTCCCCCGGGGGCTGTCAGGGTGGACGAGGCCCCGGGCCGGCCGGGAGCAGCTCGGTCCACAGCCACAGCCTCCGCGCGCCCTCACGCTTCCCCTTCCCAGCACACTGGTTGTCGCCTGGCGTGTAACCTGTAGAGACAGGGTGATACCCAGTTAGCCAGAAATAACGTCGCCCTTGATCAGACTGGCTGTCACGTAGATCAGAGGCTACGTTCTCAAGTCCTGTGTTCTACGAGCTACACCAGAATAAGTTTAAAAAAAAAAACAAAACACAGTTTCTTCTGTCTTACATGTAAGTGTCTGATTGTTGTTCAGGATTAAAGTGATGTTGACTTCCACGTCGCCTGTAACCAGTGGTGTAATCATCTTTTTGTCCGGTTTTTTTTCCTGGACCGTCCGTATTCCAGTGGTTTTGAGCACACTTTTGTGGGCATTTATGTGATTTAGAACTTGATTTATGTTTCATTGTTTGTTCAACACTACCTGTAACAGGTTAACTAAAGCTATTTAATGTAACATGATGTGTATACATTTCTATAAATTTATTTTTAAATCTGTAAATAGCTTTACGTTGCTATGGTGATATTTCTTTTATAAATCATCACAATAAACCTTTTTGGATCGATTTTTGGATCTGACATTTCTGTGATGTCTTCTCGTGTCCAGGGTGGCTGTTTCACACCGTTCCTGCCATCCTCCCCAAACCGCCAACCTACGCGCGCCTCCGCCACTCCCGGCTGGGAGACGTGGGCCGTGTGAGTGATGCGGCATCAGAAACCTCTCCCGCTTCCTGCTAACAGCACACACCTGCATCTCCGGTTATCCTCTCTCCACCTCCTCTGCACCCCGCTTCAGAAAGTCCTCTTCAGTTTGCTTCCCGAAGCGCTTTCTCTCTTCCTGTTATCTCTCTTAAGTCGCAAATACGCACGAGCCTTCTATAGCCTTTCATGAACAAAAATACACAATTCTTCGGGGGGCATAAAAACGCGCATGTATACAGAATATCTCTAGAATGGCACCTGAGAAGCCGGGAAACAGTGTTCCCTCTGGAGAGAAAACAGGCAAGCAGGGGTGGGAAGGAGAATTCATTCACCTTACCAAATGTGGCAGCGTAACCCAGCCTAAGAAAAACTAAAAAAACAAAATGGGGTGTGGGGGAGGGTGTAGCTCGGTATAGTGTGCGCTTAGCACGCACGAGGTCCTGGGTTCAATCCCCAGTACCTCTGTTAAATAAGTAAATAAATAAACCTAATTACCCCCCCAAAGAAATCCCAAAATCTTTTCCTTAAGCTTCTGTGTAATCACCACCAGGTTTCCCACTGCCCCCTGGACATCCCCAGCAAGGTGTCTTCACCGCACCTGAGCCCTGTTTAAATCCACCCGCGGTAAAACCAGTGGTTCTTGCCACCTCCTGCTAAGAGTTTCATTCCACTACCCCCCCATCCCCCACCTAGGCTCTGACTGGGAGTCTATTTTATTCTTCCTCCTCCCTGGGCTCCCACCCACCCTCAACCCTGTGTATGATTAATTACCTGTCTTTTCCACTCCAGTTTTTTAAAGCCTCTGGAAATTAAAAAAAAAAATTTTCCTTCTGCCCATCCCCTAAATTCCACCTTCAGGGCTTTTGTTTCCACCTGGAACAGAACAGTTAAGTGTTCTCACTGCCTTCAGTCTGGCCCTCTTCTATCCGACTCTCTACTGTGCTGGGTTCCTGGTCCCAGTACATCCCATCTCCCTACTCGGGATGTGTCCACCGTGAGCCCCCTGGGAAACCCACTACTCAGCAGCCGGCCCTCCCCGCCTGGGCCCCACCTGCTCCAGCCTCATCTCCCACACCCTGGTGCAGCTATATCCGGGTACTTGCCCCTCCGATTCCCCCCAGCCCTGCTCCCCATTTCCAGCCCCTCCCCGCTTCCCCTCCCCCAGCCTACCTTTGCTAACTCCATCCCTTGGTCCCCCGAGGTTGTGTTTTGTCCCCATCTTGTCCAAGACCCTTGATCTCTTCCACTCTCCCTGCCCTGGACATGGGCTCTTCCTCTGATCCACAGAAACACTGTGTGATTTATTAATTGTGAGGTTTTTCTCTGTTTGAAGCTGGAGAACTCGGGCTCAGTTATGAGGAAGAGATTATTCAATCATTCAACAAATATGAACATCTACTCTTTGCTGGGCAGTAAGGATACGGACGTGTGTCTGGCGTGATCCTTCCCCTCCTGGAGGCCCCACCACCACCACCACCCGAAGGGCTCAGGCAGGCTCCCTGAGCCCCTGGCTCCTACCCGGCCCTCTCTGTAGGATATACAGGACTGGTGTCTGCTTCTGTCTCCCCATCAGATTCACCACAGGCATCCTGTTTGATTAATCTCGGCATGGTCCCCCTCATAACAATACATGCAATGTCTCAACATTTTAGTTGCTTAATAGATATTTAGTAAACAACTCTTTGTTAAATGAGCTATAATTTGCATTATCTCCTATATTGTTTTTTTCAATAGGGTATTTCTTCTCAAAAAAGAAGTAAATAATGGAGGGGAGGGTATAGCTCAGTGGCAGAGCACATGCTTAGCTTGCGCGAGGTCCTGGGTTCACTCCCCAGTACCTCCTCTAAAAATAAATAAATAAACAAACCTAGTTACCACCCCCACCAAAAAACAAAAATTAAAAAAAAGAATGACATGCTAACCTCAAAGTAAGTTATAAGCGGCAGTTATTGGTAAATGGTTTTGAAAGTGTTTGAGAATAGCCTAGTTCAATATTAGCAAAGGACTTCTCGAAGTTAGGCAAAAAATATTTACCCAGCGTTCATCACGGGCCAGGCTTGGTTCTCTGCACCTGGGATACAGCAGGGGAAAAAGCAAACCCCTTTTCTCATGGGGCTTACATTCTGATTTATCAAATCTTTTGCTTGGGGAGAGGGTATATAGCTCAGTAGTACAGAGCATGCTTAGCATACGTGAGGTCCTGGGTTCAATCCCCAGTACCTCCGTTTAAAGAAACAAACAAACTTTTCCTTCACAGGATCCAGGCTTTGCAACTCTCTGTTTAAGACGTCATTATCCACCCAACAATCAAGTCCAGGGAACTGAGCTGCCAAGTGACCTTGAGAGCCAGAGTTACAAAAGAAACCAGGACAAACACTGAAGTCAGCAGTCTGTATTAACCATAATCATCTTCTCCTTACTCCACCCTTTGTTTCATATTCAAAAATATCAGAAATAGAGGTGTCTGAACATAGGCCCTACAGTGAAGGAAATAATCTAATCTCTCCGAGGGCAGTTTATCATTGTTCAAAATAAAATTCCCCCAACATAAAGCTATTGATGGAGCATTTACTTTTTTTTAATAGACTTTTTTTTTTAAGAGCAGTTTTAGGTTTATAGGAGAACTGAGTAGAAAATACAGAGTTCCCACATAGCCCTCCCCATTCACACATATGTACTCCCCTACCCTCCACATCCCTCATCAGTGTGGCATATTTGGTACAATCGATGAATCAACATGGGCACATTATTATCAACCAAATTCCATAGTTTACATTTGGTTTTACTCTTAATGTACATTCTTTGGGTTTGGACAAATGCATAATGACATGTAGCCACCACTATAGTATCATACAGAATAATTCCTTTGTCCTAAAAATCCCTTGTGCTGATGGGGCATTTACTTTGAGAGCAGGTAGAGCACTGGAGGAAAGGCCCGGCTCCTCTTCCTCTCAGACACGCGTGAATGTCTAATTTAGGTAAAGAATAGATTCTCTTTCTCACAGAAATGTAAATGGTGGTGGTGCACAGAGCTTTTTCAGAGGCTTCTGCCTTTCAGAGCAACCACGAGCAGAAAAGCCAGTTACAAAAGTTTGTGCTTTAAGAGGGTAACGCAGGCACCACCTTCCAGGATCTCTGCTATGAGGCCGTGATCCAGGCTGTGCTGAAAACAAAGGAAATGTCACCCGCTTTTCTGCCACCCTTCTCCACCTTCCTAGAGGAGGAAGAACACTAGTAATTTTCCAAGCGCCTGTTTACTTTCACTTTATCTTGATGCCGGAGGAGGAGGAAACTTACAGCTTCCACGTCACTGGCAGTCCTGAGCCTGCGAGTGAGAAGCCATTATCGCCCAGCTGAGCTGGAAGCGCGTTTCAGCGTCCCGTTCCACCCCCGCCCCCACAGCCTTCCTGCCCTGACGGCTGGCCGATCCCCCTTCCGTCCTAAGTACCGCAGTAAGTCTTTTCCTGAACTGCTCTTTTAGGCAGAAAAGCTGAGATCTGCTAGCATTTCCGACAGTCACTTCCTCTCGGGATCAAATGTGTACACTGACCCGTCTGGCCACAGAACAGCCCCTGGTTTTGAGCATTTCACAACTTCACACTCACTCCCCAGGCTGAAACCTGAGCTGCCCGCGGAAGCTTGGTTGGGATTGAAAGTCATCAGGATAGGATATACACTCCGGTCTTTTTAATGCTCCAGAACTGTTTGGTTTGACGTAGAAAACAAACTTACAGTTACCAGGGTGAGAAAAGGGTTGGGAAGGGATAAACTGGGAGTTCGAGATTTGCAGATACTAACTACTATATATAAAATAGATAAACAACAAGTTTCTACCGTGCAGCACAGGGAACTATATTCAATATCTTGTAGTAACCTATAATGAAAAAGAATGTGAAAAGGAATATATGTATGTACACGTATGACTGAAACATGATGCTGTACACCAGAAACTGACACATTGTAAACTGACTATACTTCAATAAAAAAAGAAAAAAAACTTTTGTGTGAAGTATTGGGATGCTGTCAGAGGAAATTCAAGGGTGTATATTGTATAAATTACCCATACCATATCTATTATAAAGCACCTCTTTTTTTTTCACACCAAAGGCCCTTCGGATGCCCGTCGTGTTTGAGTTGTTCTGCCACTAGTAGCAGAAGTTTATGCCAGTGTGTTTGCAGGGTTCTCTTCTTATTTTCATCAACTTCAGAGGGGCGTGCTTAGATCATGGCACAGGTATGCCACCGTCACATAGATTAACTCACGTAACACTCACAAATAGCCCTGAATATGCAGGGAGCAAGCCCTGTGTAAAGCTGGGGTCAGATACACGCTTTGTTAGTGGAGAGGTCCTTGGCCCACGCAGGGACCCCACCAGCAACTTTGACCTCCCAGGGCCAACTTCACCCAAATAGCCCACAGTTCAGACTATTACCTTGAGTTGGGAATTTGTCGTACGGCTATCTTAGCTCCATGTGTGATGTTAGGGAATACTTAGTGAGCCTGTGGTTATTCTGTAGGACTGTGGATCTTTTTCATGCTCTCTATGCACCTAAACGTGCCAGTACTATTCAGTTGCTTCTGTGAAAAAAAATTAACTCATTATTTCTACTAATGTGCCAGTTTGAAACTGTCAGCCACTCAGGACACTGCGGTGTGGGGCAGGAGACCAACCCTCTCACTCTGTGCTGTCCCTGAAAACTGAGCTTTCTCTTGGAGAGCCGTTGATGTTCCATTCTTAACCCATGAATCTTGTTTAAAATCATGGGATGGGAAGCGGGGGAGAACTTCAGTTCCCACTGGGAAGTGAAAGTTCACAACTCAGGGGAAAATCTGTCCTGGAGGCTTCCCTGGATTCTGGTTGCCTCCCCTCCGACGTGGTCCTCATGGCTGACCTCTGACAGGCTCCCCTCAGAGGTGGCAGGCAGGCTCTAACCATCACTGGTCCTCCTCCCTCGTCTTTGCTGATGCAGGAACAGAGGCGACAGTCACTGCCAAGGGGGTGCGGGGGTGCCTCCTCACACCCTGGTCCTCCTTTCTGCCCTCGCTTTTTAACCCAACAGGCTGGTTTCCCCCACGGGGTTTAGGCTGGAGGGGGACGCACAGTATCTGGTCTTGCGAGTCCCTATCCTTCGCGGCAGGTCTGGGGAGGCTGGAAAGAAGAGGAAGAAGGGGCAATGGATGGAGGCAGGTCTCCCTGGGACTGTCAGCTGACAAGAACTAAAGCAGAGGAGGAAACAGTGAAGACATGGTCAGAACCAGATGCAGTGGCATCAGTGTCATAATGTTCTAAATAACAATGTCTATACACTTTCCAGAGAGGAGGGTCAGTGCCAGGGAGTGGATGAGGGCACTTAATGCACATTTCATTCTGCCCACAGCCCTACCCCTCAGAGGTACCGTTTCACAGATGAGGAAACTGAGAAAGTCACACAGCCAAGAGACAGAGACACGATTCAAACCAAGTCTCCCTGACATCAGAGCAGAATATCTTTAGCCCTAACTAGGCTGTCTCCGTTAAAAAATCATGTTTGTGGGGGAGGGTATAGCTCAGGGGTAGAGCACATGCTTAGCACACATGAGGTCCTTGGTTCAACCCTCAGTCCCTCCACTAACAAAAAACCAAAAAAGTCATGGTTGGTTCCTTTCTGGGCTTGGACCCCATATGGGACCATATCACGTGGTGCCTCCCGAGGGAAGGTGGTGAAGAAAACTGAAATCAGCCTGTACGCCAAGGCCACCTGATTCTGTGCAAAACCGGGATGAACAGGCAGGCTCCGAGAATCTGTGGCTCCTGCATGAAAACCGTGGCAGGTGGTACCTGGACCACCACCCCCTGCTGCCCTCACGGTGGAGTCACTATCAGAGACTGAGGACTTGAAGGACCAGCAGAAGCACCACCACTGGAAACACTGTCAGCCCACAATCAGGGGGTGAATTTCCATAACAACTACAATGACAAATCCTGTTTGAACACTGTTGATGAGAATACAAATCATCACAACATTTTTGGAGAGTAATTTGGCAGTAAATCAAAATTAAATATATTCATTGAACCAGCAAGTCTACCTACAGTAATCTAGCCTAAAAATACTTTGCTGGAGGACGAGAAAAGAGTTACCTAACAATATACATTGTTTTATCCTGTTTTTGTTCAACAAATTGTGTGTCTGTTGATACATACGTGGGAAAAGATCTGTTAATAATTGTAATGTAAAATTAGAAAGTGAATAGTGCCTAGGAGTAGGGGGGAAATTAAATGGATTTCACCACACTGAATTAAATTAAGTACTTCTGTTACGGACATAGAAAACAAACTATGGTTACCAAAGGGGAAACGGTGGGGAGAGATAAATTAGGGATTGGGGATTAACAGACACACGTTACTATATATAACATAAACAATGGGGACCTACCATACAGCATAGGGAACTATATTCAATTTCTTATAATAACATATAGTGGAAAAGAATCTGAAAAGAAAAAAATATATATATATATATATATGTACAACTGAATCACTCTGCTGTACACCTGAAACTAACATTGTAAATCAACTACACTTAAATAAAAAAATTTTTTTTAATTAAGTACTTCTGTTCAATAAAACATACCAAACAAATTTAATGAGTGACTGACTAGAAGAGATTGGAACATCTTGCCAGTATAAGAGGTTAATATCTAGAATATTCAAAGAGTTCCTGCAGATCAACAAGGAAAAGTCAGAAAACCCAATAGGTAAATGAGCAAACAAGGAATAGGCAGTTCATCCAACAGAAGACAAAGAGATGATCAAAGTCCCTAGTAATTCCGGAAACAAAAAGAAATGCAAACAGAAACTAAAATGAGATAGTACTTTCGCCCCATCAAGTTAATAAAAATTAGAAAGTTTCATGCTACCAAGTGTTGGCAAAGAATGTGGGAAGATGAAAGTTCTTGTCCAAACCAGAAGATGGGAATATTAACTGGAGTATCCATCTCAGAAAGCCAAATGGTTGCATCTAAATTAAATAAGAGCACATCCTTTGACCCTGGTGTACTGCCCCACTCTTGGGTATTTGTCCTCAAGTCTTAAGGGAGCACGTAGACTACACTGTTTATTGTGAGGGAGCTGGAGGTGAGTCAGGGGTCCGTTAACAGGGAAATATGTAAGTTAAATGTGGTGGATTTTACTACAGAATAACATTACCCAGGGAAGGCGGGGAGTACACAGCACAGTGGTAGAGGGCACATTTAGTATGCACGAGGTCCTGGCTTCAATTCCCGAGACTTCCATTAAAATAACTAATTAACTTAAATAAACCTAATCACCTCTCACTAAACAAACAACCAACAAAAAAACCCACAAACAAAATTAATAAAATAATTAAATAAATAAATTTATTTATTTATCACCCTGGAAGATGCAGAAACCTCAGAAAGCACTGAGTCAAAAGAAGACTTGTAGCACAATACCACTTCTGAAAATTAAAAGCCCATACAGAACGTGACCTTTTCCAGGGATACCTGCATATGTAAGGAACACGAAACAGTGAGGGGCAACGCAGGGGAGGAGAACGAAAACAGCTGCGGGGGAGGGGAAGTTAAAACTAAAACAAGGCAGTGGGTTTGCACTGAACATGAGATTCTGTGACCAGAAGAGTAGTTTTTTTTTTTTTTTCCACTTTTGCTTTTGTTTTATTTTGAAATTTGTCGTGAAAGCTTGGAACTTTATTATAAAACATTACCAGAAGAGTAGTTTTTAAGCAGGTACTCCCAAGGTGTTGAAGCTGGGCCAGGGGAGGAATACTTCACTTTCTAATTTTCACTCTTCTGCATTATTTAATTTTTTCTTGCAATGAATGTGCATCACTTTGATATTTTAAAATAAAAATGGGGGGTGGGTATAGCTCAGTGGTAGAGCAACTGCTTAGCATGCAGGAGGTCCTGGGTTCAATCCCCAGTACTGCCATTAAAAAATTAATAAAAATCAATCAATCAATCAATCAAATTACCTCCCCCCAACACACACACAAATAAAAAATAAAAATGTTACTGAAGAGTAGTGATTAGGCTATTAGGAAGTGTTCATAATATATGACTAGGTATACTATGATTACATTTGTTTGGTTTTTTTAATGACATCTTTATTGACACAGATATAATTCACATAACCAAAAATCCATCTTGCAATTCAGTCATTTTTGGTATATTCACAGGGTTGTGCAGCTATCACATATTTAACTCCAGAACATTTCATCATCCCAAAAAGAAACCCCGTGGACATTGTAGTCACTCTCCGTCACCCCCAGCCACAGTCCACCAGTAACTTACTTCCCTTATCTGTAGATGTGCCTATTCTGGACAATTCACATAAATGGAATCAAATAATATGCTGTCTGTGTGTCTGGCTTCTTTAGTAGCATAAGCTTTTCAAAGTTTATCCATGTTGCAGCATGTACTGGTACTTCATTCTTTTAATTCCCAAATAATATTCCATTAAACGATAGACTGCTTTTTGCTCATCCACTCATCAGCTGATGGACATATGTGAACTGTTTCCACTTTTTGGCAGTTAGGAATAATGGTGCTATGAACATTCATGTGCAGGTGTTTTTTGTGTGGGCATCAGTGTTCAATTCTCTTGAATACAGAGATTCCACTTTTGCTTAAACAAAATATGCATGGGGGGGTGGGTGTAGCTCAGTGGTAGAGCGCATGCTTAGCATGCAAGAGGTCCTGGATTCAATCCCCAGTAGCTCCATTAAAATAAATAAACAAATAAATAAAATAAACCTAATTACCCCCAAAATAAAACCACAAAAAAATTTTAATTAAATAAAATAAGTATAGAAAAAAACCCTGAACACATACACCAAAATGTTGACAGTGACTATTTCAAGATAGTGGGATAATAGGTAATTTTTTCTCCTTTGGGTGTTTTTACTTATTTTAAATTCTCAAAAATAAAACATTATTTTTTTAAATCAAGAAAAAACACATTTAAAAAAATACAAAAACTCAGCGTCTGCCCCAGAACTGGCTGGTCCCCTGTCTTTCCAACACCAAACCGGGGCGGGGTAGGGGGCTGTCTCTGGCACTGGAGCTCTCAGCTAAGTGCCGCCTCCCCCCCTGCCCTCCTCCCCCTACCCCCGCCCCGGGCCCCAGGGTCACCACCTTCAACTTCACACCCCAGTCTGGGCACAAAGTGGCTTCTGTGGCCTCCAAAGTGGCCTTGTTGATGTTCGTATCAACCCACAGGCCATGTGGAATGACCCACATTTATCTGCCAAAAAGCAGACACCGAGTTCAGTTCTGCTACTTTCTTCATCGCCTTATCCCAGGATAATGTCCATCATTCCCACCAAAGGAGTTTATTTTTAATTGAAATGTAGTCAGTTTACAATGTTGTTATTAGTTTCTGGTGTACAGTATAATATTTCAGTCATACATACACATACATATATTCCTTTTCATATTCTTTTCATTATAGGTTACTATAAGGTATTGAATATAGTTCCCTGTACCTACAGTAGAAACTTGTTGTTTATCTATTTTATATATAGTAGTTTGTATCTGCAAATCTTGAACTCCCAATTTATCCCTTCCCACCCGCCTACCCCCCCCCCCAGTAACCATAAGTTTGTCTTCTATGTCTGTCAGTCTGTTTCTGTTTTGTAGATATGTTCATTTATGTGTGTTTTTTTTTTAAGATTCCACATATGAGTGATGGCATATGGTATTTGTCTTTCTCTTTCTGGCTTACTTCACTTGGTAAGACAATCTCCAGGGCCATCTATATTGCTTCAAATAGCTTTTTTTTTTTTTTTTTAATGTCTGAGTAGTGTTCCATCATATATATAGATTACAACTTCTTTTTCCAATCATCTGTCGATGGGCATTTAGGCTGTTTCCATGTCTTGACTGCTGTAAACAGTACTGCTATGAACACTGGGGTGCATGTATCTTTTCCAATTAGAGTTCCCGCCTGATATATGCCCAGAAGTGTGATTGCTGGGTCATACGGTAACTCTGTTTTTAGTCTTTTGAGAAATCTCCATACTATTTCCCACAGTGGCTGCACCAACCTGCATTCCCACCAGCAGTGTAGGAGGGTTCCCTTTTCTCCACAGCCTCTCCAGCGTTTATCTTTTGTGGACTTTTGAATGGTGGCCATTCTGACTGGTGTGAGGTGATACCTCATTGTAGTTTTGCTTTGCATTTCTCTGATAATTGGTGATACTGAGCATTTTCACGTGTGCCTATTGGCCATTTATATGTCTTCTTCTCACCAAAGGATTTTATATATTTTTAATTTTTATTTTTTAACATTTTTTATTGAGTTATAGTCATTTTACAATGTGTCAAATTCCAGTGTAGAGCACAATTTTTCAGTTCTACATGAACATACATATATTCATTGTCACATTTATTTTCGCTGTGAGCTACCACAAGATCTTGTATATATTTCCCTGTGCTATACAGTATAATCTTGTTCATCTATTCTGCATATGCCTGTCAGTATCTACAAATTTTGAAATCTCAGTCTGTCCCTTCCCACCCACACCCCCACCCCGCCGCGCGCCCTTTGGATTTTATATTTTTAAAGACCTGGTTATTAAAGCGATTACACACACGTGCACGTACATACATCCACACTCACACTCCTCTCAAGGAGCGTGGAACACTCTGCAGTCTCTCTCAGCTAAAACCCACTCACAGCCGCGCCTCGTTCGCCCTGAAGAGCAAAGAAATTCTGCAGATTTGAGCCGCTTGGTGGCGAATCAGGCACGGCGGGCCCTTCCCATCAGGGTGGGCGGAGCGGATAATTCCAGCTCTCAGGAAACCGGAGTCTGACTCATGTTTGAGCTGACTCGTGAGTCAGAACTCAAAACAGGCGAGATTTCTTTTGTCTGAGGAAAGAAGATGACTATTAGAGCAAGCGTCTCCGCGCGCTCCGGGAGAGGAAACACAAAGGAGAATTTAGAAGGAGCCACCCGGCCGCCGGGACAATGGAAGGTCTACACCCGCCCGCCGCTCTGGGCACCAGGGAAGCTAAAAATTTTTTTTAATTATAAAGTGACTATTTCTTAACCCTCTTTTCTTGTTTTTTAGGCTGAGATGCACAAGTAGCTTTTACGATTACTATATAATGATGATGTTTTGTAAAACCCACAGGAGCCGGGGAACCTCATTCCCTGAGGCCCGGGTCACCACGGCCACAGGCCCCAGGGAGCCCAGAACGACCCCCCGCCTCGCCCCAGGGGTGGCAGGACCCTGTCAGTGTTTCTTCACTCACGGAAAACCATCCTGAAAAGCCACCAGGGCCCAGACCTCGCAGTACGAACTTGCCCCTCTTGTCCCGGGTGCAGACTCTTGAGGAACCCGGCGGCTGAAGCCAAGATTCAGTAATCAGTGGAATTTGTTCCCACCCGGGTTCACCTCGTCCGCATGGCTTCGGGGTCGGGGAGAAGGCCCACAGTACCGCCCCACCCCCGCACCCCACCCCCGCACCCCACCCCCACTTCCGGGCCGCTCCGCTGTCCGCGCGGCTCCTGCTTGCTGCGTCCCGGCTCCTCCGTCCCCTCCCCGGGACCTGGCGAGGTTCTGGAGGGGTCGTGCCCCAGGGAGGGAGGCGTCGCCCCCGCGTCCCACCCCAGCTAGCCCGCACCCTGAGCCCGCCCCGGACAGCTTCCTGCCCGGCCCCAAAACCCAGGGTGCCACCCCAACTCATACGCTGCTCCCCCAGATCTCCCTCCCAGCCTCCCAGAACACCTAATCCTCGTACACCGGGACCCCCAATCCCCGATTCACAGGTACATGCGGGTGTCTCTGCTGTCCCTGCGGGTGAGACAACTGACCTTTGAGAGGGAAAGGAATACTGTTAATGAGTCACCCAGACAACCGAAATACTAGGGTCACCTTGGGGGATTTGAGCAATTTACCTAAATTCAGAAAACGCTCTTTACTCCTAACGCTCCAGTGAAAAGGAAAGAGGGAAGGGAGCAGGTGGAGGTGCAGTTTGAAAAGAAAAGAAAGCCCAATTCGGTGCTGCATTTTCAAAAAATATCCCATTTCATTAACAGCTCTTAGACCTAGTTAGTATCGTTTGCACTGCTTTTGTTAAATACTTGGAGATTTATTTGTAAACGCTGCAAGAATTTCTGTGGACATCAGCAAAGCAGGGTTGGCAAGTGAAGCAGGGTTGGCAAGTGTAGGAGGGGATGTGGAACTAGCCTCATTGTGTCAGACTAACCTGACAATGGTATTTCTTCCCAGAGGGGTCTCAATGCAATATCTTTATATACATATAATTATTATTTACATATATACAAATTTTGAAAGTAATATTTATTTTCTAGCAGTAGCATCCTAGTTACCTACCTATGTGTAGTCAGCAATAGCCAACCAATTGTCTTTTGAATTATTTAAACTTTTTGAGAGGAGTAAGTAATTAGGTTTATTTATTTATTTTTGATGGTAAGATTGGGTATTGAACCCAGGACCTCCTGCATGCTAAGCATGCGCTCTATCACTGAGCTACACCCTCCCCGCCAGTTGTTTTTTAAACAAACTCACAGCACATACTGTTTATTGTTATCATTCCCATTTTATACATAGGGAAACTGAGACAAAGACAGGTTAAGTAAATTGTGCAAAATCTCACCTCTAATAAATTGCACAGATGGGATTAAAACCCAGGCAGTCTACTGCCCGTGTCCACGCACCCAAGCACCTGAGGTCTGCTGACCCGACCTTTGACAGCAGTAGGAAACTTGTGAATTGGCTTAGTTAAGCTCCTTCGCTAAAGATGCCTTAGCAAAGATGTGTTCTGCTACTGCCATACCTCTTGGACAAATGTTCCCGTCAGCCATCCTAGAATAGAGCTGCTGACGAGGATTCACCCGGACAGGGCGAGGCCTTCAGCAGTGTGACCCAGTCTCTCTCTCTAACCCTCAGCTTCGGCTGAGCTGAAATTCCTGTTGGTCCTTTCCTGCCTCAGCGTTTTCTCTGCGCTTTCCCTCCACCTAGAATGCCCCCAAGGCAAGTCTCCCCAGACGACTCCCCTGTTTTTGAATCTCCATCTACCTTCAAGGCCCAGATCAAACTGGCATTCCACTGTCACAGCAGACAGAAACTCTCCAAAGTCCGAAATGCTAAGGCCTCTATTATCTGCACCACTCACATGCCTACATATCTTATCTCCCTACTCGGTCAGCAATTTCTTTCTCCCGAAACACTTAGCACAGCACATTTTACATAAATAGTTTTCTGAATGTATAGCCCCACATTGTTTGTCCTTCATCCATCCTCTCTGCTAAATATCTACTTTATATATATAAATTTTCAAATTTCTACATATATATAAAATTTCAACAACAAAAAAAGACTTCCTCCTAAGAGAACCATAATTTTATTCAGTTATCTTTTTCTTTCTAGTTCTGGAAATAGACTTATTTTTTCTCAGCCAGTACTTCCCAATAGAAATATAAAGTGGGTCTCCTGCGTAATTTAAAATTTTCTAGTAGCCACATTAAGAAAGTAAAAATTATATATAAAATAAGTAAACAGCACAGGCCTACTGTATAAGCACAAGGGAGCATAGTCAATATCTTGCAGTAACCTAAAATGGAAAAGAATCTGAAAAGGAATACAAGTATGTGTACGTATGTGTGAAACATGATGCCGTACACCAGAAACTGACACAGCATTGTAACTGACTAAAATCATTATGTTCTTACAGCATTTATTCCTATGAACTTATTCCCTCTGTGCCTCTGGATCCTAATGTAGAAAATAAGACCGCAAATACCTGTCCTACCGGGGACTAGAGTGGTGGCCAGATTACAAATCCAAAAGATTTACTGAGATTTAGAGCTTATGCATCAGCTGTCGCCCCCAAAACATTTACAGCATCTAATTGCAAAAGAGTTTGCCAGGCTGCAGGATCCAACTCCTGTTTTATGAAACATTTTAAACATTGAACAGTATAGAAAATATATGATACCCATATTACCATCTGTTCAATCTGGCTAACAGTCATATGGGTGTCAGTATTTTCTGTACTTTTCAATGTTTGAAACATTTCATAAAACAATTTTTTTTAACATTTAATCTTTTGGGGGGGGTAATTAGGTTTATTTATTTATTTATTTTTAACAGAGGGGTACTGGGGATTGAATCCAGGACCTCCTGCATGCTAAGCATGCACTCTACCACAGAGATATACCCTCCTGCTTCAAAACTATAATTTTTAAAAACACCGGTCAAGTACCAACATCTTCTCTTGGATGGCTCTTTTTGCCTCCCACCCCGCCATGCAGTCCATCCCCAGCGTCACATTAGATGCTGCTTCTCTGTATCTGTGATGCTCTGACGTGACTTCTGTTTAATCACTTGTCACATTTCATTCAACTTCTCACCACACCAAGTTCTGAGCTCTCTGAGGGCAGGACCAAGCCCTTCATCTCTGTCTCCTCATCAAGACTCATGCCTGGCACATTGTGAGGCTAAATAAATGTCTCATAAATGTTAACTCTATAAATTAATATGAATGAAGGACTCTGGTTTCTGTCTGAGTCTTCACCAACAACCAGAACTTCCTTTCTTCTTTGAGACTGTTTCTCCTCTCCACTCCCCTTTTGTCCTAGACCTAAATTCCTCTGAATGTTTTTACTACCTGTCTTCAGAAAAATGTGATAGCCACATATCAGAGAAGAAATGTGCTTTGATTAAAATCAATTTACATATTGCTATAGACTGAAGGTTTGTATCCTCCCAAAATGTGTATTTGGAACCTAACCCCAATGTGATGGTATTTGGAGGTGGGTCTTTGGGAAGTGATTAGGTCATGAGGGGAGAGCCCATAAATGGTATTAGTGCCCTTATAAAAGAGACCCTAGAAAGCTCCTTTGCCCTTTCAGCTGTGTGAGGACTCAGACACATAACGGCTATCTAAGAACCAGGAAAAAGCCTCTTACTAGACAGCAAATCTGCCAGTGTCTTGGTCTTGGACTTCCCAGCCTCCAGAACTGTGAGAAATAAACATTGTTCATAAGCTTTCAGACTCTGGTATTCCCTTATAGTGGCCTGAATGGATTAAGATGCATGTGCTAAAAATGCCAAAGAAAAGGCAAACAATTAGAGCATCACTCTTCCTCTCAAGACTATAAATACAAATCCGAAAAATATGAGAACTTTTTAACACTGATAATCCAATAAATCAGTTCCAAGGCATGGTTCCTCTGTTCAGAGGACAAAGGTGTACCAACAGGAGAAGATTCATACTGTTTGGTCCACGGGAATGAACTCCTATTGGTAAGATTCTTGTCTTTTTCTTATTATACTTGCAATATTCAGACAGCATGACTGAAATTAGGTAATAAGTCTATCCACCACCCCTTACAGAGTACTGAGCTTTTTTGATCACCTATACTGCCCTTCCTAATACACATTTAACCAAATATTTGTTCTCAGTTTCATTATAAAGTTAATTGAGGGGGCAGGGTGTAGCTCAGGGGTAGAGAGTGTGCTTAGCATGCACAAGGTCCTGGTTTCAGTCCCCAGAACCTGCACACACACACACAAAACCTAATAAATAAATAGACTTAATTATCCCCCCCAAAGAAACAAACAAAAAAAGGCAATTGTCTTTCAGGTTAAAATTAATATGCTAAAAATTCCACAATTAGTTATCTCACACTTCCTGAAATTTTCCTACTTTATATTTATTGTCCAAATGATATTATCCAGAACAAAAGCTGGTCTATCTGGTTACAGATGCAGTTGCTTATTTTGATGTCCGGCTCAACCTTCCGGTCCTGTCTTCGGCCACTCCCTTGCCCCACCCTGGGGGCAGACGCGCTAAGCCATTCCCTTATCTCCTTGTCTTTACAAGTGTTGTTTCTTTGGCCTAGGTTAGAAAGTCTCCACTCCTCCCCAAGACCCAGTCCATTGTCACCTCCTGTGGGGACCTCCTCTGGCCACTCCGTACCCCATCAGCCATTGACGCCCCCATCTCAATACACATCCTTGCTAGAGTCCCCTGCTTCCTTGTCTTGTCCCCTCCAGGACCCTGTATGCCCCTATTGGTCTAAACAATGACCTACTAATCTTTGTGGTCCCGATGCCCAGTATGAAGCCCAACACTGAATCCATGCTGAATGGGCCAGGGGCCGAGACGGAACAAATGAATGAATGGATGTATACGTCCCACCAAAGCTGCATTTGGAGTCATCTGCTCAGCACCTCCAGGATAAAGACCCTTAGTCGGACATGGTTGTCCTGGCTTGTGTGGAATTTGGAACCAGGCACGCCCGGTTGGCCTGCTGTTTTCCAGCCCCTGAAGGACCCACTTTCCACCTGCGTGTGCAATCCTTAGTGTGATCGCTGCCAGGCCCACCCGCTTTCCCACCTCTGCTCAGCTTCTTCTCATTGCTTACTCATCTTCCAATTTCCAGTCGTGCTGCTGGACCTCCAAGCCAGGACCAGATACCACGCGAAATGGACAAAGGAATGCAAACTGAAATGTGACATGCGTACTCCATACCCCGGTCTCTTAGGCAAGCTCAAATCACCGCCCAGCGGGCTGAACCCGGAAACCTGACTTCCTGAGGACGGGCCAGGGATATCTCAGGAAGCTTGCTCAGACAGGAATCCCTGTAGTTATTCTGGTTCCCTTGAGGTAATAGGAAATCAGATTACACAAAGCAATCATAGCTTGGATTTTAAAGTATCTTATGGAAAGATTGCTGTTTGCTTCAACTACATAGCACTTTAAAAATGTTTTCCGAGCTTGACCTTATTATCTTCTCCTGAGGTTGATGCTGTGAAATAAGCTTTTAAAAATCAGGAATTATCATTATTTTAAAGGTTAAAGGTTGGTGGGGAAGATGTAGCTCAGTGGTAGAGTGCATGCCTAACATGCAAGGTCCTGGGTTCAATCCCCAGTACCGCCATTAAAAAGAAAAAGAAAGGACACTATGAACTCATCTACAAAACAGAAACAGACTCACAGACATAGTAAACAATCTTGTGGTTACCTGGGAAAGAGGGTGGGAAGGGATAAATTTGGGAGATTGATATTTGCAAAGGTTAGCTACTATATAAAAAAACAGATTATTTAAAAAATTTCTTTTGTATAACACAGGGAACTATATTCAATATCTTGTAATAATCCTTAATGATAAAAAATATGAAAATGAATATAGGTCTGTACATGCATGACTGGGACATTGTGCTGGACACCAGAGATTGACACATTGTAACTGACTGTACTTCAATAAAAATAAATAAATGAACCTAATTGCCTCCCCCACAAAATAAAAAGTAAAATTTTTTAAAAAGTTTAAAGAATAAAGTTTTGGTGAGGGTGGGGATTTCTGCAGGCTCAGCTGAGAGGCAGCTGCGTCAGATCAGGCAGTCCTTGCTGAGGCACTGAACCCCAGAGGGAACCTGGCCCACTTTGGACAGAAAGAATTTGTTCCTGTTTGAGTTCGTCCTGCACGAACACTTTTAATCATGTAACAACCCACCGCCCCAATTCATTCAGCTAATTCAATGGCCCCAGAATAAACTACAGACCCTAGTCTTCTAAGGCAGCCAGGATCTGCCTCCACTTTCACTGATGGATTCTTCGCACCACCTTTGAGTCCCTCTACTCAGCCAGGCACTGGGGGATCCAAGTGGCCGAGGATGAAGGAGACAAGGGGAGTCCTTGCCTGCAGGGGCCTTGCACCCCCATAGATCCTGGCAAAATTCTTCCCTTAGACTGCTGATCTGGATTGTGACTCACACAGCACTAACCTTTCAGGCAGTCCCTGCTCTCCAAGGCTCCCCAGGCACCTGCAACACCTAATTCAATGAAACATCGCTGGGGGCAGGGAGGGTATAGCTCAGTGGTAGAGCTGGTGCTTAGCATGGACGAGATCCTGGGTTCAATCCCCAGTGCCTCCATTAAAATAAATAAACCTAATTACCACTCCCCCCAAAAAAGTTAAAACAAAATTAAAAAATTTTTAAAGGAAAAGAAACATCGCTGTCCCAAAGTGTGAATAACCATATCCTTCCAAAGACCAGCAGGAGAGGGATGGGCAGTTAGACATGAGAAGAAGAAAGAAAACTGGCTGCGTGTTACTAACAGTTGCATCTGATGAATGAGGACGTGGGAAGTGGGGGTGGGGGGAGAATGCCATGATTCTCCCCCTCCTTCTACTTGTGCATGATTGAACTTTTCCACAATAAAACGTTCAAAGTATATGTATATATAAATCGATACTTTAAAATTAAAATATTTTAAAAATAAATTATATTAAGTTTTAAAAATAAATATATGTATAAATATATCTTGCCCAGCCTTTCCAGTCAGGGTCATTTGTTCCATTCTCTGTGTTGGTCCAAAATGTTCTTTTTTTTCTTTTTTTTTTTTTTTTTTAAATCATTTTACATGCCTGTCTTCCTTTTAGTATGAGCTTCTTGACTTCAGACCTTTTTCTTCTGTCCTGTTTACTTGCATATCTTGGGGCCAGAGCACATTCTCCACTAGTTGAGCAAACGAAAAATTGTCTTTAAATATGTAGTTTTGTTGCAGGGTAATGGGGAGTGAGAGGATGGTCATGTCCCAGGTCTCAGGCGAGTCCTGGGATGTGCCCCATCAAGTGAGGGTCCTTGGCTTCCTGCAGGAAGGGATTCAAGAGCGAGACATAGTAAAGTGAAAGCGAATTTATTCAGGGAATACACACTCCATAGACAGTGTGCAAGTGTCTCAGAAGACGAGAGAGAGAGAGGCAGCAGGCAAGAGGTGGCCCCAGAGCGTAGAGTCCTCTTGGAACGTGAGATCGACCTCAAGGGGTAAGAATGGCTGGTTTTTATGTGGTCAGTAATTTCATATACTAACAATTAAGAGGATCACTCCAACTACTTTGGAGAAGGGGCAGGGATTATTAGCGGGCCACCACCCACTTTTGGGCCTTTTATGACCAGCCTCAGACAGGTCATGGCTCCTGTGGGTGTGTCATTCACCATGCTAATATGTTACAATGAGCGTATAATGAAGCTCAAGGTCCAGTGGAAGTCAAATCTCCTGCCATCTTGGGGCTCAAGGTCTCCTGGAAGTTGGATCTCCTGCCATCTTGGTGGTTGTGCTCTGCCCCCTTCCCACCTGTCTCAGTTTAACTTTCTGGTAGTAAACTGGGACTGTAGTCTCAGAGAATGGAAATAGTGTCATGTTTAACGGCCTGTAATAAGAATGTACAGCTGTAGTGGTGATCATCTTGTAATGTATAAAAATACTGAATCACTATGTTATACACCTAAAACTAATATTTTAAGTCAATTATATTTCGATTTTCTAAGAAAGTGTATGGCTGCAAACTCCAGTGCCTTCAAATCAGAGAGCATTAAACTCTTTCTTGAATTTGACTAATGATTAAAAAGCCAATTAGAAAGGGGTCAAATGGCACATTTCCTCCCAGAGGATCTCTGAGGGGGACTGCCGGCAGCATTATCTTATTTGCAAAAATGCTTTAGCGAAATATTTGAGCTACTCTCTCTCGAAACTTCCCAGCAGCCGTGCTTCAGGCCAATTTCTAGTTGCGTGGGCCATCCTCCTTGTCAGCAAGCCTTTTTTCTGTCTGCAAGTCCTAAAGGGAGGCCGGAGACGGGAAATCTGTACTAGCTAATTTGATTATCCCCCTGTTGATCAGTTTTATTCCAAATGCCATGGCCAAACACACTTTAAAACAAGTCTGTTAACTTGTGTATGGGCCTCTCTGCATATTTATATGCAGGAATCCCAGAGGCCTGGGGCAGGAATGCGTGTCTGCCTGTGCACAGTTAAATGGTGAACATTCTTTACATGTCTGCGTCCCTCCCTT
The DNA here is from genome assembly GCF_009834535.1 of Camelus ferus. Lineage (NCBI taxonomy): Eukaryota > Metazoa > Chordata > Mammalia > Artiodactyla > Camelidae > Camelus > Camelus ferus. The sequence continues at coordinate 16,165,077 of NC_045713.1, forward strand.
CCTCAGTCTCTGAATCTTAAACCATCTAGTCCCTAGACTTGCCCCCCACTAACCCATCACTGCAAACAGCACACGAAGATAACAATGCTTCTCAGACATGAATGTGGAAGTGAATCATTTGAAATCTTGCTAAAATGCAGATTTGGATTCAACACGTCTGGGGTGGGGCCTAAGATTGTGACTTTCTAACAAATTCCCAGAACATACTCTCTGCTCCTGGTCTGCGGACCACACTTCTTTCTTTTTCAGTGGTGGGACTGGGGATTGAACCCAGGACCCTGTGCGTGCTAAGCGCCTGCTCTACCACTGAGCTATACCCAGCCTCCCAAACCCTGCCCCTTGGGCTATTTTTTAAGTTCTTCTAATTGGAAAAAGTCAGTATACAGGTTGATTAGAAAATCTGGACTCAGGTAGGTTTTTTTCTTATGTATAAATGGAGCAGTAATCAGGGAGATTCCAAATCTATTTGCTTTTGGTTTATACATACACTGGGCAATCCAAGTTAAAAGATTCCTATCAGCCTAAACCCTGATTAAAATTTCTGAATCTCCGCATCTCAGTGAAATCACCCACTCGCCTATTTTTAGCCTCTAATGTAAAATAGCCCTAAATCAAAAGACGAGTGTTGTTCAAGTTCGCCCTTAGTAGCTTTAGAAAGGGCAAGTCCTTCATAAACGATAAATGTGAGTGCACCATGTGCGTGGTGGAAATGCCTAAAATTGTCTTCCCATCTTTCTGAAGAGCCAAGCAACTTTTTTGGTTTTGGTTGGAGGTACTTCCGATTGAACCCAGGACCTCCTGCATGCTAAACACAGCACTAGTTTAAAATATTTAAGTGAGGCTTTCACACATCTAAGGAAAAAGCAGACAGTGAGAGAGCTAAAGTAATCCCCATGGTACCAAAAGTGGGCGCTATGTCTGGAGTGAGAGTTAACCTCCCGGTTGGAGAGGAGACACGTAGCCGGCGCCGCAGGGGCTTCTGTCTGGGTGTCATTTTCTGCTCCAGGCCCAGCTCCGCCGAGCCTCCTCCTGGGGACGATTCAGCTTCTCCCTCCGCGCTCAGTGGACAATTACAGCCCAGTTCCAAGCATGGACTGAAGCAACAGCAGTCTCCTGGATAGTAAGAGAACCGACCTCCGCCTGGGGCCTGAGAGCCGAAGCGCCCCCTCTGCCTTTGGGGATGCGCTCCGCCTTCTTCATTCATGCTTAGAGGACAGAGCCATCGAGGCTGCTGAGGTTACAAATGATGAGATCCTTCTCCAAACACAAATCCACACGTGCACGTTCCCCTGCTCTCTCCTGGCCTTTTAATAGCTAGGCGATCTGGCCTCTTCAGGAGCGTGGAGAGACTCTTCCGAACTGACTGCGCGTCATTTCTTCACCTCTGTATCATTTGCACGAGGGGAAAGCAGAGATTTAGAAAACTTGTGACTGGCTCAAAGGTGGAGGGACTGGCTTTCTTCGGGCCCGTGGAGATGTTAAACATAGTGGCGGGATTGTAGAGAGGGATCTCACCCCTCTGGGAGAAAGGAGCTCTACGCCATCGCAGTGCGGTTTGTACCAAAAGGGGGAGACCGGACAGTGGCTCTTTCATTCCAGCTGCTTCGCGAACACAGAGTTCACAGTCAGGAGAGAAGATCAGACCCGCAAGAAAAAAAGAAAAATGGGGCAGAAGGAGAAAAAGAAAAAAAGACCTCGAGAGACAGTTTTCATTTTTCTTTTTTTAAAATATCAATTCTTTATTATTTTCTTTATTGAAGTATATAGTCAGTTTACAATGTTGTGTCAATTTCTGGTGTATAGCACCATGCTTCAGTCATACTTGAATATACATTTATTCATTTTCATATTCTTTTTCACCTTTTCAAGCTACTACAAGATGTTCTATACAGTATAAACTTATTTATCTGTTTTATGTATACCAGTCAGTATCTGCAAATCTCCATCTTCCCTTCCCATCCTCTTCCCCTCTGGTAACCATAAGTTTGTTTTCTATGTCTGTGAGTCTGTTTCTATTTAATACATAAGTTCATTTGTCTCTCTCTCTTTTTTTTTTTTTTTTAGTTTCCACATATGAGTGATATCATATGGTATTTTTCTTTCTCTTTCTGGCTTACTTCACTTAGAATGACATTCTCCAGGTCCATCCACGTTGCTGCAAGTGGCATTATTTTATTCTTTTTTATGACTGAGTAGTATTCCATTGTATAAATATACCACAACTTTATCAAGTCATCTGTCGATGGACATTTAGGTTGTTTCCATGTCTTGGCTTAATTTTCTTTAAACTACACCCAGTGGTGCAGAAACAGATACAGAGTAAGGAGTCATGTCCTGCTTTCCCCCTTTTTAAGTTAGGGGTGGGGGCTTCCTTCCACAGATTGCTCATTCTCATGCTCAGGTGTTTTTAAGTTTGCTGATTGACTTAACCTGAAAGTAGAAAGAAGGAGGGACAAAGGACGAAAGGCCCTGATTCACAGCCCCATTAACTGGAGACAATCAGTGTTAACATTTTAGTGAATCACTTTCTAGCATCTTCATATGAGAGAGGAAAAAAAACCAGAAACAAAAGAGCAAGGAAAATGAAAGAAAAAGAAACAGGGAGAGAAATGGAACACCTTTACATCATCTTTATAACCTCGACAGTGCTCTGTGGTGTTGAAAGCTTTTTGCTATCTTTGTAGGGAGGCCAAGTTTATTCACCTCCCAGAGCAGCCAATGGAAGCAACGGAAAGGGAAATCTAAGGAGCTGTGTCTGTTTGTGTTTAAAAGAGGACCTTCATTCCTAATGCCGGTGATGGATATCTTTGCATTTCTAAGTTAGAAACTCCTGCTCCAGTAAGCAAATAAAGTTAGGGGGCCCCGTGGGAAAGGAAAGAGATACAGCTTTTTGCCGTAAGAGAAAGCATTTCGGCCTAAGTCATTCTGGGGTCTAAACCTGGGCATGATGCTTGTCTTCCAACAGGTCTCAGTAATAGTGATATTAAGGGAACAAAAGGACAAAGGACTGTTATCAGGCAAGAGAAGTAGCAAGAGCAAAGATAAGAAGTCAGTAGCATTTCTCACAGCTCTGTTTCAAAGGTAAACATTAGCCTGAAGTACTTTCTTGAGCTGTTTTGCAGAATTTAAAGCCCCTTTGATGCTATACACCTGAAACTAACGCAACATTGTAAATCAACTATACTTCAATTAAAATAATAATAAATAAAAATTAATTAACAAAACAAAACAAAACCCTCGTGCACTCAACCACTGGATCAACTGGAACCCAAGGGATGATGACACTGACCTCTTCTGACCCTCGTGACGTCCATCAACTAAAGCCTGAGCTCTGTCCACTGCACAAGCCCCTTGGTGAATATGCATGTATTCTTAGCTTCAAACTTCCCCAATTTTGCTGTTCTGGGAGACGCTGCTTTGGGAAAGATCCTGGTCCTCCTTTCTTGCTGCAAGTGATAAATTCTTCCTTCTCCGGCTCTTTGACTGGGTTGTGTCTTCTGGCTGGACACCCACCAGGAGGCAAACCCAGTTTTTGAGTAACACTTCCTCTAACAACTTGGAGTTCCAGGCTGCCCAGAAATCTCCATCAAAGTGAAGTGATCGATTTGGAGAGTTCTTGGCAGCAGCTGCTGGAGAGCACAAATGTAAGAAATGTGGATGGAGAGATGAAAAATCCCAATTGATTTTTCACACTTGAATGTAATAGAATTGCGTGGGGGAGCTGGTTCAATGGGCAGATTTCCAGCCACCTCCCCAGAGATCTTGGTCCAATTAATCCAAGGTTGGGCAGGGCCCCCAGAACACTATTAGCCTGTGTTCTGGGTGATTCTAATGCAAATTGGTTATGGACCACACTTTGGAGAAACACTCCGAGGCATTCAAACTGAGCAATCACTTAAGTGTGAGGAAAATATATTTTAGATGAATGAGATCAGTTAGATCTGGGATCAAAACTTACCTCCACTTTGTAACTAGTTGCAGATCATTAAAATGTTCAAGTCCTGAATCTTTGTTTCCTCATAGGCAAACTAGAGATAAAAATACCTATCATCAAAACTACCATGAGGCATCACCTCACACCAGTCAGAATGGCCATCATTCAAAAGTCCACAAACAATAAATGCTGGAGAGGCTGTGGAGAAAGGGAACCCTCCTACACTGCTGGTGGGAATGCAGTTTGGTGCAGCCGTTGTGGAAAATAGTATGGAGATTCCTCAAAAGATTAAAAATAGACTTACCATATGACCCAGGAATCCCACTCCTGGGCATATATCCAGAAGGAACCTTAATTCAGAAGGACACCTGCACCCCAATGTTCATAGCAGCACTATTTACAACAGCCAAGACATGGAAACGATCTAAATGTCCATCAACAGATGACTGGATAAAGAAGTTGTGGTATATTTATATAATGGAATACTACTCAGCCATAAAAAAGAATAAAATAATGCCATTTGCAGCAACATGGATGGCTCTGGAGAATGTCATTCTAAGTGAAGTAAGCCAGAAGAAAAAGAAAAATACCATATGATATCACTCATACGTGGAATCCAAAAAAAAAAGAGAGACAAATGAACTTATTTATAGAACAAAAACAGACTCACAGACATAGAAAATAAACTTACGGTTACCAGCGGGGAAGGGGGTGGGAAGGGATAAACTGGGAGTTTGAGATGTGCAGATACTAACTCCTATATGTAAAATAGATAAACAAACAAGTTTATACTGTTTTATAGCACAGGGAACTATATTTGATATCTTGTAGTAGCTTATGGTGAGAAAGAATATGAAAATGAATATATGCATATTCATGTATGACTGAAGCATTGTGCTGTACACCAGAAACTGACACAACATTGTAAACTGGCCATACTTCAATTAAAAAAAAAGTAAAAAAAAAAATCACATGGTCAGGCACTTTTGTGAAAATTAAATAAGCTAGTCAGTAAAGCGCCTGGGATACAGTAAACGGATGTTAATTTCCCTTTCTCAAAGGTTTATCTGTGTGTGAATAGTTGACTGGAAAAAGTTGTATACAACCATAAAGACTTTATTTTAGTGATTAAACTTTCTTCTTTTTATTATTATTATTATTTTTTTATTTTTAGTGATTAAACTTTCATTTCTTTTAAGTTCAGATACCAAAAGAAAAGTCACATGGGAGGGAAAACCTGGGTTTTACATTTAAGACATTAGAAGGTTTCTGCTAGAACTTTATTCCTTTCCTTATTATTATAATGCCTCCATTGTTAAAAAATGTAAACAGTGTAATGTTTATAGCATATACTTTACAGGTGAACTTGAAAAAAATGTCAATAAAATTGAAATTATCATTCATTCCCCTGGGAGAACAAATATTGATGATTTAGGTTTACACACAGGGTAACTTCTAGGGTTTTTGCTTCTAACAGTAAAAGTCTGGTGGGATTTCATGGGGTTTACAAAAATCACTCTTGAGGGAAAGAGGTGCTTCCCATCCCGCCACCAAAGGAAGTGAGAAATAATCAAGACATCAGTAAAAGATCTTTTAAGCTGTACTTTAACTTTCTTCTTCTTTTTTTTTCAATGGCGGTACTGGGAATTAAACCCAGGACTTCATGCATGCTAAGCACACACTGTGCTACTGAGCTACACCCACCCCTCCCAAACTGTATTTTAAAATAATTTTAGATTTACAGAAAATTTGCATCATAGTACAGAGAGTTCCATATCCTCTCACTAAGTAGATTTATTTTAAAAAAGAAACTAAGCACTTTGTTATGTGTGGATGTTAATCACAACATCCAGTAGCTAATCCTGCAGACTTGGCTGCTTTGCTGGCCACCTGAGGCTGGCTTCTCTTCCTTCCTGTCTTTCCATACCTGCATGACCATTTCCTCTCCTTACTGTACCTCTGGACAGAGCTCTTCAGGGGATGGTAATGCTCTCTCAGCCCTTCATCCTATGTCCGAGGAGTTTGGGCCCAAGGACAAGGCCTGCTGGTGCAATGCCTCAGTGTCTGTTCAGCCTGGACCTCGAGGTGACACCATCAGTGCTGACCAGCATGGGCTGCAATGAAAGGAGCTAACACTCTTAAAAAACCTAAATAGAAGGCACTCCGGTTTCTTCCCACAGACACACCTTAGAGGCCTTTGGTCACATCTCCTGGGGACTGACTTACACGACATCTGACTTAATTGATTGTCATGTATATGACAAGCATCATATCACATAAGTCTGCCTTCCTTGGTTCTCGCCCTGTAGCTCTGTTTAAAACTGAAATTGGTGTGGGAGGAGGGTATAGCTCAGTGGCAGAGTGCATGCGTGGCACGCATGAGGTCCTGAGTTCAATCCCCAGTACCGCCACTAATAAGTAAATAAATAAGCCTAATTACCTCCCCTCCCCACAAAAAAAGCCAGAAAAAAAAAAAGGGAAATGAAGAAGAGAAAAAGAGAGAATTTTTTCCTGAAAAACTGAAATTAAATTTAGATGAAATACTTTAATTTTTATGAAAATGCTATTTTAAGATTTCTGATTAAAAAATTATTAATATTTGTTTGAAGTCTACTTTATATCATCTTCCAGATTTTATTATATAAAAATTAATCATCATACACTATTTTAGTTTATATGAGACTAATCTTAAAATCACATAATTTGATATATTTAAATTTCTACAATGGTTTTCTGAATCAAATAAGTTATTATTTCTGCAACTGTAGATGAAATACTTAAAATATTCATTAAAATGTGTTTCCTTTGCAGCATTTGGCCCCATACAAAACCCATCCCCCGGGGATAAGGTACAGCTCAAGTGGTAGAGCCTTGCCTAACAGGCACGAGGTCCTGGGTTCAATCCCCAGTACCGCCATTAAAATAAATAAATAGACTCAATTACTTCCCCCTCTAAAAAGTGTTTTTAAAACAAACAAAAAAACCCAAACCAAAAAACCCCCACCATTCCTGGGGGGCAGGCTGTCTGGTGTGAACGTCTCACATCAGCATGGCCTTTGGACCCAAGCACATTGTTCTCATTATATGGATTCTAGCAATAGCCATTATGACAGGTCATTGAATTAGGAAGTGAACAAGTTCTTTTCCCCAAGTTAACTCTTCACTTCCTTAAGGGAGGAGATTGTCTGGATAATCCGAGTGGTAGAGGACGGAAAAGAATTCGCAGTTGTTAGGGGAGAATAGGTCATCAGTCATCTAAGTTCTAAATAATAAGTAGTTCACTTGTGTCCTTATTATTGTTGTTGTTATTTTTTAGATTCCTCATGTAAATGATGTCCTATGGCATTTTTCTTTCTCTCTCCGGCCCACTTCACTTAGAATGACAATCTTCAGGTCCATCCATATTGCTGCAAATGGCATTACTTTATTCTTTTTTATGACTGAGTGGTAGTCCATTGTATATATGTACCACGTCTTCTTTAACCAGTCATCTGTGGATGGACACTTAGGTTGTTTCCATGTCTCGGTTATAGTAAATAGTGCTGCCGTGAACATTGGGGTGCAAAAGAAATATATTCTTAAAGAGCAGAGGGAGTGAAACCACTGCTGCCTAGCAGGCGGGACACCTGACTGTTTCTGTTGAGCCTGAGAGCTAAGACAGGTTTTTGTCGTCATTGTTGTTTTGCTGCCTCATTTTATTTTATTATCTATTTTTTGATTTACCATGTTCTATTAGTTTCTGGTGTACAGCATAGCGATTCAGACATAGATATATATATTTTCAGATTCTTTTTCATTATAGATTATTACAAGCTATTAAATATAGTTCCTTGTGCTACCCAGTAGGACCTTGTTGTTCATCTATTTTATATATAGTAGTGAGTATCTGCTAATCTCAGACTCCTAATTTATCCCTCCCTCCCCCTAAGAGAGGTTTTAACATTGTTAAAAATTTATTAAAAAAATTTTTTTTGTTGTTTAGGTTTTAACATTTTTAAAGTGGTACAAATAAATCAAAAGAAGGACAAAATTGTAGGACATGTGAAAATTACATGAAATTCTAGTTTCAGTATCCTTAAATAAACTCCTGAGACACAGCCATACCCACTCATTTTCATATTGTCTGTGGCTGCTGGGGCCACAGGTGAGAAGCTACAGACACACCATGTGAGCAGCAAAGAGGAAGATATTCACTATCTGGTCCTTCATAGAAGTTTACCAATCTCTGATGTTGCTTACAATGGAAGTTTAAACTGACCTCAGTAAATGACCTTACATAAAAATGTCACTGAATCAAAAAGGATTCTGCTCTTTTACTGCATGGCAGCCAGTAGGGAGTTGCCTCTGGCCCATCACCAGGCTCTTCAAGATGCAACAGGGCCTGTGCCTTTTAAAAATACATGAAGGTCGTTGTGATAAATGTTTTCCAAAGCTTACCATGGCTGTAAAACCACTGGGAACACAGCCACAAATAAGGAAGACACAGTCAGCTGTGGAAGAATGCATAAGTCTTTAGCTTCATTGCCTCAGTGAGGCATGCAACATCTTAGAAAGAAAAATGAAGGATTGGTCAAGAAGAGGTGAACAGAAGCAAATAATGAAAATTAATATTTTGTTTGACCCATCAACAGATGACAAGATAAAGAGGATGTGGTACACACACACAGGAATATTACTCAGCCATAAAAAAGAAAGAAATGATGCCATTTGCAGCAACATGGATGGACCTAGAGATTATCACACTAAGTGAAGTTAAGTTGACAGAGAAAGACAAATATCATATCACTTATAGGTGGAATCTAAAAAATAAAAGATGCAAATTCTATTTACAATCCAAAAACAGACTCACAGACATAGAAAACCGACTATGGTTACCAAAGGGGAAAGGGCAGGTGGGATAAATTAGGTATTGGGGATTAACAGACACACATTACTATGTATAAAATAGATAAACAACAAGGACCTACTGTATAGCACAGGGAACTATATTCAATTGCTTGTAAAAACACATAATGGAGAAGAATCTGAAATGAAAAAAAAAAGTATAACTGAATCACTTTGCTCTACATCTGAAACTAACATTGTAAATTAACTACACTTCAGTACATTTTAAAAGATATATTTTGACATTGATCACCTCACAATAACTGATGTAGAAAAAGTTTTCTGTATAGCTCATTGTTTTCATGTGATTTGATCTCTGAGGACAAACTCTCATTTTCCTCTACTCTCACTCTGTTTCCTTCACTCCTGACACCAGAGGTGTGGATTTTCCCCACCCCAGGGGCGTGTGCCATAATTTAATTCAGGTCTGACACCAGCTACCTGGAGTTAGGTCAGATCCCACAAGACAAGGGCTCAGTCTCACAACTTCAGATGCCAATGGCAAGCCCAGGTTGTCTCTTCTGACCAACCAGCAAGGAGGGTTCCCATTACCCCTCCTTGGGCTTGATAATTTGACAGAATGGCTCACAGACCTCAGGGAAACACTCATGTTTACTGGGTTATGGTAAGGATACAGATGAGCTGCCAGAGGAAGAGATTCTTAGAGTAGAGCATCTCTTTCTGACCTCCCCAGACTTGCCTTCTCCCAGAACTTCCAGGTGTTCAGCACCCCGAAGTCTCCAAACCCAGCTCTTCCTGGATTTTTATGAAGGTTCATCACGATAATCAATGATGCACCATTAACTCAATCTCCAGCCCCTCTCTCCTTCCCGCAGGAGGTAGGTTAGGGCTGAAAGTTCCAAGCATCTAATCGTGGCTTGGTTTCTCTGGTGACCAGCCCCATCCTGAAGCCATCCCAGAGTCCATCTCTTTCGAACAAGACACTCCTACTGCCCAGGAACTTCCAAGGGGTTTAGGAGCTGGGTCAGGAACTAGGACCCAAGACCAAATGCTGAAATAAAAGATGCTCCTATGGTCTGATCACTTAGGAAACCGCAAGAGTTTTATATGAGCCCTGTGTCAGGAACTGGGGCAGAGAACAGTGTATAGATTTTCTGTCCACACTTCGTATCATCCTCTAGCTCTTTACATGTTCATGTGATCGACTGGCTGCCACGCGGTTACAATGCCTGATCGTATTGCCAGCCGTAGGTCATACATATACATTTATTTGTTTCCATATTCTTTTTCATTGTAGGTTACTACAAGTTATTGAATATGGTTCTCTGTGTTATACAGTATAAACTTGTTTTTTAAAATCTATTCGGTCATTAGTATCTGCAAATTTTGAACTCCCAATTTATCCTTCAGGCTCATTCTTTATCGATATTCTTTTTATTTGTTTTTTGGGGAGGAGGTAATTAGGTTTATTTATTTCTTTATTTAGTGGAGGCACTGGGGATTGAACCCAGGCCCTCGTGCTTGCTAAGCATGTGCTCTACCACCGAGCTATACCTTCCCCTCCTTTTGTATGGCTATTCTTATTCTATCTTGAGGCATAATCAACTCTTAAACAAATACAACCTACAAAACAAATCAATCTAAGGACCAAAAAAATAAAAACAACATCAAAACCAGAAAACCCCACCCAATAAATAAATCAGAAGCTTGGAGAAGTGAAGTAGCAGTGAGAGGGATGTGAATGACCTCTTCTCGTTCCTGTGGGATTCCAAGAACTTCTGTGGCACCATCTGTTATTAGAAAGAGGCTGAAGGACTTTTGGGAAAGAATTAGAGGTTTTAACAGCATCCTGCCGAAGGAACTGCAAGGACTTTGGACAAGGCATGAGTAGTTAAGATGATTTCACTTTTAAAAACAACTTTTTTTTCAGTTTATACCCAAGAGTTTTTAAAATTTTATTTAATTAATTTTTAAAATTGAAGTGTAGTTTTTTTATTTTTTTGGTGGGGGGAGGTAATTAGGTTTGTTTATTGCTTATTTATTCTTAGAGGAGGTACTGGGGGTTGAACCCAGGACCTCATGCTTGCTAAGCGTGCACTCTACCACTTGAGCTACACCCTCCCTGCCATGAAGTAGAGTTGATTTACAAAGTTGTGGTAATTTCTGGTGTACAGCAAAGTGATTCAGTTATACGTATAATATATATGTATATATATATATCTTTTCATATTCCTTTTCATTATAAGCCATTGAAAGGTATTGAATATAGTTCCTTGTGTTATATAGTGGGGTCTTGTTGTCTATTTTATATATATTAGTGTCCACGAATCCTGAACTCCCAATTTATCCCTCCCCTCCAGTTTTAAAAAGAACTTGATTGAGAAATAATTTACATACCATAATATTCACCAATTTTAAGTGTATGTTTCAGTGATTTTTAGTATAGTTTACTGAATTGTGCAAATACCACCATAATCCAATTTTAGATCATTTCATCAGAGAAAATTTCACTTGAATAACTTATGAAGATTATCCCTTAGGTGGACTTAGTGATGAAAATTTCAAAGTGGAAATAGCTTTATAGTCTTATAGTTACATGATAAAAATTGATTACTATATGCTTATTTTAAAAAAATCGTTCCTACCACTTAGACATACTCTTAAAATATTAGTGTATATTCTTTGACATTCTGCACTACAAAAAGCAGTCTTTCCCCCCAAAATCAAACATTACAGATATATATAAAGCACAAAATTTAAACACTTCTCCTTTAACTCCACCTCTGTTGGGGCAGAAGTCTTGGACGGCCCCGGGAGTTCCTGTGCCCTCAGCGCCTGGGTCTGCATGTCCCCTGGAGCTGTCAACATGGTGCTTGTTGCTCTCATGACTGGGCTACACTAGGCGGCATAATCAGCCCCCAACATGGACTATCTGGGTGGGCTTGACCCAATCACAGGAGTCCTTTAAAATCAGAGCGTTTTTTTCTGGCTGGTGGTGGAAGAGGAAGTGAGTCCTCAAGTATGAGAAGGACTAGAAACACTTGAAGGCGGGAGGGGCCACGTGACAAAGGATGCAGACAGCCTCTGGGAGCTGAGCAAGCTGCCCTGATCTGCCAGCAGCGAGGAAATGGGACCTCAGTTTTATAACTACAAGGAATGAGATTCTCCAATGTGAGTGTGAGTGTGTGTGTGTGTGTGTGTGTGTGTGTGTGTGTGTTGGAGGGACTTCCCCCACACCATCAAGCATTCTGCAACAGCAGCAGGGTGTCTGTCCCATAGTTCAACTCAATTCTGACATCTCTACCTGAGATAGTATCAGATCCCACAGGTGAAGGGCTCAGTCCTCCAAGACCGGCCCCCACTCTTCCACTTGAAATGTCAAGTTATCATTTGTGCTTCTGACCACCTGGCGATAGATCCGAGGTTCCAACAACTTGCCCTCCTTGAGTTCGATCCATTTGCTAGAGCAGCTCACAGAACTCAGAGAAAATGTTACTTAACTCATTACTAGTTTATCATAAAAGATTATAACTTGGAAACAGCCAGATGGAAGAGATGCACAGGGCGAAGTCCAGGGAAAGGGCACGGAGCTTCCCAGCCCTCTCCTGGCACCACTCTTCCTGAATCTCCATATGTCCACCAACCCGGAAGCTCTCTGAAACCTGCCCCTTTGAGATTTTATGAGGCTTCATTACATAGGCATGAATGATTAACTCATTGGTCACTGACACCTGATTGAACCTCCAGCCCCTCTCAGGGGGTGGGACTGAGAGGTCCAACCCTCCAATCATGTGGTTGAGTCTCCTGGCTACAGACCTATCTTTAGGTAGGGTCCGAAAGTCACTTATTACATAATGAAAGGCACTTTTAATCACTCTCATCACTTAGGAATTTCCAAAGGTTTTAGGAACTCTGTGCCACAAACAGATGGAGACCAGATGTGTATTTCTTCTTGTAAGTCACAATATCACAGCTAGCACCTTGAATGAGCTGGAACCTAGATTCTTCCCGAAGCTCTCCAGGTGAGGACTCAGCCTGGCTGACAACCTGACTTCAGCCTTGTGCGCCCAGGTGCGCTGTGGCTGACCTCTAACCTACAGACACCGCGAGATAATACAAAGGTGTTAAAGTCGCTGAGAATCTGTCACACAGCAACAGAAGACTAACAGAACCCCAATCCCACTGCTCAGGAGGTAATCACTTAACACAATTTGGGGAGCCCCCTTCCAGGTATTTTAATTCAGACATAAGTATACATTTAAATGGGATTATTTCTAATATTTGCATCTTGTTTTCTTCACTTAATAGAGTGTCAGCATCTTTCTTTGTAGCACTCGTGTATTTTTTATTTTATTTATTCATGTTGTGTGTGTGTGTGTTTACAAGGCAATTTGTAGAAGCTTTGTCAAAGGGTGTGCTACTTAAAATTCTGGAAGAGCCCGTCCAATTGCTTTCAGAAAGAGACCGCAGTGATTCCCAGTCCCAGCAAACGTGCGAATCCAGGCTCTCCACGCTCTCTCACTTCTCACACTCTTCAACAGTGTTTCTTGCCCATTGGAATTTCTTTTATAGTCAACAAACTTAGAGTCAGGTAACAACCTACCACTGTAGTCTACTTCTGTTTATTAAGTGTTATCAAAACAATTGAGGGAGGTAACAGTACTGGCCTTTGTACTTTCATGCACACAAACTTGGGCCAAATTACTAAAATTTGGGCTACTTGTTTAAGCAACTGTTGTTTCTAGACATAAGTATTCTGTTTTGAAAGAGTCACAAAATATTCCTGAGTTTCAGCAGAATATCCTTCCAAATCTATTTGTATTAACTTGTATTTTTTTACTTCAGAGACCCAAAATATCATATTTTAAAAATATCTCTAATATTTCTTACTTGAATTATTTTTTAAAGTCCAGAAAGCATGGTTAGATGCCACTTGGAAACAACCAAGATGTCCTTTGGATGGTGAATGGATAAATAAACTATTACATTCAGACAATGAAATATTATTCAGGGCTTGAAAGAAATGAGCTAGCAAGCCATGAAAAGACATGGAGGAATCTTAAAGGCATTTACTAAGTAAGTGAGAGGAGCCAATTGGAAAAGGCTACATACTGTGTGATTCCAAGTATGTGACATTTTGGAAAAGGCAAAACTATGGAGACAATGAAAACATCAGTGGTCCAGGGTTGGGGTGGGGGAGGGACGAACAGGCAGAGCACAGGATTTTTAGGGCAGTGAAACTACTCTGTATGTTAGCACAGTGATGGACAAAGGTCATTACACATCTGTCCAAACCCATAGAGTGTACAATGCCACGAGTGAACCCTAAGGTGAAGACTTTGAGTGATAACGATGTGTTAATGTAGGTTCCTCAGTTGTAGCCAATGTATCATCTTGGGGGGGGGGCGTGTTCATTTTATGGAAAACCGCGCACGTGTCTGGGCAGGAAGTATATGCGGCATCTCTGCACCTTCTCAGTTTTGCTGTGAACCTAAAAAAACTGCTCTAAAAAAAGTCTTTTAAAAAAAAAGCATGGTCCTGGGGTAGGGTATGGCTCAGTGGTAGAGCATGTGCTTAGCATGCATAAGGTCCTGGGTTCAATCCCCAGTACCTCCATTAAATAAATACATAAATAAACAAACAAATAAATAAACCTAATCCCCCCCCATAGTTAAAAAACAAAAAAAGATAAGGATAAAAACAGGAAAAAAACTTTAAAAAATTTAAAAATAAAAAGCATGGTCACATCACCAATCAAAGATGACACTTTCATCAGGTTCGTCAAGGTGAGGGGTGTCTGAACCTTAATACCATCTCGCAGGGAGTCTAATTTTGTAAACCCTCTATTGTAGGACACAGCCTCTTTGGGTCTGTTGGTCAAATAAGTTTCAAATATGTTTGTTCCTCTGTGGAAACACAGTGGTCCTTTTAGAGGATGGCTCTTTTAAAGATGCCAAGTATCTAGAGAGAACGTCTCTTTAGCTAGCTACTGCCTGTCCTGAAGATGAAGAGCATTTCCTCCTCCATTCTGTACCTGGTAAAATGTCCTTCAACTTTGCCCTGAATTTAACTGATTTTTCAAGTCTTAAATCCATTCCACAAGTATTTACTAGAACAAGTGTGTCCTCATCAGTGGTGGAGGTCGTAAAGATAAACCCGGGGCCATTCAGGATAAAGCCTCAAACTGCATATCCAGCTTAGTTTATTCTCAAATAGCGTTTCCCCACTTGGTGGGCTGGATAATCCTTTGCTGCAGGGGGCTGTCCTGAGCACTGCAAGATGGGCGCAGCATCCCTAGACCCTGCATGCTCCATCCCTGCGGCATCCTCAGGTCATGACAGTACAAAAATGGCTCTGGGGGGAGCGTAGAGCTCAGTGGCAGAGTGTGCTTAGCATGCAGGAGGTCCTGGGTTCAGTCCCCAGTACCTCCATTTAAAAAAAAAAACTAAAAAATAAATAAACCTAATTAATTACCTCTCCTTCACAAAAAAAGCTTAAATTAAACTAAAAAAAAAAAGTCTCCAGACAGTGCCACCCGTCTCCTGGTTGAGAACCACTAATTCTAGAAACACTCACAACTTTCTCTTAAACAGACTGTGAACATACATGTCTTGAATTATTGTTTTCTCAGCCTTGAATGACAGTAGGAATCCTTTACACTTTTCAAGATCCGTGTTCTCCGTGAAGACTCCCCAGGCACAGAGACTCCAGTGGTGGAACACGTATTTCAGGTTCCTCCTTGCT
The DNA here is from genome assembly GCF_009834535.1 of Camelus ferus. Taxonomy (NCBI): domain Eukaryota; kingdom Metazoa; phylum Chordata; class Mammalia; order Artiodactyla; family Camelidae; genus Camelus; species Camelus ferus. The sequence goes on from NC_045713.1 coordinate 16,180,600, forward strand.
TTCTTTTTTTTAACTTTTTAAAATTGAAGTACAGCTGATTTACAATGTTTTGTTAGTTCTAGTGTACAGCATAGTGATTCAGTTATACATACATATATGTGCTTTTTCATTACAGGTTACTACAGGCCACTGAACATAGTTCCCTGTGCTATGCAGTAGGACCTCCTTGCCTTCTTGAGGACTAGGGGTCCATGGGGCCTATGGGATTGGGGTGGGGGGTGCTTAGTGTCCCTTACAAACTAAGACAAGTGCTTTGAAGCAAGACAATACAGAAACTTTTCTATGACAAATTATGCAAAGGAAACTGTCCTAGATTTGGGGGAAGACAAAGCAACAGGATGGGTGGGGAGGGGGTCAGAGGAGGCTTCCCTGAGAAGGTGGCTGAGTTGAGCTCTAAGGAACCAGTCACATTTAACTAGAAGTGAGGGGTTCACTCAGGCCCTGGTGGGTGCAGGGACCATCCCCAGTCTTCGTGGCCCTGAAGGAATTTACAATCTGGGAGGAGAGGGCCACATCAAGAGTACCTTTTGCGGGTGAGGGAGAGGGTATAGCTTAGTGGTAGAGCTAGTACTTAGGATTCACGAGGTCCTGGGTTCAATCCCCAGTACCTCCATTAAAAAAAAATTAAGTAAGTAAATAAATAAACTTAATTACCAGGGGGAGGGTATAGCTCAAACTTGTGCATGCTTAGCATGCACCAGGTCCGGGGCTCAACCCCCAGTGCCTCCTCTAAAAGTAATTAAATAAATAAACCTAAGGATCCCCCTCCCCCAAAACAAAATAAATAAATAAACCTAATTTTTTTAAAGCTAAAAAAAATTAAACTCAATTACCTCCCTCCTCAAAAAAAAAAGCTTAAAAAATAATTAAAAAAAAAGAAAAGAAGAAGACTGAAGGGAGGCACCCTGTTTAGTCTGGGACTCTGGAAGGGTCTCTCGCGGCTGCGTGGCTGTCACCTCACAGACGGGGAAACTGATGCGAGGACCCCAGGCCCAAGGTCGCGGAGCTCACTCAGAGGAGGGACCCGATCAGCCTCGAGTCTCCAACCCCAGGCCGCCGGAGGCTGCTGCACTTTGCTCGTTTCGGCCCTGACTTCATCCTAACAAGGGTCACACAGCATCACTTCCCCTAATTCCACCGCACTAGACGCAGTTTCGCGTTATTACTGTTGCATCAGGATTCCATGTGTCAAGAACGATTTGGAAAATTATCATCTTCTTTGAACAGTATCTCCCTGACTCTGGAAAAGACTGTCGGTTCCTTCTCCAAGAGCACTGAGCAACAATGCTTAAAAAGTAGTTATCCGTTTTCTCATTTGTAAACCAAAGATGATAACGGCACCGGCCCTTTAGGGTAAGTGTCAGAATTAAAACTAACACCCACTAAACATTCCGAGCATGCTGGTATAGGTGCGAGCTCAGCAAATGCTATAGTTACAGAATGAGAGGAGGATTCATGGTGGGTGGACGAAACAGGACCTTGTCTTTGTTCTCAATGAGCCCCTCAGCCCTCACCTCTCCCTGCTCACATCTAAGCCAATCCCAGTATGGGTGTGGTCAACTCCTCTTTGTCTGCCACACAAAAATGTCATCCTCTGTTTGCTAAACAGACATCAGGCAACAATGTCTAGGGATGTCCCCCACTCCCACTAGGGCCTGGGTGAGCCCCTCACTGCTAGGCAATCCTAAAAAAAATCAAACAAGAAAACACAGTGCAAGTCCAACCTCGAGAAAGAAAAAGACCAGGACACATTAGGAGGGCTCTGGGAAAACAGATGAATATTGGGATGATTTTTAACACCCAAGGAAGGTTTTTATGATTGATTCTCACACTGAAGGTGGCATCCGTGTGTCAGTGGAAGAAACTGACTTGAGGAGTAGCAGACTGCAGTCCCAGATTCCCTCTCTATTACATTCATTCACTCATTCAGTCATTAAGCGTTTATTGTCCATCTCTGTGTGCTAGGCACCTGCGAGTCCACGGATTCATGGAGAGATTGTTAACTGGTTTTATTCATATGATGGCTTTCAGATTCTTTTTTCATTTTGAGTGAAAACAAAACAAAACCTCTAGCAGTTCCCCAGTTTTTGAGACCTAGTTTTCCCTTTTCATTGATGATTGTGTGGCAAGCTGTTTCCATAACAATCATTACATGTAAAATAGTTGGCTCTTTAAAACATAAGTCTGCAAAGTTCTTTTTGCAGCAAGAACAGCTCACTGGTAGATATACCAGAAGCAGATGGTACAGGAAAACAGGGATGACATCACAGCAAATCAAAAGATACTGTACTAAAATATTTTTCTTAAAAGGAAGTACAAGGATGTGACAGGACTTTAGAAGTAGAGGTGACCAGGGGAGGGTATAGCTCAGCGGTAGAGTGCATGCTTAGCATACACTAGGTCCTGGGTTCAATCCTCAGTACCTCCATTAAAAAAAAAATTAAAAATTAATAAATAAACTTAATTACCTCCCCCTAAACAAACACACACACAAAAAGAATTAGGAGTGACTGTTTAAGCTGCCTTTATTATTTTTTTTAAATCCTAGTTTTGAAAAACTGTTTTCTCTAACATTTCTAACTTTACAATATTTCAAATATGGCATCTTTAAGATTCTGACAATGGAGCTGGTAGGGAAATTAATAAGCAAAACTAAAACGCAGGGATGTCAAAGACAGAGCCCAGAGCAAGGTTACCGTGGCATCTTCTTAGTAAAGAAACTCCATCTACGACAAGAGTCCACCTCATGAGGATGTAATAACAAAAAACAGAATAACAAGCAACAATTAAGATTTGTTGGATGCTTACCATGTGCCAGACACTGGATTAAGTGCTTTACATTGATTGTCTTATTTAATCTTCACCGCAGTCCCCCAGGGTAGATATTATCATTATCTGCACTTTATATATATATATGAAAACTGAGGCTTAGAACAGTTAAATCACTTGCCAAACATCCCATCGCTAGCTGCTGTGGAGCCAACAGGGATCTGAGTGAAGGCTTTCTGAGTGCGGAGCTCTCTCACTTTGAAAGCACTATATCATCTACACAATGGAGGGAGGGGAGGACAATAAGGAAGAAAACAAAAACTCCCTGCCAATTGTTGTTTTAACTTAGTCCAAAAAAAAAAAAAGAAAAAGCACGTTCAGCCTTTGAGATTCTAATCTAGTTCTCATAACAGTCTGAGGGGGCGGGTTTTTATCATCCTCGTTTATAGAGGATGGAGCTGAAACTTAAAGAGGGTAACAAAACTTGCCCAGAACCACACATTCAGTAAGTAATGGATGTGAGACTCGGACCCAGGGCCATCTGTCTCTGAAGCCCCAGTGTTCTTCCCAGGTTCCTTCAGGGGCAGGGGACGGGGTTCAGGTTTGCCCCAGGTAGATCGTGCTTTCTGTTCCTATCCGTGGAGGAGCAAACTCTCCTTTTCACCTTCTTTTCTAGGGCAATTCATCCAGAATACCCCCCACTCCATGGCTTCCTTCCAGTGGCTGACTCCCAGAGTTTGTATCCAACCAGGTGAGATCCTTCCTCTCTGAGAAGCTTTCAGGGCTGCTGTCCTCATCCACCACCCCACCCACCCCCAGGTCCAGGTCCCTCCTGAGTGCTCAAAATTACCCTGCACTTACCTGGTTCCAGCGCTCACGCCCCGTGGAATCATCCCTTACTGTCTGCCCTGCCTCTCCCAACCTCTCCAGGGCTCTGCCACATGCACCATCCAACAGTGATTGTGTGCTGTCTACTCAGTGTCTAGCTAGGTGCCTGGCACACAGGAGATGTGTGCCTGATGGATGGATGAGTAAATACTGACCTCAGGTCCTCTGCAACTACCACCATCATACTGAACTCCATAATTCGAATGTCCCTGCCACTAATGGGACACACACATACACACAAAATCACATGTACGGTGAATCTGTAGTTCATGAAGTGGACCAAACAGTACTCATTGTTAGGATGAATAATGACCATTGGTAAAGTAAATGTCTTTATGTTTTGAATAGATTTTTCTTTCTTGTTTTTTGTTTTAATTTTTTGATTTTATTTTTTTATTATCATTTTTTTCCCTTGGTGGGGCAGGTAATTAGGTTTACTTATTTATTTTAATGGAGGTACTGCGGGTTGAACCCAAGCCCTTGTGCATGCTAAGCACACACTCTACTGCTGAGCTACACCCTGGGAATTCTTTCTTGCTTTTTGAAAGAGCTAATGATTATTTTCTAATTATAACGAGCACTAACATTTGTAAGAATGGTCTGCATCTTCAGGTACATTGTCTCATTGAATCCTGATGGTCAGTTCTGTGAAACAGGTGTTATCAGATATTTTTCAGGAGGATAATGAGCTCAAGGGTGATGTTTCCCAAGATTATGCAGCTAATAAATAAAATTGCTGAGAACAGATTCCATCTCTTCTCTTAGCCTGATGTTGTGTCCATGTTACCTATGAAGACACAGAAATACTGAAAATGAATATTGTCTGTAAAATGTGGATTCACAAAAGCTAGTGAGGGAAGATTATTTACGCTTTCCTTCACACCAAGTGAGAGAGTATATGTCGCAGTGGCACTGGATTTGGAATCATGGGAGCTGTAGCAGAAATACATTTTGTTTCCTTAATTTTCCTGGCATATTGTTTAGACTTTCTCTAAACAGCTGAAATAAGAGTAACATTTGACTGTATAACTTCAGTACGATTTTTTTTTACTATGTGCATGTATTACCTATTTCAAAATTTTTACAAATAAAAAGATACCAATGAGTCTATTTGCTTTACTGAGTCAAGTTAGCATCACAAGGCATACCAATTGAGGGCAGGTGCTCTCCAAAAAGCCTGTAGAAACAGGGTCTTAACTAGATAATTGGGTGTGCCCCCATATCTTTCCATGCTGTTGCATATTAGAATAGTGAGGTGGGTGCTAAGTAGGGGTCATGCGCACAACCACGTAACAGGTGCACTGAGAAGCCAAGAACGCTGACCACCGCAGATCTGTGAGCAGCAGAGTGGACTGAGTCATTATTCTTTGACTCCAACACCACTGCTATTTCCATTAGACCAGGCTGCCTAGACCTGCTGGTAAAAGTTAGGCCTAGCCCCCTGGTCAGATTATTTAGGCTTCAGTACTGCTCTGCTGGGCTGTAATGTACTTACAGACAAGAGCTCCAGTATGTATTAAGAGAAGAAAAGCAAGGATATATATTTTATTTCACCACTTTTGTGCAAAAAAAAAGTGCATCTTTAAAAAAGAATATGTGTCTGCATTTGTTTTTTATGCATAAACTATCGGTTGCCTGCAGGTTTTCCATCTGTAAAATGTGGGTGCTGGAATCACATTAAATACTGCAAATATTAGAATAGTGCCTGGCACACTGAAGTCCCATTTCACTTGGGTTCTCAATCCAAATGATACCCTCGCTTAATCATTTTCTAAAATACCCTTTTAAAAATCATTTTCAATTGGTAGAGGCAAGATGAAAATATGGCAAGCCATAGAAAATGTAATTACTTAAAGCTGCTTTGAATTAGGCCCAAAGCAGAGTGATTAGCCAACACTGAAAGATGCTTGGTGGATCAGTTACCTACAAGTATTAAAGAACTATTGCTGTTCACCCTGTTACTAAGCAAGGGTTTATTTGATTATGACCCAAATCCTTTTTTTTTCCCTAAAAGGGGTCGCGAAGAAGTTCACTACACTGTATTTTAACCGTTTGCTACTCTAAATGGTATGAGCAACTTTAAGGAAAATCTTAAGCAAAATATGACCTTAGATTATGACCCCAAAACACATTGACAAGTCTCAACAATGTTACTGTTACCGGCTTAACACCGAAGCTAGTAAAAGGCATACTGTAACTGCTGTAAAGTCATGGGAGAAAATACACTACGATCAGAACACAGGGTATGGGAAAAAGGGCTTTGAAAAAAGAAGAGTAGTATTTGCTACAGTCTGTTAGAGGCCACGCCACGGTGACGACAGCCGTCCGCCGTCCCCCGCCCCGAGCCACGTGGGGTTCTCGGCCCCTCCCGGGCGCTTCCTGCAGCCGTCGGAGGACCGAGGGGTGTGACCTCTCGGAGGGGGCGGGGCGGGGCGACCACGGCCCTCGCGGAGCGGATCCTGGCCCTCGCCGGCAAGCGGGTGTTCGAGCGCTAGAGGCGCGAGCGTGCGGAAGGGATGGCCGGGTCGACCTCACCGCAGGCTCCGCCTCGACCCGCCTTCCCGCCGCCTGGTGCGCCCCGGGCTTCCCGGCCGCGGAAATGTGAGCTCTGCCCGGGAAGGGCTCGTGTCCGCTTCTAGACCTCGCTCACCGTGTGGCGCGAGGTCCCTCCCCACCCCAGAAGTCTCGGCCATTGTCGCAGCCTGAGTACGAGCGCCCAGTCAGTGGTGCCCAGGAGTAACTTACATATCAGTCAAGGACTAAAGTAGAATTTTGCTGTTGCGTAGATACCACTTTTTAAAAGGATTCTCTATAAGGTATTTATAAAGTGTACACAAGTGTCTGTAACCATAGGGCCTTGAGGACAACTTTTAATGAGTTGTGCGTATTTGACAGATCACTTTTCTCACTTTTATTTTTCTAAACTGAAATTATATTCGATGCTTTCCCCTTTTACCAACCACCACTTTCATTTTGAGTTTTCTTCCTTAAATTAGATGTTAACGGCAATCCTGGATTCCATGTAAAACTTTGAAATATTCAAATTTTGGTTTTTTCCGTCTTTGCTTCCTTCCCTTGAATCACTAGATAACCATGTTTTGACGTTTTCAAATTTTAACCAGTCCTGTCAGTATTATCCTCAACACTGTACAAACCTAAACCATTTGAGGCTTATAGAAAGAAAGCATGGTAAAGAACCACGGAAGATAATAAATCTAGAGTGGCACCCTCTTAATCTGAAATTACATACTTAATATTGTGATACACAAATGTGGCTGATTGTGGGAATCTAGTTCCAAAGAGACTAGCCATTAATTAATATTTCCAAGGTAATAAACAAGAGCAGAGGTACTTGCATGTTCTATTGTTAGTGATTGATTTTCACTGGTACTTCTTACAATTTTATCTTATTACAAACATGGACTAGCAAATCAAGATAATTTAATTCCACATGTATATGATTGGGCAAAGGCACTAGGAAATGCATTGTGAACAAATAATTTGTGAAAGGAAAAAACTAGAAATATTGATAGTATAGAAAAGGCTTTTGTTGCTAAGAAAAGATTAGTTATGTGCATTTCTAGAGAAACTTTATATGAACTGGTTACTTTCATGAAAACTATCTCAGTTTAAACAAGAAAGCTACAAACCTAATGAGGAAAGAAAAAACCTGATTTTTGTAAGTTTATATCTACAAAGAATGGTAAAAAAAGATATAGGAAGGTTATTTCAAAAGACTTTATTTCGTTTAAATAAATGAAAAAAAAAATAAAGAAAAAGCATTTGGATCGTGAGAAGTAACTCAAAGCTTGTACTGGAAGGACTGTGTTCTACCATGAAGGTAAATAAGCACCATACCAATTTGCTTTTGACTGCTTCCCAATTGTTTTATATATTAGTTTTCTTCTTCCAATTTGTTTGTGGTTCCTCTCCAAAAGGGAAACTTCTTTTGCACACTTAGACCTGGACACATAGTAGGTTCTCAAACATTTGTTAGTAGATTGGCTCGAAAATTTGTGGTGGTGATCCACACGTGGAGAAAGACATAATGATCTAGTAATTAGCTCATTAAATATAAAGTTTCTTCTTTCTTCAGGGGTGTTTCTGAGAGTCTGCCCTGATTGCCAATTAAAAAGGCCTCATTCAGTCTCGCCCTACGTTGATGCCTAAAATACACTTGGAATCAACAGGACCACAGAAAATGAAGCCATCTATTGAACCGGGAGAGGCCATTTTTGTGAAGCAGTGATTTCACAGCAAGTGCTGGGATAGTTAACTGGGTGGATAAGCCTCCCGGTGCTGTAGGTCTTAGTCTCCACGTGAGATCATGTGGAAAGACTGAATTTGAAACATTCTTTTTAGGTGTTTCATGCTTGCCATCAAATGAGTGTACACTGGAAAAGATGTACCGGGACGGTAGGCACACACTCAGGGTCTCCCTAACGCAATGGAACTAAAGTTAGACGTACAGCGAACTGCGGGATTTAAGTCTATGCTGAACGAAAAGCTGGACATCTGGAGTAGCACATGGGGTGAAGGGACTTGGGGAAAACCTTTGCAGGTAAAAGCCAGGAGGCCAGGGCAGCAGCATAAGAGTCGGACTCCCGGCCGCCAGGCCGAAGACCTCGCGGATTCCCCGGCCTGAAGGCGGCCCCTCCGCCGGGTCCCCGGGCGCGGGCCCCGCTCCCTCTGAAGGGGCGCGGGGGGCAGAGTGAGGGCAGCTGGCCCCGCAGAGGAAGCGACTCAGGGCTAGTCCCCGACCTGCGGGAGGGCAAGGCTGAGTAAGTGAGACCTGCTGCGGGGTTAAGGGACCCTACAATCACTGTCCACCTTTGCAGTTAAACCGGGATTGGACTGGGGAAGATTCTGGACGTCCCCACCCCCCGCCGTGCGGGGAGTAATTCATACAAAAGGAGGACGCGCCTCAGCCTCGGGGAATCCCAGGGACCGTCGACAAACTCCCACTAACCTAGAACCCATGGCGCGCTCGTCCCCGCCCCCCACCCACGCGCTGTCGTCATTCTCCGGGTCGAGAGGAGCATGCGCTAGGCGCCGCATGCTCCTCAGTGCGCTGAGCGCACATCGCCCACGGTCCCCAGGATGGGGGGGAGGGGACGGCGACTGAGCGGGTGCCTGTGGAGTTGGCGCGGGGCACGCCGGGAAGTGGTGTCGTGTGCTGGCTCCGCCCCTTTCCCGAGGGTGGGGGAGGGCCATATATAAGCGCCGTGGGCCCCGTGAACGGTCTTTTTCGCAACGGGTTTGCCGCCAGGACACAGGTGGGTGCGGGGCGCGGGTCCGCGGGCGCGGCCTCTGGGGCGGTTTCACTCCTTCTGCTTCCCGCGTGGTTTCTCCGTCTCCGCGCCGCCGGGCTCCCCTCCGAATTCCCGACCCCGAATTTCGGCTTGTGAGGGGCGGGAGGGTTCGAGGCCTCGGCTCCCCGGGCTCGCGTCCCTCGTGCGCGGGCGGAGGCTTGGCTGGATCCCGCGCGGGTTCTCGCTCCGCGGGCTTCCCAGGACCGGGCCGGCGGCTCTGACGGGGCGGGCTTCTCCGCCCGGCGGCTCGGGCCTCGTCGCGCACATGGCGGGCGCGGCCTCGGCGGGGCGAGGCGGCTCCGCGCCGCCACCCGGGAGCCGAGGCCCAGCCCCGCCCGCCGCTCGCGTGCGCGGAAAGATGGCCGCTCGGGCCGCGGGGCCCAAGATGGAGGCGGCGGCCGGGGCCGGGGGTGCGCACAAAGGGACGGGCCGGGCTGCTGCGCGGACTCGGGACGCGCAGTGGGGGGGTCCGGGCCGGGCGCGGCCGGCGCTGGCGGGAATGCGCCTTGGAATTTGCCGTCGGACTTCGGGTCGTGGCTTGTTCACCAGCTTCCGGGACGGGACTTTAAAAGTGGGTTTTTTTCCCCCAACTTAGGTGTCGTGAAAACCACCGCTAAATCTAAGCCAAAATGGGAAAGGAGAAGACTCACATCAACATCGTGGTCATCGGACACGTAGATTCGGGCAAGTCTACCACCACCGGCCATTTGATCTACAAATGTGGTGGCATCGACAAGAGAACCATCGAAAAGTTCGAGAAGGAGGCTGCCGAGGTGGGTAAAGTAAAACAGATGGTTAAACTAAGAAGCTTGCCAGCTTAAGTGCATTAGGTACACTAAGTGGTAGTTTTCCTAAAACTGACCACTAGTTTAGGTCTAATTAGGGTAAATTCCAGCGTTGGCTGCTAAGTAATTTGTGTTTGAAAGCACGTTTTGAGAGTATGGTAAAGACGCCGAACTTTTCTCGTTGGAAACTAGTAGTTTTTCCAAATAAGTGGCAGTAAGGAATTTCAAGCTGGGATTTGATCATGTCTTAGTTACCAAGTAACCGTTCTTAATCCTTCCAGATGGGAAAGGGCTCCTTCAAGTATGCCTGGGTCTTGGACAAGCTGAAGGCAGAACGTGAGCGTGGTATCACCATTGATATCTCCTTGTGGAAATTCGAGACTAGCAAGTACTACGTGACCATCATTGATGCCCCAGGACACAGAGACTTTATCAAAAACATGATTACAGGCACATCTCAGGTTTGTAGAATTAAAAACTTCTGAAAGTAACTTTGGGCCTGTCAACTGGCAAAACCATGGGTTTGTCCTTTGAAGAGCTTTTGTTTAACAGGATATGGCCTTATTTTCTCTCAAAGGCTGACTGTGCTGTCCTGATTGTGGCTGCTGGTGTTGGTGAATTTGAAGCAGGTATCTCCAAGAATGGGCAGACCCGTGAGCATGCCCTTCTGGCTTACACTCTGGGTGTGAAACAGCTAATTGTTGGCGTTAACAAGATGGATTCCACTGAGCCACCCTACAGCCAGAAGAGATATGAGGAAATTGTTAAGGAAGTCAGCACCTACATTAAGAAAATTGGCTACAACCCTGACACCGTAGCATTTGTGCCAATTTCTGGCTGGAATGGTGACAACATGCTGGAGCCAAGTGCTAACGTAAGTGCAATTTTTCACGACAGTTTTCAAGACTGTTAAGTTCTGGAAGGGGCAAGTTTAATGGTAATACTAATTGATAATCGTGTTCTTCTAGATGCCTTGGTTCAAGGGATGGAAAGTCACCCGTAAAGATGGCAATGCCAGTGGAACCACGCTGCTTGAGGCTCTGGATTGCATCCTGCCACCAACTCGGCCAACTGACAAGCCCTTGCGTCTGCCCCTCCAGGATGTCTACAAGATTGGTGGTAAGTTTATCATGGGATCTTGAATGGGTTGGGTTACTTCACTATTTTTTGCTGTCATGTGATGGTTGACGTTGTACTGTAAACTTCTTAGGTATTGGTACTGTCCCTGTGGGTCGAGTGGAGACTGGTGTTCTCAAACCTGGCATGGTGGTCACCTTTGCTCCAGTCAACGTTACAACTGAAGTCAAGTCCGTTGAGATGCACCATGAAGCTTTGAGTGAAGCCCTACCTGGGGACAACGTGGGCTTCAACGTCAAGAACGTATCTGTCAAGGATGTTCGTCGCGGCAATGTGGCTGGTGACAGCAAAAATGATCCACCAATGGAAGCAGCTGGCTTCACAGCTCAGGTAAGTTTTAAGTGACACCTTTTTTTGTTCTGTGCCAAGAGTCTTAACTGTCTTTTGAGAGTCACTAAATGTAAGTCTTCTTTCCAAGGTGATTATCTTGAACCATCCAGGCCAGATCAGTGCTGGGTATGCACCTGTGCTGGATTGTCACACAGCTCACATTGCTTGCAAGTTTGCTGAACTGAAGGAGAAGATTGACCGTCGTTCTGGGAAAAAGCTGGAAGATGGCCCCAAGTTCTTGAAATCCGGTGATGCTGCCATTGTTGACATGGTTCCTGGCAAGCCCATGTGTGTTGAGAGCTTCTCTGATTATCCTCCTCTGGGTAAGGAAGTCTTTTCAGTAATTAGAAATTCTAATAGATGGACAGTAAGTGCTGTGTACGTGTACCAAGTGTTTCTAATGATACGGTATTTGTTTTTCTAGGCCGTTTTGCTGTCCGTGACATGAGACAGACAGTTGCTGTGGGTGTCATCAAGGCAGTGGACAAGAAGGCAGCTGGAGCTGGCAAGGTCACCAAGTCCGCCCAGAAAGCTCAGAAGGCTAAATGAATATTATCCCCAATACCTGCCACCCCAGTCTTAATCAGTGGTGGAAGAACGGTCTCAGAACTGTTTGTCTCAATTGGCCATTTAAGTTTAATAGTAAAAGACTGGTTAATGATAACAATGCATCGTAAAACCTTCAGAAGGAAAGGAGAATGTTTTGTGGACCATTTGTTTCTTTTGTGTGTGTGGCAGTTTTAAGTTATTAGTTTTTAAAATCAGTACTTTTTAATGGAAACAACTTGACCAAAAATCTGTCACAGAATTTTGAGACCCATTAAAACAAAGTTTAATGAGAAACCTGTGTGTTCTTTTGGTCAACGCTGTAACTTCCTGTAGTACTGCTTAGGTCAGGGACTTGGTAAGAGTTACCTATCCATAGCCTATTTCTGGTGGTAAATCTGCTGGAACAAGACCTTTGTACTTCGTGGCTAATTTTCTTCTCTGGGAACTGCATGTTTCTAACCTCATGTGAAGAGAACTTTTTTGTTTTAAGTACATAGTAAAGTGTTGGTGCAACAGTTCATCTTAGGACAGGTAGGCAAAGAGTAACTTTGTTTTATATGTAAGCTAGCTTGTTAAGGTGAAATTCTATAATATGAAAGCTCATGTTGAGTATAAAATTTTGTGTAGTTATATCAACATTTTATTTTGTCAAATTTCCCAGTTGTGGTACTGCATTCACATTTACAATATTGCAGTAAAGCCAAAGTGGGAGGCTTCAGTAGTATTGAGCACTGCCCCCGTTGGAGTTAATTGTATCCAGATTCTAGGAAAAAATAAAAGCTACTTTGAGTGTGTTTACTGTCACTTTAGAAGTTGGCTTCTCTGATAGGAATTTCCACCCTTGTGCCACTGCAGTGGTAAATAAGTGAAAGGGCCAGTTGGAAGTTTTTAAAGTGCTATTTTAAAATCATTGCCTATTGGGAAGGGATATTGGAAGATTGCAAATTTTGAAGTTGCTAAAATTTGACAGTAGGGATGAAAATAGCCCTTGAAACCTTTGAGAGTTTGGTGACTTGTAAATTGCATGCAGTGCACAAAGGGGAAAACTAGGTGGGTGTTAATAGTAATTGGTATCCTTGGGTGAGGCAACCTTTAATGCTGCTTTTTGATAGTTGATTAAGGACATTTGTGCATTTGAGAAACACTACTATGGATCTAATTCTGTATGACTTGATATTGGCTACCTGAGTAGGCGTTTTGGATATGAAAAATTAATCCAGCTGGAAGTGGAAAGGTATCAGACACCTGGTAGTCTACAAGGCACAGTTGTGCAAGACTGTCCTGTAAGGTGAGAATTGACTGTAATTGAACAATGTTCTAGATTTTAAACTGGGTTTAGAGTCTGCTCATTTAACTATTACACAGGAGGCCATTGGAATGTGCCGTAATATGACTAAAAGATAAATCTATCCACATCATAAGGTACCTGTCTTTGCTCCTTAATGTTTTAGCAAGTATGCTGTTTACTAGCAGAGGAGAACAGGGTTCCTTTATAAAAACAGCTGGCTAGTTAATGGTAGCTGATAAATAAATCCTACAGCTGTGTCAGATCTGCTTATCAGGGGAGACTGGTAAAATGAAGGTTTCACTGCAGAAAATGGCTTTCGTTTCAGTGGAGGAGGGTAGGAAGGGAGAGCAGGAAAGCGGGAGTCCAGAGGCCTGTTTGCACACGTCCTCGCCATGGGTTCAAGTGTGTGCAGCTGTCTGGTCTGAGCACCACCTGCTGGTGGTCACTACAAACTAGTTAAAACCTCAATTTACAAGTTCTGGATAAAAGAGTGATTGGCCCTTGTTCACTGAGGTTTTTATACTAATTGCTTTGGTTAAGAGCAAAATTTTAGATTTTTTAAGGTAACAAACCAGTGCTTGACCTTAAACTGTATTTTAGATTGGCCAGTTACTGAATTAACTGCAAAAAAAAAGGATCTTGAATTTTGGCCCCAAGAATTCTGGTATGGTTTCAGAATGTGGAAGGAAACGAAGGCAGTTCAGGAGTTTGATAGCCAGTAATGCATTGCTGATTTAATAAACTTGTTCTCACCCTATGCCCAGAATAGGCAACCTTGGGTGAGTTTTGGCTGGATCAACTCCATTCGGGGTTTTTTTTTTTAATAGTTAATCATTGATCTAGATTTCACATGGTTCAAGAAGAGCCTAGACTAGTAGTGAATTAGAATTTGAGCTAACATGCAGTCTCACTGTAATTCCAGAGAGTTTCAGCTGGAGTGGTTTTTTAAAACACTTCATAAACTTTCTTTGAAGTATAGCCAGTTGCAGTGTGAATTTGTGGTGTGCAGCATGTTCCAGTCGTGCGTATGTATGTGTGCACATGTTCATTTTCACATTTTTCATTAAAGGCCCTTGTAAGTAATCTTCCCCAGGGCCCATAAAACCACCTGTCACCTGGGTGTTTTTTGCAGTGGGGGGGGGATGGTAATTAGGTTCATCTGTATTTCACAGAGGCACTGGGGATTGAACCCAGGACCTCGGGCATGCTAAGCACGTGCTCTACTACTGGAGCTGTGCCCTCCCCCACTTACCTTAGTTTTTTGAGTATTTTAAAATACTCTCTTAGACAAAAGTGTGAATTGACCACAACTTAAAAATCTTGCAGGGAAGTGTATCAACGATAAAAAGCTGAACTAGGAGCTGGTTTTTTTAGTTCTGCAAGATTGACATGTAGTTGCAGTTCTTTCAAGAGTAGGAATTTCAACTAATTACTTGTTATGGTCTCCCACGAAGGCTCTTGACTGCATAAAGGAAGAGCTCTTGATTTTCAGTAATTTGCAGAATAAGGTGTCAAAAATTCTGAAAAATATTACCGGGCCTGGACTTCGGGTTTCATTTTAATTAAAATGTTCTTACCTTGGTAGCTCTGAGTTGTGTACTGAGCTCATGCCAAAACAAGCTGTTCGGTCTGCAGTAGTCACAGTATTCATGAAAGGGGCAACTCTGGACGAAGGGTGACAGCTGATCTCCTGTGTCAGGGTGCCCTTTTGTGTGTTTTAGATTGATAGATGCCAGTGCATTTGTAGTCGTGAAGTTCTGCAGAAATAACAGTTGAGAATTAAAGTACTGTTGGAGCTAACGACCTGTGGCTGGAAGGGAGTGCTCTGGGGACCTGTGGTTCTTGGTCCTGTGATTGGGGGAGAGTGCTCTTTTAGGTGAGAGAAAGAGGAGTAAGACGTATTACCCATTCTTCCATTTGTCTGCCTGAAATTTTCTTGATCTGCTTTTGATTTTCAAGCTTCTGTTCTTTTACTTCCAAACCCATGGTTACTCACGTGACATCAATCACCTCCATTATTTGCAGACCTCTGGGAACTTCCATGACTAGTTAAAACTGGAATTGAGGCCTAATTACTCTTAAGTATATTACTTGCTCAGTTGGTAGTATTTAGAACAGGAAAACTTTCTTTGTTAGGAAACTGCCACACGGCCCCGGAAAGGGTATTGACCTCTGATCCAAAGGAAAACTGTCCTTTGGTTATGCTGTAGTCTAGCGGTCACCAGCAGAAATGACAAGTAGGGAAATGGTCATGTGCTCTGGACAGCCTGCAGCAGCCCGGTGGATCTCTTAAGGGTTCAGAGCTGTTTATGGTCTCTATGGGAAAGACATCATGACACAAAAGTAATCCAAATTAATGTTACAATAATTACATCCTAAGGGAGCAAAGAATATTAGAAAATAGTAAGCAAGCAGGAGAGGAGTTTTTCCTGCTTTTATTAAGTTTCTTACCCTAAAATTCACTCTCTTAAGGTATGTAGTTCTGCATGTCTTTTTCAAATGTGACAGGCATAGCAATTTTTTTTAACTGAAGTATAGTCAGTTTATAGTGTGTCAGTTTCTGGTGTGCAGCATGTTTCAGTCATACGTGTACATATGTGTACTCGTTCTCATGTTCTTTTTCATGATAGGTTATTACAAGATACTGAGTGTAGTTCCCTGTGCTGTACAGTAGAAACTTGTTTATTTTATATACATTAGTTAGTAGCTGCAACTTTTGAACTCCCAATGCAAGTTTTGACAGATACAGCTCGCCACAGTCCAGGTATTTCTCTCCCCCTCCGCCGCCCACAGTCCCCTGTGCCCCTTTGTGGTCAACCCCTCTCCTCTTCCTCTAACCCTTGGTAACCACTGCCCTATTTTCTGTCCCTGTAGTTTTGTTTTTACAGAAATGTCACATACCTGGATTCAGACACTATGTGTCAGTCTTTTGAGTCTGGTTTCTCTTTGCATGATGCATTTGAGATTCATCCGTTTTGCGTGTATCAGTAGTTGGTTCCTTTTTAGTGATTAGAAGACGGTTTGTTTACAGCTGAGGGACATTTGGTGGTTTCCAGTTTGGACAATTAGGAATAAACCACTAGAAGCATTCACATACAGGTTTTCACTTTATTTGTGTAAATGCCTGGGAGTGGGATTGCTTAGTTGTGTAGCAAGTGTCCATCTCACCTTTATGAGAAACTGCTTAACTGTTTTTCATAGTGGATGAACCGTTAATACTAGGTTATTTTTTAAGTGAATTTTATTTTAAATTTTATTTTGCTATGATTAATTTTTAAGGAAGAAGATTAATTGGACTAAGTGAGTGTTCCACTGAGGACAGTGAAGAAACGATGTTTTTTTCTTTAAGTCATGCCTCCTATGTGCCACGCAGCATTCCAGGCACTGGGGATGGTATTGTGAACAAAACGGACAGTTCCTGCCCTTTGAGTGTGTAATCTCGTGGGGGAGCTGGGTACCAACCTAGTAGGTACTTCTGAGTGAAATGAAAGGGAAGGGCAGTGAGGGAGAAGAGCGCAAGGGCCACACTGGGATGGTAGAGAAGGTCTTTGTCAGGCATGGCCGAGACCTGATGGATCATAGAAGTTCCTGGACTGGGCGGTGGGAAACGTGCGTTACTTCTTAGACATCTCAGTACACAGCATCCAATCTGATCTCATAACGATGTAGAACAGAAAAATCTTAGAAAATCTAAATGCCTTTTAATCTAACTACTCGAACCAACTTTGAATATGTTCATTGAGGTTTTTGCTTGGTTGCCTGGCCAGTGTGTGTGCGTGCCCTACACAGCAGGGCAGAGACATCTCATAGTGTCACAACAGTCCCTGTGGGGCAGGTGTCACACTCACATCACATGACAGGCTGAGTCGTCCCATTGCTGGATGTGTTTTTCTATTTAAATTTGACCGCTTGTAACCTAAGATCATACTTAGTCTGTCCTCAAGGGTAACTGAATGGCTTGATTCTCTTCTCTACAAAAGTCACTAATTTCCTCGCAGATGCCAGTCAGGACCCCTTAGTCACGTCTGAGCCAAACACTGAGTTCCTACAGCTGTTTCTTAACCTAGATGCTTCCCATGCTGTTCTCCCCCCCGACGGGTTATAGCTTTGCAGTGTTTTCACCAAAATTAAACATACTGTGGCTGCAGATGCATAGAAGACTGACTTCTTAATCTAGAGTGCACTTTGATTAATGTGACCCAGGAGGTAGTCACCTCATTTCCTGAAGCTCCTAGTTTCCTGAACTGACACATTTAGACTAGGTAATCAGCGCTGTAAACGGGAGAAAGCTGTCCCTTTCATCATTTAGCCCAGTGGGCATAAAACTGTCTCTAAGACTGTTGAGGATGAAATGAGTTAGTGGATGAAAACTGTAGCCGCATACACAGTCTGTTGTAAACAGCCAGTAAAAGGCAACTTTTACTGTTACAGTTGTTTGGAGGGTCACAGTTGCTTTAAGCAACTCCATTGTACTCCTGGATTATGCTGAACAAATACTACCTGATTTTTTAAAATGTAAATTATATTTTAGGAAGATCTTTAAACTGCATGGTTATTTATTTTCTTTTTCACAAGTAAACCTTTTATTTTGGAGTAACTTTAGATTTATAGAAAAATTGCATAAATATAGGACAGGAGTTCATATACCCCTCACCTAGTTTGTTTCCCCTCATGTAATCAGCCTGCATTACCACAGTACCTTTGTCAAAGCTAAGACGCCCACATTGGTATGTTACTGTTAACCTCCAGACTTCATTCAGATTCTACCAGTTTTTCTGTTAGTGGCTTATTTCTGTCCCAGGATCCAATCCAGGACACCACTGTTTGGTTCATTTAAAACCTCAAATCTTGGGAATTTATATTTACATCTCTTCTATAGCTTATCATTTTGTTGAGAGTATTGAATCTGGAACCTGCTATATAGTATGTTAAGTAAAAATGTGGGCTTTTGTCATTTATGCATCTAATATTTATATTTGTTTCTGTAGTTTTACTTAAATTATTGGGAAGTACTAAGCAAACCAGGTTCAAAAACAGGGGCCTGTGGTATGGCACTAGAGGACTGTTACTTGATTTTGATGATCTAGCAAATTCACCTAATAATAGTATAATATAATATACAATATGTACAATATAATACTATAATCTGGGCCATATTTCACCATTTAATCATAAGGTAATCATTACGAAAATGTTATCAACTGATTGGTAAAAAGCAAGGTGAAGTAGGCGGTAACAATAACTTTCCCTTTTCGGGCAGAGAAAAATAGTTTGCCCTACCACTTAAGGTGGGAGTACGATCTTTACATTCGTGACTTACATATTCTACTTAACCGATCATGTTTTCCCTAAGAGTTCAGATAGTTTTGGCTTTCTGTCAAACTTCACATTGAGAACAGATCGAAGCAACACGCGCAGTCTGAGTGTTGCCTTTATTTACTTTTTGGTGTTTTTTTGGGGGGATAAGTAGGTTTAATTATTTAATGGCAGTGCTGGGGACTGGACCCAGGACTTCGTGCATGCTGCGCCCTTTCCCCCCACCCCCCGCCTTGGATGTTGCCTTTAACAGTCTCTTTTGAAACATTATGTAAAATGTAGGTTATTATTTGTATAAAGAAGAATAGATTTTAAAATAGACATAGTCACAAGTAGGTAGTTTTGTTTATTCTAGTGAAAGTGACTGGCAGCAGAAGCCAACAGAAGCCAGGGCGGTATGAGCCTGCAAGGGCAGTTTCCAGAGGTTAAACAACAGATGAGTAATAAGATCAAAAGAAAAATACTCCACTTGCTTAAATTTTCAGTAAAATCGTGCGATTGAGGGGACGCTGTAGTTGGTGTGGCGCTAAGCTGTAAGACTGCCACGTGAGCACTGAGTTCCGCCCCGCCCCCCGCCCCAGCTGAGCCTGCTGGTGAGGGCGTCTGCAGCGCTGCTGGGGCCTGGGTCGGACCCCTGTAGGCGGAAGGGGGCAGCTCCACCTTCCTCGCAGTGGAGGAAGGGCCTGGCCAGGCTTGGCCTGCAGCCCTTGCTTTGGCTGTAGTCAGGCCTTCCTGACCGACCCTGTGAACTTGACAGTGTAGCCTCCTACAGGATTCTGCATAGAAACTAGCAACTCAATAAACGTCTAATGAGAAAGGAGGTGGTTTTTATTGAGTTGTGGTTGGGTCTAGAAAACATTTTCTCATACGAAGTCTGGATATTGAGGTTAGGGAATGCGTCTCTTGGAACTCAATTTCTCATATTTAATGTAATTGCTTGCGGGTGTTATTCTTCAAAGCTCTGACACCTGTCTCTGGTTTGCTAAAGTGCCCCTCCTTGAGGTGGTTCTGTGTGGAACTGGAAATACAGAAAAATCAGTAAGTTTCTTTTCATGGTTTGAAACGCTGCCTGCCTGCACACAGCACAGTCTGGTCTTGTATTAAATACAGTAAAGTCTAGAAATGTTTCCTTCTAAACTTAGGCAGTGTGTTTTTTATGTATCTATGATGTTTTAAATTTAGATTGTCCCTGTGTTAAAAGGGTGTAGACCAACTCTAATAAAAGAGAATTCAGAGAGCAACCGACATAAGTAGAGCCTAAAAATGAATTAATTACAAGAACTGGATTTAAAAAATTTGTTTAGCCTAGCAGACCCTTGAAAAGGATTACTGTCTTCAAGTATATGAAGAGGATTTTAAGTCTGCAGGAGATGCTGTTCAAAGTGAAATTCACACTCTAGGTCCCCCTCCAGCCTCCGAACTCTGGGATAACACTTAAAATTAGACTGAGTGCTATAAGGGTTTTTTATTAAGCTAAGCAACTCCATAATGCTTAGCATGAGATGGGCTCCAAAGAGTGGGAGTAGGAACTGAAGGTGAAGTCAAAAGAAACAGACTTCTGTCCTACATTGTTTAGTGGGATGGTGGAGCTTTTCATCCAGTGGAGGAGCTCTAGTCCTTAGGAGGAAAAGACCTGCTGACAGTGACAGGAAGGTGCTGTGAGGTCAGAATGCCTGAGCGCCACTGCACAGCAGCAACTTGGAATTACAATTTAATCCCGTCACTTGGCCAGGCACAGCACAGGAAGAGCAGTAAGACTTAAAAAAACAAAGAAACATCATAACTACATATAGCAGGAATCAAAGTTTCTGTGAGCTTGTGCAAGTCGCTTAACCCCTCTACATATCTGTAAAAATGACAGTATGTGTAACTTGCCTACCTACCCTATGAAGTGGTTGTGAAAAACAAAATCATTCACAAAGGAAAAACAGACTTTAAAACCTTTCTAGAAGAATATACTTTGAGAATACACAGATGTGAAATATTCCTAATGTACTGATCGGTCTTTTCCAAACTTTTTTTGGGTAGAATCCACAGTACGAAATATATTTCCTGTGCACAACACAGTACAAACATGTTGTATTTCATTGCATCTAAGAGGTTTTAAATTGCAAGTCACAAATGCTGCATTACAAGATACTGTCGATTATAGGACATACACCAATTTAGAGATGATAGAAACAATGTGCATCTTAAAATTGATGAAATGTAATTTGTATATCAATTACTGAAAGTTTCAGAGAATAGTACTTATTCTCACCACCTATTAAAAAAAACAAATTAATTTCATGACCCGATAATGAATTTTGCAGCCAGCAGTTTAAAAAATGTTGCTCTAGGTCAGTGACAGTCAAAAGTGAGGTTCTAGATCAAAATAATTGCATTCTTTCTCCAAGGCAGAAAAGCACAGGATCTCAACCTATGTCCAGGCAGGCATTCAAGGAGGCCCGAGGCTGCCATTTGAAAAAAATCTGACCTTGCCCACCTCTCGATGGAAGGCAGGGTCGCTTTCTTTTAGACTTGAATGTCTGGAACACAACACGAGCTTCTTTTCTGCACAACTGAACTGCTCCAGCTCTTCAGTCAACAGTACAAATTACTGTGTTCGGGTCCCTGAGCCAGCAGACACTGTAAAATTAACTACAATCTAGTGTCTGCCAGAAGCCGCTGAGACAACGGACATGCGCACAGGCGACTCAGTCTCACCCTGGCACCAGGACAACCTGCGGGTTTGTGAGACATCCGTGCCCAGGCCTGCCCAGGCCACCTGAATCAGAGCTGTGGGGGGTCAGGCCTGGCCACCTACTTTCACAAGCACTACTGGGAATTCTGTTGTCCAACCAGGCTGATGAATCACTGCTCAAGGGCTTGCCATTTAATCATACACACTTAAGTTTTTTTATATATATAACAGCTTTATTGATATATAAGTCAGATACTATACAATTCCCCCTTTTAAAGTATACAAGTCAATGGTCTTCAGTATTTTCTCAAAGTTCTGCAATTTTCACGTAATCTCATTTCAGAGCATTTTCATCACCTTAAGACCAGTGTCCTTTTTAAGGGCTGAGACGCCCCCCAGAGGACAGTGCGCTGGGTCAGTCTGCACACAGGCCTCGGGTCTAGGCCGAACGCTGCGGGGCTGCTAATACCAAGATTGGTTTAAACTAATGAAGATGTTTGTTTCTGAGGCTGTGGAAGGGAGAAGAAAGCCACAGGCCTCTGGCCAGGAAGGGGGCAGTCACTTTTATCTTTTATAAACTCACCAATGAAAAGCATTTTTTCATGTAGTAAACGTCTAGATTTTAGTAACAGGACAAAGTTTCCTCCTGGTCCCCTTGAACAGACAGAAAGAACTGGAATTTACTGTTTAAATGTAATTTGCCTTTTTGTCAACTAATCCTTCATTTTGAACTGCTCTGTATCCTTTAAAATGTTGCAATTATATTTTTAGAAATAAGCAGGGGATAAATGATCAGTAAATAAACAAGTTTTGGAGTCTGAGATACACATACGAACAATTCATTTGGCTTTTTAAAAAATTTGTGGTAAAATACAATAAAAAATTTAACATCTTGACCATTAAGTACTTTCATTGTTGTGCAGCCGTCATCACTGTCCTCCTGTCTCGTCGTCTCACAAAACTGAAACTCTAGCCGTCAAACAGTAACTCCCCAACCTTCTACCTTCTCCTTTGTCCCCACAAATCTAAGTATTTTGTGTATGTGGAATCGTAACAATATTTGTCTGAGACTAGCTTATTTCACTTAGCATAATGTCCTCAAAGTTCATCCAGGTTGTAGCATGGGTCAGAATTCCCTTCCTTTGAAAAACTGAAAAATATCCCCTTGCATTTATATACATTGTGCTTGTCCATCACCTGTCCATGGACACTTGGCTGCTTCTGCCTTTGGCTGCTGTGAATAACGCTGTTGTGAACAAGGCTTGAACAGGTCTTCGAGTCCCCATCTTCAATTCTTTGGGGTATACACCCAGGTGTGGAACTGTTGGACCACCTGGTAACCCGACTTCTAACTCGGGGTGGGGGGGAACTGCCATCCTGTTTTCCATAGTGGTTGCACCACTTCACCTTTCCGCCAACAGACCTGAGTGTTCTGATCTGGCCACAGCCTTCCCAAAATTTATTTTCTGCTGATTGGACAAGTCTTCCTAATCCTAATGGTGTGAGGCGGTTAGCTCGCTGCTTCGATTTACATTTTCCTGGTGACTAGTGATGCTGAGCACCCCTTCATGTGGTTACTGGCCACCAGTGTATCTTCTCTGGAGCGATGTCTGTTCAAGTCCTTCACGCATTTGTTTGTGTATTTTTGTCTTTGTTGCTGTTAGTTGTATAAGTCTTCTGTATTTTGGATGTTAACCCCTTACAGACACACAATTTGCAAATATTTTCTGTCATTCCATTGGGTGCCTTTTCACAGTTGACTGTGTCTTTAATCTGGCTTCTAAATCAGGCAATACTAAAAAGCTGCTTAATAAATTGAATACCAAAAAATAAGCTTTAATATCATAGTAGGCGCAGTGAAAAGCAGGGACAGTGCAGACAGACAGAGGAAATGAGGCTGAAGAGAACGTGAAGACAGTGAGGCAGACGGAGAGGTCGACACTGAAGGATGTCCTTCTGAGGATCTGTGTCGTCCATGTTTTTATCCCTTTCGGCGGAGGTATAGCTCAAGTCTCAGAGCACGTGCTTGGTGTACACAAGGTTTTGGGTTCAGTCCCCAGTATCTTCCCTAAGAATAAATAAACCTAATTACCTCCCCCTACCAAAAAAAATTATCCCTTTTAAGTATTCAGTTTTAGTTTGGCCATCTCTTGCCTTTAGCAATATTCATTTAAAAAGCACGTCCTATTCAGGACATGTCTACGAGTCTCTGCTGGTGGCTTTCCCAGTACTTCTGGCTACTTCTGGGCCAGGAGTCCTTGTAGGAGTTGAAAATTCTGAAGGGAAAAAGCCATGGTTATTTCTGTCTAGGCTGAAACCCACAAATGACAGCACATTTTAAAGCAATCAGGAATAAATTCAGACTCCTGGCTGCAAGGTCACTTCCTAATTCAACTCAGCATAGGCCCCATTTCACACCCCACCCGACCCCCGCCATGATCTCACAAATGCTGAGTGTTCCTCAGCCGTTTCCTCTTTTTTATTTTGGTGTTCCTGTTGAAATGACTTCAGTGAGTACCCAGCATTTCTAGCTAGCAAGTAGTGTGGCCTGTGGTGGGTGGAGGAAATCACGAGGCCGACTTCTGTTGGAAGCTGGCTGCTGGCATTGCTGGGGGTTTCTGTGAAGTAACTGGGCTAAGCAAGGTCACATTTTTAGCTGGTTCTTCCCAGGGCATCGTAGTCTGGGGTGCTTTTGGCTAGCAGCACCAGAGGTAGGCTGTTTTGAAATATTCTTTGAAGTGAGATTAACCTTGCATACTACGCAGAAGTTAACATGGTTTAAACTGTGGATTTAAAGAGGTTTCACATCCTAAACCAAGTGGCAGAACCTGAAACAAATGTTTCCTATCAAATATTTTTCAGTGAGATAGTTACTACTATAATGGAATTGCATTGTAAACCTTTAATTTCTTTATATGTGTAGTGTCACTATGTCCAAATTACAGCTGTCAAGAACCTTCTGAAGCATTTAGGAATTTTGTTTCCTCAAGGTAAGTTTTTGTTACATCCCATTCAGTAAGCTCCCACTCACTGCTTTTACTCCTATATTTAGCCAGGAAAAAAAAAAAGTTAAAAAACAGTGGTTTCCCTCTTAGTGCCAAACAGGTAGCACAAAATACCTTGTTTTTAAAAATACAGTGTAGAATTATACTGGATATGCCCCTGAAGTAAGAATTCTGCCTAAGAGTAAAAAGAAAAGTTACCACTTTTTGAAATTACTAGATGAAGTATCAAAAAGAATTCATCATTGCCAAGTGACCCAGCATTGTAAATACTTCTAATTTGCTGCTGGTCTTGACTGCTTTATGGAAAGACAAAATGACAAAAATCATATGAAACAAATCCGTGGAAACTGAGCTACATCCGAGTGGCCACATATGATTAAAACAAAAGGCTGTCTGGCTCTCTCACACCCATAATCAGAGTTAACACAGATCTGTAACCAAAGTCCCTTCTGAGCCCTGGGACTGTCTTCAGTCCCTGCCTGTCTTGAGGTTGAGGCTGACAGGGGAGCTTCTCTCTGGGCTGAAATGAGAGACCTGAGCTGGCATTTCTGGGGAGAGGTGGGGCCCTCTTGCCCCAGCTGGTCTCCTCACCTCACCCTTGGGAGCATACATCACAGGATGGCAGAGGAAGGGGGAGCCAGCACCATTCTGTCCATTTTTCTGTCCATTCCGACATTAAAACGGGAACATGAGTCACCAATTACTACAGATTTGTCTTCAGTGTTAAGAAACTGGTCCTGACGGTTTCCTAAGAAAATACCGTATGATATAAAATAACCACACTTACTCTCCCTTAACTAGGTTACCAAACAGGTTTCTGCACTGCGGAAGACAGGAAACTATACAGATTTCCAATCTTTCCATTTTACAGGGTTTTCGTTAATGTTCAAAGACAGTTACTGGTGAGGATTTCCTGCAGAAATGCAGAAACCTTAGAAGTCACCTCTCACCCTCCCCGCTACATCCCATCCTGGAAATTAGCTGAATGATTCTGGACGGTTTTGCATAGTTTCAAAATTTTAGCCCTCAGAATGTGAGGGACTTGAAACTGCCCCTAAGCCCCTAAGCGAACGTACTTCACAGCAAGCTGGCAGGCAAGGCTGGCCGCGTCACGACCAGAGGCCCCACGGGCGGCGGCCTCGCCTTCCCGCTCCGTTTCGGCTCGCGCTCCGCCGGGTGGCCCCGCGCACGGGAACAGCAGCGGGCCTGCGGCATTAGAGCGCGGGAGGGAAGGAGTACAAATGAAGAGTTTGTAACTATTTTTTCAGATACACAAAAAAGCACAATTGTAATCTCTCTCTTCATAAATTAGTGACAGACCCATAATAACCCAATAAGGTTATTTGAACAAGTGCTAAATATAAACACTTCTTATCGACCGTCTATATCCCTGTCTTGATTAAAAGTCTTCCGTGAACAGGAAGCTACAACTGCCTCTCTTCCAGTCTGTCTGCAGCACAGAGACGCTGCTCGGGGTTGGGCAGCCTGTGCTTGGCTGCCTGTCTCCGCTGGGCGGTCTTCACAAATCTGAGGAGATTGGTGACGGCAGCGGGTGTCACTCCAGGGATGCGACTGGCAGCCCCAATCTGGGAATAAACCACGAGAGAAACACCCATGAGCTATGTCGGATACAAGCAGACCAGCTTTCCCCTTAGAACAATCTCTGTGTTACAGTGTACAGAACATTTTCAGAACTATGATCTTAATGTATCTTCAAAATAACTCCAAAAAGTCGATAAAGGAAATGTTGTTGTTAATATCTTCATTTTACAAACAGGCTCAGAGACGTTAAGAAGACTTGTCCAAGATCATGTAACTAGCAGATTCAAGTACCTACTTTTTCTTTTCATTTGACTGATATAACATCACTAGCAGTGTGCCGGGCAGTGCCCTATAGTTTAATTACTATTTCTGTGGTATATTTTACAGTGAGATGCATGAACATTCACGCTAAGTGGTAGGAAGGCTAACGGCCTCATAGCAGTTCGGGTCTGTTTTGCCACCAAATGAGTCTGCAGCAAATGTCTGTCAGAGCTTTTTGTACTTTGGAATTTTGGATACGAGGTGAACTCCAATGCCCAGTGCTGTCCAGCTGAACTTTCTGAGATGAAGGGAACTTTCTGCAACATCCTCACTGTAACAATGTACCGTTCACTGTGGGAGCCAGGAGCCTCCTGTGGCTACGGAGCACCTGAAATGTGGCCAGTATGAGTGAAGAGCTACCTCAGGTTTTATTTACTGCAAACGGTCATATTTGGCTAATGCCTCTCACACTGGGCAGTGCAGCCCGTGACTGTCCACAAAAACACAACCCAGAATGAACAGGGATGCACAGCCACAAAACCAAGGGCTTCTCTGCCTGCTTCCCATGGCGACTGTTACTAAGAATTGATGAAATCACTCCTCCCTTTAAAAAAAAATTCTGCAGATTAAATTTTTGGTAAATACCCCTTAATAAACAACGACCAAAAAAAAAAAAAAAAAAAAAAAGAAGAAAAAAAAAAATCCAAACTAAAACCAAAAGCCCCCAAAACAAAATCCACTGCCCATTAAACTGTGACACACCATCAATTTTTAAGATAACTCAGAGATGTAAAAATGTATCTCAGAATCAATAAATACAGCCTACCAGTCTTCAAATATTTGTCAGTACAAGTCCAAGACTATATATACTATAGAGTTTTTAACAGACATTTGCAGCTGGGCGCTCACAGGCCAGAGCAGGGGTGGGGGCTCTCTGGCCGCCTCTTCCTCCTGGCAGCTCCCAAGGCAACACTACAGAACCCCAGGTAGGGGCCTGCGAGCATCTGAAAACCACTGACACATGTTCCATTTTAACTTAAAGTCATTTCCTTTCGGTTGTGCACATAAACGAGTTTGCACGGATGGTTCAGCACACGGTTTGGACCAGAGAATCATTATAACTAACCCAATTCCTGACTCCCAGTTACTTCTCTTAGCCTAAGCTTCTCCACCTCTCATAAAAACATACCGACATCTGTCAGAGAAAAAGAACGTGGACACGAGAGGTTAAGCTTTTATGAGGAAATACAACATGAGTTATGCGGCCACTGTAAACCCGGGTTTTAAAAACGAAAGCCCTAGCCCCGTGCGGCTGGCTTCTCACCGTGCGAGGGCGGCTAAGGTGCAGCTTCTCCCGGACTTCGCAGGACAGCGACACGTCCTTGAGACGCAGGTAGTCCAGGTCCTCAGGCAGCTCCAGAGCCTCGTCTCGCTGGACTTCCTTTATTTCTTGTTGCTGATGGAGCAGTGCTGATTCATAGGTGGCTGATGAACAAAAGCAGCATATTCGGGTTATACGAACTGCTTGCTTTCTGCAGCTGTCTGTGACTTACAGAGCCTCTGCACACAGGCTCTCGTGCAACACTCAGCTCAGCACCCCGAGACGGGGGCAGCTGTCCCTGTCGCAGATAAGGCCCCTGAGGCTAAAATAAAGAGAGGGAGGGTCCTGCTTGTTAACTACAGCGTTCTGCCTGGCAGTTTACTGCCTGGCCTTTTCATTTCAAAAATCTGGAAAATTGAAAGTAAAAAAAGAAATTGCTTTCCTCCTCTGTGCAAATTTTGGTGAACATTTCCCTCAGTGGGCTGTGGGTCTGAGTTTTAAGTCCTAAAGATATATCTAAGAAAATGGTTTTCTGCCTTATGTTCAGATCAAACTATAGTTTTAAAAAGTAAACCTTCTTAGATGATAAGATAAATAACTAAGGTTTTATTTCGAAGTGAAGTTAGAAAGATAATTCAGCAATTATTTTGTAATTAACTCTTTCTGTTCTTAGAAAAAATAAGCTCAAAACCCGTTTTAAGAACTAAACTGAGGTGGTCACTGTCGTGTTTAAGAACCAAGTTTCCCCAGGAGTCCTGGCTGCTTTAGCTTCCATCAGTGGACTGGCAGCCGGGAAATCCCAGCCCTGAGCCTCGCTGCACCAGGGGATCACCCTCTGCTACATCATGACCCTCTGGCCTCAGCCGCTTTGTCTACAAGTCAAGTCAAATCAAAACAACTGATGCTGCATTCCATCAGCTGAGCCGATGACCTACGATGGTCTTTAGGGCAACAAAGGCCTTGCAGTCAGACGTGCGAGGCTCCAGTCCCAGTTCGGCCACTCAGTTGTGTGACCTTGGGCAACCTATCACTTTTCTGGACAATTAAGACATAATGCTAATTAAGACTCGTCCTTCACAGGCTTCTAAGTATCAAGCGAAATCATGCATGTAACAGCTTAATACAACACTGAGCAAATTAGGACAAGAAGTTGTAATGAAACTCCATGATGCATGAATAGACTCCTTATGGCTCCCAGAACATAAATGAGGTGGTGATGTGTATGTTAAAGGTACATTTAATCTTCTAAATATGCACACAGCAAAACAGAGACAACACAGAGAAGAACCTGAAGTTGATGTCTGCCCTCGAGAGACTAGTCCAGTGACCTGAAACCCACTGATGCGTGCTATTTCACCATGGCCAGCTTCTTTCAAGCATGGGTGTAAGTTAGAGCCTTTGCAGTCTACACGCCAGAGTCTTTAAAGAGCGTGGCAACACGATAGCTACCCCATGGCTGGAATCAGGGTTTCCCGTGAGAAAGTCACAGATAATTATTCTGGATGATTTGCTGGACAAAGTAAAACTGCAAACCAAGTTTTAAAACAGAGAAGTTAACCATCTTTCCCCAGATGCTAACAGCCTAAACATTCAATAAAGTAAACTTTACTTAATAGAAAGATCACATGTTGAAATAAAAGGTTTAACATTACGTCTCCTACATGAGTGAACTACCAGCATCTGGTCAGTTGTGAGGATGACAGGTCATCCCCTTGGGTCAGCCCACAGCGCAGCAGGTGACAGACGTCTGTGGGACTGAAAGGAAATGCCAGCCCCAGAAGGAATGCTGGTCCCCCAGGAGCTCCAGGTCCTTTCCTGTTCAACAGTCCTTCATCCCCTGCTTCTCCTGCTCTCCCCCATCTATTCTGGTCCCTGCCTCTTTTTCCACACAATTTTCCACCCAAGGGGAAAAAAAAAATCTATCAAAATGCAGAAGCTGATATTCTCAGTAATGTTTGAAATTTTTTTGTAAAGAAAAACTTGAAAAAAACCAAAAAACTACACCTACAAAAGTCATAGGTGGCCTTCTGGCCAGTACACTGACCACGAGTGTGAGAGCTCAGCGTGTGTTATTACATATAGGGGAGACTCTGGGTGTCTTTGCCTGATACTAAATACGTATTTCTTAGTGGGAGAGTATTCCACTGTCAAAGCCAAAGACAGTAGTGTTTTTCTCATTATTAGAACATTAAATAGGGAAAATGTAAAAAAAAAAAAATCAAAAGAAAATTGAGCTCAACAGTACTGCACGAGCTCTACAGTAGCACTTTCCCAGACTTGAAACACACACTCAGAGCACCTGGGGGTCTTGTTGAAATGCAGGTGCTCCCTCAGTGGGTCTGGGGTGGGGCCTGAGATCCCACATTCCTAACAAGCCACGTGCTCCGGGATGCTGCCCCTGTTCCCCGGGACCCCACCCCCCGAGACCGTGACCGCGCCGGCCCTATCTAACCCACTCGTGCCGCACACAGACGGAAAGGGGAACAGAAGGGCACCCTCTACCTTCTATTTTCAGCCTCTCAGCCAGCTCTCTGCACTCTGCGTACTTCTGCAAAGGTGCCGGGGCGACTGCGGCCAGCAGCTCCATGTGGACTTCCTCATACTTCAGGATGTCGAGAGCGCTGCAGACACACGAACCTCTCGTTAGTACGGGGTCCAGGCGCATCAGGCAGACTGACAACAAGGTTCCTTGGAAATAGCACCAAATCTCAGGACAAGTAGTATCAAAACTCCTAATTCTTTCCAAGTCCAGCGGGTGAAGGCAGCAGCACACCCAGAAGCAGAGCCTGTGACCTTCCCCCGCTCCCCTCCTCAGGAAGGATGAGCGGTTGGGAAAGGTGGCAGTGCAGTGATCCATTCGCCCTGGCTTGTGAGGACAAACAGCCTCTGAATTCCCATCTCGGTCGTGTTAAGCCCACGTCCCGCGCTCGCTTGGGACCAGCGGAAGGAGAGCCCCTGCCTTTTGCTCCGACTGCAAGGCACTCTGCAGTGTCCCTCTCACTCTGCCTGGGTCCCACAAGGCCTCACCGATCTGTACGGTCTCCCTACATTTACTGCCTGTATTACTTTTATCTTTATCTACTTTGATCTTTCCCCCTTTAAAAAACTATGTCCACCTAAAACCAAGTACACCAATTAATTATCAAGTCAGCAGAAGACAGCCCTGCCCCTTCGGAGGTCTCGAGTCTCCCCAGGCCTCTGCAGACACTGGCTCAGCGGCTGCTCACCCAGCCCGGGACTGGCTGGAAGCGCTCCCCCGACAAGGCACTGGTCAGCTCTGCTCCAGGACATGAATTAGGTCACCTGCCTTCAGAGGCCTCATCGGATAAGCTATGGTGAAATGAAACCAAATAACCCTAAACGCCAAGAGGGACGGGGCTGCCCTTTCAGAAATTACAGAACATACTGGAATACACCTTCTAATGACTAACCCAAAAAAGAGCTACCTTGCAGTATGAATTATATAATAAGGTCCTTAGGAACATATCTCTGAAGCAAAAAAAGCTCTGTATTAATGTCCTTTAGACTCAGAATCCATATAAGCAGAATGATAAAAACAAGGACAAAAAGAACCCAAAATGTAGCTAGGGACTTCTCAAGAAAGTCCAAAGGATTTATAACACTCTGCCTAATCAGAGTGTCTCTGCTATAACTCACAGGCAAGACAGGACCAGTGCAATTGCTCCAGGCCTAAAAGAGAAAGCAGGTAACTAAGTTTCTTGGTTTCTACCCACTAAATCTCAGGAAAGCCGGAAGAACTCGGTGGGAGCCACAGAGGAAATTAATTAAAAAGTAAAAATAATAATTTAGAATCACACATATTTTTAATAGTGAATAAAGAGATAAGTTACATCTAAAGGAGTCTGAAAAGAAGCCAAAAGTAATAGCTGCATTAATTCAAAATGTGTAGGCAATGTCTCGCTGAAATTCTTTCATTTTTCTGTAAAAAGTGAGAAAGGCCTATGTTAAAAATGCTCACCTGAGAGGTACACCTTTATCAATACTTATAGAAGCCTCTGGGATTAAGTTTTTCCATTTAGAACTTGACAACTGAATGGATTTTAGCACAGAAATGCCTTCTTCCAAGGAAGCCTTCATCCGAGAAGCTCTTTCGAAGCGTTGCTGGGACACACAGCCAGCTTCCTCATACCCTGGAAGGGGGATGGAAAGGCTGTCATGAAGGCGGTTTCAAAGAGGAGGAAGCCTTGGGGGGGAGGGTATAGCTTAGCGGTAGAGCATGTGCTGAACATGCATGAGGTCCTAGGTTCAATCCTCATTAAAAATAAAGAAATAAACCTAATTACCACCAACCCGCAGAAAAAACCCTAAAAAACCCCGAAGAGTTAAGGAAGTCTGGTTGCAGGACTCAGCCGGGAGTCACCTCGGAGCGTGAGCCTGCTGTCGGCATTGTCGGGGCGCAGGGACAGACGGAACTCGGCTCGGCTGGTGAACATGCGGTACGGCTCGCTGGTGCCCAGCGTGGTGAGGTCATCAACCAAGACTCCGATGTAGCCTTCCGTCCGGCTGACGACAAACGGAGGCTTGCGCCTGACCCGCAGACTTGCATTGATTCCAGCTATCACTCCCTACAAGAGGACTGAAATGATTAGAAGGCCATTATGAACTGAAGAGAGCTACCCCACACGGACACTACCTGGAAAAACAGCGTGGGCAGTGAGGGAGCAGGCCCTGCCCAGAAGGGACAGAACAGAGAAAATGTGGTCCCGAGTCAGAAACAGAGTAGGGCCAGGGTATCACCCTAGGATGCTGATTCATTGTTCTCACAAGTATCCAACATTTCTGATTACCCTAGGGGAGTCATCTTTTAAAAAAGTCTACCTGTAAGACTGCTAGCCTTTTCCTATTTACAAGTAAAAATAACATATTTCCCACCTAAAAAGGAGTAGTAATAATTTTCAATAAAGTTACATTAAAAGAACTAAATTTGTTTCCCACTTCAGAAGCAGTATAATAAGTCTAATCAAAACATGCCATCAGCTCTAGGAGCTCAGAAGATAGTACAGCGCAGTGTTGTATACGGCACTGCCTCCACCTACCCAGAAGCAGAAGCAAGTGCTCCATCGCGGTCATGAGCTGTGTCTAAGATCTATGTAGCTGTCCCAACAGCTGCCAAGAGAAGGAACGCGTGAAACAGTCCTTTCCTGGTCACAGTTCCACCTGAACCAGCTCTTACCTGGGCGGCAGCCTCCTCGTAGCCGGTGGTGCCATTGATCTGCCCAGCGAAGAAGAGCCGCTGCACCAGCTGAGTCTCAAGGGAAGGGCTGATCTGACGGGGGTCCAGATAGTCATACTGCACGCCGTAGCCTGGCCCGAGGAGAAATGGTGCAGGGTGAGTACAAACGGCGCTGGATCTGCCTCCAGACAGAGATGCCAAGATGACCATTAAAGGCTCTTCAAAAGCGAAGCCTAGTTTAAGTGCACAGGTGCTGGGCTCTGCTCTGAGGCTCTGAGAGCACGGCTGTGGCTGGGGTCCCCGCACTGCCCGCCAAGTGGTGCTGAGCTCAGGCCGTGGGGCAGCGGGGCCTCCCTCTACCTGGCTGGACCACCTTCGCTTTCTCCAAGCCTCTGATGCACATGATCACTTTCTCCTGCAGCTCGGCTGGGAGTGTCATGGATAACCCCTGGGGGTAGATGAGGTCAGAATCCAGTCCTTCAGGCTCCAGCCAAATCTGATGGCGACGGTTTGGGAAACGCAAAACCTTTGATTCGATGGATGGACAGTACCTAGAACAGGACATTGGAATTCAGACTTGGATGAAACAAACAACAGAGGGTTGAAGTCACTGTTCTCAGTTCTTGTCCTTACCGGGGCCCTCTTGTGGTCTCCTTAATATGACTGTTAAGGTGAAGGTTCTCAAGGACGATCTCATCCACTCGAGGGTCGGTGTGAGTCAGGTAACATGGCAGCTGATCTTCCGGCTGAAACACAGGAACTGGATACCACACTGCTCTGCTTCTGTATAAGTCTGCCTCATATTCCAATAAATTCTACCCATGATGCACACTCACTTTTATAGACACGAAATCTATGCAAAATGCCAAATATTAATAATGATGGTGCTCCTGACAAAAACCACCCAAAAGATGAACCTAAATTTAAGCAAGCCTCCAGATCTACCAATTTACAGGAAATACAGAGGATGCAGGAACATGTTTAAGGCACCAGAGGGATGAAACCAGACAAATCTAGAACGTGGGAAATTCCAGAAGAAATGACTCACTTTCTTCCACATGTAAATTAAAAAAAAGGGGGGGGGGCTGTGATAAGACACATCATTCAATGTAACGTGTAGACCTTTCTTGGTTTTTGATTCAGATAAAACAACTGTAAAAAAAATTTTTTAAATAAGCATTTTAAAACAACTGTAAGAAACAACTAGGGAAAATTTGCACTGAATATCAAATGATGTTAAGAAATTATCTTTCTAGCTGTGATAACGGTACTGTGGCTGGTTTTTATAAAGTTCTTATCTGTTAAAGACACAGACCAAAGTATGAGTAAAATGATGCGATATCTGGGATTGTTGCTTTAAAACTCAGCAAGAACAGGGTCTGAGTAGAGCTCAGTGGTACAGCGCGTGTTTGGCCTGCATGAGGTCCTGAGTTCAATCTCTAGTGCTGCTGTTAAGGGGGAAAAAAAGGAAAAAACAAAACTCAGCACAAGAACAGGGTGAGGGGTAGAGCTCAGTGGCAGAGCACATGGTTGGCACGCATGAGGTCCTGGGTTCAATCCCCAGTGCCTCCAAAAAACTCAGCAAGAACAAAGTGTTGAGAAAAAGATGAAACAAGAATGTCAAAAAATGTTATTTGTTGAATCTGGGTGATGGACACATACAGATTCATTATAATGTTTTTTTTCCTACTTTCTGTAAACTTGAAAATGTATAATAAGTTTAAAAATATACACACTAAGAAAGTATCATCATGATTTACATTTTACCAAAGTAATATAAAAGTGATTTATTCAAAATAACAGAATATTTGGAGCCACTCATCAGGATAACACTCACCAGAAACTAGGACCGTCAATTATTAGTCCTCAATTCTAAACACACAATATACATTTTTTTTTTAAATTCAAAGGATAGGCAAAAGTAGCCTATATCCTCAAAAATGTCAGTACTGTGAAAGACTGAGGGACAGTTCCAGATTAGAGAGAAATGACAATCAGATGCAGTATCCTAGATTGGGGAAAAAAGGTCAGCACAAAAAAAAATATTGGGACAATCAGCAAAATCTCACTATGGATTTTATCTTCGATAACAGGACTGTGTCAGTGTTAAATCCCCCGACTCCCATCACTGCACTGAGGCTACATAAGGGGGTGTCTTGTGATCAGTTGAGATGCAGATGAAGTATTCGTAGGTAAAGGGTCACGATCTCTGCAATTTACTCTAAAATGTTTTAGGAAAAGAAAAAAGACTAAAAATAAATGTGTATACTACTGTTTTATACATTAAATATACACACGTATCTATATGTCTACAGGGAGAGAGGGCAAAATATTAACAATAGGTGAATTTCAGTGGTTTACAGCAATTTAATAGTTTTACAGCTTTTCTATAGGTCTGAAATTATTTCAAAAAGTTTAAATAGGCAAAGTTATCACAGTAATGAAATTTGACAATTTGGGGGGAAAGACCTAAATAGCCAACTCAGCCTATGCTTTTAAAGATCACTCTTTTGCACTCTAAGTAATAGTGATGGAAAGTGAATTGTCACCAATTGAAAAAAGAAAAAAAGGAAATGGTCGGTCTGTATCCTCTGCGTAAAGCCAGGTTCTCATAAATATCTCACCTTAATCCACACTGTCTCATTGATAAAGCTGAATGGTACGGATGGATTGTCTGGTGTCTGCTTGTTGAGAATGCTGAAATTAATGGACTCTTTGGCGATCCGGGGCGGAGTCCCAGTCTTCAATCTTCCCACCACAAACCCCAGCTTCTCCAGAGTCTGAGCCAACCCTAGAGAAGGCTGATCCCCTAACCGTCCTGCGGGATGCATCTCCAATCCAATGACAACCGTGCCTCTCAGGAACGTGCCGGTCGTCAGAACCACACTCTCCGCATACACCGTGCTTCCATCCACTGCAGGACAGGAAAGAGGGCGAAACTCATGTTCTAGCATTATCACGGAGCAAACTGGAATGTGAGCACTTTGTAACAGAACTACAGAAAACCAGTTGTCTTTAGAAACTTGAAAAAGATTTAAAATCACTAAGAAAGCTGTATGTTATCAATCTAAAGAATCCAAGAACACTGCGGGGAGAGCATAATGTGTTATGACCAATTTACATGTTCCTGAAGAGTTAGTCTCAGTTAATTTTTTTAATTAATTAATTTTATTTTGTCTTCAAGTAGTGTTTCTTAATTTCTATGTATACAGCAGATTGTGCAAACTATTAATCTTTCCACTAGAATAATTCAGGTTTGTACAGGTGATCGTGAAAAGGCCAATAAGGTCTATTCTGTGAATACAGGTATATTAGTTATCTGTTGCTTTATGATAAGTTGCTCCATCACTTACCAGCTTAAAATAAACATTTATTATCACAGTTTCTGTGGATCAGGAACATTAATTCTAGACTTCTGGTGAAATACGGCAGACTACCTCAGATGATTTCTTCTCCCCCCTGAAACTCCAAGAAAATGAAATAAAGGGGCAAAAAAGATATGAAACCACAAGGACATGTAATGGGAAAGAACTTGTCAAAAGATGAGAAATTTCATATACTCTGGGAAGACAGAAGGAGGTGGGAAGAGTGAGACCTGATGTGCAGAGGAAGGAGCCCGGAACTGACGAACCCGGAGAG
Organism: Camelus ferus; assembly: GCF_009834535.1. Taxonomy (NCBI): domain Eukaryota; kingdom Metazoa; phylum Chordata; class Mammalia; order Artiodactyla; family Camelidae; genus Camelus; species Camelus ferus. The sequence goes on from NC_045713.1 coordinate 16,216,619, forward strand.
ACCATGAGGACAGGCAACTAACTGGCCTTTAAGGGCTCAGGAACTGGGGGATGGAAACGGACATGAGAAACACAGGCCTGAAGGCGGGGCTGACAACGGGAGAAAGAGCTGAAATCAGCATGTGATGGTTTGTCTGCAGACAGATCCGTCTCACGGGAAGATGTAGGTTAGGTCTTTGGGTGACAAGGAGTTACTGTTTAACAGGTACAGAACTTCTGTTCTAGGAATGGAGAGCGGTGACAGCTGCCCAACACTTAAATGGTACTGAATTCCACACTTAAAAATGGCTAAAATGGCAAATTTTATATTATGCATATTTTGCTGTAATAAAAACTGTGTTGTTTTGACCCCATAAAATATAAACAGGGTCCAAAAATGGCATTTGAAGATAGTAAATTAAGTAACAGATGTATAAATAATTTAAAGGTTAAAAAGTCTATGCTAATAAAAATAATATAATCATTAAACCTGGAGTGGAAAAGAGGCAGAGGAGAGAAAAGGAAATGAAAATAAAACTAGTAACCGTTCACAGAGGGAAGTCAGTAATCAGAGTGTAAAAACTGACAGAAGAAAGAGAAGATTAAATATATAATATAAAATCATTCAGTTATTAAGGCAATCACAGAACAAAAACACAAACTTTTAAGAAAGAAACATAACTCTCCCAAGCAAAGCTAACACAGACCAAGAGGTTGGAAAAAAAATGCTACTGTTATGAGGGAAGATTATATATAAATACACACAGGTGCACCTGAAGACACAGTGAACGCACAGGCCGAGACCAGTGATGCTTCTGAGGGAGAAACTGGCTGCCGGGGGCACAGACGGGAGAGACCACCCTTCCCTCTGCCTGCTTTCTCCCCTTAAACTGTTCCCCGTGAATATGTACCCCCATGCAAATTAATTAGTCCATGATAAAAATTAATTTTACAACAGGGCAAAGGGGTCAGGATTTGTATTTTAAATGATGAGACCCCCCCCCACCGTGCCCCCCAGTACCACCCCGCCTGTAGTGCTGTTCCCAGAGCACCAGCAAGCGGCCAGCAGGCCCCTGGCCAGGGCAGATTCTGCTCCTGAGGACTAACACACATCGATGTTTGGGAGTTCCCCAACAAAAAGGCCAGTCCAACCCCTCATCACCAGATAGTGTCGGCCAAGCGATAAAATTAACTGTGCACACACGAATCTTCCAATCAGTGTTTTAGCACCTCATTTAAAAGTTGGAACAGACACCAACGTTTCCTAGACACTCGAGGAAAGAGACCTGGAAACACGCATTGCAAATAGGCAAACAGGATGAAGAAATCTGGAGAAAACAACACACAGGTCAGAAGGAAACTTCAAGAATCAACCATTTAAGTCCTTAAATAGACTTGAGAAGATATTAAATTCAGAAACCAAAAACAAGATGTCAAGACAAATATCAAAAAAAAAAAAAAGACGCTGTTTATAAAAGAAAAACACCATAAACTTTAAAAAAGGATTTGGACAAAAAAAGTTAAGGAAATCTCCTGAAAGTATGGCAAAATGACAAGAAAGAAAAATAGAAGAAACCTGAAAGACCAATCCAGGAAGGGACAGGAGTTTCAGAAAGGGAACATGGGAGAAACAACTGAAAAACACACCCAGAAATCAAGGACAGGTTTCTGGGTTAAAAGGGGAACATCGAGTCTCCCACAATGAACGAAGACGACTAAGGGGCATCATTTAAACATTTCAGAACACCACAGGCAAATACAAAAGCCTAGAGGCTTTCTGGAAAAAAAAAAAAGTCACATACAAAATAATTTAAATCACTCTGTTTAGTTTCTCAATAGCAAAGCTGCAAGCTAGAAGATACAAGAGCAAGACTGTCACAGTTCTCAGGAAAGAAGATTTAAACTAGAATTCTATTCTCAGCCAGATGAAGAGTCGTGTCTAAGGAGAGAATATATTTCTAGATGTGCAAGGACTCAAAAACCCTGCTTCCCGCATACTTTTGCTCTGGAAGCTACTGGGGGATGTGGCCCAGCAAACTGAGGCAGGGAGGAGGAGGCAGCCAGACAATCAGGGACGATGTCACACAGCAAAGCAGGGAAAGGACATCTCAAACGACATCTGTGCACAGGCCCAGAGAGCAAGGGTCTGAGTGTCGCAGGCAGGGCGTGGGGGCCACGGAGGCTGACGCCTCTGGAGGAAAGCATCAAAGGGAAGACCGGGGCCGGCAAACTGAACAGTGAGGAAGTGACAGCTCCTCTGATGGAAGAGTCGGAAGTTTTCTAATGAAAAAGGTTGGTACACAGGTCAAATGAACAAATGAAACGTACTATTCAGATCTGCAGTGAACAGTATTTAAATAATCATAATAATGTAAATACTATCAACCAAATTTATTTGACGGATGGAGGGAAGGAAAGTGGGACGTTAAAGAGAGCTACCATAAAAAAGGTTAATGAAGTCTATGACTGGCAATTTAGGGAGTGAAATATGAGCCCAGCATTTAGAGACGTGTAAGCGCATCTCAGGAGCGACAACTCAGACAGCTGACGCGGTGAAGTCTGCAGCGGGACATGACAGACAGAAATTGTTTTCCCCCACACACTTAAATGCTATGTGATTTTTGTAAAACGGACGTGCATGTGTTATTTTGATTAAAAATACACGACTCACAAAAACGTACATGGGGGAGGATATAGCTCAGTGGTAGAGTGCACGCTTAGCGCGCACAAGGTCCTGGGTTTGATCCCCAGTACCTCCATTAAAAATAAATAAATAAAAGCCTAATTACTCCCCCTCAAAAAAATAAAATAAATAAATGTATACAATTACCTTATAAAATATAAATTCAAAATATTTAAAGTCAGAACTAAGAAAAAGACAAATGACAACAGAAATACCAGGAGGAGAATAATAATAATAATAAAAACAAACAAAAAACAAAAAAAGAAATACCAGGAGGAGAAGACACACTCACGCAGGCTATGAAGTCCCACACTAACACATGAAATGAAAGAAATGTGCTTTTTTCATAGTTTCCCCCATCCATGAAGAGAAAACACAGTGATTTCCTGGGATGAACAGAGCGCCCCCCTCCTCTGCTCGACGCCGCGCTCCCCCGGAGTCAGACACCGTTACCACCACCGGGGGGCGCACTCACCCAGCACGACGCCCCTGACGCGGAAGCTCCCCGGGCGCTGGGGCTCCGGCTTGGCTAGGAGGAGGTCCTCCACGGCTCCCTCCCGCACGGCGAGCAGCGGCGTGTTTAGGATTTCCTTCTGTCAAGAGAGCGCAAGCTGAAACCGAACAGAGAAACGGTCACCGCAGCTCTCTCCTGTGCTTCCTTGCCCTGTTCTCACCTGCATGTTCTGTTTATAGAGCTTCCTATCAATCTGAGCCCTCAGACCCCAAACGGCTGGGCCCTTACGCCGGTTTAATACTTTGTAATGCACGCCAGACTGGTCACAGATTCGAGCACACAGCCCATCCAAGGCATCAACTTCTCTCATTAAATGCCCCTTTCCGATGCCGCCAAAGGAAGGGTTACAGGACATCTGACCTAGAGAGAACAGACATAAAAAAATCTATATACGAGCACCTCATACACAGTGAGTCCTGACAGGGAGATGCCTATCCAGGTGACGAGCATCCTCTCATGCAACAAAATAAAAACTTGCAGCAAACACTAAAACAACACGCCGAAGTCCCAGTGGGATGCAAGAGGTATTCAGGGCATCCTGGAAGACAAAGTAGTTTCTTTTGAAACTTTCCCTTGTGCATATTTTTACTATTTCAGTAGGTTTTCTTTTCCTGTTCAGTGAGATTTTGAAATCCTCACCTCATGAAACCTTCCCAAACAAGTGTACTTTTAAGAAGTCCCCTTGCACTGGTTCGCTGTTACAATCAATTAACTCTTCCATAAATACCATCTGCTATTTTTTTATGCTTACTTTGCAGAAATAATTAAATGATAAGCGTTCTGAAAGTAGAACCACACTTTATACCTTCTCTTTAAATTCCCCTAGTCTTACTTGGACATCTAAACTCGAGTGGTTAACCTCAAAGGTTTCTGCGGGCACTGGAGGGGTGGGAAAGCTATGTCAACGATCTGTGGGTCCATTGGGGTCAGCACTGAGCCCCACAGTTTCCATGTTCTCCAGAGGGATGGCTGAACAGTGCTGTGATTAGGAGCCTGGGTTAGGAGTGAGTGAACGAGATCTGATCCACCACTTGCAAGCTCCATGTGATTTTGGCAAATTATCTAATATTCTGTACCTTCATGGCCCTACTGGAAAAACAGGACTGACAGCTGTGGTGGATTATGTCTCCTCCTCCTTTGATACAGAATCACTGTTTATTCAGGTAAACATTTTCTCCTGTGAGGCTTTTTAAAAAAATTATTTTTTTCCAGGGGGAAGGTAATTAGGTTTATTATTACTATTATTATTATCATCATCATTATCATAGAGGAGGTACTGGGGATTGAACCCAGGACCTTATGCATGCAAAGCATGTGCTCTACCACTAAGCTGTACCCTCCCCCCTCCTGTGAGGCTCTGTGTTTGGGGAGTGTAACCTAAACTCAGTTTAGAGGTAAGTATTGATCTAAAAGTAATCATGGTAATCATGTTCCTACTTGCCAATGGGTCTGGTTTAAGGGTAGGAAATAAGTCACGAGGGGTGAGCTGTGGGGGGCGGTCTCTAGGAAACTTTTTATTTCTTTAAAGAGATACAACTTTCTTCTGCTGAAAGTTGTCAAACCTGGATGCAACACCTGGATCGACTGCAGCCATTTTGCAGTCATAAGACAGCTAACCTGAAAACAACCCAAGAGTGGCACGCTGAAGATATGGAAGGAAGGCTGCTGAATTAACCAGGCTTAGAGCTGATCTACCTGTAGGACTTCTTGTTAGAAAATAAATTCTCCTCTTTGTTTAAACTAATTGAATAAGGAGTTGTTCCCTGCAGAATGAGACAGCGTACAGAAAGCAATCAGCACAGGGTCTGGCATGAAGTAAGCAATAAACAACATTCACTAATAATTATTTTGATTTATATTTCCTACTTCAGGGTAAAATATTCTTTGCTTCTCATCTTTACCTTTTAAACATCACATGATTTTCTTGAATTGGTTTTTGTACATCTATTTTTCATCATAAATAATTTTTCATCACCAGCAACATTGAAAAAGATTCTTCTAGACTATTTTCTTAAATGTGTAAAATATTACTAAGTATCTTACATGCATCTTAGGAAAGTGCTCCCTACACTTTCTATAAAATCAATAAGCATTAATAGTGAATACTTATCCTATCATTGGGTTTATATGAAAGCAACCAATTTGCACTCCTGAGTTTCTAATTCAATATAGTATTTCATATACAAATGTTAAACTATTTTATTAAAGAATAAGAAGTAGAGAGGAGAGTATAATGAATCTCCAATCATCCAGCTCCAATCTTAGGTCTTTCATAGCTCTACTCACTTCGCTCTCTCCCAGGTATCATATTAACCGTCAAACTGCAGACAAGGACTATTTTGTGTAGAGAAAAAATCATACAGAAACACATAATAATTCAATTACACCTCAAACATTTAAATTGCTTGTTTGACTTGTTTTGCGGGGAAGGTAATTAGGTTTATTTATTTTAATGGAGGTACTGGGGATTGAACCCAGGACCTCGTGCATGCTAGGCATGTGCTCCACCACTGAGCTATATAGCCTCCCACTGGAAATTGCTTGCTAATGAATAAATAACCAAAACATAAACTAGGAGTGCGGAATGACATCACCAAGTGCGGAATGACATCACCAAGTATGATTTTTTCTGTTACTCTGTACCACTCTTTTTTTATTTTTGGAGTAGAGTCAATTACAATGTGTCAATTTCTGGTGTACAGCACAATGTCCCAGTAATGCATATACATACATATATTCATTTTCATATTTTTCCATTAAAGGTTATTACAAGATATTGAACATAGTTCCCTGTGCTATACAGAAGAAATTTTTTTTAAATGTATTTTTATATATAGTGACTAACATATGTAAATCTCAAACTCTGTACCACTCTAAAGTAATCCTCTTCCCATTTTAGAGAGGACACATCACAGGTACTTTTAAGATAGAGGTCATAACCCAGTGGGGGTTGGTTGCCTGTAGTATTTTGTTTGATATACACAAGGCTTTTGTTAAAAACAAACAAATAAACAAAACAATGAATGGGGATGTATTTTCCAGCTCACCACTGCTGCCATTACTCCATGTTGTTTATACCCACATAGCTTCACACATTTAAATTTATGTGTCTGGCTCTTGGAGCAAATGAAGTTGTGATCCCTGTTTTAGATACTGTTACTCATCAAAATGACTTAGCTTTTCACTAAACATGCTCATCACATGTCTTGTTCACATCATTATAGAATAGATGCGGATCATCCAGCGAGGAGCAGCTCAAAAGGAAAAAAAAAAAAAAGGAAAGAAAGAAATTGCTTTTTCTTAGTAGCACATACTATTCTAAAAATGGCCAGTGTGGTTACCAACAAGTGCAGTTTTGATTCCTTTTTCTTAAAACAACTGCTTCTAAGGAATAAAAGCATTTCCTACTGTGAAAAAAAAAATCCCAAAATGAAAAAAACAAAATGACTTAGCTTTTAATTCACTATGTATCAATTAATCTTTTAAAAAATCTCTGAATCTCACTAATTTCTGAGATCTCAAACTTTCATCCTGAGAAATGAGTCTTCTCATATATAGGAGGGAAAAAAGCTCAAACTAAGAATAAATTACTGAAATTCTACCAATTCCTTACATCTCTAAACTAAATAACTTCTAGGCACTTTATTGAATTACTGTGTATAATATGCCTATTTATAAAATTCACATTTTTGAGAATCAAATGCAAAGAAATCCTTGTCTTACAAGGATGTCCACTCTTGTCACTTTTATTCAACAGTTTTAAAAGTCCTAGGCACAGCAATCACAGAAGAAATAAAAGGAATCCACGTGTAAAAGAAGTAAAACTTAACAACAACAAAAAAGTGAAACTGTCCTCTGTTTGCAGATGACATGATACTACACATAGGAAGTCCTTAAAGACACCACCACAAATCTACTAGAGCTCATCAATGAATTCAATAAAGTTGCAGGATACAAAATTAACACACAGAAATCTGTTGCATTTTTATACACTAACACCTCTATCAGAAAGAGAGATTAAGGAAACAATCCCATTTACCACCGCATCAAAAAGAATAAAATACCTAGGAATAAACCTACCTAAGGAGGCAAAGTACCTGTACTCTGAAAACTATAAGACACTGATGAAAGAACACAAACAGATGGAAAGATATACCATGTTCTTGAATTGGAAGAATTAATATTGTTAAAATGGCCATACTAACCAAGGCAATCTACAGATTCAATGCAATCCCTATCAAATTACCAATGGCATTTCTCACAGAACTGGAACAAAAACATAGTTAAATTTGTATGGAAACACAGAAGACCTCGAATGGCCAAAACAATCTTGAGAAAGAAGAACAGAGCTGGAGGAATCATGCTCCTTGACTGCAGGGTATACTACAAAGCTACAGTAATCAAAACAGTGTGGTACTGGTACAAAAACAGACACATAGATCAATGGAACAGGACAGAAAGTCCAGCAATAAACCTATGCACTTATGGTCAATTAATCTAAGACAAAGGAGGCAAGAATATACAATGGAGAAGAGATAGTCTCTTCAACAAGTGGTGATGGGACAGCTGCATATAAAAGAATGAAATCAGAACATTCTGTAACAGCATATACAAAAATAAACTCAAAATGAGCTAAAGACCTAAATGTAAGACCAGATGCTATAAAACTTCTAGATGAAAACGTAGACAGAACACTCTAATACAAACTGCAGCAATATATTTTTTTGAACCAGCTCCTAAGTAATGGAAATAGAAGCAAAAATAAGCAAATGTAACTTGATTAATCTTTAAAGCTTTTGTACAGCAAAGGAAACCATTAACAAAATGAAAAGACAACCCACAGAATGGGGAAAAAAATTGCAAATAATGAAACTGACAAGGGACTAATTCCCAAAATATACAAACAGCTCATACAGCTTAATATCAAAAAACAAACAACCCAATCAAAAATGGGCAAAAACTTAAACAGACATTTCTCCAAAGAAGATATCCAGATGGCTAACAGGCACATGAAAAGATGCTCAATATTGCTAATTATTAGAGAAATGCAAATCAAAACTACAAGTTATCACTTCACATCAATCAGAATGTCCATCATTAAAGTCTACAAATAATAAATGCTGGAGAGGGTATGGAGAAAAAGAAATCCTTTTACATTGTTAGTGGGAATGTAAATTGGTGTAGCCACTATGGAAAACAGTATGGAGGTTCCTTAAAAAACTAAAAATAGACTTACCATATGATCCAGTAATCCCACTCCTGGACATATCATATATTGGGAGAAAACTATAATTCGAAAAGACACAGGCACTCCAGTGTTCATAGCAGCACTATTTACAATAGCCAAGACATGGAAACAACCTAAATGTCCATCAACAGAGGACTGGATAAAAATGTGATATATCTATACAATGGAATACTACTCAGCCATAAAAAAGAACAAAATTATGCCATTCTTAGCAACATGGATGGACCTAGAAATTATATTAAGTGAAGTGAATCAGACAGAGGAAGATAAATATCATATGATATCACTTACATGTGAAATCTAAAAAAAATTGATACAAATCTTATTACAAACCAAAAATAGTCTCATGGACATAGAAAACAAACTATTGTTACCAAGGGGAAAAGAGCAGGGGAGGGATAAATTATGAGTTTGGCATTAATAGATACACATAACTATATGTAAAATCGATAAACAACAAGGACCCACTGTTTAGCACAGGGAACTATATTCAATGTCTTGTAATAACATATAATGGAAAAGAATCTGAAAAAAAAAGTATGTATGTATATAACTGAATTGCTTCATTGTACACCTGAAACTAACACTGAAAATCAACTACACTTCAATGAAAAACAATATTTAAAAAAAAGAAATAACAAGGGAAATCCTTGTTTTTTTAAATTGCTGAAAGAAATATATGTATCAGTGCTGAGCCCCTCCCCATAGAGGCATAAAAGTTGAGCATGCCACTCTCTTTGGCTTAACTCTCAAAATCCTTCTCAACATAGAACTGCACAAAGCTACCATTCACCCCAAATCATTTATAACTGGAATAAGAAAGTCTATTGGTTACCTCTGGTCTTAAACAGGGGCTACTAACATCCCAAGTGTGGTACTAGTACTTGGGGTGGGTAATGGTAGTAAAAATGTACAACTAAGTCCATTTTTCACTCTACTTAGTCAGCTATGTAGAAAAGCTTATAATAAAGCAAGACTTAACATCTGACCACTTAAAATGGGCCAGGCACCGTTCCAAACAATTTGCATGTATTTTTTTACTTAAACATACAGCAACTGGATGAAGTTGGTATTATAATTTCTATTTCACAGAAAAGAAACTGAGGCTTAGATACACTGTTCCACGTCCAACATCACTTAGCTAGTACGCAGTGAACCTGGATTAAAATTCAGAATATCTAACAATTTCTTTAATAGGCAACATTCTCCACTAAGTGCATATGTGATACAACACAATAAACAGGCTCAGAAGGCTTTTCACTTTTGTCATGAAAGGCAAAAAATAGTTTGCCAAAAAGCATTATTCTTTAGGTTAGTATAAAATTTCTCTTTCTGCCTCTGACTTCATTACTGGCAGATGGTAAGACTGAATCACAGCAGGACAATCCCTGCATTCTGTAGTCTTATGGGAAGTCCAACCTTTTAAGCCAAAGCTAATCTTTCTGACGCCACACAGAAATACTTGATACTCCACTCCATCAAATTACCTTAAAAATGAGACTTTGATTTTTAAGATAGAATTGTCATTTACTAAAGTCATCCATAAGGATTATTAAAATATCTCTGACATCTATTTACTTAAAGAGAAAACTTAAGTCACAGTGTGTTGGTATAAGAATACGAATGCGTGTTTCGATGAGACTTCCTTCATCTCTGACAGAACTACATTACTTACACTATTTAATAACCATCTTGTTCAATAGTGCTTTTTTGCTCATTAGATTTTTAAAGTTATTATTATTGAAGGGTAGCACCCAGTCTTTACGGTTTTAAAAATGCATAATAAGCGAAGTATAACTTTTTGGGTAATCCTATAGTCTCTCTCCAAAAGAATTTCTGTTAACAGGTTATATTTCTCCACCGTTATGAGATGAATGGTTATTTTAAAAAAGTATTTCAGTACATAAGTATGTGATTTATTAACAATTTTCACAAAGCACAGTTAACATTTCAATTACTGTTCATTCTTAAGCAAAATGCAGGAGGAAAGCCACAGACGTGCATCATTTACAAGGTAGCATCTATCATGATAGCGGTCTTGCTTTAAAGTATGGCCGTTCAATCGCTGCCTATTAAGTGCAAAAAAAGCTGTCGGGTCCTAAGCACAAAAATGGGGAATAAACATCCAGTAGAAATACAGAATGCAATAAAAAGTAGCATCATTCTTCAAAAGGGCTTCCCGAAACCTCGAGAAAAACACAACGGTCATTTAATAAACGGTTACTAGTAATGCTAATTCACTCCAGCAAAGCAATAAGCTAGTAAAGAGCAAATGGCCACAATGAAATAAGGTATCTGCTAGCATTCTCACAATTTGCCCCTTTCCGAAGGGATCTCCCTCCCCCTCCCCCCACTAACTTCTGTCAGCAGCACCACAATCCGGGGTCCACAGAGCAGCCTACTCCGGAGTTCTGGCCCGGGCCCGCCTGACCTGCAAACACGACTCAGGCTAAGACCACAGGGGTAGGATTCTCACCACCTCTAAGGTAGTAGAGAGGATGCCCACATCAGGCGCTGGGAGGGGGAGGATGCTGGCAGCTTGCGTCCCACGCCAAGCCCCACGCCAAGCCCCACGCCGCGCTGCTCACCGATCGTGTCCACGCGGTGCGTGAGCAGCAGTGTCCGCGAGCCGCACCGGGCGGCGGCGGCGGCGGCCTCGGTCCCAGCGTGTCCTCCGCCGATGACCACCACGTCGAAGTGCGGAGTCCCGGGCGCCGCGCGGTCACCGCTGAACCGGGCGGACGGAAGGTGCTGTTTGCTGAGGGAAGCCGCGACCCGGCGACCGCAGCCTTGGAGGGAGAACATGGTCGGAGAAACGAGTCAGCCTAACTCTGAACCTGATGCGAGCGAGGCGACAAGTTAGGGGACGAAAGTCGTCAGGGCGCAGCCATCTTGCTCTGACGTCACGGCGTAACACGTCTACGTCCGGCGTCGCTGCTGATTGGCAGTTTGGCGCGACTTGAGCGGCGAAGTGAGACCCGGGTAAGGGTGCAGGGGGCCCGGGGATGTGTACCTGGTTTCTTGGTGGGCGCAGAGTGTGTGATTACCTTATGACTCCGCACTAAGGGGCTTCAACTCCGACATCTTTTGTCCTTTTCAGCGAGTTGCTGCTCTAGTCGCCACGTAGCCACTTACAAACCATAATTTTTATGACTTTATCAGATTCTTTGTTTTCTGGTGCACTGTCTTCTGCTTATAAAGACTAGAGTCTGAATAAAGATAGATTCGAAAGGAGTTTAGGTGCGTTTGTGGATCAGAGATTCGTGATGACTAATTAGGGGACTCAAACGGCTGTAGGTTAAACGTCCAGACTTTTGGAATTGATATTTTTAAAACTTTCTTTAGGAACGAAACCTTTGACTGGTCGGATAATGAAACAACCAATGTGGCAGTTTTATTCTGATTATTAAAATCTATCGAATACATAATTTTTGTCTTATTACATTAATAGTAAGCGTTCTTGACACACAATTGAAAGCTTACAGAAATACAAAACTCCAAGTCATAGAACCATAACTTCCAGCTCAACTTACAATCCTCACCTCCAGTTGTCAGCATTTCGATGTTAATGCCTCCTAGTTCTTTTATACTGTAACTATTATTTTGCACTTATGATACTGTGCTTATATTGTTTTTCAGTTTGCTTCTTTTAAAAACAATGTATTTTTTACTATCTCCAAGCCAGTATATATGAATCTATCTTACTTTTTAGTGTTATAGTCAATTGTGTATGTAATCCATAGTTTAATAAACTCCCAATTATTGAGCATTTGGATTGTTTCTAATTTTTTTATATTATGATCATCCTTGTACATATATCTTTTAAAATTTATGGGACTCTTACCATACGTGAAAATACTGTGTAAAAGGACTCCACAATGTTTAAATTTTTGATAACTGCTAAATAAACTTTATAAAAACTTTGTGTCAGGTTGCATTAACAGTGTAAGATTATTTCATCACACTGTAGCCAGCACTGGATTTTAATTTCTAGCAACAGGTATATTTTCAATATTTTTAATGAAAATGTGATCATACTGTCTATACACACTGTCTTGTAATCTATTTTTTCTCTTAATAGTTTATCATGGACATTTTTCTATGTCAACAAATACAGATTTATGTCATTTTCAAGTGCTGCACAATGTAGTTTTATTAATAAATATTTAAAAATCGATAGCTTGAGCCTTTGATTAGATAGTCACAGGCGTACCTTTTCAATTTCACTATTCCCTTAACATGGTGTGTATTTAAATGAGACCCTTCTGTTTCCTGCAGAGATGCTAATCACAGACCCAAAGATAAAGTGTTTAGGCAGGGATAGGTACATGATTAACTGGATTTCTGCTGTAAAAGATTAAGCTCTCTATGCTGAAGTGAGTCTGTTCCCTTTTGTGTTGGAATCCTCAAGACCATCCTCAGGTTTAATGATAAGTTAGAAGGACTCACAGAGCTCAGAAAAGCTGTTCTCTTCACGTTATTGGTTTAGTACAGTGAAAGCACACAGATTTAAGTTCAGCAAAGGCAAAAGGCACATAGGACAGAGCCCACGAGAGACCAGGCACAAGCTTCCATTGTCTCTGCCACTAGAGTCATATGGGCAGTGCTTAGTTTTCCTAGCAATGATGTGTAACACATTGTCACAGCACCAAGTATTGCCAACCAGGGAGGCTCACCCTTACTTTGGTAGGATTGGTATCCAGGACTTTTACTGGGAGTCTCATGACTCCATGCTGTATGACTGACCCACCTAGTTACTTAGTCTCCAGCCCCTCCAGAAGTCAGACTGATACACCATGGTTCACCATAAATCACATTATTAGTATAAACTGTGTAGCCTGGTCCAAAGCCCCAGGTATGTACAAAGATAATTCTATCAGGCCAGATATTCTGAGGGCTTAGAAGTTATCTTGCATGAACCTGTCAGGGGCCAGTCCTTTCTTTGGAATGTGTAGAGTTTGAACACCCGAGGTCTACTGCACACCCTTTTTTGAGTTAAGAGAATCCTCATTGATCTTAAGCTGTAATGTTCATATTCTTTTTTTTAATCTTTTTTAAAAAGTGACTTTATTTTATTTAAAAAAATTGGGAGGGAGGTAATTAGGTTTGTTTATTTGTTTGTTTGTTTGTTTAAATGGAGGTACTGGGGATTGAACATAGGACCTCGTGCATGCTTAGCATGCACTCTACCACTGAGCTGTATTCCCCCACCCTGTTTCATATTCTTAATTTTTACCTCAGGCTTGATTTTTATGTTAAGAGATACCTTCCAAAATCACATGACACATTGAGACACGGTGTCAAGGTCCTTGGATTGTAAAAGCCTTTTTTACCACCATGATTATAGAAAAGGGTATTAAGAAGAAGAAGAGAGTCCATGGCACCAGAAAATATTTTAGCCATACAAGTGATATTCTTAAAAAGCAGATAATTTTTATTTCTTTGATAAGTTTGTAAGTTTAAAAAGCTAAAGCTCTAATCTGTTCTTAGAAACAACGATCAGTACATATATGTAAACTAAAAAAATGTGAAGTATACTGTATATATGTATTTACATGCAATATAATGTGTATGTGCAGTTGAACTGTAATAATTGTACCTAATAAAACTGAAAAAGGAGAAAACATCAAGAGCAAGGAGTTAAGATAAATTAAAAAAATTTTGGAAACTTTCCTTCCTTCTCTGTGATCTGGGACAATTCAAACAGGGGTTACTAGTTCTTTGAAGACTTTTTGTAATGTCCCTCCTCTCTTGTCACTGTTAAGAGAGTTCTAATGTTTATTAATGTGGTTTGGTAACTTATTTGACATAGAATATAAATATTATTATATAGTTACATAAAATATATTTTATTTTATATTTGATTGTACTTAATAAATACTTATAATTTTTAAGAAAGCAGATAATTTAATTGTTAAAGAATTTCCTTCTAGTCCATACTTAGTTTCCATTCTATTAATTATTGATATAGTTATTCTGTAGTATAATTTTTCTAATAACTATAGATAGATAGATATAATAAATAGTTATTCTAATCTATTAGTTAGTGAATAATGTGAAAAGTAGAAAATCAAGTCTCTGCTTTTGAGAGGCACATAGTTTCATGAACAAGTTAAGCAGGGTATAAGGAATAGCAGGAAAAGATGGCCAATTATCAGTTGGTCAATTTTACTTCCATTTTGGAGAAAAGTTGGACTTAAAATGAATAATCTCAGTCCTTGTTCTCAAAAAGTTCCCAGACTAGTGGCTGGGACACACAGTTATGAGGAAATGAATTAAGTGCTTGAACAAGGCCACAGTGAGCTGCACTTACAGGGAGCAGGAAGGGAGTGACCCTGGCCATGGCAGATGACAGGGAACACTTTCTTCTTAAAAGAACTGACTTATGAAATGGACTTGAAGTAACTGATCATAAGAGGAAAGAAAAGTGATTGAAGAGTCCTTATTATCTGGCCTCTAAATACCTTCATTAGTCTCTTTCCTTTTGCACTTGCTCTTCCCTCAGCCTGTAATACTTTTTCCTTCTTTCCTTGCCCTGTACTCCCATCTCCCCACGAGCTTTATGGTATTTCATGCTTCAAAAGAGAAGAATGTCATTCAACGCAAAAGGAGCAGTTACACATAGGCAAGAAGATGGATGTACTATACATTAATGCTTTCCCCCTTCACAGCCATTTCTTTTCTTTTTCTTTTTTAGGTAACACTGGCTTATAACATAAGTTTCATGCATATCACATCATACTTTGACTTCTGTATACACTACAGGGTGCTCACATCATCAGAAATTTGGTTCCCATCTGTCACATACAGTTGCCCACCTTTACCTATTTCTCCCTCCCCACGACTCTCCTCTCCCTCTGGTAACCAATATTCTGCTCTCTGTATCTTTGTGTTTTTGTTTGGTTTGGTTTGTTCATTTTTTTTTAATTCCACATATGAGTAAAATCATGTGATATCTGTCTTTCTGCATCTGACCTATTTCATTTAGCATAATATCCTCATGATCCATCCATGTCGTAAATATTTTTATGGCTGAGTAGTATTCCATTGTATATATTGACCACATCTTCTTTATTTATTCATCCGTCATTGGGCACTTAGGTTGTTTCCATTTCTTGGGTATTTCAAATGATGCTGTGATGAACCTAGGGGTGCATGTGTCTTTTTGAATTAATGTTTTCATGTTCATCAGATAAATGTGCAGAAGTGGACTAGCTGGATCAGATGGTAGTTCACAGCCATTTTTAAAAATTGAAGTATAGTTGATTTATAATGTTGTTAGTTTCAGGTGTACAGCAAAGTGATTCAGTTATATGTATATATTTTCAGATTATTTTCCATTATAGGTTATTAAAAGATATTGAATATAACCTTGTTATACTGTGTTAGACTGTAGGACCTTGTTGCTTACATTATTATTCTATACATAGCAGTGTGTATCTTTCAATCCCAAACTTCTAATTTATCCCCCACCCCTTCCTCCTTTGGTAACCACAAGTTTGTTTTCTATGTCTGTGGGTCTGCTTCTGTTTTGTGAATAGATTCATTTGTATTATTTTTAGATTCCACAGATAAGTGATATCATATGATAATTGTCTTTCTCTGTCTGACTGACCTCACTTAGTATGATAATCTCTAGGCCCATCTATGTCACTGCAAATGGCATTATTTCATTCTTTTTATGGCTGAGTGGTATTCCATTGTATAAATATACCACAACTTCCTTATGCAGTCATCTGTGGATGGACATTTAGATTGCTTCCATGTCTTGTTCACAGCCATTTCTTGATGCACTTTCTTCACTTGTCTTCTAAGACATCAGGATTTTCTGTGTTTCCTCCTATTTCTCTGGCTACTCTTTCTCAGTCTGTTTTGCTGGTTTCTCCCCCTTGAGCACTGAGCCCAAGGGCACAACCAAACCAATCCCCAAATCCCATCTTTAGGGGTCTATCTCCTGGGACCACTCCTAATTCCAATTCTGTAGCAGTCTGGTTCTAAACAGGAGATAGAAATCACACAGTCGATTAAACAGGAGACATTTAATATAATAATAATTAACTATAATGAAAGAATAACTATAAAACACAAGGCTAGGGCTGAGAGAGAGTCACCAAGAAAGAATAGTTAGAAGAGGTTCTGCTCTCAAATGCAAGAGGCCTTCAGAGAGCAAGGGCTACTCAATATAGGGGGCTTGTGGAGGGATGAGCTGCCTGGCATGGGACCCTCTGGACCACCAGCAGCTGTGTTGCTGAAACACAGCCTCTGTACTTCACTTATCGAGCTGAGACTTGAGGACAAGAGTTTTGGATGAAGGAGAAAAGGACACTATTACTTTGCCAGGGAAAGGAGGTCACAGTGGGCTAATGTCTCTAAGACTGTGAACCAGTTGGGGAGAGAAGGCAGGGGGTTTTACAATGAAAGTTCAAGAGTTCAAGGGGCAGAGTGGGTTTCCATAGAGATTGCATACAGGGTAACAAATTGTTGCAAAGTTGTTCTTGTTTTTGCAGATGCAGTGGTCCCCTTCCCTCTGCTGGGTGTGAAGTTCACCTCTGGCTTTTGGACTTTTAATGTTCTTGTGCCTAGAACAAAGGATGCACAGGAAGGGGCTCTGTGGAAAAAAGCTCTAGAGAAAAACTTGTGTAGTTAAGAGTCGGGTTGATAATGCTTTTAGCCTTTTAAGCAGGCTGAGGCCGGGGACCTCCTGCTGTATGCTGAGTTCTGCAGCTGCAACAGCAGGATACAAGGAACACAGGGTCAAAAGCAACTGCAGATGTGCAGTTGGGGTGAATTATGAACAACAAGATGCACAAATACAACAGCAGGGCACTGGGGGCAAGAGCAGGGCACTGAGCATAACCCCTGCACACAGCACCACAAGGCGGTTGGGCAGACCACCCAAGCCTCTTCAGAAAGAGCATGAGAAAAACCCTTTAAAACATTGTATAGTTAAGCAGTTACAAAAAACACTGATACCAGATGGTCACCGATGATGACAGTAGGGGTCCTGCTCCGTTACAGCTGCACACAGGCCAGGCAGCAATCTTTTTTTTTTTTTTAAGGATATCTTTTTTATTTATTTTTTGGTGGAGTGGTAATTAGATTTTTTTTTTTTTAAATGGAGATACTGGGGATTGAACCCAGGACCTCATGCATGCTAAGCGCACACTCTACAACTGAGCTACACCCTCCCCCCAGGCAGGAATCTTGGTCTCCTTGCTTCATATGCTGTAGATGGCTTATGGCCAGGCCAAGGCTGTGAGGTCCCAGAGGATCACTTTGCCAGCCTGTGGCTGGGGTAGTCTTTGCTGGATGTTCTCACACCCACAAGTCTGACTTCCCCCGTCAGTCCCCTTCCACTTCCTCTACTATGTTGGAAATCGCAGGAAACCTCTTCCTCCTGCGATATTCCATCAGCAACTTCTACTGAGAAAAGTTAACATAGTGGGCACTTTAAAAGAGAAATGCTTAAAGGAATTCTGTTGTTTACCAGAGAGCATATAGTGAAGGGTGCGTTTGGAGCTGAGAGGCAATAAGTTAGCAACAGGCACAGCACCTCAAAGTTCACAAGCTCCAGCCACACTTGACGTTGTGTGAACAGCTAGGCATAGTCCCACCTTAGGTCCTTTGCATTAACTTTTCTTTTTCTGGAACATTGTCCGCCTGGGTATCCCCTCCTTTGAGTCTTGGGTCAAACGTCACTCTCCCACTATTTTAGTATTGTGCCATTCCTTGTTCCTGGTCCCGTTTGCATGATTTTTTCCCTTTTTCAATGCAGCTTATCACCTTCTACTACATGGGATAATTTAGATATGTATTATGTTTATTGTCTGTTTCTCTCTGCCACAATGTAAGGTCCAGGAGGGCAAGAATAAACAAAGATCAGTATATCCCAAGAGCCTAGAATAGAGCCTGGCACACAGTATTTGTGACAAATATCTAAAAAATAATTTTTTAATGGAGGAACTGGGGATTGAACCCAGGATCTCATGCATGCTAATCATGTGCTCTACCGCTGAGCTCTAACCCTCCCCCATGACAAATATTGAGTGACTAAGTGAATGACTGAGACAAACATGAGATATAAAGGACAAGAAGTAAAATCAACTAGGTAAGATATATACCCACAAACAGATCTCTTGGTTTTTCCTGCTAGATAAAGTCCAAACTCCATATGAAGATTTAACTAAAAAGTCACTCTTTCTATGATTTGGACACTGATGGCGGCTGCAAGATTGGGCAAAGACCACGTTCTCCTCTTGTGACAGGTCAGCAGCTGAGGTATTTGATTCTGGCCCGGTGGATTGTTGCTTGCACATTTTTGGTTAAGCTGACACCAGTGTACTTACAAGACTTTGGAAACAGCTGGAAGACAGCATTAAGCCAGCTGTAGTCATTTACAGGATTCCATGACAAGCACTGGGGCCCTTGGAGGACAAAAATAGAACTATAAAGCAGAGGTCTTCAGACTGGAACAGGCATACTCCTGTGCATCCTGGAAGATGGCCCAAGGGCACCTGCAGTTGTAAGCAGATGGCTTTCCACATTTCAACTTCCAGCTTAAGCTTTCCAACTTCAACTTCCATTTTACTCTTTCCTGAAATTAACCTGCTTGAGAACAAGTCTGACTACACAACAGTCCTCCTTCTATTTTACAAAAGACAAACATACACCTCTTACATCACAATTCAAAGAGAAGTATGTATCAAAATACTGGTTTCAGAGACAACTTTTAAAAAAGTAATCAAGACATTTTTATCCATTGACAGATGAATGGAGAAACAAAATGTGGTACATGCATACAATGGAAATATTCAGCCTTGAAAAGGAAGTCTGACACATGCTACAACATAGATAAAACTTGAAGACGTTATCTTAAGTGAAATAAGCCCATCACAAAAGGGCAAAATGCTGTATGATTTCAGTTACATGAAGTTCTAGAGTAGTCAAGTTCATAGAGACAAAGTAGAAGGTTGGCTACCAGGAGCTAGAGACGTGGGGAATGGGGTTATGGTTAAACGGGTATAGTTTCAGTTCTGCAAGATGAGTTCTGGGATGGTGGTGATGGTTGCACAATAAGGTCACTATATTTACTGGTACTGAACTGTACATTGAAAAATGGTTTAAAACGATAGTGAAAAAAAAAGTAATCAAGGCATTCTAAACCTAGGGGGTTCCTGTCTAATATGTATTTTTAATACATATTACATATGTACTATGCAAAGAGTTTGGTTTTAGATACAGATACTTGAAAACCTCTATTGTGTTGGAATCACAACAGCCGAAGCAGGATGGATTATTTCAAATGTGTGTGTCATTTTTTGATGGGCTTTTGAGAACCAATGGATAAAACTCACCGATGAGAGTTGTACAGTTTCTTTGAGATTGTGTGTGCTTTTAAAAAGTCAAATAAAACGAAATGTTTATTCCAATTACAATCAACCCACACCTCATTCCATCTGGTAAAAACTGAGCATTTGACATTTTCCATTAGTTAAAAAAAATCCTTTAAATTACATTCAGAAAATTTCTCTGTCAGTTTCAATGTACGAGAAGGTCTGTAGTTTTCAAGATTTTTGTAGGCGACGCTCAGCAAACGCATGGGTTGTCATGTGCTTGCCCGGGTTGGTTTTGAGCGGTTCCCACGCCAGCTGCCGGGTTCACCTGGAGGGAGGGGAAATCGGCGGCTCCCGGGGCCCTGGGGCGCCGTCCCTCCACGGAGGGGGCGTGGCCCCAGACGGCCCCGCCCAGGCCCTTCCGGGCGGGTGCCCGGCCGCATTAGCGTGGTTCCCGCCGGATTCTTAGGTTTCATTTCTCAGCACGACTGTGGCTGCATCTTCCCGCGGCCGTTTCCCGAAGCCGGGTCTCCCTCCGGGGGCAGTGAGCGCCATCCATGGCCCCGCCGCGCGAGAAGGCGACAAGGACAGCTTCGGTGGCGGGAGCCGTCGTCCCCATGGTCTCGGCGCGGAGCGCGCAGGGCGTCCCGATTGAGTCCAGCGGGCCCCCCGAGGCCACCCGGGCCCCCGCGCGGAGGAGCGGCCGCCCCGGGGAGAAGCCACGGGGACGCGCGCCACCTTCTCGCGCCGAGGACCAGGCGGAGGGCGCTGCGGCTCCGACCAGAGAGGGAGAACCCCCCGCAGCCCCGGGGCCGCCCCTTCCCAGCTCCGGATCTCACCGCCAGGGGAGTGTGCGCGCCACCCGGGAGCGCAGACCGCAGCCCTCGCCCGTGGAGGTCCCCGGTCCCACCGAGAGCCGCGGCCCGCTGGTCCCGAACCCCGGTCGCGGGCTGAGGGAGGCGGCGCCCGGCGCCTGGAAGCTCCGGGCCGTGCTGGAGCAGCTGAGGCTGAGCCGCCGGGAGATCTCGGCGGCGGTGGAGGTGGTGAACCGGGTGGTGGACCACCTGCTGCGGAAACTGCAGCAGGGATGCGAGTCCGAGTTCAGGGGCGTGGGGCTGCTGCGCACCGGGAGCTACTACGAGCGCGTGAAGGTGAGCCGCCTGGGCCCGCGCCTCCCGCACCCCCCGTACTCCCCTTTCGGAGTAACGCGAGCTCTTGCGCTTCTGGGGCTGGTGATGTAGTTCTAGTTAAAACGCGGTTTAATTAGAACTGTGTAGAATGAAAAAGAACAAACTACCCATAGACAAGACGATGTGGATGAACCTCACAGACACTGTTAGATGAAGTGAGATGTGAAGAGGATATCCTGTATGATTCAGTCTGTGTGATGTTCCCAAACAGGCAGACCTCACGTGTGGTGTTAGAGGTCAGCACAGCGGCTGCCTGGGTGGAGTGGGGACGATGCTGGGATGGGAATGGGGCAATTTCGAATGCCCGCAAAGCTCACTGTTCTCGCCAGGATTCAGCCACTTTTCTTTCCTTCTTCTTAAATTTATTTCTTTATTTTGGGGGGGAAGTAATTAGGTTTTTATATATTTATTTTTAATGAAGGTCCTGGGGATTGAACCCAGGATCTCGTGCATGCTAGGCATGCACTCTACGCCTGAGCTATACCCTCCCCTCTCAGCCACTTTTCTTAAATAAATCTTTGCACTGTTTCAAGCCTTTGGTTAATTTACAGAGATAGAGATCTGAAAAAGTTGAATTTGACTATTTCTACCCGTGTTGTTGTTGCTTTTATGGGAGAGTGGATTTTCAGAGACCTCTGTCTGAGGACTTCCTTCCCACTGACTTCACTCCAAGTGTTTGTTTCACCTTCTCAGCGTATCCCAGTCAGCTTGCGCTGCCACAACGAAATAGCACAGACTGAGCAGCTTAAAGAACATAAATTGATTTTTCTGGCCATAAGGCCAAAAGGCCATGATCAGGGTGCCAGAATGGTTAGGTTGTAGTGAGGACTCTGGTCCTGGTTTGCAGACAAGCACCTTCTCCCCGTGTCCTCACTGTGTTCTCCATACGTGTGTGCAGAGAGAACTTTGGTATCTCTTGTAAGTCCACCAGTCCTATCCGATAGGACCCCACCCTCCTGATCTCATTTAACCTTCATTACCTCCTAAAAGCCCTGTCTCTAACTTCAGTCGCATTGGGAGTTAGGGCTTCAATATGTGAATTTGGGGGGCAGGGCACTGTTAAGTACATAGCACAGTAGGTCTCAATTTGGACTGGCCACAGTCACATGGTCAAGTAGACATGGGGCTACCAGGCACTGTGTTGAACACTACAGTCCAATAGCTGTGCCTGAAAAGTACCCCTAGCTCATGAAAGACGTGCACTTTTAATAAAGAAAAAATAATCATTTATTATAATTGCTTTGATTATTATTGTGATGTTGTAGATTTCTTTGAAGCTTGTAAAATGCTCTGGTTCAGAAACACTAATGTAGTATGTGACTTCGAGCTCACACTCACTTGGCTAACTGGTGACTCTAACAAGAAGGCCCTCACTCAAGTAGCGAGGAGGTGACTACACACATTTTTGAGGCCACTGTGACAGGAGGGTGGCTCAGTGTGCAGCTTGTGATGTAAAAGGTAGCACCTTAAAGATCTTTAATTTTATTAAACTTTAAACTCAGAAAAAAAAAACTGGTACATGATATTATTTTAAATTGCTTTAAATTATAAATACATACTTGTGGCTTAAGAAAATGAGTATAAAACCTATAAAATAAAACCAATAATATTCTCCCAGCTCCACTAATCCCATTCCCAGAGAGTGTAAATATTGGGATACAGGATCTAAGTAGAAATTTCAAGAAAAAAATTGTAGCTGCTTGGAAAATATTCACAAGCAAACATTTCAGTGCTGTTTTCACTTTCTTAGGTTTCTGCTCCTAATGAATTTGATGTTATGTTCAAACTGGAGGTCCCCAGAATTGAGCTACAAGAATATGCCAACAGTGGTACTCATTACTTTGTGAAGTTCAAAAGAAATCCCAAAGGAGATCCTCTGAATCAGTTTTTAGAAGGGGAAATATTATCAGCTTCTAAGATGCTGTCCAAGTTCAGGGCAGTCATTAAGGAAGAAATTAAAAATATTGAAGGTAAGATTTCTGAATTTTGATTCTTCTTTTTAAATGAGTGATGTTTTTCTATTTTTAAATTTTGGGGGGGGTAATTAGCTTTTCCTTCTTCCTTCCTCCCTCCCTCCCTCCCTCCCTCCCTCCCTCCCTCCCTTCCTTCCTTCCTTCCTTCCTTCCTTCCTTCCTTCCTTCCTTCCTTCCTTCCTTCTTTCCTTCCTTCCTTCCTTCCTTCCTTCCTTCTTGATGGAGGTACCGGGGATTGAGCCCAGGACATTGTGTATGCTAGACAGGCAGTCTACCCCTGAGCTGCACTCTGACACTGAGGTACACCCTCCCCCCTGAACTGTGACTCTTAAAAGTTCTGATCATACCTACTGATTGCCAGTGCACACTCCTTCCCTGCTCTTTCTTGATCTCCCTGCAGCAGATTGTTGACTTCCACCCGCTAGAAACAAGTCCTTGTTCTTGGTGTTAGTGAGCCACAGTCCCTTGGTATTCTTCCTAAGTGTTGATTGGCTCTATGTTGGTCTCCACCGAATATTCACTGACTTGCCTGCCCTGCGGGATGTAAGTGGTTGATAAAATCGGTGGCATCCCCTCTGGAAGTCTGAAGCTTGTAAACACGCATCGCAGTGCCTGCTGTGAGGGCATGGACTGGGAGGGGTGGGAGCCAGTGGGGTGGGGTCGGATTGAGGGGCAGACTCAGGTCCCAGGCAGAAAAGAGCTGGACAGGCTCAAGGAGCAAAAAGAGGTCCTGTGGACAAGGAGGGAGAGGGACATGAGATGAAGAGATGGCCAGGGCCAAACTGTGCAAGGACTTGTACGTCCTGGAAGGGAGTTCAGCTTTTGTTTTGAGAAGCCAGGTTTGAATGAGAGAATGATGAGTGGCTTCGTATTTTAAAAAGTTACTCTGACTTCTGTGGATATTGGAAAGGCAAGTATGACAACAGTTCAGGTGAAGGATGGTGGCGGCTTCAGTGGGGGTGCGGTAAGGGCCTGGGGGACATATCCATCTGTGTGCCAGGGGTGAGAGGGTGGAGTCAAAGAAGGCTCCCAGTTTCCTAGATTGAGACCCGTGTGCATTGACTGTGCCCTTTTCTCCGATAGGAAGGGCTGATGACCATATTTTGAGACATGAATTGAGAGGCCGGCTCTGGATATGCTGAGTTAGACATTCTTGTGATGCGTGAATGTATCAAGTACATAGTCGGATGTGGGTTTGGAGTTCAGAGATGCGGGTGGGCTGCCCGTAAACATAACACATGGCATTGACAGTGGATGAGACCACGTAGGTAGAGAGTATAGATTGCTTTTTCATTAATTTCATCAATAGTCATCAGTCATCTGATGTGCCACGTGCGCTCGGTGTTTGGGATCTGTTAATGAACAAATAGATGAAGTCCTTCACCCTTCCGTAGTTGATAATCACGTAAGGGCAGACGTGTGATGAGTAACAAGTGGAAAACATAATTATCTTGTAGAGTAGAAAGTAGAAAGTCCAGGGGTGAAAGAGTATAGCAAAGTCAGGGGGATCAGGGGTACCAGACATGGTACTGGTGGGGGAGATGGCAGTGTTAAGTAGAGTGGACCTCATTAGAGGCTGGGGAGGAGGGAAGGAAACCGCTAGTCTTGCCAGGAGTGGTCAGTGTCTGCAGGGGTGCTGACACCCAGAATGCTTTGGTCCTTGGTTTGTTTTGTGGGGAGTGGGGTGAGTAGCTATGACTTAGCAGTTTCAGTGGGTCATGAGCACGAGAAGGGGAGGAGGGCGCAGGGATGCGGTGGAGACAGAATGTGTGGGCAACTGTTTGGAAAGTGCTGGCTGTGAGGAAGTAGGAAGATGGGTGAGTGTGGGGAGGTTGCAAGTGCAGGGTTGCGGGAGGGGAATCTGAGAATGAGAGATCCTGGAATGACCCAGGGGGGAAGGGAGGCTGCTGACACGGGGAGGGAGCACATGGAGGGGTGGGTGCTTGACAAGGCAGAGGGAAGGGACCTGGAGACCATGGGCAGGGGTGGCCTTCGGAAGGGGGACAGGCACTTCCCGGGTGGTAGCAGGATGAGAGGAGAAGATAGTGGATGAAAGGTGGGTGAGTTTGTAGATTCAGTAATAAGATTTTTTTTCTTCTAGAGGAGGCACTGGGGCTTGAACCCAGGACCTCACGCATGCTAAGCATGCACTCTGCCGCTGAGCTATACCCTCCCAACTCTGCTATAAGACATGAGGGCACGCTTGGATTTTCTCCTTGGCGCTGTGGTCCTGCCACTGTGGCCCCGTCCTGAAGTCTTGTCCAGTAGGGGCTTTGACTCCAGCTTGTATACCCCAAAACCCAAAGCCAGGGTCTCTTCCCTAGAGGCCTTCCCAGAGTTTCTGACCTGCCCAGCAGTTTAAGTCCACCTGGGTGTCCCGCAGTCACCGAGAGATCAGGGCGTCTGAAATGAAGTTCATCTCGGCCGCCTTTCTTTGTCCTGCTCACTCTGAATTGCAGAACAGAATCAGCATCGACCACTTCTCAGGTCAGGACTCCTGCCTTCTTATCTCCCAGATTCAGCCCATCTCCCAGCTGTTACCTTGACCCTCTGATTTCTTTCACTTCTCTACCTGTGCCTCTTTCTTTTGTGTTTTTTTAAATTGAAGTCTAGTCAGTTACAATGCTGTGTCAATTTCTGGTGTACAGCATAATGGTTGCAGTCATACCGACACATGCGTATATTCCTTTTCATATTCTTTTTCATTATAAGTTACTGTTTTGGGGTTTTTTGGGAGGGGGAGATAATTAGATTTATTTATTCATTAATTTTTTTCTTTTAATGGAGGTACTGGGGCTTGAACCTAGGACCTCATGCATGCTAAGCATGCACTCTACCATTGAGCTATACCCTCCCCCACCATATGTGCCTTTTTAAAAGAAATAGAAACTACATATCTGGGGTATACAGCATGATGACTTGATATACATAAACACAGTGAAATGATTACCATGGTCAAGCTGATTGACACACCTCCTCACATAGTTACCTTTTGGTGTGTGTGGTGAGGGCACCTGAAACCCATCCTCTTGGCACATTTCCCGAATTCAGTACAGTAGCATTAACAGCAGTCGTCATACTGTACCTTAGATCTCTAGACCTTCTCGGCCCGCTTAACTGTAACTCTGGTCTCTCTGATGACCCTCTCCCCACTTCCCCCACCTCTCTGCCCCCGTAACCACCCTCTACACTTGCTCCTATGGATTCAACTTTTTTAGATTTGACGTATAAGTGACAGCATTTGCCTTTCTGTGTCTGGCTTATTTCACTTGACATCACATCCTCCAGGTCCATACACATCACAAGTGGCAGGTTTCGTTCCTTGTGAAAGCGAACAGTATCCCTCATCTGTGAATGCCACGGCCTCTTTGCCTGTTCATCCTCCGTGGGCACGAGGTTGTCTCCATGTCTTGGCTGTTGTAACAAGGCTGCAGTGCCCGTGGGCTGTTCACCGTGTCTTGATGCTCATTGCCTCCGGGTTGGGGTCGCTCTGGCCTTCCCTGCTGCTCATCCAAACTGCCGTCCATACATTTAAGTGAAAATTTAATCACAGCCCTCCCATTCCCCAGCGTCTGAGACTCCTCATTTTAGATATAAGACAGAATCTTTCTTTTTTTTAAATTTTATCTTGTTGTTGTTGTTGTGGGGGAGGTAATTTGGTTTTTTAAAAAAATCTATTTATTTTTAATGGAGGCACCAGGGATTGAACCCAGAACCTCGGCACATCAAGTGTGCTCTTTGCCACTGAGCTATAGCCCCCACCACCCGTAGAATTAATTTTCACCTTACACTTAAGCACTATGTGTATCTCCAAGTATACTTATGTTCCCTCTATTTTCAGAGAAAAATGGGTTGATCAGCCCTTTCTTCTCTTTTCTTTGTTGAAGCAGACACAGATGTCATTGTGGAGAGGAAGAAAAAAGGGAGCCCAGCTGTGACACTTCTGATGAGAAAACCTATGGAAATATCTGTGGATATAACCCTGGCTCTGGAGTCCAAAGGCAGCTGGCCCGCCAGCACCCTCAACGGCCTGCCCATCAATAGGTGGCTTGGAGTAAAAGTCAGGAACGATATGAGACGAAGGCCTTTTTACCTGGTCCCCAAGCATGCCAGGGAAGGAAGTGGGTTTCAAGGTATCTGGAATGTGGTGGTTAATGTTAAGACATAGATTCAAGTGATGGGGGTATTGATAAACATAAAGGTTGCTCCTGGAATTATAGAATTGGTAATTTAAAAGCATTAGATACAAGAAACTGTCAGCTATGTCGATTGAGTACTCTGATTTTAATGTTGATACGGAACAAAGACAACTTTTTTTTTAGGCTTTTATCTTGAACACAGTGTCTGGACTTGAAAAAAGATATTGCGTATCCCAACGGTCAGTGCTTTTCCAGGGAGTGATGCTCAGGGGCAAATATGATTTGAACCTAATGCATGTTTAGAGAGTGTCTAAAACTCAGACCAGGCAGCTCCATCTCCTCTGACCCTGAATATAGTCCTAAAGTAAACTGCTGAGGAAACTGGGTCCCAGAGATGACAGGTGAGGAGTTTTTGAAGTGTGTCCATGTTCTGCTGGAGATCACAGAAGCCCGACTGACTGACGTGACAGCTGTTGATTGAGCAGAAGTTCTTTTTGAAAGGGATATCTTGAAGATTATGACTCAGACATTGGAGGAACTAAGGTGACGGGCAGTGGAAGGAATCGGAACGTGTGAAATGCTTCGAAAATTTATTGGCCGAAATAATTTTGCCCGTGCTGCACAATTAAAAAAAAAGCAAACCCCTTACACTTTTTGTAGGAAAAGCCAGCATGTATTTTTGCCTCGAAGTTTCTCCGGCGTTCTCCGTGGAGGGAACGGTAACACCAGGTACAGCTGGGACGTCCTCACACACGCAGCCGTGGGCGCGTGCAGGGCTGCTCACCTGGGGAAATCCTCCTGCCCTCCGTCTGTCTTGGGCGTATGCCTCTTGCTCTGCTTTCTCTTCCTTTTGCTGTTGCACTTCAGCTAACTGACGGTATAATCTGTAAGAAACGTGTGTGGAATTAAAGACAAACACTTAAGAAAGAAGACATCCATATGAAAGAGTTGTTACTGTTACACGTGTGGGCAGGGAGAGGGCCACTGTGCTGTTGGCATTTGAAGGGAGGTAAAATTGGAAAGGGCATGCCTGTACCAGTAGCACCAAATACTCAGCTCTGAAACATCTGCCAGCCCAGCCCGCATTTGAAGGTTGGTTTTGTTTGTAATAGAGAAAAGGCAGTACCAGCCTTGGAGCCAGACTGCCCTGCATCCGAGTCCTGAGGCCTCTCGCCTCACGAGCTGTGTGATCTTGGGCTAGTTTTCAGTTTTGTTTCATAAATGTATAAAGCATTCCCATGGTTCCAAAGTCAAAGCTGCAGAAGAAAGTAGTCTTAGAGAAACATAACGTCCCTTGATCTTCCCTCCACACCCTTCTCTCCTCCCCTGCTCGGAAACCCTTTCATTGTTTTCGCTTCACTTTTCATTTTTTAAAAATACAAGGAAACACACACACATATATATGCAACCCCCCTTTTTAAGATAAAAAGGTGCATACACCTTTCTGTTTTCACTTACTAAGTGATCTCAGATACCACCGCATGGCTCTCTATAGACAGCAACCACTCCTTTCCACAGTCTATTTTTACAGCTGGTCAAGGAGTAGTGAATTCACGTCTAATGTTGCCAGATATTGCTGAAATCCCCTCCGTATGGGACTCAGCAGCTTGCATTCCCACAGCGATGTATGGGGGTAACGATTTTACACTCAGCTTTATCAACAGAACTTGTTAAACTTTGGAAATTTTGCCAGTAATCCAAAAAGTGAGAAGTGATAACTCCATGCAGTTGTTTAAAATAAACTTTTACTTTTAGAATAGCTTTAGATTTACAGAAAAATTATAGAGTGTAGAGAGTCCCTATATAGGAAATAGGTGTGGGGTATTTCTCTGTTCTTAGCATCTTACGTTAATGTGACACACTTGTCCCAATTAGCGAACCAGTATTGATGCAGTCTTATTAACTGAAGTCCACAGTTTATTCAGATTTCCTTAGTTTTTACCTGATGTCTCTTTTCTGTTCCAAGAGCCCACCCAGAACACCACATTGCATTTGGTCATCCGGTCCCCTTAGTCTCCTCTGGACCGTGACAGTTTCTCAGTCTTTCCTTGTTTTTGATGACCTTGACAGTGTAGAGCAGTACCAGTCAGCTGTTTTGTAGAATTTGCCTCACTGGGCATGTATCTGGTGGTTTTTTTGTGATTAGGCTGGAGATTTGGGTGTGGGGAGGAAGGCGCAGAGGTGAAGTGCCCTCTTATCCCATCCCATCCCATCCCATCCCATCACACATTCCCATCTCATCTCATCCCATCCCATCCCATCCTGTCCCACATCCATCCCATCCCATCCCATGACATCCCGTCCCATCCCCTCCCACATCTCATCATATCCCATCCCATCCCATGACATCGCATCCTTTTATGTGCAGTGACCCTGACTTAGCACTGCCGCTGATGCCCTTGACCCCTGGCTGAGGGTGTGTTTGTTGGGGTTCTCTGCTGTTCAGCTACTCTTCTCTCCCTTTTCATCCTGTGCTGTTTGGAAGGAAGTTGCTATCCACAGCTCGCACCTAAGGAGAGCAGAGTGTTTACACAGATTATGTGGAATCCTCCTGTGGGGGAGGTTGATCTTTCCCCCCTTTTGTTAATTTACTTAAACCCTATCAGTGTGGACTCACAGATACTCGTCTCATATTTTGGGCTATAATCCAGTATAGCTTTCATTTTCTTGCTTAAATTATTCTGACTTTGGCCTCTGGGATCTTTCAGGTGGTTTCTGCGTCCTTTGGACATACCTCCCGTAATTGTGGAGTGTTTTTCTTTCTTGTTTTCAACACTAACTCACTTTCTGGCTCTGCAGGATGCTCCTGGCTCATCTGGTCTAGTTCCTGCTTCCGTCCTAGAACCAGCCATGTCTGCCAGGAGCCCTGGATCCTTTTACTGGAGAGTGTACTAGGAACTAAGCTCGGGGCGCTCTGTGTGCTCTGCCACTAGGGGGTCATCTGGGAGGAGCAAGGAAGCCTGTGTATGTATACTAACCCCAGCGTGTGCACGAATCTGTAGATAGTTCTGTACGTCAGGACCTGTATCTGTAGTCAGAGAAACGTGACTTGTACTGACATCTCTCCCACAGCCTGTGATCACACGCGTCGTTCATACCTTCCATCCTCACCATCTGCAACCTCTCATTCCAGCAATGGGAAACTTGCTCCTACCTCTGCCGCCCACCCACCCACGCCCTTGTCCCCCGTTCAGGTCCAGGCCAAGTGCACGGACATCTCGGAATTGTACACACAGGCCCCATGTGTGCGGGGTGCATGCTCCATTCCTTTTGCCTTCAGCTTACAGACCCCATTTCTAAAGGAACTCGTGTCGGCACCTTTTTGCCCTCACCGTCTTCAGGGAGGTTGTGTCACACATTAGTAATACAGTTAGAGCCCCTTTTCACAGTCTGACTTACTTCCCAAGACACTTGACTTTCTAAATGATTTTTTTTTCTTTTTTTAAGTATAATTTGATTTACAATGTTGTATTAGTTTCTGGTGTATACCATAGTGATTCAGTTATACATATATATGTATATATGCATATTTTTCATATTCTTTTTCATTATAAGTTACTACAAAATACTGGATATAGTTCCTTGTGCTATACAGAAGAAACTTGTTTATTTTATATATAGTAGTTAGTTTTTGCAAATCTCAAACTCCCAGTTTATCCCTTTCCACCCCCTTTCCCGCTTGGTAACCGTAAGTTTGGTCTCCATGTCTATGAGTCCTTTACTGTTTTATAAATAAGTTCATTGCTGTCTTTTTTTTTTTAGATTCCACATGTAAGTGATATCATACGGTTTTTTCCTTTCTCTGGCTTACTTCACATAGTATGATAATCTCCAGGTCAATCCATGTTGCTGCAAATGGCATTATTTCATTCTTTTTTATAGCTGTGCAGCATTCCATTGTGTAAATATTCCACAACTTCTTTATCCAGTCATCTTTGATGGACATTTAGGTTGCTTCCATGTCTTGGCTATTGTAAATAGTGCTGCTGTGAACACTGAGGTGCATATATCTTTTCAAATTAGAGTTCCCTCTGGATATATGCCCAGGAGTGGGATTGCTGGATCATAACTAACTCTGTTTTTAGTGTTCTTTTGAAGAAATCTTTGTACTTTTCTCTATCGTGGCTGCAGTAATTTGCATTCCCACCAACAGTGTGGGAGGGTTTCCTTTACTCCACACCCTCTCCAGCATTTATCGTCTGTGGACTTTTTAATGGTGGCCATTCTGACTGGTGTGAGGTGATACCTCATCGTGGTTTTGATTTGCATTTCTCAAATAATTAGCAATACTGAGCATCTTTTCATGGGTCTGTTGGCCATCTGTATATCTTCTTTGGAGAAATGTCTATTTAGGTCTTCTCATTTTTGATTGAGTTGTTTGGGGTCTTTTTGATACTGAACTGTGTGAGCTGCTTATATATTTTAGAAATTAATCTCTTGTCGGTCTCATTGTTTGCAAATATTTTGTCCCAGTCCATAGGTTGTCTTTTTGTTTATGGTTTCCTTTGCTGTGCAAAAGCTTTTAAGTTGAATTAGATCCCATTTGTTAATTTTTGTTTTTATTTCCATTACTCTGGGAGACAGACCCCAAAGAATATTGCTGTGATTTAAGTCAAAGAGTGTTTGTTCTGCCTATGTTTTCCTCTAGGAGTTATATAGTGCTTGGTCTTACATTTAGGTCTTTAATCCATTTTGAGTTTATTTTTGTATGGAGTGTTAGAGAATGTTCTAATTTCAGTCTTCTACAGGTAGCTGTCCAGGTTTCCCAGCACCATTTATTGAAGAGACTGTATTTTCTCCATTGTATATTCTTGCCTCCTTTATTGTAGAGTAATTGACTGTAAGTGCATGGGTTTATTTCTGGACTTTCTGTCCTGTTCCATTGATCTATGTGTCTTGTTTCTGTGCCAGTACCATACTGTTTTCCTTACTGTAGCTTTGTAGTATAGTCTGAAGTCAGGGAGTGTGACTCCTCTAGCTCCATTCTTCTTTCTCAATATTGTTTTGACTATTCAGGGTCTTTTGTGTTTCCATACAAGTTTTAAAGTTTTTTGTCCCAGTTCTGTGAAAAATGCCGCTGATAATTTATAGGGATTGCACTGAATCTGTAGATTCCCTTCGTTAGTGTGGCCATTTTAACAATACTGATTCCTTCAATCCAAGTACACGGTGTTGTATTCAGTTTCTTTCATCAGTGTCTTATAGTTTTCAGGGTACAGGTCCTTTGCCTCCTTAGGTAGGCTTATTCCTAGGTATTTTATTCTTTTTGATGGACAGATGGTAGATGGAATTGCTTACTTAATTTCTCTTTCTGATAGAGTTGTTAGTGTATAGAAATGCCACAGATTTCTGTATGTTAATTTTGCATCCTGCAGCTTTACTGAAATTCATTGATGAGCTCTAGTAGTTTTCTGGTTGCTTCTTTAGGGTTTTATATGTAGAGTATCATGTCATCTGCAAACAGGGGCAGTTTTACTTCTTCTTTTCCAGTTTGGGCTCCTTTCATTTCGTTTTCGTCTGATTGCTGTGGGTAGGGCTTCCAAAACTATGTTGAATCCAACTGGTGAGAGTGGGCATTCTTGTCTTGCTCCTGATCTCAGAAGAAATGCTTTAAGCTTTTCACCATTGAGTATGATGTTTGCTGTGGGTTTGTCATATCTGGCCTTTATTATGTTGAGATATGTTGCGTCTATGCCCACTTTCTGGAGAGTTTTTTTTTAAATCATAAATGGATGTTGAATTTTATCGAAAGCTTTTTCTGCATCTATGGAGATGATCATATGGTTTTCATTCTTCAGTTTGTTAATGTGCTGTGTCACATTGATTTGTGGATACTGAAAACTAAACGATTTTTTAAAAGTTTGTGTACATTAAGGTTCACTCTTTGTGTTTGTGTGTGTTTTCTTACTGTAGTATAGTCAGCTTATAGTGTCGTGTCACTTTCTGGCATAAAGCATAAAGGTTCACTCTTTGTGCCATGAAGTTCTGCTGGTTTTGATAAATGCAGTGTATCATGTATCTACCATTGCATAAAAGTTTCACTTCCCTAAGATGTCTCCCGTGCTTCACGTATTCAGCCCTCTTCCTCCCAAACTCTGGTCACCACTGAACTGTTCACCACCTCTAGTACAGCCTGCCTTTTCCAGGGTGGTGTGAACGCTGGATGTAAGTGGATGTATGCAGCGGCCGTGAGCACACCTAGCGTGGGGTCCCACTTCCATATGTCGATTGTTGTACGTGGTGTAACTGTACTTCACTCTTTATTCTGTCCCTTAAAGATCTTTCTCTGTCCTTGCTCTCTACCGCGTTGTCATATGGGATGTGGCTTTGTAAGTCTTGATATCTGGTCTCCCACTTTGTCCCTCGTCACAAGCGTTTTGGATATTCTTGACCCTTTGCTGTTTTCATAAAGATGTTGGGATGACCTCATCAAGTTCCACAAAAACATTTTTTTCAGAGTTTTGATTGAGAGTGCATTGAATCTGCAGGTGAATTTGGGGAGATCTGCTATATTTACAATAAGGAGTTTCTAATCCACGTACAGCTGCATGTCGTCATTTACTTAGATTTTCTCTAATACTTCTCAGTGAAGCTTTAGAGTTTCTCCACAGAAGTTCTGTGTATCTTTTGTTAGATTTACTCATAGGCAATTGTAACTTTTTATTATGAAAAATTTTAAACCGATAGAAAAGTAGACTGAGGATTATATTGAACTCAAACACACCTGTCACCAGCTTCTTTTGTATTTTTTACATACACAGTTATATCATCGATTAATAGTAATAGCTTTGTTTTTCTCTTCCCTGTGCTGTAACCCCATTTTCCTTCTGTGCGTGTTCAGAGAGCCAGTGTGTGTTGAACACATAGCAGAAGCCTGCCTTCCTGATTTCAAAGGAGAAACTTTAGTGTCTTACTGTAGATTATCGTGTTGCTGTGTTTTTTGTTTTTTTAGTACAGTCAACTACAATGTGTCAATTTCTGGTGGACAGCACAATGTCTCAGTCATGCATATACATACATATATTCATTTTCATAATCTGCTTTTCATCAGATCAAGTTTCCACCCAGATTTAAATCACTGAATTTTTTTTTAAATGATGAATGAATGTTAAATTTTCTTTCTTTATTGAAGTACAGTCAATTACAATGTGTCAACTTCTGGCGCACAGCACAATGTCCCAGTTATGCATGTACATACATACATTCGTTTTCATATTTTTCCCGTGAAAAGTTACTACAAGATATTGAACATAGTTCCCTGTGCTATATTGAAGAAACCTTTTTTTTAAATCTGTTTTTGTATATAGTGGCTAACATTTGTAAATCTCAAACTCCCAGATTTATCCCTTCCTACCCTCTTTCCCTGGTAACCATAAGATTGTTTACCATGTCTGCGAGTCTGTTTCTGTTTTGTAGATAAGTTCATAGTGTCTTTTTTTTTTAGATTCCACATATGAGTGATATCACATGCTATTTTTCTTTCTCTGTCTGACTGACTGCACTTAATATGATAACCTCTAGGTCCATCCGTGTTGCAGCTGATGGCACATGGCTTTGACTTCTCCCCCCTGTTTTTTCCTATCTTGGCCCATTGTTTGCTTATTCAGATTACTTGTTTTAGTAGGTAATCACATTATTTATCTGTTCACCTCTTTTGGCCTGTCTCCCCCTGGCAATTTTTCAGAATGCCATTTAAATGAAGGAAATCAATGAAATATTGTGTTGTTTGTATACAGATGTGTTTGGTAAAGTGCTTTTCTATTTTTCTTTTGGAAATTAAGAAGAGACGTGGAGGTTGTCCTTCTCGCACGTTGAAAAGGACCTTTTGAAAAACCATGGGCAAGCTAAAACATGCTGTGAAACTGATGGAGTGAAATGTTGCAGGTAACTGCCTTGTTTTATTACAGGACAGAGCATCAGCGGAACGTTTAATTCTTTGTTGACCCCATAGCTCAGACCTGAAGATGATCGTGGCTGGGTTGACCTGGAGTACTAGAGCGTGAGCGTGGAGCAAGGACGCCAGGTCCCAGGGTCCAAGGAAAGAGTGCTGGTGCAAGGCACGGCAGGGGCACAGTCCTGAGCCTGACTATGGGTGTACCGAGAAGGACAGAGTCAGGGTGTGAACACCAGGCAGGGCTAGCCCTGACAGCTGGATTTGTCCTAGTGTTCTGGCTGCCTCAGGGTAATGAGTATTGATGCCGCATAGCGGGAGGAGGTCAGAGGACCACTTTTACTGGATGTGGGTACTCGCTTTGAGACGGTTTGTCTGCATTCAAGGCCGGGGACTGACCACCCAAATCTGAAACCACACTAAGAGATAGGTAATTAACTTTCCTTGGTACTTCGTTGATTGCCTCTTGGAGGTGGTAGCGGGGGTTGAACTGGGGACCTCTTGATTGCTGAGCGTGTGGTCTGCCGCTTGAGCTGTACCCTTCTGCCAAAAAGAAACTGCTCTTGAAAAGGAATCATCTGTGGTTCTAAAGTTGTCCAGAGTAAGGGCCACAAAAATTAAAAGGTTGAAACAAGAACGTCCAGTGTGCAGGCCCAGGAGGTTCTTTGTTTTGCGGGGTGGGGGATAATTGGGCATTTATTTATTTATTTATTTAAATGGGCGCACTGGGGATTGAACCCAAGACCTCCCACGTGCTAAGCGTGCTCTGTACCACTGAGCTATACCCTCCCCCCAGGAGGTTCTTGAGGCTTCATCTAAGGCTTTGAAGTAAGCATATTAAGAAACATATATTGCTGATAAGGCTCAATAACTACATAAACATTAAATTTTGTCAACTACAAATAACTGGATAATTAATGTAAATATTGCAGCCTAGTAAAGCAAAACCATTTTATAAAAATTAAAACATGATTTTTCCAGGTACTACATAACTGGATGACTACTATAAATGTCTGCCCAGTTTCATGTATTGAATTAATCCTGATAGAGTGAAATATTTAAGGTAGGAATGGAGGAGAAAGAAGGAAAAAATGTATTTTTGAAACTTTTTTTTTAAGTTGAGGTGGTCAGTGGTCAGACTATTGAAAATAGTCAGTTTACAGTGTTGTGTCAATTTCTGGTCTACAGCATCATGTTTCAGTCATACATAGACACATACTCCTTTTCATATTCTTTATTATAGGTTACTACAAGATACTGAATATAGTTCCCTGTGCTATACAGAATAAACTTGTTGTTTATCTATTTTGTATTTCTATTTTTGAAGCTTCTTTTTTTTAAGCATTAAGCATTTATTCTTAAATGTGGGAGAAAATGAAAAGATTATCATAGTAGCATAGAAATGAAGCCATCTATTTGCAGCAATGTGGATGTCCCTGGAGAATGTCATTCTAAATGAAGTAAGCCAGAAAGAAAAAAAAAAACCACATGAGATTGCTCATATGTGGAATGTAAAGAAAAATAAATTAAAAAAAATAAATGAACAAAAATACAAAACAGAAACAGACTCATAGACATAGAATACAAACTTGTGGTTGCCAGGGCGGGGAAGGGTGGTGGTGGGAAGGGACAGACTGGGAGTTCGAAATTTGTAGATACTGACGGGTATATATAGAAAAGATAAACAAGATTATACTGTATAGCACAGGGAAATATATGCAAGATCTTGTGGTAGCTTACGGTGAAAAAGAATGTGGCAATGAATATATGTTCATGAATAACTGAAAAATTGTGCTCTGCACTGGAAATTGACACAACATTGTAAACTGACTATAATTCAATAAAACAAAATTAAAGAACAAAACACAGCCATCTAGCCACATGGTGCTCATAGGTGATACACTTTTTTTTTTATTGCAGTTATTTTTGAAACTTTTAAAGCATACATTTGAGAAAATCATTAGGTTTTAGAGTGACTTTATAATTATGTTATTTTTATATATCTTTATTGCTTATTACATCTTTTTTGTTTTCTGTATCGTATGTATTATCTGTACTTTTTATTATATCGTTACATGTTTTTCCTGTGAGGTGCCTAAAGCTCATTATAGAATGAAACAGGTTGTTAATAAGTAAAAATAAATGATACTCCTTTTTATTCAAAGGAAAGACTGTTTGAAGCTAATGAAATATCTTTTAGAACAACTGAAGAAAAAGTTTGGAAAGCGAAAGGAGCTGACTAAGTTCTGTTCTTACCACGTGAAAACCGCCTTCTTTCACGTCTGTACCCAGGACCCATGTGACAGTCAGTGGCTCTCTGGGGACCTGGAGCTCTGCTTTGATAAATGCGTGACATACTTTCTTCAGTGCCTCAGGACAGAACAGCTTCAGCACTATTTCATTCCCACAGTCAATCTGTTCGCTCCAGACCAAATTGACAAAGCAAGTAAAGAATTTCTATCAAAGCAAATTGAAGATCAAAGAAACAATGGATTTCCAGTTTTCGGTGCATTTTGAAATCATATTTTTTAGAAGAATCAAGAATCAGAGTGCCTTTACAGTAACTGAAGTGTTTGGAATGTGTCTCAGCAATGACTGATTAAAATGAACGTAAATCATTATTTATTCAGCTCTCGGTTTGTCTCGGTAAATGCTAATTAACGTAAAAGGGTAGATTATCCTAGGAAAGAGATTAGTCAAGGAATAAGACGCAGAAGGAGTGTTGAACCAGGAAAGCTTTACCAGTGGAGTGAGAAGGACAGAATTCCCATCACCCTGGTTAACTCCATCAGGCCCCTGCTGCACACTCCGCACGCGGCACTAATGCGTGGAAGCTGGCGAGAGCGTCTTAGGAAGGACCGCTGCCTCCTTACTGTTGGTTTTGTTCAGCGCACAAATACATTTGGAAGCCATGTCCTGTCCTTCTTAAGAAGAAAATGAAAAAAAAAAAAAAAAAACAAGTTCTGCAAGTCTCAGGAAATTCATAACCTTTTACAGGAAGACACAGGACACTTAACTACACGTGGCTAAATACAAAACAGAACTTATTTCATTTTTAGTACTACCTTCATGTGTATTTCTGAAAAGGCAATACGTACCCATGGTACAAAACTCAAAGGGGTGTGGCATGAAACGTCACCCTCTCTTCTTTGCGCTCAGGCAGGGTTCACCTAGAGGCAGCTGCTGTTAACTTTTTCCCTTTCATGTATTTTGCACATTTTCTTATCGGTTATTTTATTGTTTTCTCGTCATTTTATTTTATCATTTTCATATAACAACTTCTACTGTGTGGATTGTCTATATCTTTCTTTTTGTAAATTTTCTTAATTAAAGTATAGTCCGTTTACAACGTGTTGATTTCTGGTGGATAGCATAGTGATTCAATTATACATACTATATATATATTCCTTTTCATATTTTTCATTATAGGCTATTACAAGATACTGAATATAGTTCCCTGTGCTGTACAGAAGAAACTTGTTTCTCTATTTTATATTTCTATTTTTGAAGCTAGTAGGACCTTGTTTATCAATTTTATATATAGTAGTTAGTATCTGTTTATCCTAAACTCCAGATTTATCCCTCCAGCCCCTCTTCCCCGTGGTAACCTGAAATTTGTTTTCTATGTGAATCTGTCTGTTTCTGTTTTGTAAATAAGTTCATTTGTGTCATTTTTTAGATTCCACATACAAGTAATATATGGCATTTTTCTTTCTCTGTCTGACTGACTTCATATAGTGTGACAATCTCCAAGTCAATCCATGTTGCTGCAAATGGCATTATTTTATTCTTTTTATGGGTGAATAGTATTCCATTGTATAAATATACCATAACTTCTTGATCCAGTCATCCATTGATGGACATTTAGGCTACTTCCATGTCTTGGCTATTGTACATAGTGCTGCTATGAACACTGGGGCACATGGATCTTTTCGAATTATAGTTTTCTCTGGATATATGCCCAGGGGTGGGATTGCTGGATCATATGGTAAGTCTGACTTCAGTTTTTTTGTTTGTTTGTTTATACTATGAGGCTTTTAATAGGTAATGAAAATAAATAATATTAGAATATTGTGTATTCTGAAATATATACATATATGCATATATATATTTCTAAATCATCCACCTGATAATCTTTATATTCAGTTTCATATAAACCTTTTTTTATTATTAACATAGTTTACAGTATTGTGCCAATTTCTGGTGTACAGCATAAAATTTCAGTCATACATATGCATATGTGTATTCCTTTTCATATTTTTTCATTATAGGCTATTACAAGATTTTCAATATAGTTCCCTGTGCAACACAGTAGGACCTTGTTTATCTATTTTATAGTAGTTAGTGTCTGCAAATCTTGAACTCCCAGTTTATCCCTTCCCACCCTCTTTCCCCCACTAGTAACCATAAGTTTGTTCTCTATGTCTTTGAGTCTCTTTCTGTTTTATGAATAAGTTCATTTGGGTCATTTTTTAGATTCCACGTATAAGTAATATCATGTGGTATTTTTCTTTCCCTGTCTGACTTCACTGAGTATGATAATCTCCTGGTCCACCTGTGTTGCTGCCAATGGCATTAT
The DNA here is from genome assembly GCF_009834535.1 of Camelus ferus. NCBI lineage: Eukaryota > Metazoa > Chordata > Mammalia > Artiodactyla > Camelidae > Camelus > Camelus ferus. Next base: position 16,256,147 of record NC_045713.1, read on the forward strand.
TTTATTCTTTTTATGGCTAAGTAGTATTCCATTGTATATATAGACGACAACTTCTTTATCTGGTCATCTGTTGATGGACATTTAGGCTGCTTCCATGTCTTAGCTATTGTAAAGTGCTGCTGTGAACATTGGGGTGCGTGTGTCTTTTCAAATTATAGTTTTCTCCAGATACATGCCCAGGAGTGGAATTGCTGGATCATAGGGTAACTCTTTTTAATTTTTTAAGGAACCTTCATACTGTCCTCCATAGAGGCTGCACCAAATTACATTCCCACCAACAGTAAAGGAAGGTTCCTTTTTTCCACACCCTCTCCAGCATTTATTATTTGTAGACTTTTGAATGATGGCCATTCTGACTGGTGTGAGGTGATACCTCATTGCGGTTTTGATTTGCATTTCTGTAATAGTGATATGGAACATTTTTTCATGTGCTGTTGGCCATTTGTTTGTCTTTGGAGAAATGTCTGTTTAGGTCTGCCATTTTTGATTAGGTGCATTTTTCTGTTACTGATTTGTATGAGCTGTTCATATATTCTGGAAATTAAGCCCTTGTCAGTCACATCATTTGCAAATATTTTCTCCCATTCTGGAAGTTGTCTTTTCATTTTGTTAATGGCTTCCTTTGCTGTGCAAAAGCTTGTATGTTTAGTTAGGTCCCATCTGTTTATTTTTGTTTTTATTTCTACTGCTTTGGTAGACTGCCCTAGGGGAACATTGCTAAGATTTAGGTGGGAGAATGTTTTGCTTATGTTTTCTTCTAGGAGGTTTGTAGTGTCTTATGTTTGTCTTTAGGCCATTTTGAGTTTATTTTTGTGTATAGTGGGAGTGTTCTAACTTCACTGATTTACACACGGCTGTCCAGTTTTCCCAACACCAGTTGCTGAAAAGAGTGTCTTTTCTCCATTGTGTATTTTTGCCTCCTTTGTTGAACATTAATTGACCGTAGGTGTGTGACTTTATACCGTTTTTCTGATGTCTAAGTTTTAGTGAGCAAGGTTTTAAAATTTTAATGTAGTTGAGTTTACCAGCCTTCTCCTTTTGCTTGTGCATTTCATGTAGCTTGTTTAACCACCTATTGTGTTTGAACATTCTGAGAGAAAAGTTGGACATTTGGAGAGTCTGGGGGACAATGTATGGTAAGTAAATAGAAAATTAGGCAAACAAAAAAATCTAAGCTACTTTTAACTCCAGGAAAAAATGAGTGTGTGCAAGAAAAGTAATCATGGTCTGATTTGAGATATTGCTCAGCTGTCAGTATTTATGAAGTCAAAGTGATAGAAGTATTGACTGTTAATCTTACCAGAATTACGATTAGTTATGTGGAGAGGATGGGGCAGCAGCCGAAGGGCTTGTGTGTGACGGTTGTGGAGGGGGTTGGATTACAGTAGTTTCCCATTGCTGCTTAAGAAGTTACTACAAACTGAGTGACTTAAAACAGCACACGTGTATTATTTCACAGTTTCTGCAGGGCAGGGTTCTGGGCGTGGCTCTGCACCGGGCCTCATAAGACTTCCGTCCAGGTGTCACTTGGGGTGTAGTCTTATTTGAGGCTTGACTTTGAGGCTTGATCCACTTTTACTGGCCATGATCAGTTTTTTAGAGCCGTGGGCCTGAGGACCTCAGTCTCCCGCTGACTGGGCCAGAGATTACCCTCAGCTGCTAGAAACCGCCTTCCGTTCCTGGCCGTGCTGACCTTCCAGCACGGGCAGCCCACAAGGCGGCAGCCGACCTCACAGCCCGCAGGGGAGGGCGGGCCTCCAGCAAGAAGGGTCCGAGCCCTGAGGCCCCATTTGCCCATGTGTACTACATGCATACGTGACTTCCATAAAAATGAAAACACTGAAAAGCAGTATGTGCCCAGTGTAACAAAAACCTGCTCACTTAAATGTAAAGAAGAAAGTGAAAATTGCTTGTAACTTCACTGCCCAGAGGGATAATATTATTAACCTAATTCTTTTTTTTTTTTTTAAGGTATTTTTGTTTTTGGAGGGTGAGGTAATTAGGTTTATTTATTTCAACTTTAATTTTTTTAAGATTGAAGTACTGGGGATCGAACCCAGGACCTCGTGCATGCTAAGCACATGCTGTACCACTGAGCTATACCCCCCCCCCAATTATGAACCTAACTCTGCATTTTGTTAAGAAGGAAAGGGGGCTCCTAGCTGTTAGCCTAGCCCACTGCCACTGAAAATCTGTCTATAACTCATTAATGTTGGCATTTTCCACTTATTTTAATGGATGTTAATGTAACGAAACAGTACAAAAATTTAATATATATACTCTTTGGTATATGTTTTTGTATTATGAGCATACTTCCTCGTTACTATTCAGACTTGTCTAACAGGATACACACGCCATTGCTAAAAAGCTCAGACAGCACCTGGGGCATTTCCGCACTCAGACGGCACTTACCTCGCCAGACGCGGTCACTGCGCTTCCTAAGTGGCCTCCTAAGTACACGCCTGTCTGTGGTCATACGGTCTGGTGATGAGAGGCCACTGCCCTGGAGGGGGGGGCACTGCTCCATCCTTTCCAGTTTGTACTCTATTCCATTGCGGTATTCAGGGTGTTCTTCATTTCTGGAGATTTTATTCACACACAGCAGTGAGAATGGCTTGATTTGACGCTCTTTCCCAGCCTTGATATCAGTTATGCTAGCTTTGTTTAGCTGTATTTCATGCATGTTCTATTGTTTTGTCCCCTTTAGTGGGGGCACGGGGGATTGAACCCAGGACCTCGCGCATGCCAGGTGTACACCACTACCACTGAGCCATGCCTGCCACCCCCCTGCTAGCTTTATAGAGAGTTCAAGAGTCTTTCCTTTTCATCTTTTATTTCTGGTAAGCAGGATCTAGCCCCTGGAAGGGCCTTGATCATCTTTCATGTTCTTCTGTTTTACCTATTCAGCTTAACTACCTGAATTAATTTGCTCATTTAGGAGAATATAGTCGCTCTTGTGAACTCACACTTGTTGACACATTGTACGGTGTTAGGATTTTATGCCTCAACATCCTGAAGGTAGTTGGAGCAGAGAAAGCTGTTTCCCCTCCCCACTGAGACTTATCAGAAATTTGCCTAATTGATGGCTCTTACTAAGGAATCACCTGTTGATTCTCTCAACTATTTTCTAGTTCATTAGTTTCTGCTCTTACCTCCCTGTCCTTTGTTATCAATCTTCTTATCACTAATACACGAAACTATTACTGCAGAAATGAATAATGTAAGATTAGGTGATGAAGTCCTAATTATACACAAATATGATACTAAGTGTTAATACAAGTAATTAGGGGACATAAAAATGTACATGAAACTACAAGGGAAAGTAGGGAACGTGAAGTCAAAGCAGCTTTCATGGGAATGAACTTAACGTGGATTTCTTCGAGCGCCGGGCGCTAGGCCAGAATGTAAGGACAGCTGCTGCGTATTTTGGTCCCGTGAAGTCCTTTTACTGCTTCATTTCAAAGTAGGTAAAGTATTAAGAACAGTACCATCAAATCAAATACTATTTAGTAAACCCAAAATTAAAGGGCTGCTGAGAAAGTCCAGCTTGTCTTTTTATCATAGAAATCGTGTTAACAGCATCTTTTTCACGGCTTGGACGACATCTGAACAAGCTTTAAACCCTTGAAAGACTGACCTTAATACAGCAACATTCGAGGAGACAAAATTTACTTTTATTTCTTTAAATATAGATAGTAAAAAGTGAAATTTTAATGCTACATTCCTTAATATCTATAAAAAATTTTTTCAACTCAAGTTTAAACAATCTCGATTTTTATTAAAGAAAAGTATAAAATATTAAATTCTACGTTTTAAAACACTATTGTTTCAGGAATCAGTCAAGTCTCTTCATACTGCCAGCATGTTTCTACTGCTACCATAGTATCTTAAATAAGTCTATCTCCAACAATCTTGAATTCTGAAAAATAAATAGGAAAAAAACCATAAATTGATGTTCTCAAATCCTCTTCAAAATTTTTACCTGTGATTAACACATAAAATTGACCATCCTAACCATCTCAAGGTGTCCATTTGCGTAGTGTGAGCAGCAGCCCCCCTAACTGGAGTGGAGTGATCTTTGAGTTGCATTTCCCCAGTGATCAGTGCAGTTGAGCAGCTAGGCTGTAGGTAATAATACTTTATATGACACATGATTTGCAAAAATGTTTTCTCCATAGTTTACTCATGTGGCCCCCTACTGGACATTTACGTTACCATCTTCCTGCTGCAAATATCTCTGTAATTTGTAAATGTTGTATAAGCAGAAATGTTCAGAAGAGGTTATACCCCCACCAACTCCATTATACTCTTCATGATTTCTGTACTTCACGTTTATTTTCTCACCTCTGAATTAATACTTAAAAAAATTTTTTTGGGTGGGGGTTAAGTTTGTTTTCAGAGGAGGTATTGGGCGTTGAATCCAGGACTTCATGCATATTAAGCACATGCTCTACCACTTGAACTGTACCCTCCCCTCTGAATTAATACTTGTAACACTAAGCTATATTAACTAGAATTTAGTTAACGGGTAGAGTAACATCCAATTTATTATGTTCACGACCCTTAGAGATAATGCTGATTACAATAAACACACTAACAAAGCCTAGTTAAGGACGACAGGCATTTGAAAGTCCATGTGTTATTCAAATCTTACCTCTTTTAACTAGACTGGTACCACTTTTCAACATAGATATTAATAATAAAACTTCTTGGGTTTCCCTGGGAGTCGTGCCATTTTTTTTTCCATTTCTTTTTTTAGTTTGTTCGCTTTGTATCTCTCCGCCATCGCTCTGAGATCCTCCGGGATACTCTGAAACCACGGAACGTGTTATCAGGATTGAGATGATTCTTTACTGTAACAGCTCTTCTACAATATACTAAAATGCCTCCAAATCTTCAGAGAAGCTCTATTGATTACATGGCATCTTCCAAGCAGGATGCAGTGTTTCCCTCGGCATATGAAGCACTGAATCTTCACGCCATAAAAACCACTGTCAGCAACGATGCTGTGCTGCCACTCCACTGCTTCCTGGTGCCCCACCCTGGCGCCGTGTTCTGTACGTCCCCTCACCTGCTTCCTCTGCAGCTCTCCAGCCTCCAGCCCGCTGGGCTCTTCCTCAGCGATCCTCCTCCCTATTGAACTAGGATCCCCCAGTTATATGTTATCATGCCTCATCTTCGCCATGTTTAATCAATGCATTTCTTGGTAGACAGGAAGCCCCACCACTTGGGATAAGTGAAATTTTAACGTTAGAACGTGCGTTGTACATTCTCACCTGATTTGCTCTTTCCAGAATATTAATTAACTCGCTGGCAATCTTCCAATCACTTCTAGTGATAAGGGTAATAGATACCCCAGTCCTCCTTCAAGGGGGAAAAACACTCAATGTAATTTGATTTATAATTTATATTCATGACTCAGCTAGCCAAACAATTACAACAGCAGCAGCAAAACCTCAACTGTTTCACAACTCTACCTTGTATTAAGATTTAGTCATTCAGGGGGGAAGGGAGTGGGAAGGGATAAACTGGGAGATTTGCAGATACTGACTGGTATACATAAAATAGATAAACAAGTTTATACTGTATAACACAGGGAAATATATTCAATATCTTGTAGCTTACAGTGAAAAAACATGAAAATGAATATATGTATATTCATGTATGACTGAAGTATGGTGCTGTACACCAGAAACTGACACAACATTGTAAACTGACTACACTTCAATAAAAATTTAAAAATGTAAAAAAAAAGATTTAATCATTCAAACAGCAATTTGGAATCTGAATAACCTGCAGCTGTTTAAACAGCGTGTTACAGGGGAGTTATATTATGATGGTGCTTTCAGGGTAAAAAGGTCCTCTTACACATGCCAGCTTGGCCAACAGAGTAACCACTGGGCACGGACTGAAATCGGACAGTGACAGGCAGCCAGCAGCAGAGCGGTCTGGTTGATTCCGGAAAAGGCCAACTGGGCAGGGACAAAGTAATAAAGTAGGTTTGGGGTACAGCCCAGACAATTTACTGGCAAGAGGACAACAGTTTTCAAGTAAGAACAGCCTGTGAGGAGAGTAGGGAGGAGCCAGGTCTGGCTGCTTTCCATGGGGAGGCTGTGCCTACTTACCCTGCTCTTCCGGTGCGCCCCACTCTGTGCACATACTCTTCGATGTTGCGGGGAAAATCGTAATTATACACATGTGTGATATCGTGGACGTCGAGACCACGAGATGCTAAATCAGTAGCAATCAGTATTCTCACTTTTCCTAAAGAGTAGAGACACATTCTGGTACAAACCAACCCAAGACACATCCAATCAGGTGAACGATTATTGCTTTCAGTATTAAAACGCTTGAGGTAAGGGGAGGGTAGAGCTCAGTGGCAAAGCACATGCCTAGCAAGCACGAGGTCCTGGGTTCCATCCCCAGTGCTGCCATTAAAAATAATAATAAATGAATAAAGAAATGAAGCCAATTATCTCCTCCCACCACCAAAACCAAATAAATAAAAATTTAAAAATAAAATAAATAAATAAATAGAACCTAATTAACTCCCCCCACCATAAATAAATACATAAAACCACGTAAGATAGTGAAAATGGAAAAGGGGTGCTTTTAAGTCTTAACTGCTGGCAGGTTACAACACAACAGATGACCACACTTCTAACGGTCCCTGGTCATCTGAACCGTGTCAAAGGTAGGTGCTCTCCGGTAAATTATCCCCCACTGCAAATTACTACCTTGACATCCAGGTTTAAACATTAGCCTGAGATAGTTCTGAGAATCTGATTAATATTTAGAACTCTTAACAGCCGTTCTGGGATCTGCCCACCAAGGACAGATCTTAGAAATGGGTTTCATGAAAAGCTGCCATCACTCAGGCAAGCCCAGCACAGTATATATATTTTTAAGTCTCTTTTTCTTTTTTTTAATTAAATTTTTTTTTTATTTTTGGAGGGGAGAGGTAATTAGGTTTATTTACTTATTTATTTTTAATGGAGGCACTGGGGACTGAACCCAGGACCTTGTGCGTGCTAACCCTCCCCCCACGGTATACTTTTAAGCTGTGATATTAATTGTACAAATGTACCTGTTCTAAAGTTTTTTAATGCTCTCTCTCGATCGCTCTGTTCTCTGTTGCCGTGCAGAGACTCTACAGATATGCGTCGGATACCCAGGTCACTCGACAAATGGTCAGCGCTGAAGCCAAAGATAAAGTCAGGGATCTAAGTGATTATTCTCATACCACCATCAGTTCATCAATTTTATTTCCATTAACAAAAGCCTGAAGTCACAATACTGTTAAGACATACACAACCCCTCTTGAAATAAGCATACAAATAGAAACAATGCTCCAGCCAAACCCAGGGCTGATGATGGGAATGTGAAGAAGATACCCACACAGCTTTCCGGCTAACAAATATGATGACTTTGTCTCTGGGAGACATGCTCTCTATGAAAGTCTGGATGTGCGACCGTTTCTCATCTTCTGTGGTGACAATTATATTTTGCTTCACAGTACTTACAGCCTAAAGGGTTCAAAGATCACAGGACATCAACATTAATGGTGAGGTTCAAAATCTACCTTATTTCTGTCTTGGTTAAATGTTCTCAGAAACTGCTAGCAGGAAAAATGGCAGATCCTTGCAAAAGTGACCTGTTTCTATTCAAGGATTTACAGCTCAGCCTCTTGCTTTTTACTCACCCGAGCTAAGCTGCAAACTCTTGAATGCTTGGCAGTGTTGAAAGCAACCTTTGTAGGAGAAGGAATAACCCTGGTTTGAGGCCAAGGTTATGAAAACTGTCACCATGAATTATGGGTACACCCTTACAGTGAAGGAAGATGATCAGCTTATGACAGAAAGAACTTGCATTCAGTAAATATTTTGACAACTTCACGCAAAATTTCAAAAGATCATTGGTACCATTTTTTGACCCAGAGATAGAACAGATTTTAGTAGCGTTTAATGAAAAAAACCAAGCATTCACCCTGTCTTTTCTGTGAAATCTAATGAAATAAGCCTAGGCAATGATCCATTATTAATTACTAGTGAGGAAGTAAAAAAGGTCAGTTTTCATGAATAATTAGTGGAAAGGCCATTATGATCATAAATGATTAATGAAATTAATGGATTAATTTCAATTATGAAGTGGAAAGCCAGAGAACTATATTTATAATGGCCAAAACATGAAATAATTAACATTTCCATAGTTAATGAGACATAAACAATAGCAATAAAAAACAAGCTTACAACTAGATCCAAAGTCCCAACATATACAATCATGGGCTCTTTCAAATAAGATTGTGCAAGTCTCCGGACAGCATATGGCCAAGTTGCGCTGGGAATAAAACATGATACACGAACGTTAAACATTTATTATAAATCTAACATTATTAAGATTCCCTAAGAATGCTATGAACCAAATTACCTGTGAAAGACAAAATTGAGGTTTTTAATGAGGCAGATTTTACAATGTGTGCTTTCACAATGAATTGCTCAACTACAATGAAGCTACTGGTTTTAACCTTTAAATAAGTTTAATGAATAGGTTTGTCAACCACAGGTGAAGGAGATCTACACCTTTCTAATCTATGGAAAGGCAAAATGAGTTCAGGTTTTAGATTTCTCTTGGCCTTTAAAAAGGGCAAAAAACCAAAAAAAAACCTAAACAAACAAACAAAACAAACACCCCAGTATTTTTCATACACTATCAGCACGTAAAACCAAGGGCTTATGCCAAACAAAAACGTGTTAACTGTACTGATGAATGGGTATGTAAATTCAGATGTTTTCTTCACCCATATATGACGGAAGTAACCACCTTCTGCATAAAGATGTCAAGTTTAGAGAAAACAAAGTGAGTAAGTTTAGTGTATTTCCTCAATCACATACTGTTCTTTTTTATGCTAATGACAAAGGACACAAGCCCAGGACAAAATGGTCTACAGATCACCCCGCATTTAAATAACAATCATTGCTGCCTCTGCTTTATTTTGGGCTAAGAAGTATTTGGCTAATATTTACCTCTAAGGACAGGTGATCACTTTTTCAAATCTAAGACCCCCTAGAAAGTCTACCCTGCATGTTCTTATAAAAATCTTATTTATACTCCAGGGGTCACTGTCACACTGTTAGACTGAGCTGCCTACACTAAGTGATGCCATCTTTCACCTACGATGTCAGAATGCTTTCAAGTAAGCTCTAAAATCTGGTGCGGAAAGCCAGGAACGGCTCCGTTCTGCTGCTTTCTCCTTTGCAGACTAGCAAACTGGACCTACCTTGTCATAACTGTCTGCCTGTCCGGGGCGTACATCCAGTAAAATCTTCATTATCTGGGGTTCAAATCCCATATCCAGCATCTTGTCAGCTTCATCTAATACCTGCATTAAAAACGGCCAGAGGTGGAAGGTAGCTAATCCGTAGGCAGTCTTCATGAATACTAAGGTGACTTTTTCATCTCCCCAATGACCTAAGCTATCTGTGGCTGCAGCACAGATTGATTTCAGTTTGCTAACTGAGAGTTTCTAAATCTATTTATGAAAAAATATTTAAATGCCCAAAATATTCATGTGGAATTTTTGGACTTACCTGCATTTTCCAATATTTACTAAGAACACTAAAAATGGGATTATCTGAAAATCCTTATTTTAACAAACCAGAGGGAATGGGAAACACTTCTAGGATTTCAGACCGTCATGAAATGGACAGCCATTCTCCGCCCCTCCCCTTGTCTGAAGGTGGCCGACAGCAAAGGCTAAATGAGCCATGCTGCTAATTTACCTCCTAAGGTGTATTTAGCACATCAGAAATATCTTTTCTCTTGACATAAAGAAAAAAGACAATGAAATTTCAGTACATGGACAGCCATTCCGAAAGACTGATCTGACTTGAGTTCAGTTCTCCTCCCAGTACCCCAAGCCCTGCTCCGCGATTACCAGGTAGGTTATGCTCTTCAGGTACACAAAGTTATTCATTTGCAGATCGTTGAGCCTTCCGGGAGTGGCAATAATGATATCTACACCTTTCGATAAGTCCTTTATTTGTCCGTCTCTATCTCCACCACCGTATATACAAATACTTGAAAAAAATACAGACGTTCACAATCAGGGTAAGGAATATCCCATCACATGTCAAAATCCCAACCGACCTACGCATTTTGGGTGTAATAACAAAATAAAGTATGTAAATCAAAAGAGGTATCAGGAGCCTTGGGCAGTACCAGCCCCTCTCTGAGAACTGTCCACAACCATCACCCCACAGCGGCGTGTCCTACAAAGAGTCACGTTTCCATCCTTGTTATCTGACCTGACCGCCCCCCCCCCACCCTAGCTACGGTTGATGTGGACCAGGGGTAACACCTGACCCAGGCTCAGCCAATCGGATTCTCATGATGTATGAAAAGTAATGGGGAGAACGTGTAAGGCTACAAATGATGAAAATGCTGCTGCCAGAACGGCCAAAGAGATGACTTACCTTCTAAGACCTTTGTATGAATATTTAGAACACTCAGATTCCACTTGCAAAGCTAACTCCCGAGTGGGCGTAAGGACTAACATGCCGGGCCCATTCCTGGCTCTTTGGAGAGAAGATATTATTAAAGTACCCATCTCAGATACATAGTCCCTTCATTTGGTGCTTTCCAAATTTGTAGCAGTGAGTGTCAAAGTCACAAACATGAACCATAAAAAGGGGGAGAACTACAGAAAAACAGCCAAACAGGAAAATCCTAGGGCTCAGATACCAGCCTTCCATTTGACACAGCCAGTGCTTTCCTGCGTCAAGCATCCTCTCACAGGAATTGTATCGGAAATGGTAATTTAAACAATTTGTTTCACATGTTTCACTATAAGACTTTAATCCTACATACTGCTTCCTAAAAATGTTCGGTTAGTTTATACTCCACCCGCACAATATATGAATCTATTCAACCCCTAAAGAGAACCCGGACGTAGAAATTCTTACACAGGCTGTGAGTCAATATGAATAAATCCAGGCATTAAGTAGGACAAAGTCTTCCCTGTTCCGGTTTGGGCTACTCCTATAAGATCTATTCCTTGTAGAATGATTGGCCATGCCTGTGACTGAAACAGAATGATACATATCACAAAAAGGGCCTTTTTTCCTGTGATGTGCCCCTCTTCTCCCAGCCCCAAACTCCTTTCAACATTCTGAGTGCTGGGCAGCAGTGGGAGAGGCGGGGGCTGGGGAACGCCATCAAAGACACAGCTCCTCCCTGGTGATGTAACTTCTAACCATCAGAAATTGTTTGGGGGTCGGGAGGACAATTGGTAAAATACTTAAGTTTAAAAAAAACACACCTGGAGGGGGAGGGTATAGCTGAGTGGTAGAGTGTGTGCCTAGCATGAACAAGGTCCTGGGTTCAATCCCCAGTATCTCCATCGGAATAAATAAATAAACCTAATTACTTCCCCCCAAACAAAAAAACAACAAAACATTTAAATAAGTGAAAAATGAACATAAAAAAAATTAAGAAAACATACCTGAATTGGTGTTGGCTTTTGAAAACCTGCCTTTTCAATGTTTTTCATAACTTCAGGGTAACACTGAAATGCGTCCTCAAATGTACACGTCGGATTGGGAATAGGACGTTTCTCCCCGTCTTTCAGGTCGTCACACGTTATGTTATAATTTTCCTTCCTTTAAGGAAAATAGAACAAGGATTAGTGGCTTTGGTCATGGTACTCCCCAAGCAAGCAGTTTTTCCCAACATTAGTCCAGGTTATATCTAGAAATTCAATTGCCAACTGATAAAGATGTAAGAAGAAATGTGAGCGAGCCCATCTTTTTCTAAACAGAATAGTTCTAGAATAAAAAACTGCAATGTACCTATGACTGGGCCGATGAAAATTTTACAGAAAGGTTAACAATAGACCCTGAGGTGGGGAGGGTGCAGCTCAAGCGGCAGAGCGCATACTTGGCATGCCCGAGGCACTGCCGAGGCCCTGGGTTCAATCCCTGGCACCTCCTCTAAAAAATAAAATAAGTAAACCTAATTACCTCCCCCCTGCCAAACAAACAAACAAACAAACAAATAAAAAGTTTTAGGGGAAAAAAATGGATTTAAAAAAATTAAAAAAAAAAAGAATGGAGCCTGAAAATTATGCACTTCATGAATCGAAGTCAGATTTGGCAAATACCTGACGGCCCACAGTGTTTCACACACATTTCTAAAAATTAATCCTCAACAGTCCTTGGAAGTGGGAATTATTCTCATTTGACAGGTGATCTTTAGTTACTTGTCCAGGGTCTGAGCCCTACCCCTAACCTGGAACAACTGTTCTATCTGCTATACCACTATCTTAGTTTTGTAACAGATATTAATAGAAAAAAATATTGCCTTACGACCTATTTAATTCCAGATAATGAAGACTGAAGAGGAAGACATTATTCTGATATTCAGATCAGGTCAATTTCTTAGGATCTGCAACAGCAGCAGAAATACTTCTCTAAAACGGCTGTCTAATACAGCAGGCACTAACCACACTGCTCTTCATATTAAAAATTCAGTTCCTCATTTATACTAGCTGTATTTCAAGTGTTCAGTGGCTATATGGATAGTAACGCCTCTACTTGACTCCAATATAGCTCATTTTCCCTCTTTGCCAAAAGTTCTGTTGGACAGCAATGTTCTGAAATATATTATGTAGGATGCAACCAAGTTTTCTTTTGAATATGTAAGCTATAGCCTCAAATGCAATCATTTCAAATCTTTTCCTAAAGAGTTAATAGCATACCTATATAAACATTAACAAGTAATAAGACCACTCACCTCCAATTGTCTACCTGTTCCTGTGACATTGAACTTGTCGTTTCTGACTCCACGTAAAAGTTTTTCTTAATTGAAGGTAAACCTGGGACAGAGACGAAAATTCAACCTTGGATGAATAATGAGAATTTACATTTCATTGACACGAATTCCACACTTGGCCAGCCAGGTTTACACCAGCCTCTAAGAACTCTCCCTTTTTGGTTTGTCTTCCAATTACATTGTTCACACAAGAAAGAGACCTTTAATAATGAAATATGAAAGAAACCACGCTTCACAGGTGACTGATGATTCTTCTCTATAGCTGACGGACTTTTTCTTTGAAGGTCTATCCTATTACTATTTAGGAATAAAATATTTCTCCTATTCCATCCTCTGAAGCTACTTTGTTTTCTTCTTTAAATGCTTATCATAACTCCTCCAAACTTAAATCCTTTTTCTGGACCCCCGTCCCAAATCTCCCCACATACATGTGGTTGTGATGCCCCTGGACAGGCTGACCATCGCAGTGGAATTAACCACTGTTAAAATTTGTCTGAGTTTAGTGCTCACTTTTTAACTTTAAATCAGTGATGTTGTATTGCTGCCTCATTTTGATCACCAGATTAGCACTTGAACTTACTCTGAAATTCAAACTCTGAATTTCTTCTCAAGAACTGTATGATTTTGTTTAAAATTCTTTTCTTTTTATTTATTTTTAAATTTGTATTTATTCCTTTCTGAGGGAGGAAGGTAATGAGGTTTTAATTTATGTATTTATTTTAATGGAGGTACTGGAGAGTGAACTCAGGACCTTGTGCATGCTAAGCACACACTCTACCACTGAGCTATACCCTCCCTTCTTATCAAATGTTTTTCCCTTTTTATTTTGCCATCGTTGGCCAGGACACTCCAAGATCAATTTTTGCTTAGTCCATAGCTAGATGTTAACTCATGGTTGGCAGGTTTACTCACTTCATTTCCCTTTTGGCCCAATTTTCTTTGTATTTTCATTGAACTTGTGCAGTGAGTTACCTCAAATAAGACAAGGTATAAATAAATTTAACATTTTAACTTTCCATTTATAACAAAGATCGCAACACAGACAACACTGAAATTACCATGCCCCAGGGACTAACTCCAGCGTTTCAAGTTCTACTGTCATTTTGCATATAGATTTCATTCCTGAAAGCAACACACTACTTAGAGGCTAAAAAACCTCAGTTAAGAGAAACACCACCACCTGTACATGTCGGGATGCAGCACTAACCTGCCCACTTCTTTTCGCTCCATTTACAAATATTTTCTCGCAAGCTATCCCAATCAATCAACTTCTGATCTCTTGAAACATCCTTCCTTGCGTCTTTTCCACCAGAAGTTTGGATAGCAGCAACATCTGTTTCCAAACAAACAATTAGTTTCCAAACAAATCCTACCAGTCCAAGGCCAAAACTATTTTTACTATTTTCTGTTTTTAATAACCCAACAATAATGCTTGAAATAGAAAATTCAGGAATTCAGTCCAACAGTGCCATGATAATTCTGGTCAGGATTTGTCAAGTTATCTACTTCAGATTTCTGAAATGCAAAAAAAATTTACTGGGTAAGTTAAGTAGCATGAGAGCCCAGTGTCTGCTAATAAGTCACACACCGCTTAATCTTTACAACAACGCTGTGCGGCAGACGCTGCCCCAGGTAAATGGAAGAAGTCATAGAGCTTTTCAGAGGTTCCTTCCCGAGAAACACCGAAAGGCGATGCTGCCATCTGATCCAATGCTTTTTGCTTCTGGAAATATTTCAATACGGCTTTTTCCCTAGTCCAAGCAGATCTGAGATTTTTTGAAAAATATCAAATAAGTAGTCAGTTTTCAAAGTCAGGCACATTCCAGGGAAGTGACCACTAGGCAGGAGACCACGACTAATCCTTGCTCTACCATCAACAGTGAAGTGTCTTAAAAGGTTGTTTTCTTTTTACTCAAAAGAAAGTTCCTAGGCTGAACCACAGAGGTTAAGTGTTTTGATTTGAGGAAAAACATGCTAGGATTTCATAGGAAAAAAAATTCTGTAACAGACTAGATTTAATGAAAGCAATCCAAAGCTTTGCTGTCAGGAAAAGCAGCTATAACATGGCTTATAACATGAGTAAAACATTTAAAATTTTACAGGGCTTTAGTGGGTAAAAATTACTTACCAACTCTGGGTTCTGATTTGTATTCTTCTTGTTTTTTAACAAGATCATCTATCACCGTTTTCGCTTTGCTCTGCATTGCCTTGGTGCCAAAAATCCTTACTTCTGCCTCAGGGTACCCTTTTATTACCTAGATACAAGGGGAAAAATAGGTGAGACTGAAGTTCCTTCATCCTTCTCCCCTCCAACAATCACTCGACTTCAAACAGTATAAAAGTATAAAGTAAATATAGTATTGCTATCAATCAGCGTCTAAGATATTATGAATGGACTACAGTTTAGGTGAGTTAAGAAGTATGAAAAGCTTTGGTAACTTACCTAAGTTACCACAGTATGTCAGCAACTGAACAGAGACTAGAGTTAGGAATGAACTATGCTTTTTAAAGATTTAAGAACACAGATCACTTACCTGTATTTTGGTGGATGTTGTGCTCTGAATCTCATTTATTTTTGATCCACCACGGCCTGTTTTTAAAAATAAAGGAATTTTTAAAAATAAATAAATAAAAATAAAAATAAAGGAATAAAAAAAAAGCAACTTGAAATCAATAAGGGGAAATTTACCTACTTTGCTCAAAGAACCTTCTCTAGTTCCTTCCCAAATCATCCAAACAAAGGCTCCTAGGGTTCAGTAATCACTTTCAGTTTGGAAAAAGGAAAGCATTTCTATTTCAAATTTTGGTGGGTGGTAGGAGGCTCCTTCCCCAGAGTAGGTACTAAGGAGCCATCATCAGCCCAAGCAAAGACAAGACTAATTGGACCCAAAGTGTTGGCAAGAATGTGGAGAAACTGGAACCACTGCACATTACAACTCAATAAAAAAGTTCCAGTTACAAAGAGTCAAAATTCTTGAATAGATATTTCTTTAAAGATATATTTATGTTCAACGGGTATATATGAAAAGATGGCGAAGTCAGAGAAATGCAAATCAAAACCACAGTGCGGTATCACCTCACTGCCTGTTACCATGGCTAGCATCAAAAAGACAAGGGGTAACAAGTGTTGGTGAGGATGTGGAGAAAGGGAACCCATATGCACTGTGGGTGGCAATGAAAATTAGTGTGGCCGCTATTTAAACATTATGGAGGTTCCTTTGAAAAGTAAAAATAAAGTTACCATATGATCCAGCAATTCCATTCCTGGGAATTTATGCACAAGAATTGGAATTAGGATCTCCAAAAGATACCTACACTTCCATATTCATTTCACCATTATTCACAGTAGCTAAGAAGTGGGAATTACCTAATTATCTGTCAACAGAAGATTGGATGAAGAAAATGTGGTATATACATACAATGGACGTTTTCAGCCTTAAAAGGAAATCCTGCTATTTGTGACAACATAGATAAACCTTGAGGACATTACACTTGCCATTTGTGACAACATAGATAAACCTTGAGGACATTACACTAAGTGAAATAAGCCAATCACAAAAAAACAGTGGGCTACTTCTATCAGGTATTTAATGTAATCAAACTTATAGAAACAAAGTGGAACGGTGGTTGCTAGGGATGGGGGAATGGGGAAATGAGTAGTTCAGTAGGTAGACTGTCATGCATGATGAGAATCTTCTAGAGATCTACTACACAACGTTGTTCTTACAGTCAACAATATTGTACCATACACTGTACGCTTAAAATCATTGTCTACTACAAGTGGCAAACCTAAATTCCAATCTTTTTTTGGGAGGGGGAGGTGATTAGGTTCATTTATTTATTACTATTTATTTTAACGGAGGTACTGGGGATTGAACCCAGGACCTTGCTGCATGCTAAGCACACGCTCTATCACTGAGCCAAGCCCTCCCCTCTAAATTCCAATCATTTTAAAATGCTTTTCAAAAATGAATTTGTAAGACTCAAGATATACTAAGAAAAAAGATGCTGTTTTCCAGCAGATAAATCATATTCAAGTTAAAGAAACTAAATGCAAGATATGGGTAATGTTCTGAGCAGCCTTTAATATCCTTCATCATCTTTGGTTAATGGCTCTAACCCGTGCTTCAGCCGACTGACTTCAGCACTCCTCTCTTGTTCATCTTGGGGTAAGCTGCCAAAGATCTGATCTTTCATCCCAAAGATTTCATAAGTCTAAGAGTCTGTTCTCCCAAAACATCGTGTATATAAAATATCAAAAGCTACACTGAATGACACCATTCTAGCACCAGAAGGTATTAGAAGTATTATAAGAAGAGAGCTGAGTCTCTTCGGGTGGCAGATGATTGGAGGGGAGGAGAGTGGGCGGGGACGCTGGGCCCAGTCCCCGCCCACCTCCCCGGCCAGGCCTGCGTGCCCACCCTTCGGCTCTCACCGATCACCGCGCCGACCCAGTCGTTCTTCAACCTGAAGGACAGTGGCGGTTCCTGAAAACTAGCGACCCCAGGCTGCTGAAGGCCACAGGAGTCCCTCCAGCAGCCGACTCTGCCGCGCCTATGGCCTCCTCGCCCTCTCGGGTTCGTCTCCTCTGCCGACCGCCTTTCCAGAGCCCGAGACACTGCCTCGCCCCGCCCGGAAGCAACGACCCAAGAGGAGGCGTTGGCGCCTGCTTCCTGCCTGGACATGGTTCCGGAAGAAGATCCGGCACGTCCGACGTCGTTGCAGCTGCAGCCCTCGTCCGACCGACGTCAAGCGAGTCCACAAGGGCAACCACGCAGCTGCAAATCTAGGGCTGCGCGAGCCCCGCCCCGCCCCGCCCAGCCACGCGTCCATTGGTGGACGAGGCTCCATGGGCGGGGCCTGCAGGGCTCGCCCAATCCGCGCCATTCCTGCAGTGCGCAGGTTGGAGGAGTCCATGCGCCGCCCTTGCTCTTACCCGGGGCTTTTGCACTTTGCCGCTCTGAGCTCCCGTCTGTACCTACTTCCCGGGGCTCCAAAACATCTCCTAATGTGATTCGTAAACATCAGTCACTTTTAACACTGTGACCCAGTACAACACAAAAATTTGAAACAAAAGGTTGACAAAACAGTACTTACACCACCGCTACGTGAACAACACTTGGATATAGTTACGCCTATATTCGTTTGTTAAATGTTGACTGTAATCCACAAGATTGGGTGACCTGCAGTTTAAAAATCCCTGAACCGATAGATGCTGCTTCAAGGCTTCAAACAACACTTGACCTGAATGTTTGCTGTAATTTTAGGGCTAGTGAATAAATTGAATAAATACCTGAAGCACTCCTGAGATTGTAGGCTTGGCTCTGTGGCTAGACATGTTACTTCCAGGGATGCAAGCCAGAAGGGAGTGACCCTGTTTTGATTAGGATCGTGGAATTGTCTGAACAAATCTCAGTCTGATCATCTATCTAGCATAGTAGACATCTATTATACTGCTAGACATGTGGTCTGTGCCCAGGATTGAAAAAAAAGTACTACTCCTGGTCCATCGGGGTTGAACGGGTTAACTCACATGGAATTAACTGTAACTCAATAAATCCTGGATTTACAGTGTTATTGGAGCACCCAGGAAACACATAAAAAGATGAGTATTTTATATATTTAATCTCCATTTTCTAATCCTTACTGATATGGATTGTATTGATGATCTTTAAAAAGGAATTTTATTGAATTAGACTTGCCAATATTTTGTTGAGGATATTAGCATCTATGTTCACGAGAAATAGTTATGTACTTTACTTGCAATGTCTTTGTCTGGTTTTGGTATTAGGACAACGCCGGCCTCATAAAATGAGTTAGGAAGTTTTCCCTCTTCTATTTTTTACAAGCTATTGTAGAAAATTGGTATACTTTCCTAAACGTATCTTAGAATTCACCAGTGAACACATCTGGGCCTGATTCTTTCTGTTTTACAAGCTCTTAATTATGGATTTAATTTCTTTAATAAATATGTCTTATATGTAGTTCGTCTAATTTCTTCTTACATGAGTTTTGGCAGATTGTGTCTTTCAAGGACTTGGTCCATTTCATCTAAATTATCAAACTTGTGGAGATTGACTTGTTCATAGTATTCTTTTATTATCTTTTTGAAGTCCATGGGATCTGTAGTGAAGTCCCATCTTTCATTTCTGATACAAGTAATTTGTGTCTTCTCTTTCTTTTCTTAGTTTAGCCTGGCTAGAAGTGTATTGATTTTATTCAAAGAACCAGCTTTTGGTCTCACTGATTTTCTCTATTAATTTCCTGTTTTCAATTTCATTGATTTCTGCTCTAATTTGTATTATGTCTTTTCTTTTGCTTACTTTGGATTTAATTTGCTCTTTTCTAATTTCCTAAGGTAGAAACTTTGATGACCGATTCTAGATCTTTCAAAACAAGAAAGACAAAGAGGGGTCTTGTCACTGGGCAAGGCCTCATGGGGTCCTGCTTGGTTTCACTATCTTTTAATTTCTCTTGAGATTTCTTCTTTGACCCATGTGTTATTTAGAAGTGTGTTCTTTAATCTCTAAGTATCTGGGGATTTTCCAACTATCTTTCTGGTGATTGCTGATTCAATATTACTGAGGTCTGAGAACATACATTGTATGACTTCTATGCTTTTAAATTTGTTAAAGTGTGTTTATGGCCCCACATATGGTCTATCTTGGTGAATATTCCATGTAAGCTTGAGAAGAATGTGTATGCTGTTCTTGTTGGATGAAGCAGTCTATAGATGTCCATTATAACCAGTCGATTGATGGTGCTGTTGAGTTCAACTATGTCCTTACTGATTTTCTGCCTGCTAGATATGAGACAGGAAGGAAGGGGGCAGGGCACAGCCATTAAAGAAATGACACAGAAATTAGCACCAAGATGGCAGAAAAGTCAGCTCCCAATAGACCTGGAGGCCCAAGATCGCAGGAGAGCTGACCTTCAGAGGACCTTGAGCTTCATTATACACATTGTAATATATTAGCATGGTGAATGACACACATACAGGTGCCACAACAGTTCCAAGGCTAACCATGGAAGGTCAAAGAGAGGGCATGGCCCAATTCCTGGGAATCCCGGCCCCTTCCCCAAAGTAGTTGGACTAATCCTCTCACTTCTTAGCATATAAAAACCAGCAACACCACACCTCACGGCCTCTCTTGCTCCCTCACCTTCCGAGATGGCCCACACTCTGTATATGGAGTGTGTTATCTCCTTTTCTTTAAACTAAACACCAAAGCCCATACCTCTTGGCCTTTCTCTCACCTTCTGAGATGGCCTGCTCTCTGTCTATGGAGTGTACATCTCTTTAAATAAATCTGCTTTTAATCAACCACGGCTCACTCTTGAATTCTTTCCTTACTTGGTGGGTCACATCCCAGGGAATCGCCTGGGGCCTGGGACATGGCCACTCTCTCATGCCCCACATTTTTTTCCTGTATCAGATCAGTCCATTTCTGACAGAGGGTTGTTGAAGTCTCCAGCCACAACTGTGGAGTCATCTATCTCTCCTTGTAGTTCTATCAGTTTAGCCTCACATATTTTGATGCTTTGTTGTTAGGCATACACATGTTATGGTTTGTTATGGCTTTTGGAGAACTGAGCCCTTTATTATAAAAATGTCCCTCTTTACTCTTGCTAATTTTCCTGGCTCTGAAGTCCAGCATTCTTAGTCTCCTCATGGATTTTTAATAGTCTATAGATTTCTAAAGGCTTTTAATAGTCTTTCTCTATCCTTTTACTTTTAATTTATATGAAACAGAGCAGGACCCTACAAAAGACTTTCCCTATCCCCTGTTTGTTTGTAGGATGTATCTGTGAATTCTTCTGGAGGAACTAAGACCCATACTCAGGTGGAAGATGTAACTTCAGGCTGAGTACAAGATTCCTGAAGTACCACCCTGTTACCGCATCACCACCGACTAATCAGAAGAAAGTCATACACCCTGCAGCTCTCATCCCAAATTCAAATCCCAATGAAGAACTTATACAGGTCCTTATCAAACCCTTCTAAAAGATTAAAGAGGAGGGAACACTCCCAAACTCATTCTATGAAGCCACCACCACTCTGATGCCAAAACCAGACAAAGATACTACTTCAGACTCTTCCTCCAAAACTATCAGGGAGTTCAGCTGTTCTGAGCATGAGCCACCCATTCTCCTTGCTTGGCCCTGCAATAAACCTCTCTCGACTCCAAACTCTGACCTTTTGGTTTGTCTGGTCTCACCGTGCATTGGGCTCATGAACTTGGGTTCTTCAACTTGTATATGTCTTTATATTTAAAATAAGCTCCTAGTAGATAACATATTGTTGGGTCTTGTTTCTTGATCCACTCTGACTTCTAGATGGTATACTTGGACCATTAACATTAAAGTGATGACTGAAATAGTTGGATTAATGTCTGCTGTATTTGCTACTGTTCTCTATTTGTTGCCCTTGTTTTTTATTCCTGTTTTTTTCTTCCATTCTTTTCAACCTCTGTGGTTTTAATTGTGCAAATTGATTATTTTTCTTCTCCTGTCTTAGCACAACAATTACGTTCTTTATTTTTAAATTGAGTTGTTTTATTACTGCATTTTAAGGGTTCACTGTACACTTCATATACAAATCCTTTTTCAGAAATGTGTTTTGCAAACAGTTCCTTCACGTCTGTGGCTTGTCTTTTTATTCTCTTAGCAGTGTCTTTGACAAAGCAGTTTTAAATTTTAAGTATTGTCCTGCTTTCTGAAGAATTTTGTTCACTTTATTCTGCCATACAAAGGTGAATTCTACCAAAAACTTAAGGAAGAAATGATACCAATGCTCTAAAATCTCTTCCAGAAAGTAGAAGAGGGAATACTTCCTAACCCAGTCTGTGAGGCCAAGAGTGAGCACTAAGGTCAGCTATGGACTTTGGGTGGTAATGGTGTGCAGATGTGGGTTCATCATAGTAACAACTGTACCAGTACGGTGAGGGATGTTGATGGTGAGGGAGGTCCTGTGTTGGGGGATGGGGAGGAATAAATGAGGAATATATGGGAGATCTCTGTACTTTCTGCTCAATTTTGCTGTGCACTTAAAACTGCTCTATAAAAGTCTTTTGTGGGGGTAATTAGGTTTATTTATTTAATTATTTCTCTAATGGAGGGACTGGGGATTGAACCTAGGACTTCGTGCATGCTAAGCATGCACTCTACCACTTGAGCTACACCCTACCCCTGTAAAGTCTTTTTTTTTTTTTTTTTTTTTGAAGAAGAGTTTTGTGTCTGTCCAGCTTCCTTTTGTTTTGTTTTTAATTGGATCAGCTAATTCCTTTCCCTTGGGCAGCTGATTAGCAAAAGACAACATTCTGATGTTGTTTTTTCACTTGGTGAGAGGTGGTGACAAAAGGCACATGTGAGATGTTACTTCTAGGCAATACGAGTCCTTGTACTTTTCTGTGTTTTAAATTATTCATAAAATAGAGCAAAATGCATCCCCTGCCCAATCTGTGACACTAAGCCTTTGGCATAACCAGTCAGGACTTAAAAGGGCGTTCACTACTTAAAAGTAGAAAATCCAGTGTGGCTGTGGGCTTTAAGGTCCAGTCTATCACGTTTCCCCCAGACATGGACGGAAAAGTTAATAAAAAGGGTGAGTTCACAGGGACTTTGACCTGAGAGCCCCTGGAGGGTACACTTGCTTTTTGCAGACCCCAAAGGCCTCACTGGCTCTGGAGCAGCCCAGGGACTTCGCTTGCCCAGAAGGCAGAGGCTGATCTAGCCCCGGGCAGGGCCGCAACTCCGTGTGCCCTGCACCCCCTAACCCAGAAGCCGCGCCCGCCTCTTCCCCGCTGCCATCCGGGCTTGGATGACCCTTGATGCTCCTGTGTCGCCAGGCTCCAGAGACGACACGTCCTCAGTCCCAGCTGGGCCACGGCCCCCTCGCGTTCACACGATGGCGGGGTTCCCAGAGGTGGATAGGGTCGCCTCTGCGCATCTCCAGGGACCCCAGCCAGTAGGAGCCACTGTCCCACAACGGGCGGCAAACACCCTCCACCCTCACCTCTGCTCCCAAAGCAGCGGGACTTTACGCACCGACCAAGATGTGCCTTCAGGGGGAATCGTGATTCTGGAAATCAGACCCTGTGGATTTAACTTCTCCCCTGGTCCAGGGAGGAATGCACTGTCTCAGGTAGGGTCCCGACAACCGGCCAGGCTCGTCTTCTCACTTAATTCTTGGAAAACTCCTGTGAAGTGAGGTGGGTGTCCACGCTTCACAGACGGAGAAACTCAGGTCACGGAGGCCCTGCCCTCGGGACGCCAGGGGTTGCGCGATGCTGAAGCCGAGAGTCTCCGGCGGCTCCGCTTTGCCTCTCCAGGCCCCAGGGGAGCTCTTCCTGGAGGGGGGGGGAGGGGAGGGGGGGGAGGGGAGAGGTGGGGGAGGGGAGGGGTAGGAGGAGGATGTCAGCCTCCAGCTGCGACTCCTGTGCCAAGAAAAACTACCGCCCCCTCAATTAGGCTAGCTAGCTGTAGTTTTAAGATCATTATAGAACTGAGTTCACTGCACACAATTTCAAAAAATAAAAACATAACCTAGAGATAAATTTATTCCCTCCAAAATTTTTTCCAGGGAAATTTTTGGAAATTCTGGAAATTAGAAGCCATATATTGTTTTGCATGCTGACTTTTCCCCTTAAATTTTATAAAATAGGCATTTCCCCGTGTTATACATGTAATTCTTTATTACATACGTTGTTCTCTGTTTATAATTTGTTTTTACCTTCATACTTCGGGGGCGGTGCATAGGGGAATTTTTTTCCAACTAAAAGAAGTTTTAATTCTAATTTAGTAAAAACTATTACTGCCTTTTTGTTTTGTTTTTAATGGTGACAGCATTTGGGCCATGATCTGGAGATTCTCTTTAGCCTCGGATTATATAAACATTGATCAAGACATTCTTCCTGCACTGCTCTTTAAAAGATGCAAGAATATTTATTCTCTTTCTGCAAAACTCTTATATGTATATCAGACAGGCATTCACATTTATTTCAAAATATTCAGTGTCCCAGCACTGTTTCACTGTATTACACACACACACACGTTTCTGGATTTCCTATTCTGTGCCACAAAGGCAAGGAGATTGAGAAGAACTTGTTTGTATTTTTCAAGGATGACTTCGGCTGCTTTATGGAGAACAGACTTTAGAGGGGGAAAATTTTGATCTGATGGGAAAGTTGTAACTTAAGCATCTATAAGGCCATGAGGAAGCCATTACAGAGGTAGGGGTGATGGCTTGGACTAGTTTCTTAGCTGTGGAGGCCATGAGAGGACCTCCTACCTGAGATACATTTTGAAGGTAGAGAAGATAGGATTTGTTTATGGTGTGAAATGTGTCACAAAAAAGTCAGTCTGGTGAATGGCGGTGACCTTTACTGAACAGGAGAGAACGTGGCAAGGGTAGATGTGGGTAGCAGGTTAAATGATAGCCCTATTATAGTGCAGGGGCCAAGGAAGGAGTTGAATAATACTAAATAAACATTTTACTTCTCTGTTATTCTCTGTGGTTTGATACAAATAAAGCTGAAAAAAAAATCAGTCTCTAAAGAGAATGAAATGTGTTTGTGATCTTTGAATAGTAATTTCATATCTGAGGTTCTTCCATTCCTAATGGAAATATTCATAACATGCAAAGAAGTTTTCTGTATGCAGATAATAAAACAACTAATATTAATTGAGTGTTTGCTATTGGCTTGGCACAATCAAGGGCTTTAAATGTATTGACTAATTTAATCCTCACAACTCTAGGATGGAGGTACTATTATCCGCCCCCCCCTCAGTTTATAGATGAAAATTGAAGAACTGAGAGACATCTTGTCCAAAGTTACACACTGCTAGTTAGTGGTAAGCAGTGAGTGTAGCCAGAGGGAAAGGGGAGTGGGGCAGGCTCCACAATTCAGAGCACCTAGTTACTATCATCCGCAGAGTGTCCGAGGCTGGTCAAATGTGCCAAGTATATCATCGTGTACAGTGGAAATAATTTTTATTCAGCTAGGAAAATACTATGAGCCAGAAACTGTGCTGAGCTCTTTGCTTGCAATCAATATATTCACTCTCCAGTATGAGTATTACCATTTTTTATTGTCCATGTTTTACAGATGAGGAAGTCGAGGAACAGAGAAGTTAAATACACTGACTGGGAAGATGACTCTCTTTTGCCAACATACTTAGCGCAGATATTCTGGACTCTAGTTCTTTACGGAGTGTATAGTTCAGTAATTTTAGAAATCATTACTGTAATGTAACTTTAGGACATGTCCATCACCCCCAGAAGTAAATAGATGGGGTAGGAGGTCCCCGGAGAAAGAGAACCAGGCATGGCTTTCTTGACATAAGAGAAGTCACTTTTGGCCTAAGCCAGGCCACAGTGTTTGCCATTGAACACTGATTTAATTAATGATCTTAAGGGAAGAAAAGAACACAGAAATGGGGGGTATAGCTCAGTGGTAGAGCACATGCTTAGCATGCATGAGGCCCTGGGTTCAATCCTCAGTTCCTCCATAAAAAAATAAAAGTAAAAAAGAGAGAGAATTTAAAAAAAAAGAAAAGAACAGAACACAGAAACAAAAGACTGTCATCAGTCAAGAGAAATGAGCAATAGCAAAGATAATACGTCAGTTGTAAAGACTCTCAGTTCTTCTACAGGTAAAAATTAGCCTGAAGCTCAACCACCAGATCAACTGGAACCCAAGGGATGATGGTGTTGACCTCTTCTGACCCTCCCGACTTCAATCTCCTAAAGCTTGCACTCTTCCCACCACCCAAGTCCCCTCATGAGTATGCATGTACCCTTGGCCTGAAACTTCCCCAATTTTGCTATTGGGGAGACAGTGCTTTGGGAAAGATCCCTGGTTCTCTTTACTTGGTACAAGTAATAAATTCTTCCTTCTCCAGCCCTTTGGCCTGGTTGTATCTTCTGGCTTCAAACCCACCAGGAGGTGAACCCAGTTTTCAGGTTACAAAACTTTCTGCCCATCTGTAGTCACTCCCATGTCTAGCCGCAGGTCATCTACTTTCTGTCTCTATGGAGAAAGAAAGATTTTTGTATAAATGGAATTACACAATATTTATCCTTTTGTGTCTGGGTTCCTTCACTTAGTATACTGTTTTCGGGGTTCATCCATGCTATAGCATGCACCAATATTTCCTTCTTTTTAATTGCCAAATGGTGTCCCATTGTATGACTATGGTACATTTTATTTATTCATTAATTATTAATGGTGTGAAATAAAATTCACATTTTATGGCAAAGCACAAAAAATTTAACTGTAAAATGTGTTCTCTGCCCTCTGGCCTCCTCTCCCCTCACTGTGCATCATGTATCTGCCTTATGTATCAACCAGCCCCTCCCCACTGGCAGAAATACCTGCTCAGCCATAAAGAGCAACGTTCTCCTTAGCATCAACAAGACAGCTCCTTCAAAGATAACACGCCCTCTTGACCTTGTGATGGGCCTCCTGACGAGGTTAGATCTGGATTGTGTAAACTGCCAATAATACGTCACTTAATGTACAGCCCTCTGTCTCAGAGAACGTACTTAACTGTGTTTTGACTTTTAGTGGGTGGAACAGTCCTTGGAGTTTTCTGAGATTCTGTTCCTGTGTTACAATCCTCAAATCTGGCTTGAATGAAATTTTCCACTTCCTTCATAGATTGACTATTGATTACTTTTTATCAACAATGGACATTTGGGTGGTTTTCATTTTGAATGTCATGAAAAAATGCTATGAACATTTGCTTTTCAGACTTTGTGTTTTCATTTGTCTTGGGTGGATATCTAGGACTTTCCCAAGGCGGCAACACCTTCCAGCATCCATACCAGCAATGTATGCGGTTCTGTTTGAGGGGTGGGCTGGGGGCAGAAAGTTGACAGAGCTCGTGTGAAAGCCCAGTCCCAGGGGACCCTGGAGGACTTGGCAACAAGGGTTTTCCTGTCTGATGTTTAATTCTCTTGCCCAATGTTCATTTTACTTTACTTTTTCTTAATCATCAGCTCTTGGTGTAATGCAAAATTTCAACCATGAAAAATTACATTCCAGAAGTCATTTATGCCCTGTTTTACTTTGTCTTGGAGTTGGGGACTGCCCCTTTTCTAAGAGCATACGTTTACTTCTGGTTCCTTTATTTCCTCCCGTCTTCAAGGATTGAAAGCATTTAACACAGGACTCTAGAGTGCAAGTATCTCATTGGTTACATGTCATTAGCATCGTATATACAATATTATTTGAACTTTAAAGTCTATACCCAAACTATTCATCAACTGAGAGAAGATTAAAAATATTAAACACGAAAAGCCTCAAAAACATGGTAGATTGCAACATAGAGCATTCATCAAGCACCATGCCAAAATCCCTCTAAATGACAGTAAAGATTGTTGAAAGACAAAAATACACAAGGATAAAGAATGGGTGAGAATAAGGCAGCAACAGGAAAAAAAAAATACTAGAAGCTGGAAAGCAGATGAAAGTGTGCTATGCGGGCCGCCTTTCTGCGCCCCCCCCCCCCCCCCCGGGAGACAGCCCACACTGTCTGTGGAGTGGGCACCTATTTAAACTTTAACCTGAGCACCCAACCCCCACACCTCGTGGTCTTTCTCTTGCCTTTTGGAACAGCCTACATTCTATACAGTATGTATCTCTCTAAATAAATCAATCTTTACTCAAAAAAAAAAAAAAAAGTGGGCTATGTGATTTAGACCAGAGGAAGCTGAAAAGTAAGCCCTGAGGAGGGCTGAGCCTGCTGTAGAAGCCCCCTCAGCCTGAGGAATGAGAGGAGCACGCGCCTCTGAAGCGGGGACGAGGGGAGAAGGGTTAGCTGAAAGTCTACATAAGACGCAGGAAGACTGCCCCCCACCTTCAATCTGTTCTCGACCCCCACCGAAAGACCATCTGAAAAAGACAGAGCCAGGAAGATTCTGGGCTCTGGGCTCACAGTGCTGTAAGAGCAAAGCAGAGCAAGAGCAGGCAAGACAGTGCGAGGCCTCTGCCTCGGCCGGTTGCGGACGCCCGGGACACGGGCGGGGAAGTGGACAGTCCTTCTGGGGGAAACGGATTCGTTCAAGAGAACAGAACTCCGATGCTGACACTGGGGAGGAAGAGCCTGGCTTCCGGTGAGATCGGCAACCCTTTGGAACAAGACCCTGCTCTGGAGATGGGAGAGGGGTGGGCTGTGCTGCTGGTGGGCCAGTAAACTAAGTGAGTTTGCCCTCCAGGTGACCTTTCTGTAGCTAAAGTTTACAGACTATTGAGATAGATTATTTTACACTGAAGTCCTGGAGTCAGAAGGCTAACCCCTGCCTTACAAATCTGCCAGTCAAGACTTTTAGAGATCAACTCTTAAAGGACTAGCCATATATAGTGAGCAGATTTTCTAAGAAAATCTCTAACACAAAAGAAAACCCCATATAACATGGACAAGTTAAGGAACTTTTGGATACACTCTTACTTCCCAGCGAGGGGGCTGTTATAAACATAAGTCCCATGTAAAAAGACAGATTATGGAAGCCAAAGAAAATGCTTCAGCAGATCATTATGCCAAAGAAACCACTTTCACCAAGGTTATGATCCTATCTCAGCCTTCAGAGGATAAATTACAAGAGGACATCATAAAATATCAGTATTTAGCCTCTGACTCTAAAAAGGAAGAATGAGAAAGTCTGGCTGTATCCTTTGCTCAGATCATCCCTGGCACTCTCAAGATGGCCATTTGGTGGTTCTAAATGATTTCAAATGGCTATTTGTTAAATTTCCCCATGAAACTACCCATTATGGAATAGACAAGTTGGTTACTATCTTAAATCAACATTGATGGAGAAACTTTAAAAAGAAAGCTAAGGCTATCTTCAGATTGTGTGCCACCTGTCAACAACATAATCCTGAAAAAACCGTGAAGGTGGGACATGGCCAGGAACCAAAGCCTCAAGGGCCCTCTGAAGGCCTTCAGATAGGCTATCCAGCTTTCACCCTCCAAGCGTGTGACTATGTTTAGTTACTGTTATGTCTAGTTGCAGAATGAAGTAAAGCATTTTCTTGCTGAAAAGCTACAGCCTTTCTAGTCATTGGGAAGCTGTGTGATTTTGTGCTTCTAACCAGGGAACATCCCAACTTTCGTATCAAGTGACTGAGGCACACACTTCATGGAAATAGCTATAAAAGAAGTTTACAAGGTGTTATCTCTTACTCAAAAATTACAATTCCTGGAAAGGTTGAAAAGATCAATGACATCCTTAAATTAAAATTAGCAAAACTTTCAGAAACTCTTGAGTTCACTTGGCTGGAGGTACTCCCACAAGCCCTTATGGCCATTCAGTCTCCTCCCTCAAGGACGCACTGGTCATCCTTCTGTGGATTGGTAGCTGGAAGGCCCATGTGTTTAGAGATTTCCTTCCCAATGCTAGACTCTGCTGACTGCATGCAGACAGGGCAAAATATTGCAAGGGCCTCATGTCCTATACCAGTCCTATCACCAACAGGTTAAGACCACCCTCCCACAGCATCTTCCTAAATTGTCTCTTCATGATCTTCAACCAGGAGATTTCATCTACAGGAAGAAATACCAGAAAAAAACTGCTCCTTAATTTTGTTGGAAGGGACTTTATCAGATACTGTTAACAACAAGTGAACAGTGAAACTCCAAGGAGCCAATACTTGGGTTCATGTTTCACAACCAAAAAAACCAATTCACAATTGCACACAATTGGAAAACAACTGCAATATGGGACCTCAAACTCAGGATTCCCAGAGGTCCTCCAGAAGTGAGTCTTGGGAAGCAGACAGCTGGCCCAGACCTTTGGAGCAAACAGATGACCTCAGATAATCCTTGGTCTGCTGTTGGGCCAAGATACCTATCTAATCCCTGTTTTGTTTTTTATCTGCTTGTTGATAATCATTCTTTACATTTTTTATAGAGCTCTTGTTGTCATCCATCCGTAATGGTCTTTTCTCTTTTTTCCCCCTTATTATAAATGTTGGGTCAGAATATACTCATTCTAATGCCATTCTTAGATTATCCTGAACAGTACCCACTGCTTTCAATCATATGGACAGCTGGGTATGATATCCATTACCGACCATCAGAATGATGGTGTTTCCATTGGCACCCATGTGGACAATTGACCTTTTAAAAATTAATTAATTAATTAATTATGCAGGGTGGATATTTAGGTTTTTATTTATTTTATTTTTAGAGGAGGTCCTCGGGCTTGATCCCAGGACCTCGTGCATGTTAAACACGCACTCTATCACTTGAGCTATACCCTCCCACCTCCAATGATTGACCTTAAACAAGTCAATCTGTGGCTTTGCTAGTGTTCCTTTCTCCCAGAAGAGGAACCAATTATTACAACCTATTGACTGACCCAAGGTAATTCTAAATTTGGATTTAACAAACTTCATTGTGCAATGGGCCATGGAAGGGACTAATAGAGATCTGAATATGTTATCCAGCTAATGTAAGGCCTTGGCTCCAACTTTTTCTAGCTGTGATACACTTTTTAAAATTGAAGTACAGTTGATGAACAATATTATAAAAGTTACAGGTTTGCAATATAGTGCAATATAGGTCACAGTTTATATACTCCATTTATAGTTATTATAAAATATTGACTATATTCCCCATGTTGTACAATACATCTTTGTAGCTTATTTTATACCTAGTAGTTTGTACCTCTTAATCTCCTACCCGTATATTGCCCCTAACTCTTCCATCTCCTCACTGGTAACCACTGGTTTGTCCTCTATATCTGTGAGTTTCTGTTTTGTTATATTCACTAGCTTGTTGTGCTTCTTACATTTCACATCTAAGTGATATCATACTTTTGTCTTTCTCTGACTTACTTCTCTTGGCATAATACCCTCCAAGTCCTTCCATGTTGCTGCAAATGGCAACATTTCCTTCTTTGTTATGGCTGAGCAGTATTCCACTGTGTGTGTATCTCATACATTTTCTCTTTTCATTCATCTGTTGGTGGACACTTGGGCTGCTTCCATATCTTGGCAATTGTAAATAATGCTCCTATGAACACTGGAGTGGATATATCTTTTTGAATTAGTGTTTTTGTTTCCTTCAGATATATACCCAGGAGTAGAATTGCTGGGTCATATGGTAGTTCTATTTTTAGTTTTTTGAGAAACCTCCATACTGTTTTCTAGTGGCTACACCAATTTACATTCCCATCAACAGTGTACGAGGGTTCCCTTTTCTCCATATTCTCACCAATATTTATTATTTGTTGTCTTTTTGATGATGGCCATCCTGGCAGGTGTGGAGTGATATCTTACTGTGATTTTGATTTGCATTTCTCCAATTAGCGAGATTGAACATCTTTTCATGTGTCTCTTGGCCATCTGCACTTCCTCTTTGGAAAAATGTCTATTCAGGTCTTCTGTCCATTTTAAATCAGGTTTGTTTTTGATGTTGAATTGTATGGGATGTTTATATATTTTGGATATTAACCCCTTAACGATCATGGCATTTGCAAATATTTTCTCCCATTCAGTAGGGTATCTTTTCATTTTGTTGATGGTCCCCTCTGCTGTGCAAAAATTTTTAATTAGATTCTATTTGTTTATTTTGTTTTTATTTCCTTTGCTTTCAGAGACAGATCCAAAAAAATATTGCTGCAATTTATGTCAAAGAGTGTTCTACCTGTGTTTCCCTCTAGGAGTTTTAGAGTATCCAATCTTAAACTTAAGTCTTTAATCCATTTTGAGTTTATTTTAGTTTATGGTGTTAGAGAATGCTCTAATTTCATTATTTTACATGTAGCTGTCCAGTTTTCCCAGCATCACTTGTTGAAGAGACTGTCTTCTCTCCACTGAATATTCTTGCCTCCTTTGCTGTGACATACATTTGGATGTTATTTGGTGCAAAAAAAAAAAAGTGTTCAAATAGATAAACAAGATTATACTGTATAGCACAGGGAAATATATACAAGATCTTGTGGTAGCTCACAACGAAAAAAAATGTGTCAATGAATATATATGTATGTTCATGTATAACTGAAAAATTGTGCTCTACACTGGAATTTGACACAACATTGTAAAATGACTATAACTCAATAAAAAAGTTTAAAAACATAGTGTTTGTTGTGCTTTGTAACATTTTTCATTGTATAGAGATTTCATCTTAAGAACTGAAGTCAAAAGAAGTGAAGTCATGAAGAAAAAAGCTTCTCAATGGGAAATTACAAAACCAATTCACTCACATACTTCACTGACTGAACTCAAATCCCCTCAGACTGGCTCCTCCAGAATTAAGCAGAGGAAATGAAAACAGGCGACCCACTGTCTTCTTGGTAGTATTTTTCTTTTAAATTTTGTAGGGTGCAGAGTGTTTAAATAACTTGTGTTTGGTCACACAGCTAGAAGATGTTGGAGTAAGTATTCAAATCATGCCTCTCTCCCCCACCAATCAGAGTCCAGGCAGGAAGCCTTGGAGGTATAAAGTGACAAAACTGATTCCTCTCGGCAAATTCTGCTAAATCCTGAAAAGCTTGCAATTCTGTTCTGACGCTGGCATGGATCAACTAATAAAACTCAAGGCTTGTCAAATGCAGAAAACTCAGTATGGGGTTTCCTCATAAAGTAAAACCCCAAATGGCTATACTTCCAAAATAAAACTAAAGCAGAAGTAAACATTGCCAGGCAGATGGAAAGGGCAAAGGAACTTTTCTTGACCTTGCCTTTCTCAAGTATGTCTGGACCTAATAATTAACTACCGCAAACCAGCCTTGTGTCTTATTCATGCTACACGTAGGAGTCTGAAAAGTGTCAGGGAGATAATTTGAAGAGGCCTCAAGTTGGAGATGTATCCTTAAGAGAATGGCTCAAGCAAAAAATGATCAGTTTCTAAAAAGATGAAATTATATCCCTACATTGTGCCCAATTAAAAAAAATTAACCCCAGATGATTCAAGGATTTAAACATTAGGATAGAAACACCAGAATTCTTAGCGGAAAGGAGAGTGGACGTCTCTAGGCCTCACGGTGGGGAAGGATTTCTTAAGCAGGACAAGGAGTGCACTTACCATGAAGGCTGATGAATCTGACTATATTAAAATTAAGAATTTTATTCATCAAAAGACACCTTGCGGGAGGGTATAGCTCAGTGGTAGAGTGTGTGCTTAGCGTGCACAAGGTCCTGGGTTCAATCCTCAGTACCTCCATTAAAAGATAAATAAATATCCCACTTGTTAGCATGTGAAGCCACCGAGCCCATAAAAACTGGCAACACCATGCCTCGTGGCGTCTCTTGCTCCCTCGTCTTCCAAGATGGCCCGCACTCTGTCTATGGAGTGTGTATCTACTTTTACTTTAACCTGAGCACCCAACCCCCACAACTCATGGCCTTTCTCTCGCCTTCTGAAACAGCCTGCACACTATGTAGTATGTATCTCTCTAAATCTATCTTTAATTAAAAAAAGATAAACAAATAAATAAATAAACTCAATGACCTCCCCCCAAAACAAACAAAAGACACCTTAAAGAAGGTGAAAAGCAATTTAAACTGAAGATATTCATAGTACATACAATTGAAAAAAAATTAGTAAGAGACTGACTTTATATCCCCAAGACTTTTTTTACAATATGCATGCATTAGTATGTTGATTTTAACATTAAATTGAAGAAATAAAAATATCCAGTAAAGCTAGATCCATTATCTCCTCTCAGATAATTGTTGGAGCCTAGATGTAATGAGGGAATTCAGTACATTAAAATTACCCCCCCCCAAATTATCCCTTTTACGTAAATGACTGAAACTCTCCATTTAAAGGATTTTTTAAAAATCATAACTAATTTTAAGAGCAAAACTGTTTGCATATCAGATGCCATTTATTCTAAAACAACTGCCAAAGAATATTTCTAGAAACGCACTGGAGAAAGTGTAAGAACATATATGGGTGAGACACACCGACATCAGGACAGTGATTCCCTGCGGGGAGGGAAAGGAAAGACGCTTTAGTGATACACATTTTAAAGGAGAGAGGAATGAGGCAAATGTGGGAAAATGCTAACATTTTATTAAGTAGGCGGGTCGTGGTACATGAGTCTTTGCTACACAACTTTTCTGAATGTGTGAAATCTTTCATAATTTAAATTGGGGTGGGGGGTCCTGGGGAGAGGTAATTAGGTTGGCTTATTTATTTATTTAACAGAAGTACTGGGGCTTGAACCCAGGGCCTCGTGCATGCTTAGCATGCACTCTACCACTGAGCTGTCCCCTCCCTCCTCATAGTTCAAGTTCTTTAACATTAAGAACACTGGGAAGAAGTGTGCATCAACACTAGTTGTCTCAGGATGCTGGAAACAAACAGGATTTGTCTACACTGGCTCGTTTGCTAGAATGACCAACTCTGACATTTATATTTTAAAACATGACACACCTATTCAAATGATTTTGAATTGGTAACAAACCAGAGAATCAGAAGGCAGATCACAGGTTGCAGAAGAGACAAGCTGTAGACTCCACGAGTCTGCTCTCAGCCTGCCCCACCTGCTGACCTGCAGAAACCTGTTGTTTTTCTCTGTGTTCCCTTTTATCCGTGTGCCAGTACCCTGTCTTTACTGCCTCCGTAACCTTTTAATATCTAAAAAGGGTAGTTGCTCTGTCATTCTAACTTTCAGAATTTGGGAGAATGATAGCTATGTACTTATTGATAAGAGCTTGTATCACGCACGAGGCCCTGTGCCAAGCACCTAAATAGGATGCTTGGCGCATAAGTAACTTGCTGAGTCCCAGAGCCAGGCCATGGGGCTGGGTGAGATTTGAACCACACATTGATTCTAGGATCTTACCTCTACGCTATACTTTCCCCATGTGCGTTTATTTTTCTCCACAGCTGAATTTAGGCTCCTTTTCATTGTTTTTAATTTTTTTAATTTTTAATTTTAATTTTTTTTCTTTAGGGTTAGGGTTAGCGTTAGGAGTAGGTGTTAGGGCTAGGGTTAGGGTTAGGGCTAAGGGTTTAGGTTAGGCTTCATGTTAGGGTTAGGGTTAGGGCTTGGGCTAGGTTTAAGGCTAGGGTTAGGGTAAGGGTTTAGGGTTAGGTTTAGCGTTAGCGTGAGAGTTAGGGTTAGGGTTTAGCGTTTAGGGGTAGGGTTAGTCTCACTGTCTTTATCTTTTTTAAGAGGAATTAGAATACCCTTCCTAATTTGTGAAGAATCCACAGTATTTGCTATTCTGTGAGGGACAAGACAACTTGTTTTCCCTAACAAGTTGCTAAAATAGAAATATCTACTAGTGCCACGCTAGATATAAGAATATCACTGTTGATTTTTCTGACAATAAACATACTTACATCCTCCATTTTTGAAGAGTAAGGCAACATACAAAGTATTAAAGTACTCAAAAAATCTCACTGCCCATACATTCTCTTCGAGTAGCTTTCCATTGCACTAAATACTTTTGTATAATTTTAGTATTTTGTTGATGCATACAAAGTATTCTGTTCAAACCAAAGACATGCCCATCCACAGTGTAAGAAGATTCCTCAGACCGTACAAAGAGAACACATCCGTTCAGCCAGCACCCAAAGAACGGCCATGACCAGCACTTTTTTCTGACTTTTTTCAGCACTGCTTTTCTGACTTAAATATAAATGGAATCATTGTGAGATTTATCCATGTTGCCAGCAGTTATAGTTCCACTCTCTGAATAAATCATAATTTAGTTTTCCATTCTGTTGATGTACATTTTAGTTGTTTCCCAATTGGACCTGCAATGAATCGGGCTACTGTGAAAATCCTTGTACGTGACTTCAGTGCATACATATATGCATTTCCATTGAGTATTTGTCTAGACTGGAATTGCTGAGTTAGAGGGTGTACATAAAGTCACATTGCCAAGGTGCCTGAATCAATTTACCTTCCTTTCAGCAGGGTGTGGGACTTCAGTTGCTCTGCATCTTTGTCAACGGTCAATTTTTATTTTAGAGACTAGGGATTAGCACTATTGCACTGCACTTCTAAAAAATACAATCACTTAACTGGTTACACAATATAAAATTGTGAGTGTACATTTCCTTCTTTGGTAAATTTGCAAGTTGTGCCACCATCATCACAAACCAATTTTTGAATATTTCCATCACTTCAGTAAGTTCCCTTTTGCCTGTTTGCAGTCAGTCATCTCTACTGTCTCCAGCCCCAGGCAATCAGCCTGCTTTCAGTCTCCGCAAAGTTGTCCTTTCTGAACATCTAATTTAAGTGGAATAATATAAAGTGCCATCTTTTGCATCTGGCTTCTTTATCTAGTTGGAGTATCTCTGCTTTTTGATTGGAGGATTTAGCCCATTCTACTTTAATGTAAGTATCGTATGATTGGATTTCTGTCTGCCATTTTGCTTTATTTCCTATCATGTCTTTTTTCTTTTCCTCCTTCATTATTTTGTGTTGGATAAATTTTTGTATACCATTTTGACTCCTATTTTTAAAGTGATTTTTTTTCCTCGGGGTTGCCTTAGGGATGATAGAAATCTTAACTTATTACATGCTGTTTCTGATTAATGGAAAGGAGGGAAGGAGGAAAAAGAAACAGTTGAATAAATGGAAACACTAGGTTCTTGGATAGCAGAGTCCAGTGTAGCATGGATGTGGTCAGCTCTTCCCAGAACTCAATGCAATTTCGGTTATAATCACAACTGCTTTTTTAGGGGCTGAGGCTGTAGGTTGAGAGTCTTCCTTAAAGTCTGATTATATAGGTGCTTCAGCAGGACTTGGGAAGGCTGTAAATAAGGTTCTTCCTAGATGTCTAGTGAAAAATTCCGAGATAAATAGTGCAAATGTGTATTAACTAAACTGAAGTACAACAGCCTGTCACATATGCTCCACAGCGAGACTCTCAAGATTTCCCAGAGAATCCATAAACCTCTGAAATTTTTCTCTGATACCTTCAGTGAGTGAAGAGTGAGCCTATTCAAAGGCACTGTCCACATTGAATTATTTGCTGCCAACCAGCTTCCCCTGCTCCCAAAGTGTGCGAGCAGGAGTCACTGTCCTCACGCTGTCTGTGGCTTTCTCTCTCCCAGGCTTACAGTTCCACATGGTTAGATCTAGGTTATCTATTTTCGGCAAAAATACTAGATAAATCATATTGTGTGTTTCTCAGTGCTTCACAACATGAGGCACGGGGTCTGTTTTTGTCCCACTCAGTGAGATTGTTAAAGGCCTTGTTTTGATCAAAAGTGTGGAGTTGAGAAATTTTGGTAAAGGAAGTAGTGCCAACCTGGCGTAACTGAAATGGAGCGGCAGGAAGACCTCGGACAGGCTATCCCGTGTGCTCTGTAGCTGAACTTCAAAAGTTTTCCACGGATTCTAGCAATGGTGAAACTTTGATGACTCTGGTCAGCCTATTCAAAAGCTGTTCAGACTGACCTCTTTACTAGCCCTTGATCATTTTACCTGCAAAAATGTACAAACAAGAGTAGAGTTGCTGTTTCCAGACTTGTGTAGTTTTTTTTTTCTTTTAAAAATTGAGGTCTAGTTGATTCACAGTATTATATTAGTTTCAGGTGTACAACATAATGATTTACTATTTTTATAGATTGTACTCCATTTACGGTTATTAAAAATGGTGGCTGTATTTTCCAGTGCTGTGCAATAGATCCTTGTTGCTCACCTATTTTATACACAGTGCTTTGTACCTCGTAATCTCCTGCCCCCTGCCCCTCCCCCTTCCTTCTCCCCACTGGGAACCACTAGTTCGCTATGTCTGTGAGTCTGTTTCTGTTTTGTTATATATATTCATTTATTTTTTAGATTCTATATATGTGATAACAGTATTTGTCTAACTTATTTTACTAAGCATAATACTCTAGGTCCATCCACGTTGTTGCAAATGGAAGAATTTCTTACAGTGGAGTAATATTTCATTCTCTCTCTGTATATGCCATATCTTTATCCATTTATCTATCAGTGGACACTCAGGTTGCTTCCATATCTTGGCTGTTGTAAATAGTGCTGCTCTGAACATCGAGGTTCATGTATCTTTCGAATTAGGAGACTTCTGTAGTTTTTGCCTCTGTTCCTTGACAACTTACACTGATGGCCTTGGGCCTGTTTCCAGTTTTCCTATCTAATGCATCTTCTTTTAATTCATAAAATACACTCTTTAGTGCATATATAATATACATGTAGTTTAAAGAATAAAATGAACACTAGAGCATACTTTAGTAGAATAAAATCAATATTTTTGAGAAGGCATTTGTATAGACACATTTTCCATGAACCAGTTTGTTATGCATTTTAATAAATTGCTTCATTGGGAAAACACATGACCAAGACTGCCAACTGAACAGTGAGAGAAGGCTAGTCCTCTAAGGTATTAAATTATTCTATGCAGCTACATAGTTGGAAGTGGGCTACATAGGAAAAAATGACACACATGGATGTAAAACTGATTAGTACTAGCGAGTCTGGGTGAGGATGGAGAACAGCTTTCCTGCCATGCAGTGGGAAGATCCGTTGGTATGGCTACACCATTGTAGGGCAGTTTAGCAGTGTGGTTTTTAAAGGGGCTTGTTCTGTAACCCAGCCGTTCCACGTCCCTAGGAAGCTCCCCTAGGGAAATAGTCCAGCATGGACACAATGATGCCAATGGAAATTCAGTGCAACAGTTCGTAATCGAGTAATTTGGGAAACAAACCAAACAACCAGTGGTGAAGGAAGGGGCTAAATCAAACTGTCCCCATCCTGAGGGAAATCAAGCTGCTAGAAGGTGAAAAAGGTATATCCAAAAATGTAAAAGTACATGTTAAACTGTTTAAAGTGATTTTCTGTAAGACAGGAAGTTTGAGAGGGCAGACAGGGAGGTCTGGGGACTTTGATTTGGGTGAAGACTCAGCATTGGTTTGGCACTGGTTTATGCCCTGCTTGGAGAGGAAACTAAGTTTCTTTAAAAATCGGTACTTTATGGGCATAAGGAATTTTACATAGAGGTTCGTAACACCTAAATGCTTGTATTTAAAGTTCAACCTCCCTTCTTTTCCTGAGTCCCTCCAGCCAAGGATGTTTACTATATTTCACCACTTTCTTTCATAAACTGGTTTCAGACATGACCATGTGATGTGTGTGCACATAGAGGGCATTTCTGTCTAAGTTTCAGAATAGTCAGAGACTCCTAAATATTCCCTTGGCTTGCTACCTGCTGCTCAGTAAGCTTTCTTACAAAGGAGAGAATAGGACATTCTGGTCAAGTGGGTACTACTTAGGTGGGGTAACACAAAACAAACCAAAAAAATACTGCTGAGTCTTAATTCTACTCTGCTGTAGCCTCTAAACATTGAGTCTGCATTGATTTTGAGTCTTGTGTTTAAGTTTCACTCACCTCAGCCTATTTTTAGAAGAGGCAAGGAGAAGCCTATTAACTATTGGTAAATTCAGCTCGCACCTTTATTTTCCTTATTATAAACTAAAGACTTATTTAAAATTGGAGGGATCATTAGGGGACACACCACTCCCTGATCTTTAAAGTTAGGTTTTGTTGAATTTTTTTTCTAGTTTTTATTTTTTTTTTTCCCAATGATTTTCTTGAAAGGATTAAGGATTAACAGCATTCTTAGTTTCCAAGATATGATAGATGACAGTTTTATCAAATAATATACTATGGAAGACACAGCTGGTGGTGTCCAGGTCCACTTACAAATATGACTTTCCTGCAGACAGAACTAGTAATACTTGCAAATGTGGAACACGTGCTCAACAAAATTCAAACAACCTAATAGAACATTGTGCCTTCTGTTCAACTTTGGGGCAGGTACTGATCATAACTTATTTTCATTTATCTCTGAAATACTTCAAGTGTTTACTGCCCTGTTCATTCCCACCAGTTTTACTGTTTGTTCAGGATCTTTTGGGTTTTGTTTTCGTTTTCCCTGAGGTATAGTTTACCTACAATAAAGCTTACACTTTTTAGCTGATGGTTCAAGGAGTTTTGACAAATGTATACGGTTGCATAATCACCAACTAATCAAGCTGTAGACAGTCTGTTAACGCCAAGAGGCTCTCTCTTGGCCCTTTGCAGACAATTGGCTCTTTCCAACCCCAAGGTTTTGGTGAATTTTTAAAACAAAAGGTTCCGTAACACTGAATTGATTCACGTTGTTTTTGATCCTAGCACCCAGCTGTTAGCAGTTTACTTCCCTCATCTAGCGACGGTGCCTGGACCGGGAGTCAGACCGATAGAGGTGCGAATCATCCCTGCCATGGCAACCGCCGCACGACGCGCGAGTGTACACCTTCCATTTACACAATGTTAGGTGTCAAATACACGTCAATGTTTAAGAAGTGACGAGGAGGGCTCCCCAACTGCTGCGGTTACTGAGGAAGAGTCACCAGCACTGCTTTCGTCTCACTTGCGTCAAGCCTCACTGAGGGTCGAGAGACCCGGGCGGGGCTTGAAGAGCGCAGCCCCGCTGCCCCCGCTTTTCCGGTTCCCATCCCCCGACCCCGCCGTCACTTGCCCGAGGGGAAGTCCGGGGCTTGCAGCGCCGAGAAACGCCAGGCCCGGATTGAAACCAAGTTTTCGCTTCCCAGGTGATCTTGAGTGGAGACATCACAGTCTTGGACAGGTTTCCCGGAGAAGACGGGGCCAAGAGGCCTTTGACCTTCCAAAGCCGGATGCGCGCGGTTAAGGGGCACAAGGGAAGCACCTGGTCGGCCAGAAATCCAAAAGCTCCCACCCGCCTGAGTGCGAGTCAGCCCAGAGCACACGTGCCTCTCCCCCACTTCTCCCTGCCACTTAACAGCCGTTAGGGGAATTCGGCTCTTAATAGAACTCTGGATTCGTGTTTGCAAACATTTTAATGGAGTGGGGGTGGGGGAACACCAAATCCAACCCACACACCATTTTTCTTCTTTTCAGCTTCTGCATCAGAAGCAGAACTGAGAATAGAGCTCCAGGCGGGGGCTTCCACTTTGACCTTGCCTGGCGCTCTTGTTCCTGGGCCCCAGATGCCTTCAAAACCTGGTAACCGGGCTCTGGGCGGTAGCTTCGGGGAGGCGCTGGGCCGCCGCTTCCCTGACAGGCTCCTTCTCCGAGCCTGGAAGAAGAGCAGTGTGAGACCACGCCTGTGTTCCAAATACTCTCTCCTCAAAAGGAGGCAGCAGTACGGGCTGCCGGGGTTGGCCTGGAATCTGAGAGTACGAGGTCAATTTGGTCCTCTAGATCCCTTGCAGAGAAGAAACCCTCCCCCAGGCGAACTAAGAGGATGAGACCGCTGCCCAGGCACAGCCAGGAGGCATCAAGATCCCCTGCCCAGGGAACCTTTCACTGTCCGGGGTCCCGTACTTGGCGGTGATAGTCAGCTAAGCTCATGATCACGCTGGAGACATCCTTCTGGTAATAAGGGCAAGCAAGTATCAAGATCTCAGCCTCACCTTCAGGGCCCCACCGACGGACGTGAAGCACGGTCTGGGACACGCACTGGGATGTGCTCTCCTTCCCGGCCTGCGCAGGAAGCAGGCAGGCCGCGAGGAGTGAGACTTGGGAGCAGAGGCGGCAGAGGGGCACCGGACGGGGGCCAGGGCCACCGCAGAGGCTAGCCTTGGGACGCAGCCAGCTTGGGGCAGGAGGAGGGGAAGGAGACGACAGCGTCGGCCTCCCCTTTCGGACCCACTCACCGAAGATCGCTTCCACCGGCCAGGCCTCCAGGAGCATTACCTTCGGAGCCCTCAGGTACTCGGCGTAAAGCCAGCAGGGCCGTTTGGTGAGGTTACCCAGCACCTCGAATAGACAGCATCCTCTCTCGCTGCTGTAGCTGAGTCAGGGTAGGAAACCGTTTGGGAGCGGCCATGCTGCAGCGGGCCCTGAGGCCGGAGCGGTGGAGACTGGCGGCTGCAGGCGCGCCCTGGCCTTATTTCAAGGGCCGAGTGCCTCTCCACCTCCCGTGCCCTCCTCATTGGATCCCAGGCCTCGCCTCCAAACCCCGCAGCAGGGGCCTGTTCTCAAGACTTCGCAGGTGCACCCTGCCGAGCGCCTCATCTGGATCCTCCCACTTCCAGGTGCGCTGGAAGAGGGCGGAGCTCCGGGCTTGAGCCTACGACTGGGAAACTGTGGAAGCAGTAACTGTGGACTCAGGGAGGTAAGGACGGTCCCAGAGAGGTAGGAGAGATCCAACACCAGGAAAATATCTTTCAGAGAAGCGAAGTGATATTTGCAGAGACCTGGGTGCATTTCAGACAGTTCTAATGGGATCAGTTTAGTATTCCGGAGGGGTTGGAATAACTTTTAAATGGAAAACCTAATTAAATACATGGAAAAGCAAAAACTTAAGGGGGTAAAAAGGTGTTCAAAGCCTTAAGTCCCCCACTTCCTCCTGAACCCTGATCACCGAGTTCCCTCCCCAGATCCCAGTACATTTCCGTCTTCTTCCTTAGCGTATTAGAGACAGCTGAGCACAGCCAATAGCGGCTGGTCCCTGTGGTTTGGACACCAGAGGAAAATCCCTTAAA
The DNA here is from genome assembly GCF_009834535.1 of Camelus ferus. Lineage (NCBI taxonomy): Eukaryota > Metazoa > Chordata > Mammalia > Artiodactyla > Camelidae > Camelus > Camelus ferus. The sequence goes on from NC_045713.1 coordinate 16,298,427, forward strand.
ATTTTTTTCAATTCTCTAAATAACACGATTGCCTAGCATGTATGAGGTCCTGGGTTCAATCCCCAGTACCACCATTAAAATCAATCAATCAATCAATCAATCTAATTAAAAAATAAATAGCATGATTATATCTTCATTTCTTGATTTTTCTTCCAGCTTAAAGCATTACCTATTAGCTGCTACTCAAAAAGGTAAAGCTGTGTATTTCTTCCGTCAGTAGTTGGGGTGTGATGGCTAGACTCGGGCTAGATCCTTAGAATTCAGCCAGGCTCATCCTTGTATCCTTACGGGAGTTCTGTAGACCAAAGAAGTGCATGAGAAATTTGCAGGTGTCTGTCTGTCAGGGTCAAAAGTCTTGAGGCCTTAGCAGAATATGAATTAAGAGTCAAAGAAGGGCAAAATCCATTCGAAGGATCGCAGGATGGAGGTATAAACTTCTGCAGCTAGGCAGACCGACTAGGTGAGTGTGTACCTGAAACCCAAGGATCTGGGCTACATAACTCTTTTCAGTCACTCACTGTACATTGAAATGTGAGGTCCCATCAGTGTCACCAACAAGAATCCAATCCAAGAAGCATCCCCATGAAAATCTATGGTCTGAAATCTGTTTGTTATGTCAAAATGATATAGGAGGATATTTTTATTCTTTAGTTGGCTTAAGAGGATACTTGCTGTGCTATGCATGCTATTGTCGCGCGCGCGCGCATGTGTGTATAGAGCTATTTTAATTCTTTGAAGTTTCAGGATTGGGTATAGAAATATTTAAGAGCATTAAAACCATAGCATTAGTAATTGTGTTAAAAAGGAATCTGTCATTTTTATAGAGATTCTAGAATGTGCAAAATAATTTATACTGATAGAAATCAAGGGAGTGATTGCCTGAAGATAGGGATGGAGAGGAAGGGATTGGAAAGAGGAATTGGGACATTCAGAGGATGATGTAAATGTGCATTATCTTGATTACAATGGTGGTTTCACTGGCTATGACTGTATGTCAAAACTGCTCAAGTTGTACACATTTTGTTTTTGCTTTAAAAAAATTTTTTTTATATCCTGTACACATTGTACTACAAGCAGTTTATTGCATTTTATTCTCCAAAGTGGTTACAAAGAGGAAGGAGTCCGTATACGTGGTGTTTTGTGTTCCTGAATATTTCAGATAATGACACATATTAGAGGGACAGGTTTGCAACTCCAATTTAAAATGTATTAAGTAATGGATTTAGATGTGTGGCTTTAAGATGAAATCCTAGTTTATATTGGATAGCGGATCACTGAAGAGAACTTTAGGTTCAACATGTTAATGTGTCATTTATTTGATGTATAGGAATTATTAGAACTCTCCCACATGGACTGAGGTCCTCTCCTGGAAGAGCTCTGTACTTTGTGGATGTCCTTAGCGAGCACAGTGTTACATTCCTTACTAGGGGGTGGGGAGCTTTAGAGAAGACAGAAGGCAGCGTCCTAAGGGGGCTAAGTGAATGAAGTGCTGCTTCTGGGTCCAGCAATCGCCCAGGTTGGGGCTGGCATCTTCGGCTTCCAAGGTCCGCGTGGCCGGCCCCCATTCTGCAGGATGCCCCCGGCACCAGCGAGAAAATCCTAGCGAAACAGGGGGACGCGGACCCTCCAGGCAGCCGACTGCGCGCAGGGCTGGCCAGGGGAGGCTCTGGCTCGGGCTCCAGACTCTCGGGGGACGTCGGGAAGGTAGGTGGGGGCGTTTTTTAGCAAAAACTAGGGCCGCGTTTCTCGGTAGGGGGAGTTCCTTGCGGAGATGGCATAGACCCCCGGAATCCGCCAAGCAGTGGGGCTTGCAGGTGCCCCTTATTGAAGGGATAGTGACACTGCTTCCCCGGTCTCTGATTTCAAATGCAATTTGGAGAGCAGCTTCGCTTCTGGAAGAGATTCCAGGATTCCTTTCTATTTTTTCGATTTCCCTCTCTCCTTTCTAAGGGAGCCACCAGCTAGGGGTTTGGAGGGAGCTTGAGGAGATAGGGCCAGGCCCCTTCCCCTCCCTCCCCCGGGCTGGGGTGCCAGCCTGGCCGCCCCATCCAGAGACCACCTTGGCAGGCAGGTGGGCTGGGAGCACAGAGGAAAGAGGGGAAGATGAGGAGTGGGGGCCATGCCCGCCCCACCCCACACACCAACCCGCACCCCTACAGAGAACCCAGGGCCAGGCTTCCCACCTTCTCTCCCAACAGCTACCACTTAACTCCCTCAGTGATCTCTGCAGTCTCCCCGCTTGCAGTCATGCCTCCGCGCTGATGATCTCAGCCTCCCCTTCCCAAACCCTCTTGCTTCTGTCTAGTTAATCCTCAAAGCGTCCCCACTACCTAGCGTACACACCTGCTACCTCTGTGGTCTTCTTCACATCAGTTCATGGCGACGCCATCCTTCTGGATTTCCAGCCCCAAACCTTGGAGTCCTTCCACGATTTCTCTCTCTCTCTCTCTCTCTCTGCCTCTCTCTTTTAACCCACCCCTTCAACAAATCCCCTTAGATGAAACTTCACAGTATGTCCAAACTCTAGTCACGTCTTACCGCCTCCGTGCTATCCCCATGGCCCGGGCCCCCACTCCCCTCTTGGTGACTGCAGCCGCCTCTCTCCCCTCACCTGCTTCAGTCTCCTCTCCAACACAAGGGCAGGAAGAATTCCACTGCAGGGAAATTAAGCCGTGTCACTTAAAACCCTGGATGGCCTCCTAGTTTCCTCTGAGTAAAAGCTGAGATGTTTGCGTGGGCGCCTCCCCGTCTTTGAGTTGTCCGCCTTCTCCTTCTTGGGTTCCTCCACACTGCCTTCTAGTCCCAGAGCCCTCTGCTGTCCCTTAGTCCCCATGCTCTAGCTTCAGGGCCTTTGCTCTGTTCCCTTTCCCTCCACGAGTTGGTAGTTTGCCCCCACACCACCACTAGCATCCTTATAACACGTGAAGACCTTCCACGGGCTCTGGATTTAAAATCACGGCTTCATGCTCCTTCCTTGCTTTCATTTTCTCCAAATCACACCTTATCTCACCAACTCTGTATTTCACTCAGTTTTGCTTACATGTCGGTTTCTCCTATGACAGCTGTACGAATCCCAGACTATGAGCACAGGGACTTTTTTTTTTTTTTTAACTGCAGTGTTCCCTGCACCTGGAACCCTGCTGTATACACAGACATGCTCCACAAATATTTGTTGGATGAAAGAACGGGCACAGTGCAGGGTACACTCACTCAATGTGACGTCAAAATTCATGGATGCAAGCGCGTCCGTCTGTCAGTGGGTTGGCCAAACACTGAAAGTGAGAAAGAATAGACTCACCTCTTTGATTTGCAAATGTCCCTGCCCTTTAAGCCAGTGGGGGAATCAGGTTTCTGTGAAATTAAATCCAGTCCTTCCTAATCCCAGACTCCCAGATTTGCTGTTTTCCTCTGACTTGTCTCAGCATGGTTATTCATCTCCAATTGATTCAAACCAAATTCTGATAAAATATACACCTTTCCCTTAGTTCTTCATGATCATACTCTACACAGAACTGTGAAGAGGTGTTTTTTTAAACTGAAGTGTAGTTGTTTTACAATGCTGTATTCGTGTACAGCACAGTGATTCAGTTATACACACATATTTTTCGTATTCTTTTTTGTTCTGGTTTATTACAAGATATGGAATGTAGTTCCCTGTGCTCTACAGTAGGACCTTGTTTATCTCTTATATATAGTGGTGTGTATCTCTGAAGAGGCATTTTTTACTCAACAATATATTCGGTGCATTTTGTGCTTTTTAATATACTTAACTCTACCTCATTCTTTTAAAGATTGCCTGTCCCTATAGCCTTTCAAGAACACGCATATGCTCTAATTTTTCACTATTTTAATGATTCTGAGAACACTCTGGAACATATGTACCTGGGCCATTTGCAAGTAATCAAAATGCCAAGAGACAGAATTCTGTGTGCAGTGGGGAGCCATCTTCTCCCTTTCTAGTGTGGACACCTTTTCTTTCTCTTGCCTAATTGCTCTAGCTAGGGCTTCCAACTCTGTGTTAAGTCTTTTAACTGTCCAGCTTCCATTACCAACAGAACACTGTGCCGTATGGCAGTTAAAGAGGGATTCTGAGATCAGGACTTACATTCAGACAGATTGAAATTTTTTAAATTCTGATTTTTAAAAGTTAAACCTTTTAAAGATAATTATAGGTTCATTCATAGTTGTAAGAAATAACACAGAGAGCTCCCATGTGCCCTTATTCAGTTTCCCCCAATGGTAATGTGTTGCAAAACCGTAGTACACTATAACAATCCGAATGTTGACATCAATACAGTCAAGAAACAGAACATTTCTGTCACCACAAGTGTCCCTCATTTGCCCTTTTATAGCCACACCCACTTCCTTCTGGCCTCCGCCCCCTCTTTAATTCCTGGCAGCCACTGATCTGTTTTTCATTTCCATAACTTTGTCATTTCAAGAATGTTATATAAATGAATTATACAGTATGTAAACTTCGAGGATTGGCCTTTTTTTCACTCGGCATAATTCTCTGGATGTTCATTCAGGTTGTTGCTTCTATCAGTAGTTTATTTTTACTGACAAGAAATAGTCTATGGTATAAATGTCTCACAGTTTATTTGTCCATTCACCTGTTGAAACAAATGTGTTGTTCCAGCTTTTGGCTGTTACAGGCAAAGCCTCTATGAACATTCATGTGCCAGTTTTTGTGTGGACGCATGTTTTATTTCTGTTGGGTTTGTCCCTAGGAGAGGAACTGCTGGGTCCTATGAACTGTGTCTTTAATCAGTTGAGGGACTCTCAGATGGTCTCCAAAGTTGCTGCACCATTTCCCGCCCACCAGCAATGCACGAGTGACCGCCTTGTCCTGCATCCTCCCCGACTCCCACATTGTCCCCGTTTTCTGTTTTAGTCGTGCTGACGGCTGTGTGCTAACCTCTCAGTGTGGCTTTAACCTGCCTTTCCCTAACAGCACGTGACGAGGAGCAGCTTTTCAGTGTGCTGACTAGCTATCTTCACAGCCTCTCCACTGGAACAGCTTTTGCTTATATTCTAAATGTATTGATTTTTTTCTACTCTTGGATTTTGAGAGTTCTTTGTGTTCTTGATATTAGTCCTTTGCTGGATATGTGATTTGCAAAAATTCTCTCCTAGTTTTAGTTTGCCTGTTCATCTCATTAACAGGGTTGGTTTCACAAAACAAAAGTTTTTACTCTAAGTGGGGAGGGTACAGCTCAGTGGTAGAGCACATGCTTAGTATTCGGGGGACGCTGGGCTCAGTCCCCAGCACCTGCATTAAACATAAACATATAAATAAATAAACCTAAGTACCTCCCCCCTCAAAAAAATTTTTTTAAGTTCTTACTTTAGATGAGGTCCAATTTTTCTTTTCTGTATCAACCTTTTGGTGACACGTCTCAGGATGTATTAGCCCTTGTTCCCAAGGTATCATCCTGTGTTCTTTTTCCTAAAGGACTTATAGCTCTGCATTTTACATTCAATCTGCCAATACTGCATCATCTTGATTACTATAGCTATATAATAATAGTTAAATTTAGGCAGGCAGATCTTTTTTTTTTTCAAAAACTTTTTAGCTACTGTAGTTCCTTTGTTGTTTTAAATGTAAATTTAAAAATACTCAATATCTACAAAGAAATTTTGACAGCACTTTGATAGGAATCGCATTAAGCCTGTATGTCAATTTGGAGAGAGTTGATAGAGGATGAGATGGAAGCAAAGGGGGTTATGCACCCCTGAAGGCTGGGAAGCAGTGGAGATGGAGAGGAAGCAGGGCAGGATCAGACTTGAAGCATTACACACCTTTGGAAGCACACCGTTTTCTGGAGGCTGAGGATACAGGTGTGCCTGGCATGCGAACTCTTTGAAGATTGGTTTCCACTGACCTAGTGATTCTTCCAGGTGTGTTGTGTTTTACACACATCATTTTTTTCTTCTACATTTAAAAATTTTATTTTTTTATTGAAGTATAATTGACTTACAATGTTTCAGGTGTACAACAAAATGACTCAGTTATACATATATTCTTTTTCAGATTATTTTCCATTATAGGTTATTACAAGATATTGAATATAGTTCCCTGTGCTATACAGTAGGCCCTTATTGTTTATCTATTTTATATATAGTAGTGTGTATCTGTTAATCCCAAATTCCAAATTTATCCCTCCTCCCTTTCCCCTTTGGTAACTATAAGTTTGTTTTCTGTCTGTGGGTTTATTTCTGTTTTGTAAATAAGTTCATTTGTATAATTTTTTTAGATTCCACATATAAGTAATATCATACAATATTTGTCTTTCTCTGACTTACTTCACTTATTATGATAATCTCAAAGTCCATCCATGTTGCTGCAAATGGCATTATTTCATTCCTTTTTGTGACTGAGTAGTCTTGCATTGTATATATGGACCACATCTTCTTTATCCAGTCATTTGTTGATGGACATTTAGGCTGTTTCCATGTCTTAGCTATTGTAAACAGTGCTGCTGTGAACATTGAGGGTGCACATATCTCTTCCAGTTAGAGTTTTGAATCAGGTGCCAACATTAAAAAATGGGAGATTTCACATTGAACTCAGAATACCTGGCAGTTGTGGGACTCACATCCCTGCATGGCAATTGACCAATGGTAATGAATAATCCCCTTTTTGTTTGGGGACTAGGAGGAGAGACCTGGTGGGGCAGGGGGTAAGGCAGGCTACTTAGTGGGATTCCCTCATGTTGAAAAGGGATGGAGCCCAGCATATGTTGTTATATAGGGATTGAGAGAGCGTGCACTAGAAAACTGGCTAATTACATCACATTTTTCTATCTGCCGGTTTTTACCATCTAGGCATGGTCTTCAGTAGTTGAGGTACCTGTAACCTTGCTATTCAAAATGTGATCCATTAACTAGCAGCATTAGCATTCCCCCAGAAATGTAAAAATGAAGACTCTTAGACCTTCCCTGGGCCTCCTGAAGCTGCATTTTAAGAACATCCCTACAGGACTCTTCAATCCATTCAAGTTTGAGAAGCTCATCTCTAATACATCAGGGTACATTATTACCTAAAAATACAGGAAACAGCAGATTATAGTTGGTGGGTGTACAAATTTAAAAACATTTAGTTTTTAAACGCTGTGTTTTGCAATAAAGTAACAACTGAAATCTGGATGCAGGCACTTATTCCAGTGGGAAGGCAAACAGCTGAGAATCATTGATGGCAGTGGGGAGATGGATGCTTATAAACTGGTGACAGGACCCACTGTCCTGGTCTAACTAGACATGAACTCTTTAGAAAGGACATTAGTTATTACTACTCAGTTTTAAAAATTTTTTTAAATTAAAGTATAGTTGCTTTATAATGTCGTGTTAGTTTCAGGTATACAGCAAAGTGATTCAGTTATACATACACATATACTCTGTTTCAGGTTCTTTCCCATTATAGGTTATTACAAGATACTGAGCATAGTTCCCTGTGCTATACAGTAGGTCCTTTTTGTTTATTTTATATATAGTAGTGTGTACTTGCTAATCCCAAACTCCTAATTTATCTCTCCCCCCACTTTCCCCTTTGGTCACCATAGTTTGTTTTCTATGTCTGTGAGTCTATTTCTGTTTTGTAAATAAGGTCCTTTGTATCATTTTTTTAGATTCCACATATAAGTGATATCATATGGTATTTGCCTTCTCTGACTTGCTTGATCTGATAATCTCTAGGTCCATCCATGTTGCTGCAAATGGCAAAATTCACTCTTTTTTTTATGGCTGAGTAGTGTTCCATTATATATATATACCACAACTTCTTTATCCAGTCGATGGACATTTAAGTTGCTTCCATGTCTTGCCTATTGTAAGTAGTGCTGCTATGAACACTGGGGTGCATGTATCATTTCAAGTTAAAGTTTTTTGATAGTCATATTTTTTGAGCCAGGAATTTAAGTCCTGGTTGTTTAGCCTATAAGTTTGTACAGTTTTATGAGTCTGAAATAAGTTTGTAAAGTTATGCAGGCTTCTCTTTAATACTTTGAAGTTGGACACAATTCCTGTGCCCCTCTGTCTACTTCTTTAAATACCATATTGAACTTCCAGCCAAAGAAATGGTGTGAGTGTGTGTGGGGGGTGGGATGATTTAGAAAGCATGATAAGGGAAGTCCTCACTAGGGGATAGGTTACACGTTTTTTCCCTCTGAAAAGTTACTTTTTTACCAGCTACCTGACCCACTAGTACTTCATTTCCTTTTAATTTACATTCAGAACTACAGAAAAGTAAAAAGAATTCTATATGTCCTTTACTGAGAACCAACTGTTAACATTTATCACATTGGCTCTATATATAGAGAGAAAATAGAATTTCATTGGGTGGGTGTTGAACTATTTGTAAGTAAATTATAGATATCAGCGCTACATAGTTCAGGCAAGGACATTTTCTTAGGACTATAGAAGTTATATATTATAGAACATATAATCAAATACTACTTTACAATATAGCCCATGTTAAAATTTTCCCCACTGTCCTGAAATGTTCTTTCTCTGTCTTCGATCCAGGGTTTGAATGATGCATAGCTTTGATTAAGAAGATAGTCTCTTTATAAGACAGTCTGCTTTTTTGTTTTCATAGAATTGACAAACCAGTAGTCCACTTGTCCCATTATTAGTGATGCTAATTTTAGTCTTTGGTTAAGGTGGTCTCTGTCCTTCAAGTCTCTACTATAAAGGAATATTTTCTTCTTTATAATTCATATCTATGGGCTGTAACTTCCAGACCTTTTGAATATCCAGTTAATAACCTTTCGTTTAATAGTTTTAGCCATTGACCATTATCTAAACTATCACTGGTGGTTGCAAAAGAACAGCCCACAGGTTTTGATTTAATGTGAAGAAGTCTGCACTAAGAAGTGGCCATAAAGCCAGCTGAGGGAATAGTAGATGTTACCAGAGGGTGGTCTTGGGAGAAGCCAGTTTCATCACCATAAGTGAAGCCATGTATCATTGAAATCATGCCTTTATCAGGTGGATCTAGTACATTACTTAAAGCAATGTGGTTTTGTTTTATAACGGAAGTACTGGGGATTGAACCCAGGACCTTGTGCATGCTGAGCACACACTCTACCACTGAGCTATACCTGCCTCTCCCCCCATATCTTTTTTTAAAATGAATAAAACAAGTTTCATTAGAGCCAGAAGCCGGGGTCACACAGTTTGGGCCAGAGTGGCCAGGCGGGGCACACGATGTGAGCTTCAAAATCGGGGTAGATTCAGAAGTTCAGACTTAAAGCCTTCAAGGACCGTGAACCGTCAGGCCACTTTAGAGACCCCATCATGACCCTTGAAGGTAATGAATTTCCGAATCTCGTTTTCCTCTTTGTTAAACGTCAGGAATTACTCCTCAGTCCCTGGAAGTTGCAGGGGTCACTGGTGCAGTGAAGTCCCAGGGTCCCACCCCAGTATGCTGAGGGGAAAAAGCCCCTCTTTTTGACTCGATTTGGCAGCTGTGTGGTCCTCGGACCCCCAAACCCAGACTCCTGCCTTCTGGGGTTCAAGCCCAAATACATGTTTCTCGGGGAAGAGAGGACAGCACCCTCTCCACATGCATTCCCAAGGCCAAGGGGTTCTGGTGCTGGAAGAAACGAGTCAGCAGTGGAAACCCCGGTAAACTCGGAGCCGGCTGGGCCCACCAGCGCTGGGAGGAGAGGAGGGGATGGGAAGGTGGAGATGGTCCTCCGGAGATCAGGGCTGGGTGGGTGGGGCGCTGAGAGTGCGGGATTGGGCAGCCAAGGCCAGGGGCGGGGCCCGGCGGGAGGGGCGGTGTCCCACCGGGAGCTCCGCTTTCCGCGCGCGGCGCCCGGCGGCTGTGTGAGGCCGAGCCCAGGTGCGCGTGCTCGCTCCCGGTCGAGGCCCTTCGGATGGGGACACCGCCCCAGCGTCAGAATCTCCCGCCGTGGGTGAAAGCTCCTGGAGACCTGAAGAATCCTGAGGTGCTCCAGGTCCAGACAGGGCTGCTGGAAGCCATGTTTGGTGAGTGAGCCTGTCCTGCCCCGGCCGGCGGGAGGTCGGCCCAGGGCCCCAGTGATCACTTTCTTACCCGAACAGGCCCAGGTGGATCTCGAATCCCGTACATCGAGCAAGTGAGCAAAGTCATGCTTGAGGTGCGGACTCTGGAGTCTTCGGACCTCACCGAGGTCCTGGTTTACGGCCCCGACTTGTCCAAGTTCCGGACCAAGTGGATGCTGCAGTCCATGGCGGAGCGGCAGCGCCTGAGGCAGGAGCGCGGTGAGCGGGCCTCCTGTCCCCCCGCCCTTCTTCCTGCCCCCCCCCCCCCGATGGGCCCCGCCAGCCTGCGCTGTGCCCAGCCCCCGGGGCGAGCGCCGTCCGTTGGTCCTAGGGACCCTGGGCCGGCCCCTTAGGGCAGTGCTGTCAGCCCAGGTCCTGGTGGCCTCCCCAACCCCATGTTGGAATGAGCCCAGTTGGCCCCACGTGCTGAGGTTCCGGGAATCCCAGGCCCAGGACGCCTAGCTGGGATGCCCCAGAAGTGAAGTCTGACAGAGGCTGGGAACTGTATTTAGGCTCTTCCCCCCTCTCCTCACATGTGCCCACTGTTGCTTTCTGGTGCAGGGATTCTCAGACTGGAGGAAGCCATGAATTCACTGGAACTAGGCCCTCGGATGAAGTGAAGACCATTTGCAGTCAAACCTACCTAGGGACCAGGATGCAGAGAGTAGGCTGTGGCTGAAGTGGGTCAGCTGACCAGGAAAAACCAACTAGTCTGGGGCCTCTGCCATGTGTCTTTAAGTCCTGATGTGACTTCCTCCCACCCTCGAAGGTTGCTAATTAAAGAATAAATTTTTTCAACTAGTTTCATACTGTGTCTTGATGTGTGGTTAAAGTATTGGAGATAACATCACAGCTGAGGTGGCCCTTGAGCTTAACCCTTAATTGAAACTCCCAAAGCTAGAAAAAGGTCCAAGAGCACACTTGGCTAGGGTTTAAAAAAAAAAAAAATCTAGAGAAAAAGAGTCCAGAAGTCAAGTTCTGAGATGCAGCTCTGACCAAAAAGCAGACAAGCTAGGAGAGATGTGACATCCTGTCACTGACAGCTTCAAGTCCTTGCAAATGGAATAGAAGATGACTAGCTGGGTTCCCTGCTGCATTCAGTCTGCTGCAGGATGTTGCTCAGGCTGGAGTGGGAAGATTACTCGGCCTCACCGCTAAGTAAATGAGAAAGGAGAACCTCACACAGACCCCTTGAAGGGGTCTCTGGGATTAACCATCCACACTTAAGGAATAGCTGCACTGGGCCTCCAAACAGAAGTGGAATTGGGGCAGATGAGCATTTCCATAGGCCGGGCTCACTCCTGGTGGTTGAGGGGCCATCAGAATGGGGACCTCCCTAATACAGACCAGCTTGGTAATTCACAAACCAAAATGAACCCCACTTAGGGAGCTTTCTGGCCCTATGCCCTCCCCCTGCCCCCAAACTCTATTGATAATAGCATCTGACCCCATATGAAGTTGTGAGGTTAATAGTAGGGTATTTAGAATAGGCATCACATAGTAACAAGGGTTGACTGTTTCTTGGAGCAATTGACCTAGAATGGGAGAGGAAACCTAACAGTGAGCCATTTCCTGTAAGACAGATGAGGCGTGTCCATCAGACCACTGCTCTCCTCCTCACGCAGCAAATGAATGCACCCCCACTTTGGCCCAATGGTTCAGGCCAAAAGCTCGGAGCCATCCTAGAAGCCTCACCAGTGAGCAAGCACAGTAACTTGACCTTTAATCCGAGCCCTTCCTGCACCGTGTACCTAGCTCAGCCGTGCCCCCTGCCCCCGGTAAAGCTCCTTTGTCAAAACTCCTGAAAGAGGCTCTGAACAGGTCTCCGTGGTTTCTTTTTTAGTTACCTCAGCCTGCTCTTCAGCCAGGCTTAATTTTTCAAATGTTAATCATATGGCCCTTCCTCCAAAAGAGACTGCAGGATTCTCCAATGTTTTCCCTCCAACTTAACCCAAACTCCTCTCCCTGACCTATGCCCTGTGTAATCTGACACCTGCTTTCTGCTCTGCTCCAACTCATTCTCCTGTCTCCAAACTGTCTTGGTACAACTTCAGGGCTTTTATTTTTAACTTCAGGGCTTTTATTTTTGTCCTCGTGCTTAAAGCATGTCTCATGTTTTCAAATGATTCTGCTGCCTTCTCTCAGGAGGCCGGGAGGTCCGTGTTCACCTCTAGAGAGGTCCTCTCCCCACAAGTCTCCGCTTAACTTACTTTCATTTTCCTCATGGCATTTATAAACCCAACTGACAATGTTAGCTGTTCATTTCCCTCCTCTGCCCCACTAGAATGTAAACTTCAGCAAGGGAGGGATTTTTTTTTAATAGGCAATGTGTAATCTTAAATATTAATGATAATCTTCTAAGACATGGGCTCCAGCGAGGCTGCTTGGGTTTGGATCTTGGCTCAGCTTCATTAGCGATGGCGCCATGAGCACAGTTCGCTGTCTGTAACAGGATCATATCTATCTCCTGGGTTGTAGAGAAGATTAAGTAATTAAGACTATGTCCTTAGACTATGTCAAGTCTCAGAACAATGTGTGATGCAATAGACTTTCAATAAAGATTTCTTGAATGCATGGAGGTCATCCTTCATTCCCTGCCGGACTAGTGCTAGGTCACTCCCCTCCCAGGCTTACAGAGGAGGGACCCCAGCCTCCAGCCCTGTCCTCTGAGGTCCTCAGTATTGAAGACTCGGTGAGGGAAGCCATGGAGCCCTTAACGGGCATTGCGTCCCTGACCCCTGGAAATGCAGGATGCGTGTGCTGCTCTTTGGGGCCTCTGGATGCCATGCAGCCTTTGGGTCGCCAAAGACAAAGATGCATTTTGACATGCTGTTGAAGTTCACTTGGAGGAGAGAGGAAGAGACCAGGCATGCGCTTTACTGGCACTTGGGACACCTTCCCTTTCAACCTTCAGAATTCACCCCAGCACTCTGGCCTGAAAGTCATAGGACCACCCAGTCCAGCTCCTGCTGAAGACTTTGGAGGAAAAGTAAGTCTCCCCTTTCACACATCCCCAAGAAATGATGATTGTTAAAACCACTGCATCTCGCCACTATGGAGGTTCCTTAAAAAACTAAAAATAAGAGTCACTATTATAGTCCAGCCATCCCACTCTTGGGCATATATCTGGAGAAAACTCTAATCCGAAAAGATACATGCACCCCAGTGTTCATAGCAGCACTATTTTACAATAGGCAAGACATGGAAGCAACCTAAATGTCCATCGACAGATAACTGGATAAAAAAGATATGGTTTGTATACAACAGAACACTACTCAGCCATAAAGATGAAAGAATGTCATTTGCAGCAACATGGATGGAGATTGTCATACTAAGTGAAGTAAGTCAGACAAAGACAAACATCATATGATATCATTTATGTGTGGAATCTAAAAGAAATGATGCTCATGAATTTATTTACATAACTGAAACAGACTCACAGACAGAAAACAAACTTATGGTTACCAGGGTAGGGAGGGATAAATTGGGAGTTTGGGATTAGCAGATACAAATTACCTATGTACAGAATAGATAAACAAGTTTATTCTGTATATTCAACGGCTTGTAGTAACTGGTAATGAAAAAAATATGAAAAGGACTATGTATACATAAATGTATAACTGAATTGCTATGCTATACACCAGAAACTAATAAAACATTGTAAATTAAAACATTAAAATTAGTAAAGGGGAGGGTATAGCTCAGGTGGTAGAGTGCAGGCTTAGCATACACAAGGTCCTGAGTTCAATCCCCAGTACCTCCTCTAAAATAAATAAGTAAACCTAATTACCACCCACCACAAAAAATAAAATAATAAAAAAATTAAAATTAGTAAGTCAGAAAAATACCATATGATATCACTTATATGTGGAATGTTAAAAAAAAAAAGACAAATGAAATCATTTATTTCAGACTCACAGAAACAGACTCACAGACATAGCAAACAAACTTATGGTTACCAAAGGGGAGAGAGGGATGGAAGGGATAAGCTGGGAGTTGGAGATTTGCAGATACTACCTACTATATATATATAAAATAGATAAACAACAAGTTTGTACTGTATAGCACAGGAAACTATATTCAATAGCTTTTAGTAACTTATGGCAAAAGAGAATATGAAAATGAATATATGTATTTCATGTATGACTGAAGCATTATGCTATACACCAGAAACTGACACACTGTAAACTGATTATACTTCAATAAAAAAAAAATATATATATATACAAAAAAATTAAAATAAAAAACGCAGCCACACACTGCACCTCTGATTTTGAAGCATGAGACACAGACAAATGAATTTCCTGCTATTTGGAGTTTCAGGGGGAAACCTGGCTCAGCTCCACGTGGTAAGAGGCCAAGACTGTCTACAAAGGTTGCAGGGCCTAGCAGGCTTGTCCTTCCCAGGCAAGGAGAACTCATGGCCTCTTATGGGACAACCACTGCCTGTCAGGATCAGAGGCCATGCCAGGGCCCCAGACTCTGCAGATCAGGGAGGGGCTCACACTGGATCAGGTGGGCTGTGGGCAGGGGGCATCTCAGTTTCCAGGGAAGAGTCTGCCTCTGGATCCTGGTTGCCCCAAGGTGGCTTCCTGTGGATTTGGGCACATTTTGAACGGAATAGCATTGGGCAGGATGTGTCTGGAGTCTGGTCAATGGTTCCAGCAGTCCCCCACAACCTCACCTACAGGTGACTGGCAAACTTTTTTTTGCTGATCTGTTTGCTAGGTGGACCATCTCCTTGTCCTCAGTACTTCTTGAGTCTCCTTTATGGACTGACAGTGGTGGCACCCCCAAATTACTCTCAGCTAGTGCACCCTTCAAAGAATCAGTTGGTAATGAACAGTTTGTGTGGGGATGTAAACTGTGGGGTTGTGAACCCCAATTCTGCAGTGTGGAGGAAGCATAAAAGCTGCCCTTGCCCGTTAAGTCTAGAAACTCTGTCCTGCGGGCAGTGCTTGTAAATGTCGAAAACAGCTTTAGGTTAGTTAATCTGTGTCAAAGCAGCAAAACTTGAAAATTTAAGAACACGCCGTACATTCCATGCCCTGGACTGAAGATTTTTCAGCCCCAAACAAAACAAAACAAAACCAGTGGGGAGGGTATAGCTCATTGGTAGAGCACATGCCTAGCATGCAGAGATCCTGGGTTCAATCCCCAGTACCTCCATTGACAAGAAAAAAAAAAGGGAAACCCCCACAAAACTTAGAAAATTCATAGAAAAGTTTTGGAAGTAACAGCCTGAAGGTTAAAAAAAAAAAAAAAGGTTGTCTTGGAGAGGCTGCCTTTTCAGGTTGAGTTTGAAGCTCTTCACTGATTTTCTACCAAGTTTAAGTGCAGGGCAAAACAAACTTTCACTGTAATGGAGAGAAGTCTGCCCTAAGAAAGCGCAGCCTTCAGGATTTAAAAATTGGGAGAGGAGGTTGAACTAGGGCCTGGTCCAAGAAAACTGATAAACAAAAGGGAACTCTAACCTAGTGAAACCCTTTGGCCCCAAAGTGGCCAGAAATAGCCCAGGCTGAGCGAGCCCCTTGCTGGCTGGGAACTCCACCGGGCTCCTGGGTTAACATGATGCTCACAGTATTATCATCCAGTTAACACACAAAGAAATCAAGGCCCATCAATCACACCCCTCCCTGCAATTCATATAGTCACACTTCAACATGCATGCAATTTTTTGAGGGCCATGTGAAATGTTTTTTACTCTGGGGAGATCCCCAGCGGGTGTAGACAGTTCTAGTGGGGAACTTCCAGCCTATCTCCCTGCCTGCCCTCTGGGCTCCCCAGGGGCACCTCCAGGACTACTGGGACTGAGGGCATGGTGGGGAGGGGTGGGAGGAGGGACCTCTGGGCCTCGGCCATTTGGTGGGCTAGAGCAAGTCTCCCAAACTGCAGATGGGTGGGGCCAGCCCTGCAGTGCCTTCCTGATCTGGAAGTCAAGTGGATCTAAGAGTGGAGAAGCTGGAGGTGCCTCAGAAGCTGCACTGGAGACCTGGGCAGGGAGGGCAGGTAAGTTCCCCCAGGAAGTCCATCCTGGGTGAGAGCTGAGGCCACAGGGAAGGGACAGCCAGGCTTAATGGAGGTAATGAGGACTGAACCCTGGACCTAGTGCATGCTAAGCACATGCTCTACCACTGAGCTATACCCTCCCATCTTGCCCCATCTAAGTGTAGATTGTGATTTTTCTCTGACTCTTTTATCTTGTCTCACTACTACTCCCCTTAATTCACTTAATCTGGAAACATCTTTTGTGTCTGGTTCACCACCTCCCCAGGAACACTGTTCCAGGGAAAAAACCCCAAAAATAAAGGGGGTTGGATATAGTTCAATGGTAGAGCATGTTTAGCATGCATGAGGTCCTGGGTTCAATACCCAGTACCTCCATTAAAAACAAACAAACGAACAAACAAACCTTAAAAATAGAAAAAATAGAAGCTGTGGCCAAGGAGTATTTTCAGGACTTCAGGGAAATATATTCAGCAAACAAGTGTCTGGAATGTTAATTAGTTCTATGAAAGCAACTTGAAACATTAACCTGTACAGTTACTCACCAGGGGCAAGAATGCTTTTTGGAGGAGGGTTGTGTGTGGCACGTGGGACTGGGGAGCTCCAGTTTGTTCAGAGAGCTTGTAATCGGAGATGGGCTATTGTTTTCCTTCCTAATGTTAACAGAAAGCATGGCTATTGTTGTACACGATTTAACTTTGTAGGACGGCCAAATTGCCACATTAAATAAGTTCAGCTGTACTGCTAAAAAAAGGAAAATCAGAAAATTCTGACCTTCAAGGATCCCTAGCCCGAACTTCTGTCTCGGGCCTGACACTTCCATGGAAGACAAGCAAAGAAAAGAAATGGGGAGTAGAGAAGTGAACAGGGCTTGGGGTCTGTGGAAGGGAAGGGTACTAAAAGAGGGGAACAGATGGACGATTCCCTTTTCTTTTTCAGGTTTGTACTCAAAGACTTGTCTAAGAATTAAATTCACAAGGTGAGGACGGAGGACGGTATAGCTCAGCGGTTGAGCCCATACTTAGCATGCAGGAGGTCCTGGGTTCAATTCCCAGTACCTCCATTAAAATAAATAAATATAATTATTCCCCCCACAAAAAAAAATTCGCATGAGGCAGAGTAACAGAAGGAAACTCGAAGGAAAATTTAATGACATGTACACATGGGAGAGAGCCAGGAAACTGAGCAACTCACTGAAGTAGCCAAAGGCCTCGCCTTAAATCCCATCCTCAGCTAACCAGGGCGGGGGCGGTTATGGGGGTCACCGGGAAAAGCACTGTAAACGGGGGGAAGGGGGGGATTGTGATGCAGATGTAAGTCTTGGCCTTCCTTGGGACAACTTTTAGAGAGTAGGTCATCCTTTTCTTCCTGGAGGGAGACACTATTACAAACGGAGATTCTCCTTATAAATGTAAATGTCCCTTACAAGAGGGTTTTCAGAGCTTTTCCTTTGCTGTTTCTTAGAAAAAGGTCAGCTTAATATATAAAATACACAGATAACAAGTTTCTTCTGTATAGCACAGGGAACTATATTCAATCTCTTGTAGTAACCTATCATGAAAAAGAATCTGAAAAGGAACATGTGGATGTACATGTATGACTGAAACACGATGCTGTGCACCAGAAACTGACACGTTGTAAACTAACTACTTCAATTTAAAAAAAGAATGCAAATTTTAAAAAAGAAGGAAATAGCTTAAAATAATATACCAGAGAGACCTATTTTGGGTGGCAAATTCTCCTCCCCTCCACAACTAAAAGATGGCTGCAGTCCAAGAGACCCAAGGCAAGCAAGTGCCTTTGAGCCTCTTTCTATGGAAGTTCAGCTTTTTTCCCTGAAAACATTCCTTGCCAAATGGGGCCGGAGTACTAGCCAAGCTGTTACCTCAGGACCACTCAGGCATGGGCCAGTACCACCCCTCCATCTCTCTATTCTGAATTCTGCTCAAGTTCTCTGAGTGGTCCTTAAAGTTATCTGCACTCATCTTGGTGGAAAAAGCATGTCACTAGCCATTTCAGTAAACAAAGGATGCTGCAGCCATCAAGTCATCAGCCACTGCAGCCCCTATCTTCAAGGCACACCCTGAAGGCATTCAGGCTGGAAACAACTAAGATACTGGCCCTAGATAGTTAAGGCAGGCGCTGTAGATGAAAAATATGGTTGGTAAACAAAGGATGCTACAGTCATCACGCCCTCAGCCACTGCAGTCACCCCTGATGGTGCATCCTAAGGACTCAGGACACTGGCCCTCAATAGCTCAGATGCGTATCAAAGAAAGGATTGCAATGAGTCCAGACTCTTGCATCTTCCTATACATAGAAAAGCACTAAATTCACTAACTTCAGATGTCTGGTTTTTATTTAACTAGCAGTAATCTTTTTTTTTTTTTCCTGCAAAAACTCCTATATATCCTGTCTCCTCCTTTACCTTTTCAGAACAGTCCTGTAGTGCTACTGGAGAGACTTAAGTCCTCAGTAAGTCCACTGAATAAAACAGTTCTCAACTTTTAGGCTGTGCTTTTTTTTTTTTTTCCCATTTGACACCTCCATGTCTTGACGGCTCATTTCCATTGTCCACATTCATCCATTCACCTACTGACGGACAACGTGGTTGCTTTCAAGTTTTGGCAATTATGAATATAGCTGCTATGTGCAAGCTTTTGTGTGGACATAAGTTTTCAACTCCTTTGGGTAAAATACCAAGGAGTGAAACTGTTAAATTGTGGGGCAGGAGTATGTTTAGTTCTGTAAACATCTGTCAAGCCGTCTTCCAAAGTGAATGGACCACTTTGCATTCCCGTCAGCAATGCAGGAGTTCCTGCTGCTCCACACCCTCTCCAGCATTCAGTGTCGCCAGCAGCTTGGGTTTCTGGCCATTCTAACAGGTGTGAAGTGGTATTTCACTGTTGTTTTAATTTGCATTTCCCTAATGACATAGGATGTGGAGCATATTTTTGTATGCTTATTTGCCATCTTTATGTCTTTTTTAGTGAGATGTCTGTTCAGATCATTTCTCCATTTTTAAATTGGTTATTTTCTTGTTGAATTTTAAGTTTTTTGTATATTTTGGATCATGGCCCTTTATCAGATATGTCTTTTGAAAATATTTTCTTCTAGTCTGTAGCTTTTCTTATCATTTTCTTGACAATGTCTTTCACAGAGCAGAAATTTTAAATTTTAAGGAAGTCCAGCTTATCAGCTATGTCTTTCGTGGATTGTATCATTGGTATTGCATCTAAAAAGTAATGGAATATTATCCAGACATAAGACAGAATGGAATCCTGCATTTGTGACAACACAGATGGAACTTGAGGGCATTATGTTAAGTGAAATAAGTTACAGAAAGACAAATACCATCTGATCTCACTTATATGTGGACTTTTCAAAAAAAAAACAAAACAAAAAATCCAAGTGGATAGATACCTAAGAAATGATTGGTGGTTGCCTGGAGATTTGGGGGTGCGGGTGGAATGGGTGAAGATGGTCAAAAGGTACAAACTCACAGCTCTAAGGTAAGTCCTTGGGATGCAATGTGCTGCATGGTGACTAGAGTTAATAATACTGCATAGCAGATCTGAAGTTTCCTAAGAAAGTAGATCTTCAAAGTCCCTATCACAGGAAAAAAAAAAAAAAAACAGAAAAAATTTTGTAGGTATGTGTGATAACAGATGTTAACCAGACTTAATGTGGTGGTCATTTTGTAATGTATACAAATATTAAATCATTATGTTGTACACCTGAAACTGATGTTGTATGTCAATTATACCTTAGTAAAGAAGTCATCACCAAAACCAAGGTCATCTGAATTTCCTCCTATGTTATCTTCTAGGAGTTTTATAGTTTTGCATTTTTTTTTTAACATTTTTTATTGATTTATAATCATTTTACAATGTTGTATCAAATTCCAGTGTAGAGCACAATTTTTCAGTTTTACATGAACATATATATATACATTGTCACATTTTTTCTCCGTGGGCTATCTTAAGATCTTGTATATATTTCCCTGTGCTATAGAGTATAATCTTGTTTATCTATTCTACAATGTCGAAATTTTGAAGTTTTGCATTTTATACTTAGCTTTTTGATTCATTTTGAGTTAGTTTTGTGAAGGACGTGAGGTCTGTGTCTAGATTCTTTTGATTCTTTCCTTTTTTTTTTTGTATGTGGTTATCCAAGTGTTCCTGTGCTGTTTGTTTGTTTTTCTGTGACACAGTAAATATTCTAGAGATGCAAAGATAGACCAATAAAAACAGATCTTCTAATATAATTTAACATATTATCATCTTAGATACTGTAAAAAGCATTTTATAAAAGTCAACAAAGATGTCTGATTTTAAAACAAGTAAATATTCTTTTTTTCTTTTTCTTTTTAACTTCTAAAGCATTTGCTTTTTAAAAACTTTGCATTCTTTTTCATTGAAGTATAGTCAGTTAACAATGTGTCAATTTCTGGTGCACAGCATCATGTTTCAGTCATACATATATGTACATATATTCCTTTCAATATTCTTTTTCGCTATAGCTTACAGCAATGTTTGTTGAAAAGACTGTCTTTCCTCCATTGAGTTGCCTTTGCTCTCTTTGTCAAAGATCAATTGACCTTATTAGAGTGGGTCTGTTTCTGGATCCCTTGTTTCGTTGATCTATTTATCTGTTCTGTGGCCAATACCACACCATCTTGATGACTGTCATTTTGTAGTAAGTCTTGAAGTTGGGTAGTGTCAGTCCTCTGACTTTGTATTTCTGTATCTTATTGCTTTAACATGTTTCTCAATAGGTAGAACATCTCATATACTTGTAACTTATTTTCCTTTTCTGTGAACTGCCTACTCATGTTCTTTGTCAATTTTTCTGTTGGGAATCCTCATCTGATTTTTGCTTATTTGCAAGAATTCCTTACCTGGGCTACATCTCAGTACCTTGGTGCTTTGGTTTTCAAGTATCTTCTTCAAATCTGTCATCCATTTGATAACTTTGTAATGTCACTTTCTAAGTTTTTTTGAAATTGAGATGTAATTGACATATAACATTATATTAGTTTTAGGTGTACAAAATAGTGATTTGATATTTGTATATTTTGTGAAATGATCACCACAATAAGTCTAGTTGTCTAGTTAACATCCACCACTACACATGGTTACACAATTTTTTTTTCTTGTGATGAGAACTTTGAAGTTATATTCTCTTCGCAACTTCCAAATATCCAGTTTAGTATTATTACAATAACTATAACCACCATACTGTACATTACATCTGCAGGACTTATTTATTTTATAACTGCAACTTTGTACCTTTTAATGACCCTCACCCCTGCCTTTGGCAACCACTCATTTGTTGAAAAGAAATCCTCAAGTTTTAGGTATTTGAGATACTTATACAGAAAATTAGTTATCTAAAATTCAAGCAATATGGGTATCGCTCATATGTGGAATCTAAAAAAAAAAAAAAAGACAAACGAACTTAAATGTAAAACAGAAACAGACTCATAGACATAGAATATAAACTTGTGGTTGCCAGTGGGGAGGGGGCTAGGAAGGGACAGACTGGGAGTTTGAAATTTGTAGATACTGACAGGTATATATAGAATAGATAAACAAGACTATACTGTACAGCACAGGGAAATGTATGCAAGATCTTGTGGTGGCATGGTGAAAGAGTACGCAACAATGAGCACATGTATGTTCATGTATAACTGAAAAATTGTGCTCTACACTGGAAATTGATACAACATTGTAAACTGACTATAACTCAATAAAATAAAATAAAATAAAATAAAATAAAATAATATAAAATAAAATGAAATTCAAACAAACTGGGCATCCTGTATTTTACCTGGCAGCTCTGGCTTTGAGACTTCTCTGCCATCCCAGACCCTCCTCTCTGCAAGACTGGGAAAGACTATTTCTGTAAATATACTTGTATGTGTTATAAATAGCCAAATCTCTCTTTACATTTTGTTAGGGACTAATTATACAATAGAAAATCAATTCTTCTTGGTCTCCTTTAAGAGCACAGCTAAAAAACACAGGCATTGCCAAAGACTGAACATTTGATTATCTTATTCTGCCCACTACCCCTTTTTTAAAAAATTGAAGTATAGTTGATTTACAATGTCATATTAATTTCTGGTGGACGGCACAGTGATTCAGTTACACATACACATATGAATATACACATCCCTTTTCATATCCTTTTTCATTATAGGCTCTTATAAGCTGTTTAATGTAGCTCCCTGTGCTGTACAGTAGGACCTTGTTGTTTTACATACAGTCGTTTATATAATATCTATTTTACATGCAGTAGTTAACATCTGATAATCTCAAACTCCCAGTCTATGTCCCCCTCTTTCCCCTGGTAACCTTAATTTTGTTTCCTATGTCTGTGAGTCTGTTTCTGTTTTATAAATAAGCTCATTTGTGTCATTTTTTTCTACATATAAGTGATATCATAAGGGATTTGTCTTTCTCTAACTGACTTCACTTACTATGATAATCTCTAGGTCCACCCACATTGCTGCAAATGGCATTATTTTATTACTTTTTATGGCTGAGTAGTATTCCATCGTGTATATATATACCATTTCTTCTTTATCCAGTCATCTGTCAATGAGCATTTAGGTTACTTACAGCTCTTGGCTACTGTAAATAGTGCTTCTATGGACACTGGGGTGCATGTATCTTTTCAAATTAGAGTTTCCTCCTGTTATATGCACAGGCGTGGAATTGCTGCATCATATGGTAAGTCTATTAGTTTTTTAAGGAACCTCCATACTATTTTCCACAGTGGCTGCACCACACTGCATTTCCACCAGCCGTGCAGGAGGGTTCCCTGTTCTCCACACCCTCTCCAGCACTTACCATGTGTCTCCCAGTGCCTTTTTAACCCAACAAATGGACAGATACCTCCTTCCCCACCTTCTGTTCGGAATGCTCACATCTTTCTAAAGTTTGGCAAGTTTCTAATTTCAGGAGGTAAACGTATTTTTGTCTACTAGACGGAGCTAGAATCTTATTTCTACAGCTTCCTGTGCACCCTATTCCTGGGTGTCACAATTAAGAGGTACAGTGGCCTTTGTCTTATAATTCTGGGGACACTTTTCCAAAGCAGTCTTCATCTTAACATTCCCCACATAAAAAAATTTTTTTTTAAATTAAAACAAACAAACAAAAACATTCCCTACAGATGACCAAGTGGGTAAAGGGGAAAAATGAAAGAAGAGAACTTCCAAGTTCACCTACTGATCATGTTTCAGCATAACTACCATTACAAAATAATGCCATTTTCAGCAACATGGATGGACCTGGAGAATGTCATTCTAAGTGAAGTAAGCCAGAGAAAGAAAAATACCATATGGTATCGCTTATATGTGAAACCTAAAAAAAAGACAAAGAAACTTATCTACAAAACAGGAACAGACTCACAGACACAGAAAACAAACTTCTGGTTATGGGGGTGGGGGTAGGAAGAGGGAGGGAAGGGATAAATGGGAGTTTGAGATTTGCAGATACTAACTACTATATATAAAATAGATAACAAGTTCATACTGTATAGCACAGGGAACTATATTCAGTATCTTGTAGTAACTTATGGTGAAAAAGAATATGAAAACGAATATATGTATGTTCCTATATGACTGAAGTATTGTGCTGGACACCAGAAACTGACACAACATTGTAAACTGAGTAGACTTCAATAAAAAATAAATATATACATATATATATATATAAAAACAACTACCATTATTTGAGAGGAATCTCACAGCTGTGCTCAGAGCCTGGGGTGGGGGTGGGGGTGGTTCTGGGTGCAGGCAGCTCCTTCCCTCAGTTGTCCAAGATGGTTTAGGGGACTTTGTAGCCAGAGGTCAAGAACACCTCCTTTTCTTTACCAGGTCCTAAACTGATTGATTTGTCTTTTAAAATAGCTGTGAGTCTAAGATTGAGAACTTTATTGACATGTTGTTCAAAACCATTTTTGATGAAATCCTTTTATTTGACACTCAGAATATTTGGTAATAATCAGATATTACTCATTGGTTTCACAGCCCCCTACTAGTGAGGTTTTATTTGGTAGGGGGGAGTAATTTTGTTTGCTTATTTACTTTTCTATTGTTTTGCATTCTATTTTATTGAAGTATAGTCAGTTTATAATGCGTCAGTTTCTGGTGTACAGCATGTTTCAGTCATACATATACATACATATATTTTTTTCAGATTCTTTTTGATTATAGGTTATTACAAGCTACTGAATATAGTTCCCTGTGCTCTACAGTAGGACCTTGTTGTTTATCTATTTTATATATAGTAGCAGTATCTATAAATCTCGAACTCCCAGTTTATCCCTTCCCACCCCTTTTCCCCCTAGGTAACCAAAAGTTCATTCTCTCTGTCTGTGAGTCTGTCTGTTTTGTAAATAAGTTCATTTGTGTCTTTTTTTTTTTTGATTCCACATACAAGTGATATCATATGGGATTTTCTTTTTCTTTCTGACTTACTTCACTTAGAATGATGATCTTCAGGTCCCTCCATGTTGCTGTAAATGGCATTATTTTATTTACTTTTTTATGGCTGAGTAGTATTCCACTATATATGTATACCACTTCTTTATCCATTTATGTGTTAATAGATATTTAAGGTTGTTTATATGTTTTGGCTATTGTAAATAGTGCTGCTGTGAACATTGGGGTGCATGTGTCTTTTCAAATTAGAGTTTTCTCTGGATATATGCCCAGGAGTGGGATTATTTATTCATTTTTAATGGCAGTACTAGGGACTGAATCCAGGACCTTGTGCATGCTAAGCAGACACTCTACCACCGAGCTATACCCTCCCCTCTTTATTGACTTGAATTGTCTGAAAATTTAGAAAGTCGCAGCCCTGTCTCTTCTTTCTAGCAGTAGATTGAGAAGAGAGGCTGGTTGATGGCCAAGCCCACGGACATAGCCTGGTTACAGATCCCTGGGGGGTGAGGAAACTGCTTCTCATCTCATTCCTGAGAAAGGGATTACATTCAAAGAACAGTTTATCTCTTGTTCAGGGCACTGATGTGCTGCTTTTCTTTACGTGCTAATAAAAACATCACAAAGTAGAAAAGTGGAGGGTATAATTCAAGTGGTAGAGCGCATGCTTAGCATGCTGAGATCCTGGGTTCAATCCCCAGTACTGCCATTAAAAAACATAATAAATAAATGAATGAATAAGTAACCTAATTACCTTCCCGTACCAAAAACCAAACCAAAACAAACAGAACATTACAAAGTGGTCAACAGGATCACGAATAGAGCAAGTGAAAGATTAAAAAGAAATTTTTGGGGCGGAGGTAATTAAGTGTACTTATTTATTTATTTAATGGAGGTACAGGGGATCGAACCCAGGACCTCATACATGTTAAGCATGTGCTCTACCGCTGAGCTATACCCTCCCCCTGAGCAAGTTAAAGATTCTGAAGGACATGTCATTTCCTCATCCCTCTGCCCTCTGCCCTGTGGGATGCAAGCTGAGTACATTCTCTTTTAGAAGGGAGCGCACGGCCCCACACTTAATGTCCCGCTCTTCTAGTTGTGTTTATCAAACCCTTTTTCTTGTATATAGGAAGAATTGTCACCTGGGGAATGGACTCCGGCTAGTTCAAGGGCTTCCCGGTACAACAGCTGCTTAAAACCTTGGCTCCACAGAAGGGCAACAGCCACTGTGGACGGTGGTCTGCTACGAGACAAAAGCAAAGCAAAAAGAACAACGTCAACTACCAACAACAACAAAAACACCCCTACCTCCCTGGTACTTTCATCCTCCTGGGCAGCTTTAGTCTCTGTAAATGTCCCTCTTTGGTGGACTTTTTCATTTATTAAAATATCTCCCCAGATGGGAGAAGGTACAGCTCTGTGGTAGAGCACGTGCTTAGCATGCATGAGGTTCTGGGTTCAATCCCCAGTACCTCTGTTAAAAATATTTTAAAAAATAGAAATAAATTAAATATTTCCCCACATTTCATTATCACCTTCATGGATCACATTTTAGGAGACTGGCAGGTGGGAAGATTTACTTTCCCTTTGCATCTATAAAGGATGTATTTTATTTAAAACAAAACTTTTCCTGAAACAAGAGGTGATTTTTCTTTTTAATGCAGTGGGTGTGCATTCCACACTGTTCCCGTCATGTGCTGGGTAAACCAACCGCGCTGCTAAAACAGAAGGCGGGAGACTCACAGGATTTATGGTCTGCCTATTACACAGAAGCCTGTTACTCTGTTTAAGGGATTAAAAAAAGATACCTTGAGATTGGAGGATTGACTAAAAATGTCATTGTCGTTTGAATAGACTTCCTTTGTCGGAAGTTATTCAATTAATGTTGCATTTTAAATATGCACATACAAATATACACAGTATGGAAGGATAACATGACAAATAATATTCCCCTTTCTAACTAATCTTCGTAACATACTCTCAGACTTCTTTTTTCCTTTCCCATATCTGGGCATATAGATTTAACTCATTCCTTTCTATTAAACTTTCTATTAAGAAAAACAGACCAAAAGGAGGTAGAGAAATAGTGTAATGAACCCAGTCTATTGTTCAGCTTCAAAATAATCAGTAATCTTGTTTGTATTATATTACCTACATTGAGATTGTTTAGAGGTAAAGTCTAGATGTACCATTTCATTTGTAAATATTTCCTGCTCACCGTTGACCCTTGAACATCACCAGGATTAGGAGAACCGACCCACTACACAGTGGAAAATCCACTGATAACTTACAGTCACCCCTCCGTATACCGGGTTCCTCCCCACCTGCCACTCAGCATTTGTGGAGTCAGCCAACTCCCAAGCCTACTTACTACTGAAAATATCCACGCACAAGGGGACCTGTGCAGTCCAAACCCGTGTTGTTCAAGGGTCAGCTTTAATTTTACTACTAGATCTTAACTTTTTACAGTAGTGTTAGATTTATAGAAAAAAGGAGCCAATAGTAGAGTTCCACACTGTATCTTTTCAGTTTTCCCTGTCATTAACAGTCCTCTATAGAGTGTATTATACACACTGTTAATCATCGTTAAAATCAACAATAGTGACACATTACTATGAAACAGTCCCTACTTATTCCCATTTCCTTAATTATTATTATTATTTTTAACCAATTATCCCTTTTGTGTTGCAGGACCCCACATTGCCTGTCATCTCACCACCTCCTTAGGCTCCTCTTGGTTGTCACGTTTTCCCAGACTTGCATAGGTTTTGATCACCTTGACAGTTTTGAGGCACACAGGCTGCCCCTCCTGGAAGTCGTGTAAGGTTTTCGCCAAGATTAGAGTGGGATTATATGTTTTGGGGAGGAAGATCAAAGAGGTCAAGGACCATTTTCATCACATGCAAATTTCCTCTCTCCAAACAAGTTGTTTCAGGTGTTGGAGCTTCCGTTTTCTGGAAAGAGGTCTTGAATGGTGGGTGCAGGCACTCAGTGAGCGCGGCTCCGCGGGCTGCAGGTTCCCCCAAGGTGGGCAGGTGTGGTTCCTACAGCTGTGGCTGCGGGAGACCTCAGCCTGGAGAGAAGGGCCTTCTAGAAGACATGGAGGCTTCGAGGACGGTGGAGTCCTCCGAGGCCGCGTGGGTTCCATTCTTCAGCCGCCCGGCTTCCTCCCCTGACCCCCTTCCCAAATTCTCTCCGCTTGGCACCCGAGGAGCCATCGGATCTGCCCCAGCGCACATGGCTATGCAGCCGGCCAGAGACCCTCGCAAACTCAGCCTAGCGGGCTTACGGGTGTTCCAGGGCCCTCAGACGGCGGAGTCGGTGGCGGACAGCAACCCTGTTCCGGAACCGCTGGTTCGGAGGGGCGGCGGGGCGGAGGGACGCGGCGGCTGCGGCGGGATGCGGGTCTGGGCGCGCGGAAGGGGCGGGGCCGGAGCCGGAGCCGTGAGCAGCCGCCCTCCCCAGCTCCCTCCCTCCCTCCTGCGCCCTGGCAGATGCTGCTCCCGGTGCCCCACCGGCGCCCGGGGCTTCGTCGTGCCCTAAGTCTGAGGCAGATTCCAGACGACAGTTACAACCCAGAGATCCTTTACGTGGAGCTGTGGATGCTTCCCGTGTTGTTCGGTGAGTGAGCCCGGAGCCCGCGCCCTTGGATGTCCGCCGGTGGCATCCGGTCCGATGCCGCCCACGTTACTTCTCACGGGTGGGGCTCTGTCAGTGCCCCCGAAGTTTCCTGGAATCCTGGACTCTCCGTGGGCCAGTCTGGGCGGACTCCGACCCCGAGGGCCCCTTCCCTTCGTGACCCTGGGGCCCGAGGCTCAGCACCCCTCTCCTCCTCTCCCCAGGCCCGGACGGCGAACTGATGACGGCTCTCCACCGGTGGTTCGGGGTCTTACTCGTGGTGAGCGCGGTCCCAGGATGCGGAGTCCTGATCTTCATTATTGGGCCGCCCTTCTACCAGCATCTTACGATGCTCCTCATCGTGGCGATGTCTTTCCAGCTTCGGATCCGCGAAAACCGAGGTAGGAGTTCCAGGGGTCCCAGCAGGGAATGCTTCCTCCGCCCAGGAGCCCGGGAAGGTGGACTTGCTTGCCGCATCTTTGCGGCTCATTCCAGTTCCTTAGTCTCAGGGCCTGGGACAGTTTCGAAAACAGCCACCAAGTCTTAAAAATCCCTGGGTGTGTGTCCCAGCTCCCGAGCCGGGAGAGCGAGAAGAGTTTGGGAAGGAGACAGGGGCAGGACCCAAAGGTGAAAATCTAGCACATCTGTGCACTCTGGGCGAGGGTCCTGGAGGGATGTCGGAGCAGCACTTTTAGGGGATGTCCTCCGCAGAGTCTCTTGTGGGCCTGCCCTACCACTTAGATAACTAGGACAGCGGATTTCCAAGCGTAGTCCCAGGACCAGCAGGATCAGCATCACCTGGGAGCTTGTTAGAACTGCAAACTCGGGTGCCCACCCTGACCCACGGAATCTGAAACTGGGGATGGGACCAAGTAATTTGTGTTTTAACACGCCCTGCAGCTAATTCTGTTACACACCAGAGTTTGAAAACCATCGCTCTAGGGTCGTCTCCTCAAAGCCTGCACCCAACCAGCTGCTTTCTTTTTAGCCAGAGCTCGGACCAGACGGCTGCTAAATTCTGCGCGGGCCTCCGGACGCTCGGTTTAAGGCTGGGACCGGTCCTGAATCCCTTATCCTTATCCAGAAGTCGGCTCATGGCGGACCTCACCACAGGGACGGCATTGCTGGGGGATAGAGGCCAGGAGGCTAAGGCGCTATGAAAGATGCAGATGACGATGGGTGTGGAGACCACCATCCTTAATTCTGTCACCTTCAAGTTATTGCAAGCTTGAGCTTTTAAGGAAAGTTTCAGTGGTTTTATAATAAATTATCTTTATTGGTTTTGTCTTTTTTGTTTCTTTTAAAGTGAAAGCAAATTTATTTAGAGAGATACACACTCCATAGAGAGTGCAGGTGGTCTCAGAAGGCAAGAGAGAGAATGACCCATTGGTTTGTGTTGATCAGTGTTCTTTCCAGGTTATAATGGGAAAAGGCAAAAAAAAAAAAGTTTCAAAAAGTGTTTTCAGCTCCTCAGAGTGTTAGGGAAGGGGGTGATGGAATCTCTGGAGGAGTCCGCAATACCTTGGCTCTGGAATCAAGCTCACCTTTCCTGCCTGGGTCCCCACCGGAAAGAGCAGGGAGCTTCAGGGAGCAAGATGCCTGTTACGGGGTACAGCCCAGCAGTCCAGGCAGGTGAAGGCCAACAGCTGTTCCTCGGTTGGGGTACTCCGGCTCTCTGCTAGCTTTTCAGGAACAATTCAGCTGCAGCTATGAGCTCTTTGAAGCCAGTTTGAAGGGAATTGAAGAACTTAAATGGAAACACGTGTGGAATATATCTGGTGAATGTGCTTGATAAGCAGAATTTTTGTATTTTTGTAGAGGTGGGGAACAGAGAAATAGCTGGTGATGGAGAGGGCATTGAGTCAACAATGCTTTTATTTCCCTCAGTAGAATAGGATGGGATGGTGGGCCAGGTGTGATGCTGGGGGAGGGAGAGGCTAACAACCTAGAGGCAGGTGGGGATGATAGCGGCCCTCAAGCCCTGTGAAAGCAGGAGGAAAGCAAACCCAGGGCCCTGGAGGAGGGAGCAGCTTCTGGAAGGGGGAGCATATGTAACAGGAGGCTCACAGGGCAGGACTGGAAGCCTTGTGGAGAGATTCCTTTTGCCTGAGGAGAAAAACTTATCTTTTTTTTAAATTGAAGTATAGTCAGTTTACAATGCTGTGTCAGTTTCTGGTGTACAGCATAATGTTTCAGTCATACGTATACATACATTCCTTTCATATTCTTTTTCATTATAGGTTACTGCAAGATATTAGAAATGGTTCCCTGTGCTATGCAGTAGGACCTTTGCTTATTTATTTTATATAGAGTAGTTGGTATCTGTAAATCTTAAACTCCCAATTTATCCCTTCCCACCCCCTTTCCCCCCAGTAACCATAAGCTTGTTTCCTCTGTCTATGAGCCTTTCTGTTTTGTAAATAAGTTCCGTTATGTCTTTTTTTTTTTAGATTATACATATAAGTGATATCATACGGCGTTTTTCTTTCTCTGTCTGACTTCACTTAGAATGATGATCTCCAGGTCTATCCGTGTTGCTGCAAATGGCATTATTTCATTCTTTTTATGGCTGAATAGTATTCCATTGTATATATAGACCACAATTTCTTTATCCAGTCATCTGTTGATGGACATTTAGATTGCTTTAAAGTCTTGGCTATTGTAAATAGTGCTGCTATGAACATTGGGGTGCATGTATCTCTTTGAATTAGAGTTTCTTCTGGATGTATGCCCAGGAGTGGGATTGCTTGATCATATGGTAAGTCTATTATTAGTTTTTTGAGGAATCTCCATGCTGCTTTTCATAATGGCTGCACCAAACTACAAAGAATACTCGTATTTACATCTTCTTTGACCTCTGATTACTCAATCTATGGCTATTAATCAACATTTCTCTAAGAAAGAAACATTAAAAACTGTATACTACTTTCATAACTAATAAACCAAAACTTACACTTTTACAAATGTGTTTGCTCCAATTTTTAAATGAGTGTATATATTGAATGGAACTTGTAAAATTTAATGAAATCACAAATCTGATAGATTCTCTTCAATGCTAAAAGTAGCTATAACATTTTAAAAATAACATTTGCTAACATCTCAGAGCTTAAGTACCAGGTCCTGTTCAGCTTTAGATATGTGATATTATCAATATTCAAAACAGCCCCATGATATAGGTCCTCTGATTATGGCCTTGAAATTCAGACATGGAGAAACTAAGCAACTTGCTCATGGTCACACAGGCAGTTGGGACTGGAGTCCAGGGTCCCATGCCACGTGCCCCTTTATCATTATAGTGAATACAAAATAGATTGTAACCATTTCATTAAAACCAATTAGAGAAATGCTAATAGTAATCACTTCCTTGTTTTTGTTTGTAGTTTTATCATCTAAGGATCCGCTCCTAGACATTATGTGTAAGTTTTAACTTATTTCTGAAAAAGTAGAAAAATACATATTGGATGACGTTGTGTCCAGCATTATTTATTCAGCATGACTTATGAGATTTATCCATTTGTAACCTGTAGTTGTGTTCCATTCATCTCCTTGTTGTATAGTCTTTTTTATTTTTTATTTTTAATTGAAGTATAGTTGGTTCACAGTCTTGTGTCCCTTGTCGTATAGTCTTTCACTGTATTTATATTTGTATATATATTTATATCACAAATCATGTATCTGTCCTGATACGGATGGGCTTTGGGGTTGTCTCCAGTTTTGGGCTAGTGTAACGAATATGACACTAACAGTCTTGTGTATGCTTCTGTATTTATCAGCTCAGGCTACGATGACAACACCACAGTGTTAAACAACACATTTATTTTCTCATGGTTCTGGAGATTAGAATTTCAAGTTCAAAGGTGCCACTATGGGTGGTTTCTGGAGTGACTTCTGTCCTCGGTCTGCAGATGGCTGCCTTCTCGCTGGGTCCAAATGGCGTTGGATGAGCTGAGGAGGAGGGATGGAGGGGCAGGAGAGGGAGAGGTTCTGGTGTCTCTTCTAATAAGGACACCAGTCCTATCAGATTAGGGCTCCATCCTGAGGACTTCACTTAACCTCCATTTGGCCCTGTCTCCAGGTACCGCCACACTGGGGATGGGGCTTCAACAAAGGAACTTTGGGGAGGGACACAGCTCAGACTGTGAGTCTCCCAGGGCACATGCACATAGTTTTGCCTTTTGCATTTAATATATAATTTACCGGCATATGTTGTTTTATTGTTCTTTGCTTTATTGCACTACGAAGATACTGTGTTACTTTACCAATTGAAGGTTTCTGGCAACCCTGCCTTGTCCGGTGATGGTCAGCAGTTTTTAGCAAGAAAGTATTTTTATTTATTTTTGGGTGTTTTTTGGGGGGAAGGGGATTGTTACTGAGTCCAAAATCGTTCTGCTCGCCGCATGACAGGCCAATAAATCGGGAGACAGGGTGTTGGGGCAAGGAATAGAGACTTTATTTGGAAAGCCGGCAGACAGAGAGAATAGAAGACTACTGTCTTGGAGAACCATCCTACTCTAGTTAAAATACAGGCTCTCTTTATACACACACACAAAAAAACAAAACAAAACAAAACGGGGGGGGGGGTGTAGTTCATTGTTGCAAACTTCTTGCTGTAGAAATTCTTTGTTCTTGTAGCCGTCCATGTGGGTCAGGCCATGGTGTCCCTGAAAATCTCCAAGAAAACAAAGGTTATTCTCTATTTGCAACTTGCCATCTCTACATAAGTGCAGAAGTGCATCCTTAAAGGTCAGAGTCCTGAGAACAGGCTCTCCTGTCTATTTTAGGCTAAAGGCAACATTGTTTAACAAAAGGTGCAGAGCTGGCAAGACTGAGCCTGGAAAACAGGGCACAGGGTTATAACTAAAGGAAGAGATCCAGTATAGTCAGATCTGTTCTCCTCTATTACAGGATTAGGTTTGTTTGTTTGTTTATTTATTTATTTCTGGAGGGACTGGGGATGGAACCCAGGACCCGTGCATGCTAAGCACGTGCTCTACCACTGAGCTATACCTTCCTCCCACCAGAAAATATTGTTAAATTGAAGAGTGTATGTTGTTTTTTTAGACAGTGCTCTTGCACGTCTAGCGACTACGATGAAGTATCAGCAACGCTTTTACACGCACTGGGAAACCAAAGCTTTGTGTGACTCACTTTGTTGCAATATTTGCTTTATCGCCTGGTCTGGAACTGAACTCGCAGTATTTCCGAGGTCTTACTGTACCTGGAATTTAATAAAAGATTTTATTGTGTTAATTGCAGATTCCCATGTAGTTTTAAGAAATAGTCCAGAGAGGGAGGGGATAGCTCCGTGGAAGAGCGTGTGTCTAGCAAGCATGAGGTCCTGGATTCAATCCCCAGTAACTCCATTAAAAATAAGGAAAGAAAGAAAAATCCAAGTACCTCCCCCCCAAGTAAAATAATAAATTTTAAAAAATAATAAAAAGAAATAATCCAGAAAGATTCTTTGTACACTTTTCTTAGTTTCACATCCTGGTGCCATTTTGAGGAACTGTAGTAAACCATCACAACCTGGACATAGATATGGGATTTCTCCCCTAGTTTTATTTGCACTTATTTGTGTGTGTGTGTGTGTGTGTGTGTGTGTGTGTGAATTAAGGTCTACACAATTTTCTCACCTATGTAGTTCTGCGCGTCCACCATCACAGTCAGATCCTTGATGTTGCCTTCTTTATAACCACAACTGCTTCCCTCTCACCAGTTGATTTTTGTGTATAGTATGAGGTCACATTTGTTTTCATTTCTTTTTTAAGTGATCTGTATTCAGTGGCCCTGGCATCATTTATTTACAGGGCCATCCTTTCCCCACTTCTCTGAAGCATCCCCTCTGCTGTAAATTGTCTCCATGTATATATGAGTCTACGGTTCTTCCATTCATTGTCCCGTTTGTTTCTTCTCACATCGGAACTGCGCTGCCTTAATTACTACTGCACCTTTAAAAAGAGGTTGCTATGTAGTAGAAAAAGCTGTTTCTTACTTTTCTTCTGTAAACATTGTCTTGGCTATTCTTGGCCCTTTGTATTTCTTACTAGTTTCCAAAGGGGGAAGGTATAGCTCAGTGGCAGAGCATGTACTTAGTATGCATGAGGTGCTGGGTTCAATCCGCAGTCCCACCATTAAAAATAAATGGACAAACCTAATTACCATCACTCCTACCCCCACCAAATAAACAAGAAAACTAGTTTCCTGATGAATTTTCCACAACAGGACCTATGTGACATCTCATTCTCAGAACTAGAGTGAACTCACACCGATGTTTCTTCTCTCTCACAAAAGGGGGCTCCAAGGCAGCAGCTGTGTGTTCCCCATCAATGTTGTTACATTGATCTGACCTCGGGCTCTGGTCTCTAATACCCTCTGGAAGGAGCTGGGATATTGGGAAGATGGTTCTTACAAACCTTTGGCTATATAACTTCCTGCCATGAAATAAGGAGTGAAAAAGCCAAGCAATGTCAAGTTTAGATCCCCCCGCCCCCCTTTTCTGAATGGAATTAGGCAACTGGACTGTAGGAACGAGTCATCTCTGGCGGAACTGAGCTGGGAGTGGCTGTTGGGAGGCTTGGGCCGTCTTGCCTCCCATGTGTTGCAGTGGGTCCCAGGATCAGCATCTGATCTGCAGCAGTGCGGGAAGGGCGCTCCAGAATGGTCCTAAGTTGGGGCAGGAGAGCAGAGCCTCAGGACCCCCTACATCCATCCATAGCTGGAGGTGGGGTTGGTCCAGAAGGAAGCAGGACCCTGGGTGGAGCAGCTATCCTCAGACAAGGCGATCCTTCTGACTGGCCTCTGAGAGCTGCTTCCTGGTACCTGTGCTACCTGCAGCTGAGGGATGCGCCCCAGGACCCTGGGGTGGGTCTGGGAGATGCCACTTCAGATCTGCTGCTCAGGTATGTGCTGGGAGCAACAACTCCAGCGCTCGGGGGGCCTCACTTCCTGGGATAAACTTAGAAGGGTCTTTAAGGACTCATCATCCCCTCCTGTTCTGTCCTTTGTAGGTTCCCCTCACTCCCATTTGGCGCCTCCGCTGGTCTCAGTGGCTTGCCTGGAGGTATGAGCCTGACCTTCATCCCGGAGAGGTCAGCATCCCCTTCTTGGGTCTTGCCTGCTGTACTTTTCCACGCCACCAACAGAGGCCCAGGGGGCAGCAAGAGAAGGCCAAGCAGAACCCGGGACCGCACCCTTCCCTGCCCTCACTGCTGACACCGAGTCTCCCTCCTCCTGGCCCTCGCGGTCAGTCGTCCCTGTCCAGGTGCTGACCTGCTGATCCCAGAGGGCTCGGGCAGCAGCTGGAGCTTTTAGTGTCACAGACTCGCCATGTCCCCTGGTAGAAGTGTTCTCTCACCTTTGTGAACCAGGGTGAGAGGCCCTGGTTGCAGGGACGGGGAGCACCAGTTCCCCACGTGGGTCGCTTGGACAGAGTAGGGCCTCCTTTCACCTTTTTGCTCCTCTGCCCTGAGTTTTGTCGGTGATGGAGAGCTACATACATGTGACGTGACTGATGTGAATTCAGATAGCTTCCTGGGTGAGGGCATCTTGTCCCGGGCTGACACTTTGTGGCAGTGTGGGCCTCACACTTGCTTGGTGCCAGATCATGTGATCAGACCCAGTG
Organism: Camelus ferus; assembly: GCF_009834535.1. NCBI lineage: Eukaryota > Metazoa > Chordata > Mammalia > Artiodactyla > Camelidae > Camelus > Camelus ferus. Next base: position 16,334,159 of record NC_045713.1, read on the forward strand.
GGTCCCCTGGCCATGTTGCCCACTCCTGCTCCTCTTTTTGCCATAAAGTGGGTCCCTTGGTCTGAGGTGATATCATGTGTGACCCTGTATTGGTGGTTTCAACATTGTTTAGAGATGCTGGCTGAGGTCCTGTGGGCAAATTCGTATCTGGAAAATGTGTCTAATCCCATCAGAATTAACTGCTGCCCCTTTCAGGGCAGAACGGGCTCCGCTGTCATCAGCTTTGTTGATGCTGCAACAAACACAGGAGTGTTACCGAGTCCAAACTCACTCTGCTTGCCGCATGACAGGCCAATAAATTGGGAGACGAGGTGTTGGGGCAAGGAATGGCGAGTGTATTTGGAAAGCCAGCAGAGCAAGAGAACGGCATACTAATGTCTTGGAGAACCATCCTGCTCTAGTCAGAATACAGGCTCCTTTGATACAAAAACACAGGGGAGGGGGTGTGGTTGGTTGTTGCAAACTTCTTGCTGTAGGAATTCTTCCTTCTTACAGCCATCTATGTGGGTCAGGTCATGGTGTCCCTGTTAACTGCCAACAAAACAAAGGTTATTTTCTATTCTGCAACTTGTTATCTTTATGCAAGTGCAGAAGTGTTGATATCCTTAAAGGTCGGAGCCTTGAGAAAAGGCTCTCCTGTTTACCAGACAGCCTAAAGGCAACATTGTTTACAAAAGGTGCAGAGCGAGCAAGACTAAGCCTAGAAAACAGGGCGCAGTGGTTAAAGCTAAAGGAACAGATCTAATACGGAGTCAGATTTGTCCTCCTCTATTACAAAGTCTTTTAGGCCCAAATCCACAGGAGACCAGAACCCCAGGTGCCAAGGGGATCCCTAGAACCTGAGAGTCACACACCATGGCCCAGGCTTCCCAAGGGACTGCACCCTGCATTGGCTCACCTGTCACACTTCTTTAAACTGGGCTCCTAGACTGTGGGCATCCCTGTTTCAGCACTGAAAACAAATTTAAAACAAGGTCAAAGAGCAATGTGAAAACACATACCCTGGGAGGAGCGGAGAAGAAAACTCAGTATTCCTGGCTCCTGACAACTTCATTTATTATGACAGCCCAGCTGCTTCTCCACACTGCCTCCCTGATGCTTCATACTTAAAAAAGAAAATGACCTAGTAGAGATTTTTAATTAGTCTAAAACCCTTGAGAAGTTGACTCGAAGAACACCTGCTAAATTTTCAACTCTTCACTCATTAACAGTGATGTACAGACATTAAACATAGTTGTCTCTCTTCCCAGACAACTATGTTCCCCAAAAATGAGAGGAGTGCTTTCCACTGGCCCCTGACTCTCATGACTGAGAACCTCCTCTGTGACTTGCCTTTCTAGAGCCCAGACCCCCCTCACTGCTAGAACTCTCCTTCAGAGGGGTTCCTCTTACTAGCATCAGCGAATCAACTCAGTCCTTCTTGCCAAAGACCGTCCCTCATCCAGGATGCACCGCACACGCGGTCATTGCAATAAGTGCTCCCAGTGTTCCTGTGAACAGGTAAGTCAGTTCCGCACACTGAGCTTGGACTCTGTGGGATCTCTTGTTTCTAACAATTCAAAGTTATGACACTCGGCACAAACTTAAAATAAGAACCTTGAGAATTTTAAACGCTTATGCTTCATTCTTTACCTAGAAGCATAGTTAAATTTTGGGAAGCTTGGGAGATGCATCCAAAGACAAAGCCCTGAGATTTTACAGGCACCAGTGACCACAGCATCCTCCGCATCTCCAGCCCTGTCAGGAGAATGTGCAAGGCTGGGTTCTCACAGAAACTGCCCAACCCCGTCCCTTCAGTCCCCCTCTCTTCCTGAAAACCGCGCCGAGAAGACCAGTGCGGAGGCCGCGCGGGGAAGTGCGGGCGCCCGGCGAGGTGCAGGCGGCGGCCCGGGGGCAGGAGGGGCCGGGGAGCGGGGCAGTGATGCTACGACCGCGTTGGGGGGTGCGGCAGGTGCCCCGCGCGGCGGGAGCCCGCTCCCTCCCGGTGAAGTGAGGCTGCCAGAGACTAAACTGACCCCGGTTCGCCTCTGCCCACCTGCCGCCCTTGGCCTCCGGGCCAGCCGCCGTCCGCAGGGGCCGGTGCTGCCGCAGCCGGGCCGCCTCGCTCGTGGTGCCCGAGCGCCCGCTGCGCGGGCTGCGCAGAGCCCGCCTCCTGCCATTTGAGGATTTTAACAATATCCATCGTTTTCCTCTTTTAAACCATAGATCATCTAGAAGCAGCATGTTGCTTGTTTTCTACATTAGATATATAAGGTTTTTAAAATGCATTTTTTACATATAGATTCCTAAATTAATTGTATTTGGGATAGAGAATATGACCCCTTTGTGATTATTTGAAATTTGAAACTTGGCTTCGTTTGCTTCAGATTTTTTAATGCTTCAAATGTGCTGGCCTTCCACTGTGGGGTGCACCACCGCCTGTATGTGCAAATACGTCCATTTTTGCAACTGTGCTAATGGCAACACCCGTCTCTTTCCTGATTCTGTTTTCTTCTTGACATAGCAATTACTGAGAGCATTGTGTTAAAGCTTCCTAATAGGAGATACATGTATTTGTCAGTTTCACCTTGCAGGGCTGTCAGTTTTGGTTTTTATATGTTTTTAAGTTGTGCCGATTGGTGCGTGTAAGCTCAGAGATCTGACCTTGTTTACTCTTTATTAATGTTTTGCTCTTACTGCAAAGTATATAGTGCCTGAGAACTCATGTAGCTGCAGGACGTGATTGTGGTTATTTGCCCAGAAATCTTTCCCTGGTTACTTTCAACCTTCTCGTGTCCTTGTGCGCACGTGCGTACGAGCTCATGTATTCAAGTTACTCCGTGGGTCCCTATGTGTCTTTGACATCTCTTGTGAAAAGAACATGAGTAACATTAAAAATGCAGTTAAAAAAATCTTTATAGGAACTTACTTTAGACCACTGATTCTTAGTATGCATATTTTATTTTATTGTTACTTTTTATTGAAGTATAGTCAGTTACAATGTGTCAGTTTCTGGTGTACAGCATGTTTCACTCATACATCAACATACATATATTTGTTTTCATATTCTTTTTCATTATACATTACTACAAGATATTGAATATAGTTCCCTGTGGTATACAGTAGCACCTTATTGTTTATCTATTTTATATATAGTAGTATCTGCTAATCCCAAACTCCCAGTTTATCCTCTCCCCGTCCTGGGTAACCACAGGTTTGTTCTCTATGTCTGAGAGTCTGTTTCTGTTTTGCAAATAAGTTCATTTGTCTTTAGATTTCACTTATAAGTGATATCATATGGTATTTTTCTTTCTCTTTTTGGCTTATTTCACTTAGAATGACAATCTCCAGGTCCATCCATGTTGTTGCAAGTGGCATTATTTCATTATTTTTTTATGGCTGAGTAGTACTCCACTGTAGAAATCAGCATGCATATTTTAGGTTGAACGCTGGTATTTATTTTGTCCATTCCCTTTCCACTCATTTTTCTGGTTCTCTGTTTCTTTTCTTGCATTCATCTAGTTTCTCTTCTTATCTCATTTTCTGTTCTGCTAATTTAGAAAGTGTACACCAGTTTCTGCTTTTAAGTAGTTTGGAAATGCACATTGAACTTAACATCTAAGGTAAGTTCATGTCTACCTACCTTCCCCAGATATAAAATCACCTGAGGCCATCTGAACTGCTGTGGGATGAGTGCTGACCCCTAGCTCAGTACATCCTGCTGTCCTGCCGACAAGACAAAGCTGAGTTTACTGCTCACCGTGGTGACAGAGACGACTGGGCAGCCTTGCTGTCATCTGGGGCGGGGGAGCAGAGCCAGATTTTCTTGAGGATTCGAAGTTGGGTTTCAAATGGAGACTTGATGAATTGAAGAGTCAGGTAAGAATTAGGATGTAATGGTGTAGAGTTGCTGGAAACAAGGCAAGGGTTTTCAGGTATGGGGTTCCATGGTGTTAGGTAGGAAATTATGCTTTGAGTTGAAGGAGTTAATGGTTCTCTGGCAGAAGTTCCTGTAATGAACAGAAAAGTTATTTGCCTGGGCAATGATGAAGACACTAGCATAGGAATGCTGTGTCACTGTTAGCAGTTAACTCAGTGGTTTCATCCTTATTGTCCAATCACTACCTTTACCCCCACGCCTGATGGTACATATTAGTTACTGAGGATTTTTATTTTGTATGTTTTAACTTCACAAGTTAAGCATGTGTTGTTATTATCACGTATAATCAATGTTTCTGTAGCTACACCTCTGTGTTTACTTTTGGAGTGAATGATTTCTTCTTGCATTTCAGAATTTAGGGGGTGGATATTATTTGATTTCTTTAAGTACAGTCTAATTTAAGTGAAAGCTCGTTGGAAGTAAATACTCAGTTCTTATTTATTTGAAAAGTCCTTTGTTTCACCTTTATTCTTGGAAGTTAGTCAGACTGCACATGGAATTTTAGGTTTACCCTCACTCTTCAAATTTGGCCAGACTGGACATGGAATTTTCAGTTGTATGTTGGTGTTTTTCTCCGTAACATGAAGATGCCTCTCCATTGTCTTAAGGCTGTCGAGAAGCTAGGTCAGATTACTGCTGACACAGCCCTGCAGCCTCCCGCTCGGTGGTACATTCAGGGTGCGCAGGGGGGATGGAGCTAGGGCCCCACCGCAGGTGCCTGTGTACCTCCTGTGGCCCGTGAACCCCTGTTCTGCATATTGAGGCTGGGCAGTGGCCCACAGGGGTCCAGAGCATATTTGTCTCACTGTAATCTTGGTGTCTTGTGCCTGGCTTGTCCTCCTGAGAGTTCTCTCATTTCCCTGACAGTTCAGTATTGCATGAAAGACTGATTTTCTTTGAATCATTTATTCAGCAATTTTTGTTGTGATGTACCAACAGGAGTTTCTCTGCCTAACTTTGTCCACCGCATGGCTGGAAGCAAGACTGTTTCAAGCAAATAAAGTTTCTCCTAACAGGATTCAGTACTCTCAGGTTCAAACTTAAAGTTGATTTTTTTTTAATGGTAGAATTGACTCTTCTCCATGACAGTGCTAGGGAACTAAAATACAGATGTGCTGCCACTGAAATGCATCTTATGAATGTAAACTGCCCCATTTTCAGTATTTTTTTTTAAGTCTGAGACATGGGAGAGTCTGGAAAATGTGAATGAGTGTTTTAGCTATGTCTGTAAAAGGACAGACTCCAGTGAGATGTTTGAATTTCCCCCCACAGCCCTGGTGGCTTCTCAGATCACACTTTATAAAGAAAGAGATACAGGTGTCTTTATGCTACTGAAGATGGATATTATTATAAAGAGCAAAGCAAGTCAGAGGCAAGTTAGGTTCTGTCGTGTTATAGCCCGAGAAGCCGTGCAGGCAGCATGGTGGAGGTGTTGGTGTGGGGCTGGAGCGGAGAGACAGGAGTGTGTGTGTGTGTGTGCGCGCACGCATGCACATGTATAAAAACATCAGTAAAAATTACTGAAATATGTCTTGTTTTTCAATATTGTCTGTGCCTGAGTGGCTCTTATGTAAGTGACATATGTTGTCTCAAGAGGTGATATTTTTAGTGGAAAACTTCTTTAAAAATATTTGTGTTTGTTCTTCTGACTTAAATAATTTATACTCAATTATGTATTATATTTTACAAAGAGAAATACCGTAAGAAACAGTGTTTGCAATCAGTTGGTCCAGTTTAAAATAGGGCCTCTTTTTCACCAAAACAACGGGCTCTCTTTTGGAGGAAAATTATCATCAGTGCCATGGGGGAAGAATTTAATAATAGAAATGCTAAAAGACACTAAATGAGATAAACACCTATTTAATATTTAGAATTTGAGATGATCAAAATTGTTAGTTTTTCTTTAAAATTAAAAAAAAGTCACTTGGACCCTCTCCTCACTTCCTGCTGTTTGTAATGGAATTCACATGGCATTGTCATTTGTTCATGTGCTCATTACTGTTGAATTCAAGGAGCGTGTCCTGATCACTGAGTGAGGTAGGAGGGTGAAGGCGGCAGCGGTGAAGAGGAGGAGGCTGCGCCCTCAAGTAGCTCCCAGTCTGGGGAAAGAGGCAGACAAGTAAACATGCAGCTAAAATAAACGCCTCCAGTCCCAGAATATGTTCAGTAACACGGAGCACAGTCATTACCGTAACTGACGGTGTCTAGGTTGCTTTCTTGATCATTTTCTAATTGAGGCTTACCAGCAACAGTCTCTAAGTAATTGTTACTCATTTATTATGGAGAAATTGGGTGCAGACATTAACCCCCCACCCCCACCCCACGCAGACCTCAAGCACTCAAATGCTCATTTTCTGTGTTTCCCTCTGGTGGGCAGAACTTTCGAGCATAGCATAGATTTCTTGTATCAGTTTCTCAAGGACAGTTGCAAGCTATAGAAGATAACATTTTAAGGAAGCAATTATTTTACGAAAAGGAATAAAAATATATCTTAGTTCCATTGCTATACAATGGAAATAAAGGAGGACAATATTATTTAGCCAGTAATGACCTTACAGACCCATCAGTGCATCATAAGAGTTTATTTTTCAAGCCAAACATTTGCACGAGCCCCTTACATTGATGGGGGGGAGGGGAGGCAGCACTAGTCATGATTTGGCATGACTGATCTTGCATTTCAGCCCTGAGAGGTCCAAAGGTGTCTCAGGAAGCCCTCGACCTCTGTGGTCTCCAGAGCCGGGGCTCCGAGTGTGCAGCTGGGTAGGAATGAGTTATCCTCTGCCTGGGAAGCCCAGTCCTGTTCTGATGGCGAGAAAAGCTCAGGTGGAACAAAAGCAGCAGTGCCTTTGGAAGGTGTGCCATGGGAACCTTGCTGTAAGACCTGATGAGTTTTGCTTGGTGTTCCACATGGCCACGTGGTTCGCCTCCCTGCATCCCTGGCGAGGGGTAGGGGAACCCGGTCGGCTTGGAGCATTGATTATTCATTCTCAAGACTTTCTGAAATGGCCTGTCTTAGTGGCAGCAAGTGCAGGTGGGTTACCTAAACAGACCACTGCCCTTTCAGGGCCGAAGGGGAGGGTGCTTTGGAGGAACCTGTGAGGGCAAACGTAGTGTCTCCTGCAGTGCCTGTTGTAGTAAGAAGGGTTGTGCGTCTTTAAGCACAGAAAGATTCCTGACCATCCAGAAGGATGGGGATACAAGGGGGAGTAGACCTTGACAAATAGGTCAGAGTTCAGCAGCAGACAGGCACCGACTAGATCCTCAGTAAAAGTTAGTTAAGATAAAATAATAGGTGGGTTACAAAGGACTGAGCCCTCCAGTACAGAGTCAGGCTGGCTCCTAGGAGCAGGTGACGCTGTGGAGCGTGGTTGGGGGGGCTGGGTCTGAGGGCTTGGGGTACTTGGCCATGGCTTTGCATTTCCTTCTTTCCTCTGGGAAGCTAAGTTAAGGGCTTAGTGGCAGATAGAGCATCTTCTGGTTTCTATTTTAGGTGACAATGCTGACAGAAGCTGTGCAAAATAGATGGGAGGAGAGTTTAAAGGCGCTTAGAAGAGTTGAAGGAATTTTATTTCTCAGACACAAACTTTACAGGTAGATCATTCCTCAGCCCTGCACTTGGCCTGATTGTTTTCTGCTTGATCTAATGACAGAAACCACCCTCCTCTCTGGCCATCGCCCCTTCTTTGTTAAAGCTCCCTGTGAGGGCGGGGGCAGGAGGGGCGCCCAGGGACCTGCGTTTGCAGAAACTCTCCATCGGGATGGATGCGTTCTATTTCAGAGCTCCATCCTCTTGGTCCCAGGGCACAAGTTTTGGGAAGAACAAAATGACCAACTTCAATATTGTTGACAATCAAAATATTTATATTAAAGACAGACCAAGGAATAATTTAGTGTGATAAGTGACCACACAGTTACAGAGAAGAGACGCCTTTCTCATTCCTCCAAGGGTTAGGGCAGGTTCCCATGGACTCTGAGAGGAGCAGATGGCACAAACCGATGTTCGTAGCTCCCAGGAACACTGCTACTGCAGCTCTGCTACAGGTGTGCTGTAGTAGATCAAATCCCCCCACTAGGGGACGGCATAAGTTGAAAGTGGGATTTACACAAGAAAGTGTCACTTTAGGAGTCTTTGAGTTTCAAATAACCACACAAAATTAGCCAGTAACTGACATAAAAAGGAAATGTTTGGACGTTTCGGAACACCTCAGGGATGGGCTTCATCCGTGTTTGAATGATGCCATCCACGCTGTCCCTTTTTCTGCCACCATAGACTTGCTTCCTCCCATGGTTGACTTTCTCCTCCATCAGTCCATCTTTGTCTTCGTAAAATGGCAGACAAAGCCAGAGAAGTGCCCAGATTTTAGCACGTGAAATCTCTGAGGGAGCCAGGAATTTTTCCTGCCAAAATTCTCAAAAGAGTTTTGATTGGCCTGGTTTGAGCCAAGTAGCCATCGTTGGATCAGTTCCAGGGGGAGCTGGGGGTAGGTGTTAGGGTACCTGGCAAGATTGGGGTCACCTGCCTATCCTGAAATGAAGTGAAGGACTGTATTGGGGGATAAATGGTTCCTGAAAGCAAAACTTTCTTTTTCCATCAGAAGGAGGAATTGGTGGTGGTGTAAAAATAACCATCCCCATGATTGCTGTTAAGACCCAAAAGGAGTTAAGTGCAGCTTTGAAACGTACACCTACTGTTTTTCCTGCCGGCACAGCCCTGTGGCCACAAAATCAAGTTCTCTTTAGAGTGAAGATGTTGCCCTTTCCAGCACCTCTTTTGAGTACAATTAGCTCAATGGCGTAATGTATAGTTTTGTTATCCTTTGACCTCTGTAGCAATTACTTTTGTAACTTAAAAAAAAAAATCATTTCCCGAGAGGGCTTAAAACGAAGGATCGGGATCTGGCCAAGTCTGAGATCAAGGGACTCTGCCCTTGGCTAATAAGATGTTTTGGTTTTATGTTTTGAAATATTCAAAATCAACATTCCAGCAGACAAAGAATGAGTCATGTAGCCCCCAGCACGCACGTCTGACTCACCCATAGCTGTCTCTCTTGGACTCTCTACCTTTGTCCTGGGTCCTGTCCCCGCCTCTCCTACTCCCAATACCGCCCTCTCTTTTTGCCTTCCTTCCCCGCCTTCCCTGTTTATTGCCCTGGTACCAGTTTTTCCGCAGTGATTCAGAAGGAGTTTGATGGTTTGCAGTCTGTGAGGATTTGGGGAATCTTTGGGTACCACCTAGTGCTACGTCTGTACTTGGAGTTGCTCCCATGTCTTCCCTTGGAGTGATGGTGGAATCTCCTGTTCGACTTTCCCACTGGCATGCTGATACACATGGACAACTTTTAGGTCCAAAGAAATACCTGTATCGCTGGGCAGCTAGCTAGCTATCTGCCTGTGTCTTTTTACCCGCAAAGGAAAACCGACCAAGAGCAGCTCAGGGCCCGTCAGCATCACAGAGGACCTCTGCGTGCGCGCGTCTTACCCACGTGGCTATGCTTCTGCGCTGGCTTCTTGCTTCTCAACTTACTCAGTGTCTTATGCAGTTAAAAAAAGGCAAAAAGCAGGTATTTGCTTTCTTTTCCTTCAAACTTTGAATCTAGTGCGTTGGAGAAATGCACCTTCCGCCCTCTTTGGAATGCTGTGTTAACATAGTATAATTTTTACTGGTTTTGTAATTTTTCCTGATTTTGCCCTTCCCTGACTATGTTTTAAAAGACATTGCCCCCTTACACCCAAGTGTGGTTGTACTTGTGTTGTTGGTTTGTTTTGAAACATTTTGCCTGCTTTCTCTTCAGTATTTCTGGATGTAAACTCATCCTGGTGGTATAGTACACGGCTGCTTGAAGTGCGAGGATGTCTTCTGACTACGCCAAGCATTCCGCAAAGTGTATTTTATCTGTGATTAACCACTTGACTAACAATACTGGCTAACAGATGTTGCAAAACAAAACAAAATAAAATGTGTCTATTGTTTGCTTTCCTATTAATTTTGGTTTAAAACATGTTTGCACTTGTCTGACTTGTGTCTTATTGACATTGATTGGCATATTAAAAGTCACTCAGTGCCTGCCTTAAAGAATACTGGAAAGAAAAAAAAAAACCCTGTATCTCCAGTACTAAGCTATTAATACGTTTTTGCTATATAGCTTTCAAATGACAAGCTCTCTTCAGTTCACCTGGTCATGACATGGGCTGTGTTCAGATGCCAGCTCTCTTTAGGGTACAGCCTAACTTCTGAAGAAGTTCACCTTTAAGTAGGCTACCTCCGCTGGCTTTTATAGGACAGGGAGCTGCTGACTTAGGATTCACTTCTAACTGATTGATGGACTTGTTTCTAATTGTGATTTGATTTCCCATCTAATGCTTTTGCCAGAATGAATCAGAAGACAGAAGTTTCACAAAAAGATGATTACTTTTGCCATTTAATTGACAGAGGTTGAAATATTTAACAAGACCCTCTAAGTTAAGCTTGAATGATGTCAGTGCACCTGATTCACATGTGAAGGTGGAGATGGGCGTTAAGGGCCGCCTTCCCGCCTCCTTGGCCGTGTCGGCCATCCATACACCTGTTTTCAGCAGAAGGGCTGCCGTGAGTATTTTTTCCTTGCCCGTGTTCACCACAGGTAAGGCAGTGCCCCTGTGTGCCCCAGTGGACTGATTCTGTGAAGGCAGAAGCAACTATGGGCATTCACTGAAACTAACAGAAAGAATAGAAAAAAGGGGTTTTCTGTTGTTAGACAGAGGATCTCAGAAATCAGAGAAAAAGTTCTTTTATTGGATGAAAATAGTTAATGATTATGCTATGGAAAAGACCTTATTTTAACATCTCATTGAGTCAAATCAAGGGAACCTCACCTTAATTTAGGACAGTGTTCTAACCCAAGGGTTTATGGTGGTCATGACTTGCCTACAGATGAGATGAAATTCAATATAGGTCATGATGGGTGCTTGTCTAAGCTACCACTTGGCTTAAAAACAGTTGGCAAGACCTCTGTGTGTTCTGAGATATGCACCCAAGGGTGGGTGGTGTGGAAGGAGGGCAGAAGTCTGGTCCCCAGGGAGTGAACTTTGCCTCTGTGACCTCCAATTCAGAGCTCAACGAAGGTTAGCAATGTGGGAAGATGCTTCTTTTTGGATCGGGAAATATGCCCTTGCCCAGAGTAATGTATATCTTCTCTAATTTTTGGCAATAGAAGCATTCAGGTTACTGGTACACAGAGCTGTATGTTCCTACGCTGGTATTAAAACCCCAGGGGACACCATGAGGCGAATGGATTCTTCCTCACGCAGCAAGGTAAATTTCTGGATGTATTTTTCTGTACACACAGTACTGGGGCTACTCGGTTGGAAAATAAAGAAATTCCATTTTCACATTGCTGTGGGTCCCACACTGATGACTTCGGTGGTTTAGTGGGATGAATTGGCAACTCCTGCGCTTGAGAGAATCTCACTGACGAGGAGGAACACTGGCTTGGAGCGCCAACCGCAATTCAGGTCCAGTTGTGTCATTTGCAGTTGGCTTTGTGGCCTCGGTTCAGTTCCTTAGCCTGTTTTATCATTGTATTCTTTAAATAAAATAAGGGGACTGGGTTCCAGATGAAGATTCAAGTCACTTCCAACACGGAAAGATTGGTTTGCTCGGGCTGTCCCCACACATAGGGTCACAGTAACGTCTGTTTTCCCTTTATCCAAACAGGTAGTGCTTTATAAAAGTTCTCTGAAAATGTTAAAGTACAAGATAATATCATAACTCTTCTGTTTCTATGGGAAAAAAGCACTTTATGTTTCCTAAACTGTCATTTTACACATGATCCTTTGTATTAAAATTGAATTTTCATTTGACATTACTTCTAAGTGGCAAATGTCAGAAGTAGTGATATACTCCGTATTGTCATCAGTAAATGGTTTCTTTTTCTTTTTTGTCAATTAAATCTGCTTTTTATTTTTTACTTTTTCGCTCACATTTTACCATATTTAAAAAATATACCCCAATAACTGCTGTAAAATCTTGTATTTGGTTTTTTAAAAGATTTTATTTATTTTTATTTAGGAGGAGAAGGTAAGTAGGTTTATCTATTGATGTTTAGAGGGAGTACCAGGGATTGAACCCATGACCTTGTGCAAGCTAAGCATGCAGTCTACCACTTGAGCTATGCCCTCCCCCCTTAAAATCTTGTATTTCACTCTCTAATTGTTTTGTTTAGCAGAGAGAAAAAGTGATATAGGAAAATTAGCTTCTTATAAAACTACGAAGTAGTTCTATGTATTCAGAATGGTGAAAGATTTTTTTTTTCCTGGATGACTATAAACCTGGTTTCTGGGATCCTAACATTTATCGTTATTATAATTTTATTGTGTATCATTTCTTTTTTTAAAGATTTTTTAAATTGGAGTACAGTCAGTTCACAGTGTTGTCAGTAAACACATTTTCTGGAAATGCCACTACCACTCCTGTCCTGTCCGCTCTCCCACCTCCCACACCTCGCACATCACTTGGCCTCCTTCCTTCCCATTTTTGAGCTTTAAGAACTGCCTTCCGATATTCAATATCTTGTAATAACCTTTCATGAAAAAGAATATGAAAGAATATATGAATATATATTGCAAGACCGGGACATTGTGCTGTACTCCAGAAATTGACACATTGTAACTGACTGTACTTCAATCAAAAAAAAAAATCACCTTCCTTTAAATTAAGTTTAATGGGACAGAAATGTCACTGCTTAGGAATCTATCAGGTGCTTAGTTACATCTTTTGTCATTCTCAAGCCCTTAACTGTATGACTTAAGCCCAGGACAGATCCCTAAATGTGACTGAACCAACAGCTTTGGTTGAATGTGCTGTGGAGAGGTCATAGTACAGAACTTCCCCATTACACACAGGACACTTTGACGCTTCATTGCTCAAAGATCCAATCCCCCTCCCGAGTTATTCCTCAGAGCTCCTTCAAGCATGTGGGAAAATAAGCAAATTTTCAAAGCTCAAGGACCCTGTACTCCCAGTCTGCCAAGAGCTGCAGGTTGTTCCCCAGATGGCCTCTGACTTACCCCTCCTCCTTTCTCAGGAGAAACCCCACGCTTTAACCTCAAAGACATCATGCAGTTCTTGACTTTTCTTTCTGCGGCGCCCCATCTCAGCCTGTCTGTTTGAATAAGCAAGCTGGTTCATGATATCAAAATATTTGTGTAAATGGAACCAGTCCTAATTTACTGCTTCTAACAGTGTTTCATGGGATTGTGGTAGGCTGTTTGTGCTGAGGTGTCGGGGTTAATCTCGGTGGCAATGAGACCTGGCCCGTATGTGATGCTAGGGAATGCTGGCCCCAAACTCTCTAATCACAGTTTACCCACCACTTAGATTAAGAACTTCCAAACACAGGACTCTAAGAGTGGTACCTCAGTCCCCACGTGGTGCTGCTCTTCTTTTAGGCTCAGCAAAATTTGGAGGCTTGTTTATTTCTCTCAAGAGCTTGAAAAGGGGGAATTTCTTAAGAGCCAAGAAAGAAGATTTGAAAACTTATTCAGAGTTTTCCATGCAGCCTGCAAAGAAAGGAAAGAAGGAAAAAGAGAAAGGAAGAGAGAAGAAAGAGAGGGTGGGAGCAAGATGGTCTGGATGCTGCAGGCTGTCTGCAAAGGGCACTCCTCTCCCAATGTCCATGTCACGGGGCTAGGGCAGAGAACCCTGGCAGGTAGCAGCCATGTGACCGCTGCTACCACCTACTGAGTGTCTGTTTGGGAAGCCCTGACCTGGGTTAGTCAGTCACATGAGCTCTTTCAGCCACTCTTCTTGGTAGAGATTGTCCCTATTTTACAAAAGAGGACACAGGCTGAAAGAGGACGTGAAAATTGTCCAAACAGACAGAGCTGGTAAAGGGTAGAGATGGTCCTCCTACCTTGGCTCAGAGGTGAAGCATGATATAAGAGCAGAGTTACCCCTGACTCTACTGGCTGTTATGTTATTTCCTCAGCAAGAAAAACATCATTATCTGTCTTTCCTGTTCATCATAAAACTGAATAAAAACAACACCTCGTAGCGTGGCCATGATCACGTGACCAATTTACTGCCTCTCTGATGATTTTGATGACTAGGGAGTAACTGGCTTATAACACATCGTCCCTCCCCAAACCTTTGGCTAACGATAGGAATTTATTGCCATCAAGTCTTTACGGTCAGTGCAAGGTTCTAGTTTACTTACTTGGGCTCTGGCTTACTGTGCTGCAGTGGGCGATGTGCGTTTCCCCTCCTTGGATCAGAGATTAAGTATGAGCTGAGGGAAGGCCACTAAGCGTAAGGAGGCCTCAGGGACAGGGCAGAAGCATCGACATCATCCCTGCCTTCAGGGAACATCCATGGTAGCTGGACCCAGGGGCGCTTGAAAGAAACAAGACAATAAGAAATTAACTGCTGAATTGTGAAGAATAGGCTAGATTTGCAAAGTGTAGGAGTCTGAACAGAAATGAACTGCCTGGTGGAGGGTCACAAGTCCAGGAGACGCCAAAAGTTGGTATTTCCCTTCACGAACTCACCACTGGAAGGTGGCCTTTAGCTGATGATCCCAAATCTGGTGTGAATTAGACATTGAATAGTGAGCAGCTTCTGGATGACAGGTATTATGTGAGCAGAACTCTCCAAATAACAACCTGTAAACCAGAATGAAATGTGTTAAATTTAAATGAAAAATGTAATTGTCCAAGGTTCTGATCTGACAAAGAGGCAAATAAATAACAATTGGCGGTTTTGTATGTGGTGTATGTGATGTGGGGACCAGTGCGTCATCACAAAGTGGCTGATAAATGAAGGCTAGTCTCACAACGTGTAGAGAAGTGAGGCGTCGCAGGAGGCGGAGAAAGATTGTGGAGTCCCGGTGGCGGCTGGAATCCTCTGGGTTATGTTAATGAGGGCCTGAAATCATGGGGTTTCAGTATGAAGAGAGGAAATAGACTGACATCTTTGGAAATGAACAACAGTATTTGCACTCACAACTTATGGGCCAGGCTGGGTGTGATAAGGGAGGACTAGTCAGAGACCACTTCATAACTCATTAATCTCCAGTTTAACAAAGCAGGTGGGGAGAGCTAGAAAGCCTTAGCTACAGTTCTGCTCGTTACTTCCTTGAGAGAGGTAAACTGTTTAGTCAAAGAGAATGATTGATAGTAAAAATAAGGCTGGAGATTTACTGGAGAATATGCGAATACTGCTTTACAGTCCTTTATTCAGTCCAGTGACCACTCCTGAGGCTGAGATATATAAGTATGTCTCCTAACTTGGAGACAGATTTCAAAATGAAATAGTGAGATTCCTTAACCACAGAATTCAAACACAGCGAGTTGCATAACCAGTATTAAGCTAGTGTGCCAAGTGTCTACGGCAGATCAGAGTGCTCACTGTGGTAACGGTTAGCATGTGAGAAAATGAAGGATGATTCACATCATAATGAATTTCTAAAAAAATAGCGTCTAATTTATTACTCTGAAGAATTCAAAGTCCAGTGTCCTCATTTTTTAAAAGCCACTCGCAGTTATTTTTGAGAAAGTCAGTCATGCTTGTAGTAATGTGAATAGCCAGAATCAGAGAAAGAAGAGGAAAAAACTTTCAAGAGTATAAATATTAGTTATATAGGATTATTGCAAGACCACATGTAGAATCATGACTATTTGGTTACTTACTCTGTCTGCATATATTTGTATAGAAATATGTATGTTAGCATATATGTATCTGTAAACTCACTCACCCAGTTATCCACCCACCCACCTACCCATCCATCCATCCATCCACCCACCCATCCGTCCACCCACTTACCCATCCACCCACCCACCCATCATCCATCCACCCGCCCACCCATTCAGCCATCCATCACTCAACAGTCATTTAGTTCTTACTATGCATGAACTAAATGCCATGGGAAATAGTGGGAATAAAAAGATTATTAGATGGAGCCCTGGCCTCCATAAAGCACTGAATAGTAAGGGGGTAGGCATGCAAAAGATATAACTGAAAATTGTAATGGGTATGGTGCAGACATGCTGGAAAAGCTTGCGCCTTTTTGCCTGTGGGACTCACAGACAGTCTGAGAAGATCCTATTCAGCTGGAATCTGGAGGATACGTGGAATTGTGCCAAGTGAAGTGGTGGAGCAAATACTTCTGGCAACATGGAGGCGGCATCAATCAACTTTTAAATCACTGAGCGCAGGACCCATTGTTTTAGAGGAGTCATTAGGCAGGTTTTAAGTGTATCCAGTGAAACATTCCACCACATGTGCTTGGAACCCGTTAGTCATAACTTGGAGATATAAAATGCATTCTTGGCCTATGACAGGAATATTATTGCTGGATTGCTGCTCTGAAAGAGGTGACCATATTCGCTATCTGGTGAAATGTGCAGTGTCTCCCGGGTTAGGTCCACAGATGACTTAAGCCCTGAGTAACCCACAATTACTCAGGTGCCCAAAGGCCCACAGGCGGACTGGAAAGTTGTCCGTGTCATGATATCCCTACAGTTTGCAGAGGGTGGGGGCAGGGAGAGGATGCACATTGCCTTCAACTCTCACTTTCTCGTGTAGTTTGAAGGACTTCAGTTCTCATGTCAACCCAATGGAATGAATGGGTCAGTGTTCCTGCCTTAGTGTCACATACCAGAGGCCAGGGACTTGGAGACTGAAAAAAAAAAAAAAAAAGGAAAAAAGAATAGAAATGCAGCCCCTGCCTTCCAAGAGCTTATGTTCTAAGCTCGCGTCTTATGCTAATACAGTATTACAAAGACATTTCATGGGTAATTTCTTTATATTTTAAATTCTCGTATTTCTTTATATTTAAAATTCTAAATAAATGAAAATATCAACAGCTGTCATTGAAACCAGGGAACATAAATTGCTCTAAGTGCCTACTTGTCAGACATCAGTTTTGCCTATATGTGGGGTGATTACCACAGCTTTTCAGATAAGTTTCTGAACTATCTGAAACTATTCTATTTGGTTCTATTAAATTTCCAAAGTCATATGAATAGGAGGTTTTTCACACTAGCACAGGATCTGGTCCTTACCTAATTTATATGATTTTCTTCTTTAAGATGAATACAATTAAGAAGTGAAATGCATGATTGATTCTTGACATTTTCAGAGAGGAAACTGAGGCTTACTGGAATAAGTAGGTAGATAAAAATCTCTGAATATATGCATGGAAGTCGGGGTGAGTGGAGGGATAAATTGGGAGTTTGGGATTTGCAGATACACACTACTGTAAGTAAAATAGGTAAACAAGTTTATACTGTATAGCACAGGGAACTACATTCAATATCTGTAATAACCCATAATGAAAAAGAATATGAAAAGGAATACATGTATATGTATAAATGAATCACTATGCTGTATGCTGGAAATTAATATATCCCTGTAAATCAACTATATTTCAATAAAAAAAGAAAACCAAAGAAATTAAGGGGGAAAAAAGCTATTCTGCCCCTTCTGTCACAGGGTGAGAAATCTAAGAGAAAACATTGGAGCAAAAGAGGAAACGGGTGGGGAGGGTATAGCTCACTGGTAGACTGTGTGCCTAGCATGCACGAGGTCCAGGGCTCAGTCCCCAATACCTCCATTAAATAAATAAGTAAATAAATAAACTAGTGACCTCCCCCTTCAAAAAATAAATAAAATAAAAACAGAATAAATCTATAAAAAACTTTTAAAAAAGCATGCAAACTAACAAAAAATAAAGTTAAAACTAAAACAATTTTTAAAAAGAAATGCAGAACCACAGTGAATGATACATTTGAAACTGCTGAGAAGGGCAGAGTCTTCTGGGAGCCCAGGAACCTCCTAAGGGCTTGGGTAGGAGTCCTGGTCATTGGAGCCCCTGGAGGGGGTCATTTTACCAGGATGAGGAAAGAAATACAGAGCAAGGGGAACATTTTAAAAGTGAGATGAGGAGAAGACAACAAACGGGGGACCTCAGCCGCCCGGCCTCAGGAGTGGTGCCCAGGGCGGTGGGTGCAGCCACATGGGTGAGGAGCCCAGGATTTCTTTCCCTTTTCATGCTGCAAAATATGAAGTCATCAACTTTGCAGGACTTACCAGACTGACCCAACCACCCAGCAATCTGAAATGTTTCCTTGAATCTGAAGATTTCTGTTTAGTTTCCTGAGAAATGACAGTCTTCTCTGGTTTTTTTTTTTATTATTATTATTATTTTTTTTTTTTTTTGCCTTTGGCCTCATTCTGTAATCAGGTTGTGAAGAAGGGATCATCCCACAGATCCCATAAATCTTTAGTCACTGGAAATAAAAGTGGTGACCCTGGAAAAATTCAAAGATCGATGGTTTCAAAATTGCTAAGTAAACTTAAAAAAAGTTTATCCCATCTTTACGTAATTGAGTTTCTGGAGTTTACATTTTAAAAATTGTTTTTATGGTATTCCAAGAGGTTAATTATGTAGATTGATACCAAACATCCTTAAAGTAAATACATGTGAACTTTTATTTCATTTCATAAAAAGGAAAGTGGTATAAGCAGAATTTTAACTATCCTACCTATACGGTAAATATTTATACCCTAAATACACAAAGGTATATATGTGTATTCACATGTGTGTGGGGGCATATGCACACACATATATGCATGTTTCTATATAGCGATCACTGAGGAAAAGACAGAAAAAGCAAACAAGATCACAGTAAAATTCCATTTCTATGAGTTCAACAACAAAGGTGAGTGAAAAACTAGAAAGTCTAGAAAATGGATAGAATTTTCATTAAATAAAAAAAAGGATAGAATTTTCATTAGATGATAAAAACTTCCATTAATTAAGCATCTTCTTTATGCCTGATTCCATCCTACTGTCACTTCCTGGAGCCCCTCTGACTGGTGTATCTGATGCGGGATGAGAATATATTTCTTAGCAGAAGAGTCAGGGTGGGGAGCTCAGCGGTAAAGCGTGTGCTCAGCGGGCTCAAGGTCCTGGGCATGATCCCTGGGTTCAACCCCCAGTACCTCCATCAAGTAAATAAAGAGGCAGGTGACATGCATGGCAAATGAGTTCCAGAATGTGCTTTTGTTGTCCAAGGAATGACTTGGCTACACGGCATGTGAGAGAGAGAAAGGGTTTGGTCCTGATGGCCCACACTGCTGTCTGCAGAGCTATGGGTCTGTCTCCACGTTTACCCGTCGGCACTTGGGAGAGCTTTGTGAAAGGAGCACAGTTAGGCGGAGGGGAGGGGGCTTCGCCTCCCCTGGGGGGCTTGCAGCTTCTCCCAGCCTGGGGCAGCCTGGTCAGAGGCGCGTGAGGGGGCTCCATTGGTCCATTTGCTCCCCTCCCATGACTGTGTGTTTTCCCTGGCTTCATGACACACTGGTATTTACTGCTTGGTTTCCGTGGACACCTCCTGTAGAAAATGATGGTATTTGCTGTTAACAGTGCCCCACAAACCTTGGAAAACAATAAAATTTTCTGGAAAATGTGGTAGTAGGTGCGTGCTAGTTATCTGTTCTGCGTTGAAGCTGTTTTTTGTTGTTTGTTTATTTTTTTCTACATGACTGTACACATCATAGGAAATATGATTTGGTTCTTAAACCAGAAAAAAAAAAAAGCTAAGATTAAAAAAAAAACCTTCTGGACGATGTAGTTCAGGACTTCATTTTGCCAAAGAAGAACCTGACGTCTCAGGCTGTTTTATATCGAACAGCTTTACCCTTAAAATAAGCAGTGCACCAGTCAGGATTGAAGGGCCCTGCCCACTGTCTGTGTCTGGCAAAGTACCAGCCCACGGGTCTGTTCTTACTGATTCTGAGTAATAACTTTGAATCATGAATGATGCTGGATGAAGTGGGGAGGCTCCTTCTCTGACCCCCAGAACAGAGCAAACTCTTGTTCTCTGTGACAGGGAGGGGGAGTGGGGCTTCGGCCTCTAAGCAGGACTTAGGGAGAGGCCAGAGGTGGACCCCGGAGGAGTTTCCAAGACTCCACCTCTGTATTCACAGTGTCTCCACTTTGCCATCCCCTCCACCCTGGGGAGAAGCTCAGAGTCTGGGCTGGCGTGACCAATGGGCTAGAGGGGACCTGCTCCAAAGACATCTGTGGGTTTCAGAGTGGGCGTTTCCCCAACACCAAATTCACCTCTGTGTACACAGGGCAGCACTCACCAGTGGCAGGGGAGCAACTGCCAGGTGCTAGTAAGAGTAGCCACCCCGAGGGCGGGGCAGGGCCAGCCAGCTCTGGGAGGTAGGCGGGGCTCTAGTCCAAGTGGGACAAAGGGACTGTGTCCCCCTCACTGACCAACCAGTCAAGCTCTGCCTTGAGAGCTGGACGCTGATTGTCCGGGAAGGCCAGAGAGAAGAGGGCCTCCAGGCTCGTGCACAGAGCTGTACACATGACGCTGGCCAGCCCCCTTCTGCAGGACGCCTTCCTCGTAGCAGTGTCAGAGCGAGCGGCCCAGTTTGCCGTAATTCGCGGCGGGCCGGTTCTTCTGGACGCCCCAGAGCCTGGCGACCTCCTCAGGCTCAGTTAGTTTGAGCCCCACCCCCTGCCGGTCCCGGGAATGGAGTGGGCATCCGTCGGGATACGTGATTAACATGCAGAAATCAGTTACATGTCTCTACACTAATGATGAAGTATCAGGAAAGGAAAGGAAGGGAAAGAAACAATAGCTTTTAAAATCGCATCCAACAACTGTCGGCGGTGCCCGGAAAACAAGCCAGTACGCAGGGTACCCGGGGCTGCTGCTGCCTTGCTCTGGCCCTGCCGCCCCGCACCCAACCTCCGGCCCTCAGTGAGTCAGAGCGACAGCCGGGCCCGGGGCGTGCTCGGGACCCCCAAGGCTCCAGCACAGACACCTGGGCCTCAGAAATGGGAGCTTGCGCAAAGCGCTGATGGCCCCACAGGGGAAGCTCATGGATGGGGCTCCCTGCCGCCCCTTGACTACGAAGAAGTGAGTCTCTTATAAGAAGCATATAGATAGATCTCATTTTCTTATCCAGTCAGCCACCCTATATCTTTTGATTGTAGCATTTAGTTAATTGACATTTAAAGTGATTATTGATTCCTGAGGTAAGCTTGCATTGCCATAAACTTCTCACTTAGGACTGATTTGCTGCATTCCATAGGTTTTTGGATCCTTGTGTTTTTGCTCTCATTTGTCTCAAGTATTTTTTAAAATTTCCTCTTTGATTTATTCAGTAATCCATTGGTTGTTTAGTAGTGTATTATTAAACCCCACGTGTTTGTGCTTTTCACATTTTTTTCCCCTTGCAATTGATTTCTAGCCTCATAGCATTGTGGTCAGAGTAGATGCTTGATTTGATTTCAGTTTTCTAAAATTCACCAAGGCTTGATTTGGGGGTCAAGCATGTGATCTATTTTGGAGAATGTGCCACGTGCACTTGAAAAGAATGTGTAATCTGCTGCTTTTGGATGGAATGCCCTACACATGGCAGTTAGGTCCATCTTATAATTTAAATAATTTTAAATACCTTGCATTTGTACTCTCCTCTCCTCACAATTACTATTTTAAATATACTTTACAGCTAATTGTTTTGTGTATTCCTTAACTGCTTATTGTGGATAGAGGTGATTTTACTACTTTTGTCTTTTAACCTCCATACTAGGTCTTTTAACCTTTCTAGTTTTACTACTAGGTCTTTCAGTCTCCCTCCTTTTGGGTCCATCTCCTAGAGTAATGAAAATAAAAATAAATACATGGAACCTAATAAACTGAAAGGCTTTTGCACAGTAAAGGAAACCATGAACAAAATGAAAATCGCCCCAAGGGCCATTTGGAATTATGTTGGCAAACTCAGATCTTCTGTGTCTAAGGAGCTGGGCCTGATCTGCTTTCACCCTGCGACGGAGGAGGAGGTGGCCTCTGTCCCTCTCCTCCTGTCTTAGCAGCCGTGGCCACTTTGGCTGGCGTGGTCGCTAACAATAGCAGGCATGTCAAGGACCTCTACCCAATCCTGCTAAGCACCCTTTGACTCCATTCCATCCAAACTCTTGCCCTTTGAGGGACCAGGTCTTGAGTCACCATGTCCAATCAAAATCCTTGGGTTAGTAATCTGTCAACAAAATCAAATGTCCTTCAGATACTGGAGAATCGGACAGGAGACCTCAGACTGAAGAAGAAACAGACACTCCCATCTATCCCAAGGTGCCCAAGGCCCTGTTGTCTGAAAAGAAACTCCCCAAGTATCAGCTGTGCTCTGGGGACACGGCTGTCAGCACACCCTCGGGGTCTCCTCGCTCTTCCAGAAGTATTAGGTCTTCGGTGTTAAAACCACTGTTGTCTTTCAAACCAGGAGCCACAAACTCCGTGACAGCATCACCTGCCTCAGCAAGAGTCACCTCAGTCACTTCCTCTGTCGCAGTCCTCTACTTCAAAAACAGCGTCGCCCTTGGAACATATCCTGCAGACTCTCTGGGAAGAAGCTGTCAGGCCACCCCCACCCCCAGCAAGGAGGATGCAGAGTCCGCCCCGGCCTCCCACCAAGACTCCAGGGCCAAGGCCGACAGTGAGCTGCCACCCATCGTCCAGCAGTTTGGTCAGTTCTCAAAAGACAAGGTCTAGAGGAAGAGGAAGATGACAGACCATATGACCCCGAGGGAGGGTACGGTCCCCTGAGAGCCTTCCACACTCAGCTGGGTGACTGGGGGGGAAGGCAGGACGCGGAAAAGGCCTCTGAGTTGGCAGAGCGGGAGGAGGTGGCCTATGACCCAGAGGACCAGACGATTTTAGCAGAAGCTGAAGTGACCATCCACGGTGTGCCCAACAGAATGTGTGCGGACAAGCACGGCTCGGGCATGGGGAAGCCCACCGGCTTCGCCACCAGCATTTCTGCCCCCTCCATGGCTGAGAAGGAGAAGATGACAGGGGAACTCAACAAGCAGGTCGAGGGGCAGAAGAGACAAGTGCAGGAGCAGGGGGCAGCTCTCAGTTAGCAGAGGGCCACTTCTCCCTGTCGGAGGCCCTCATGTCGTCACCCCCAAAGGCGTCGCTGCCCTGGGCCCAGCTGTTTCCGCAGGAGCAGCAGCCTGTGGGCCGGCCGGCCGCGCCCCCTCCACCAGCCAGGGGCCGGCCCGACAACGCCCGGGCGCAGCAGTCAGGGCCCTCGGCAGGCCTGACGGTTGGCCCCGGAGAGCAGCGAGAGCAAGAGCGAAGCCGCCCCAGAGCCCCCCGCCACCCCGCCAGCCGGAGAAGGGCCCAGAGGGGCCGGGCTGGCCCAGAAGGAGCCAGAGTCAGCCCGTCCCCGGTGGGCTCCTGGCGGGGAGGCCCAGCCGCCCACGCGCGAGCGCTCAGACAGCCCGGGCCAGCAGCCCGCCCAGAGCGTGACGCCCGCCGCCGGCCTGCGAGGTGCTGCCGCGCACTCCCCGGAGCGCCTCCCTCCAGCCTCCCCCGCCCCCCCCACCCCCGCCGGGAAGGGATCAGGAAAGGCCCCTTGGCTCCTCTCAGTACAAGGATCCAAGAAACGCTGCTTGCTGCAAAAAGTGACCTCCCAGCAGCTGACACTGAGGGAGACAGAGAGCCACAACCCAGGCCTGGCGAGCAGGCCGGCGCGTTCCCCCCACCCGCCCAGACAGGAGGGCCGCCTCCGGCCCAGTTCCAGGGCCAACGGGACCCGCACCACGCGCCCTTTCAGGATGGCAGGCCTGTGCGGCTCTGGCTTCCCAGGACCACGAGGGCCAGCCCTTCCGTTTCCGGGAAGAGAATATAATTTCCAGTAAGGACGGGCCAAGAGGAGGGCCCCGCTGGCCACCTTCAGGCCACAAAAGGGGCCCATCCCTTCCTTGTTCTCTGGGTCACACGGGCCGCCTCCCTAAGCTGACACCAGGGGCCCCTCCCTCTCTCATCTTGCGTGCCCAGAGGAGCACCACCACCAACACTGGAAGAACACAAACAGCCCCCCAGAGCGAGGAAAGGGAATTCCAAGACCCCCGTATAGCGAGGCCGAGGCCGCAGGCCCTCCTGCTCAGTTTGAAGGCCTGAAACAAGCCCAGGTGGTGGGAAACAGGGCTATGGCCTCTTTCCAGTTTGGACTCCAAAGAAGGCCTCTGCTGTCTCAGTTTAAAAGACCCCGGGGGAGGCCCTCCTCCCTCTCAGTTCGGAGGCCAGGGAGGACCATCCCCCTCCACTTTGTGGGCCCAAGAGGGCCACATTCGAGCCAGTTTGAAACTGCCCAGGGTCCCCACCCCAACTGGTTTGAAGGGTCTAGAGGCCAAGCACCAAATTTCATGCCGGTACCCAGGGGAATGCAGCCTCCTCAGTTTGAAAAGCAGAGTCAATTCACTGCTCAGATTTGCAAAACAGAGGGCACCGGCACCCCCTGCAGTTTCGGGGTCCACCCCTTTTCCTGAGAAGAGTGAGCCGGCGCCCCGTCATTTCCACATCCAGGGCCACCCCCCCCCCCGTCCCCGCCCCGCGTGAAGCCGGAGCCTGCTGGCTGCCGGAGCCACCCAGCCAAGCACCCCCGCCCCCTCCGCCCCACCCCCGCCAGCGCAGGAAGAACAGGTGGGACGAGGCCGGGCCGCCCCCCGCCCTGCTCTCTGGAGGCCGAGGGGCAGTGGGCTCCCGCGACTTTCGCGAGGGCAAGGCCCACGAGTACCGGAACCAGGCATTCGAAGGGCGGCCAAGGGAGCGGCTCGAGGCCGGGCCCAAGGAGAAGCCCTTGGAGGAGCCTGAGGCACCGCCGCCGGACAGTCGTCGGGGCCCAGCCCTCGGGGACCGCAGGCAGGAGCGCGAGCTCGGGAATGCTGGGGGCGGGAGCGGGCGGAACCTGGAGCAGGAGCGGGACTGGGACCGCGGCCGCGAGTGGGACGGAGCTAGAACCGAGACCGCGGCCGCGATTTGGGGACGACACCGCGACAAGGATGCCGGCCGCGAGTGGGACTCGGGTCACGAGCGGAGCTAGAACCGAGACCGCGGCCGCGATTGGGATCGACACCAGGACAAGGATGCCGGCCGCGAGTGGGACTCGGGTCGCGAGCGGAGCTACAACCGAGACCACGACCGCAGGCGCGACCGGGAGAGGTCCCGCAGCATGGACCGCGACCGCGACCAGGCCTGTGAGCGGGAGCGCGGCGGCGAAGGGACCACAGCTGGAGCCAGCAGCGTCCCCCGGGGCCTCAAGGCTGAGGCCTGGACGCCCAGACCTAGGGCCGTGGGCTCGAGATCCGGGCTCACAAGCGGGTTCAACAGGGGGTCTTGGAAAGAGCTCTGAACTCAGGCTGAATAGAATGTTCTGGACTCCAGAAATGACTCATTTTGTGTATAATGGCTTCTCACAAAATTTCACACCTTTCCAATTCTGATGCTTTAAAAAAAACACACCAAGAACTCAACATTTCCATTAAAAATTACTGAAATGAGTTATCTACAAAAGCATATTGCTTTCTCAGATTCTAAAGTTATCTTTTCTAGTAACTTGACTCGTAAATTGTTTACATTTTTTTTAATTGCGTTATAGTCAGTTTACAATGAGTGTCAATTTCTGGTGTACAGCAGAATTCCTCAGCCATACATGAATATACATATATTCATTTTCCTGTTCTTGACTTGTAAATTTTAAGGGAAGTTGAGCTTTTAGGACTTGAGCTTTAAGGGAACTCCCAGAGCCATACCTTTCCTGACGTCTTGCCAGTGTTTCTGTTTCCGGAGGCTTTGTCAGTCTCCTGGCGGCGGGCGTCGCTGCGTGTGTGCGCCTGGCTGTGAGAGAGCCATGTTGGGTGTTAGCTCATATCTGGGAGGTTGAGAAACGCAGAACTTACAGGTAAGTCTTTCTCTTGTCATAAAGAAATTTGAATTACAAATTCAGCCAGGGAACAAAACACGTTTCCGAGCAAAAGCTCAGTTTTTTTTAATTGAGTTATAGTTGGTTTACAATGCTGTGTCAATTTCTGGTGTGGAGCACAATTTTTCAGTCATACATGAACATACATATATTCATTTTCATATTCTTTTTCCCTGTGAGCTAACACAAGATCATGTATATCATCTTACACATTTTTTCAAAAACATGATTAAAAGCAACATCTGAGTAGAAGTTGTTAAATTTTAAAAACAGTTTATTTTAAAAAGGTTTAAATTTTACCACCCTAAAGAGAAAATAAACCAATTAAGTGTACTTTAAAGGGGGAGGTGGGTTTCTTTGATCTGAATAATCAGGAAAGTATTGTTTGTTGAACTTTACCATCTGAGCATTTCTTTCTGTATCCCAGGTAAAGTGCACTAGCTCCAAACTGTTACCAGGTTATAAACTTGCCATCAAAATCGAACAATACTTGTATAAAGGACGAAATGGAAAATAGTGATATTGGCTCAAGAACTACAAACTAGAAAGCTTTTCGCTGTGAAATACAGTACACTGTATTTTCCGAGTACTTAAGTGTGAAGTAGAGAAAACCTGATTTATTTGACTGTACAAAGACACTTTGGTAATTTTTTTTTATATTTTTATAAACTTACTTTTGCAAATGTAAAATTAGAGAATTTCATTTGTTCCTCAGAGTCTATTCCATTGTATATCACTACAGATTTTCACTTTCTGACACAAATGTTTTACGATATGAGAACAGAGAGAACTTACCCATTTGGGATGATTGGTTATAGACCAGAGTCAGTAGGTTAAATTGCATTAAAGTGGTGTCAGGTCCCAACATGTGACGTGATGTGAAGGTTTTTTTTAACATATAAAACAAACTTTTCTAATTTAAATATGACAAATGTAAAAATCATGTGTGTTTCTTTAGGTTTACCTGACAGAAATTTCTGTAAATTGTATTTTATATTGCAGAGTATTATATCACTGTACATTAAAACATGGACTTCGGAACTTTGTTCCTTGAAGTAGAATAAACATCTACAGGAGGAAAAAAAAAAAAAGAAAGACAACACAGGTTGGGAGAAAAATATTTGCAAATGATGCAACTGATAAGAGCTTAATCTTGAAAAATATACAACCAGCTCATGCAGCTTAATACCAAAAAACCCCAAACAACCCAATCAAAAAAATGGGCAGAAGACCTAAATAGACCTTCCTCCAAAGAAGGCATTTAGATGGCTAACAGGTACATGAAGAGATACTCAGTGATGCTAATTTTTACAGAAATGCCAGTTGAAACTACAATGAGGTATCACCTCACACCGGTCAGAATGGCCATCATTCAAAAATCTATAAATAAATGCTAGAGAGGGTATGAGGAAAATGGAACCCTCCTTCACTGTTGGTTCTATGTAAATTCGTGCAGCCACTATGAAGAACAGTATGGAGAAGTAAAAAAAATAAAGCTAGAGTTATCATATGAGCCTGCAATCCCACTCCTGGGCATATATCCAGAGAAAACTCTTATTTGAAAAAATAACGTGCACCCCATGGTCATTGCAGCACTATTTACAATAGCCAAGACATGGAAGTAAACGAAATGTTCATTGACAAATGAATGGATAAAGAAGATGTGGTCTATTTATACCATGGAATATTACTCAGCCATAAAGAAGAATGAAATAATGCCATTTGCAGCAACATGGATGGACGTATAGATTATCATATTAAGTGAACTAAGTCAGAGAAAGGTAAATATCATATGATATCACTTAAATGTAGAATCTTGAAAAATGCTAATGAACTTATTAACAAAATATAAATAGACTTATAGACATAGAAAACAAACTTACGGTTACCAAAGGGGAAAGCAAGGGTGGGGGAAGGATAAATTAGGAGTTTGGGATTAACATATACACACTACTATATATTAAATCAATAAAAAACAAGGTTCTAGTATATGGCACAGAGAACTATATTCAATATTCTGTAATAACCTATAACAGAAAAGAATGTGAAAAAGCAAATGTATATATACCTATATATATGTAAACACATCTGAATCACTTTGCTGTATACCTGAAACTAACACATTATAAATTAACTAGACTTTAATAAGAATAAATTTAAACAAATTTAAAAATAATTATTATAGGTATGTACTTATGCCATTTATTTGTTTTAAGTTTGTTGTTGTATTTCTTTTTTTCCCCCCACTGATGTGTTTTCCCAGGTATTTTTTTTTCTGTTTTGTGTCTGAGTTCTTTTTAAAAAAATGTTTATTGAAGTATAATCAGTTACAATGTGTCAGTTTCTGGTGTACAGCACAACGTCCCAGCCATGGATATACATACATATGTTCATTTACATATTCTTTTTCATTGATGGTTATTAGAAGATACCGAATATAGTTCCCTGTGCTATACAAATAATTTTGTTTTTTTAATCTATTTTTATATATAGTTGTTAACATTTGCAAATGTAAAACTCCTAAATTTATCCCTTCCCAATCCCTTTCTCCCAGTAACGGTAAGACTGTATACTAGGTCTGCGAGTCTGTTTCTGATTTGTAGGTGAATTTATTAGTGTCCTCTTCTTTTTGTTTAAGATTCCACATATGAGAGATATCATGGTATTTTTCTTTTTCTAGTTTACTTCACTTAGAATGATGATCTCCATGTCCGTATATGTTGTTGCAAATGGCATTATTTTGTTCTTTTTTATGGCGGAGTAGTATTCCATTGTATAAATATACTACAACTTCTTTATCCAGTTGTCTGTTGATGGACATTTAGATTGCTTCCATGTCTTGGCTATTGTATATAGTGCTGCTATGAACAGTGGGATACATGTATCTTTTCTAATTAGAATTCCCTTCAAATATATGCCCAAGAGTGGGATTGCTGGATCATATGGTAAGTCTATTTTTAATTTTTTGAGGACTCTCCATACTGTTTTCCATAATGGCTGCACCAAACTACATTCCTACCAGCAGTGTGTGAGGGTTCCCTTTTCTTCATACCCTCTCCAGCATTTATTGTTCATGGGCTTTTGAATAATGCCCATTCTGACTGGTGTGAGGTTATACCTCACTGTAGTTTTGATTTGAATTTCTCTGATAATTAGTGATATTGAGCATTTTTTCATATACCTATTGGCCATTTGTATGTCCTCATTGGAGAATTGCTTGCTTAGGTCTTCTGCCCATTTTTGGATTGGTTTTGTTGTTGTTCTTATTAAGTTATATAAGCTGTTTATATATTCTGGGGATTAAACCTTTATTGTCACATCATTTGCAAGTATTTTCTCCATTCTGCAGGTTGTCGTTTTTCTTTACTTATGGTTTCCTTTGCTGTGCAAAAGCTATTAAGTCTAATTATAGGTTCTATTTGTTAATTTTTGCTTTTATTTCTATTGCCTTCGTAGACTGCCCTAGGAGAACATTGCTAAGATTCACGTCAGAGAATGTTTTGCCTATGTTTTCTTTTAGGAGGTTTACTGTGTCTTGTCTTACATTTAATTCTTTAAGCCATTTTGAGTTTATTTTTGTGTGTAGTATGAGGGAGTGTTCTAACTTCATTGATTTACATGCTGTTGTCCAGTTTTTCCAACACGACTTGCTGAAGAGACTGTCTTTTCTCCATTTTATAGTCTTGCCTTCTTTGTCGGAGATTAATTTACTGTAGATCTGTGTGTTTATTTCTGGGCTCTGTTGTGTTCCATTGGTCCTTATGTCTGTTTTTATGCCAGTGCCACACAGTTTTGATTACTATATAGCTCTGTAGTATTGTCTGAAGTCTGGGAGGGTTATTCCTTCAGCTTCGTTCTTTTTCTCCAGTATTGCTTTGGCAATTCTAGGTCCTTTATGATTCCATATAAATTTTAGGATTATTTGTTCTAGTTCTGTGAAAAATGTCATGGATAACTTGACAGGGATTGCATTAAATCTGTAGATTGCTTTGGGCAGTATGGCCATTTTAACAATACTGATTCTTCTAGTCCAAGAGCATGGGATATCTTTCCATTTCCTTAAGTCATCTTTATTTTCCTTAATCAATGTTTTATAGTTCTCCATGTGTAAGTTTTTCACCTCCTTGGTCAGATTTACTCCTTGGTCAGTATTTTATTGTTTTGGACATGATTTTAAAAGTGATTGTTTCTTTACTTTCTTTTCCTGCTAATTCACTGTTAGTGTAAAGAAATGCAGCTGATTTGTATACGTTAATGTTGTATTCTGCTACTTTGCCGACTGCTTTTGTAGTTCTTCTCTGTCCTTTTCTTCTTTCAGATTCTTGCCTTACGGTTAATTGATTTTCTTTATTGTTATACTTGTGTTTCTCTTGCTTGTTTTTCCATATCTTAATATAGTTTTTTAAACATTTTTGGTTACTGTGTGGTTCATATATGTTGCTCTGTAACGATATCTAATTGTTTTAAACTGATGGTCATTTAGGGTCATATAAGTTCTAAAAGATCTGCTGTTTTACTCCCTCCCCCGCTTGTTTTGTTTCTTATTTTATTTTTACATATGAAGATGTAAAAAATAAAATATAGCTCTGTAGTATTTACATCTTCATATGCCTCCTTGCTTGGTGCTGAGTGTTTTGCCCACTTGCTTGGTGCTGAGCTAGGAGAAATGGCCCTTGGAAGTGCTTACACACCTATTTAAAACCCCTGCTTTTGTATCTGTGGTTCCCTGGGGTACTCATGAATGCTGAGCCCCCCGAGCTCCCTGGGCTAAGTGATTTAGGGGCCAGTCCCTCAGAAGGCAACTCTGAGTGCTGGCACCATAGATGATTTGTTCTGACCCTGTGCTCCTTAGAGAGAAGGTGAGAGTTGGGGTTGCATCCTGAGTGTAAGGCTCAGTGCTGGGCCCTGGGTTTATGGCACAGGTGTATCTCAGCTTTTCCTAACGTTCAGATATTTGCCCAGCCGTCCAGTGTGTAGGAGAATGCACCGTTTTTAGATTTCTCTCACAGGGAATTGACTCTTGTGTGGCTGTTTATTTAATACATCCATGGAAGGGGAGAGGATCAGGAAAACCCAGTTCCACCATTGTGTTGATGCCCCAATTGTACATTTTTAAATGGTTAACATATTGAATTTTATATAATGTGAATTATATCTACATAAAAATAGTTTTAAGAACAAAGAGAAAACAAACTTCAAACCACTGTTGCCATTAATGAGCACCAACTTACAGCTGTAAATGTAGCAAAAACACAGAAACAGTAAATTAGCGTTAAAAAGTGAAATTAAGACAGAAATTCAGCCAAGTGGTATCGGTGCTTTGGACTCACCTTGTAGAGCCAGGAAATAACTCGTCTCTGCTCCATCCATGCATGTGGTGCACTTCTCTGTCATCGAGACTTATCTGGCCCTGGTAGGTGACCCAGTGGCCAACAGTTTTCTTTAGAAAAACAAAAGTAGAACCCCAGTAACATATTGACTTTTATGTTAAGCTAAGTAACAATAACAGCTAGGCCCATTATAACAGCTGACAAAAAATATCAAGTATTGGGAATGACATGGAAAACTTGAGCTCTTAGATTGATAATGAGATGCCATAATGGTACAAACGTTTTGGAAAAAATTAATTTAACCACACTCCTTTTCTGTAAACTAGCAATTCTGCCCCTAGGTTTTTACCCAGGGGAAAAATAGATCCTCTAAAACATGTGTAACTATATGTTTATAGCATCTTTAAAATTTTTTTCTTCAAAACTGGAGACATTAAATATCTTTGGTTAAACATGGTACAGCCATTTGAAGGTTTAAACTGGGACATTCAGGATTAAAATGGGTCACAGTTTTAGAATTACAACAAATGGTTAAATCTGATAAAAATCATGCTGAGAGCAAAGGTGAGGTAGGGGGATAGACTGTCCTGCTGAAAACAAGAGCCTTATTTGTAAATTGTAAGCTGAACCCCCGCTTCTCCTTTCCTTGTTCAGCTTCCAGGATCCTGGCAGCCACGTTCAGTGTTGCTGGACAGGAGACTGCAGGACACGCGTGAGTTTATGGAAGCTGTCCAAGGCAAAGACTTCCAGATCCATATTCATTCCCCCCGCATTTAATTCAGGAAGGAGCTCTGAGAGATCCAAGCCATCCCCCAGGCACACAGCATTCATTTTCAGCTGATTCCTACCAAGCACACAAATATGAATGGGCAGGGGAGGACTCTGGGGCATGTGAGGACATCTTCTAGTGTGAAAGGTGGAGGGAAAAAATAGTCGAGAGAGGTACCAGAGGAACAGAAAAAAATGAAAAGATCACAGGAAAACATGAACTAAGTTGTCTATTAATGTATTTCAAGTAAATAGAGAAGATAGTGTATCCGATGATCACCATTTACATATAGAACAACTACACATATTTAAATATATTCATATGTAAATATATATATTTATATGTATGTACAGGTATATGAGCATATATAATATGCATATGTGTGTGGTTGCACAGCCACCCAGAAACTTCCACCAACAGGCTTGTTAGGCTCGTTTGCAGTTCTCCGTACCTGCATGGAATAGGAATACTCCTGACCCATTTGGAGAATTTGAACAGAACCACTTGGATTTATGCTCCCTAGAAAAAGCCCCTCAAATGCACTCCCAGTTTATTTATCACCTTCACGTACCCCCATCACACACCACCACAAATGGTTTTACTACCAACTTGACCATCAAGACAGTTTAGACAATCTGGTCCACTGGCTCCCAAGGATACATGAGGTTAACATTCACATGCAGTGTCTTCATTGCAGAGCCCTGTGGATACCGGCCGCTTCTCACAGGAGTGGTTAACTAGGGATGAGTGAGCTGCCCTGCATCTCAGGACAAATCACAGCTTCTGGATGTTTTTATATATGAAATTATATTATCTGTTGCAGTGACTATTCTTGTAATGTCGACCATGTGAAGAGCTGGAAATAACATTTAGGCCTGACAGACTTCCTATATTGGCTTGAGATCCCACCCAGACACCTAGATCCTGGGACACAGGTAAATCGCTGTTATTCTTTATTTTCAAGCATATTGGCCTGAGTAAATTTCAAGAAAGTTTACTAAAATAGAATGACACAGGGTATTAGGATGATAACCAAATCAATTAGTGACTACACCGCTTATTTTTTACTGAAAAAGTTTCTTATATAATGTAATTTTCTAGCTATAAAAGTATAATCAGAAATGTCTTGGTCTCGGTTTTAAATCTAAGAATTATTGGTTATTGTTTGATATTGTATAAATTATTTCATGCTTTTATGTGTCAGTATCTAAAACTGAATTAACCATGTCACCTCCTTTCACATGAATGTTCTGAGTATTAAAGGAGATTTTGTAGAAATGCTAATTACAGTTCCAGTGCATTCTAGGGGCTCAGTATAGGAGGGCTAGCTCGTAGCTGTTGTAGGAACAGTGACATTAGTAGCAGCAGCAGTAACGACAGCGCTCAGTAATACCACAACAGTATTTCTCACACTGTACTTTGATAATGTGATTACATAGTCAATTGTTTGTCTTCTTTCAAATGTTATTTATCTCCACATGTAATGTGGTTGGCTGAAGTCTGTGAAGTGTTTATGATGTCTGTAACATTCCATGGATAATCTTGAATAATTTAATAAAAACTTGTATTTTCATTCTTCACAAGCAGACATTTTCTTTCTCAGCCATCTGTGTGTATTCTCTACCCTTTTTCATAAGATGTATTATCAGAGATAACCTTTATGAGAAGCTGACCATCTGCACAAATAATTCACTCTTGGATAGCACATTATTCTTTTGGGGGCATGGTCAACTACAATTTTAGGAGGATTCAGTATGGTAGGAGGGAATGAGAATGCATGAAGAAAACCCCAAGGCATTTAACAAATCTTTATGATTTGTCTAAGTGTAATAAAGGAGAACAAATCTGACTCTATATTGGATCCATTCCTTTAGTTTTGACCACTGTGCCCTGTTTTCTAGGCTCAGTCTTGCCAGCTCTGCACCTTTTGTGAAACAATGTTGCCTTTAGCCTGAAATAGACAGGAGAGTCTGTTCTAGGGGCTCTGAAGTTTCAGGATGTTAGCTCTTCTGCACTTAGGTAGAGCCTAAAATGTTGCCTGAGAGCCTGTTCTCAGGACTCTGACCTTTAAGGATGCACTTTTGCACTTAGGTAGAGAGGGTGAGTTGCAAGATAGAGAATAACCTTTGTTTTGTTGGAGGTTTACAGGGACACCATGGCCTGGCCCACACGGATGCTTCAAGAACAAAGACTTTCTACAGCAAGAAGTTTGCAGCAATGAACCACACCCCCTCCCCTGTTTTTTTTTTTTTTTTTTTTTTTGGATAAAAGAAGCCTGTATTCTGACTGGAGCAGGATGGCTCTCCAAGACAGTAGTCTGCCATCCCCTCAGTCTGCTGGCTTTCCGAATAATTTTGCTATTCCTTGCCCTAACACCTTGTCTCCCAATTTATTGGCCTGTTGTGTGGCCAGCAGAATGAGTTTGGACTCAGTAACATTGCTTCTTTAAGTATTCCCTGACCAGCCATCTGAACACTGGCACACCTCATCTGTGCTCCTGCAGCACCTGAATACACCCTGTGCAGTTTAATTCTTGATTTACTTATATCTTTCTATCCCCAAATTCCTTGACAGCAAAATAATCATGCACGATTGTACCTGGGTTTCCTCAGGAACTAACATAATGCCTGACACGTAGCATGTGCTTACAAAACAATCAGCTGATTAATAAATTGCATCTACCTTGCTGCTTAGACAAGTCTTCATTAAATTTGTATCTCATTGATAACCTAGAGTATAGATAACTAGTATTTTATGTTTTTAATACATGAGAAAATAAGTGACCTGCCAAGGCAATACAGCTTGGGCCGTGGTGCATCCGAGAGTAAAGCTGAGGACTGTTTGGAATTGAAAGTCCATTATAATTTTTGAATATTTTATGATACAGCCTCTGTGAAGCATGTCAATTTTGAATGACATAAATATATCAATAAATATTAGTTACTGTTTTATTGTCAAATTTATCTTGTATTGCTCTCCAGTTGGTTTATTTATGTAAAATTTTGGTCTTAATTCCATGAGACAGAACACATAATTTCTCTCATAACCTTAATGTGTCCAAGTTAGAAGTGATCCCTTACTACTTACCAAATATACATGGAATAGAACTGGCTTGAAAACACAACAAAAGCAGAGACACCAGCCCAGGTGAAAAAAGAGATGGAGGCTATATAGCATTGAATGTTAACTATTTATTATATTATTTTAACATTATCATGAGCCTTGATTATCTAATTAGTAAAAACATTAAACACAAGTTTAGACTGCATTTCTTTTTTATTTGACTTTTTTTTTATTGATTTATAATCATTTTACAATGTTGTGTCAAATTCCAGTGTTCAGCACAATTTTTCAGTCATTCATGGACATATACACACTCATTGTCACATTTTTTTCTCTGTGAGTAATCATAACATTTTGTGCATATTTCCCTGTGCTATAGAGTGTAATCTTGTTTATCTATTCTACAATTTTGAAATCCCAGTCTATCTCTTCCCACCCTCCACCCCCCTTAGACTGCATTTCTAAGATGATCCCCAAGCCCACATCATCTCCCCAAGCCCGCATCACCTCCCCAAGCTGGCATCATGTTTCCAGGCCCACATGTACCTAACCCGACCTCACCACACTAAGCCTGCATCATGTCCCCAAGAACAAATCATCTCCCCAAGCCCGCATGAGCTCCCAAGCCCACATCATCTCCCAAAGCCTGCATCATCTCCCTGAGCCCACAGCATATCTGCAAGACCGCTTCATCACCCCAAGCCCGAGTCATCTCCCAAAGTCCAATCATCTCCCCGAGTCCCCATCATCTCCTTGAGCCCATGTCATCTCCCCGAGCTGATTTCATGTCCTTGAGACCGTGTCATGTCCCCGAGCAGATGCCGTATCAGGGAGCTCACATCATCTCAACGAGCCCGGATCATCTCCCTGAGCCCGCGTCATCTCCCTGAGCCAACATCATCTCCCCAAGTCTGAATCATCTCTCCAATTCCACATCTTTCCAGACCCACATTTTCCCAAGTCCACATCAGCTCTCCAAGTCCACATCATCTCCCTGAACCTGTGTTGTGTCCCCGAGCAGGCGTCATGTGACAGAGCCCGTGTCGTGTCAGTGAGCCCACATCATGTCCACAAGCCCGAAAAATGTCTGCAAGCCTGCATCATCACCCCTAGCCTGTTGCATGTCCGCAAGCCCACATCTCCCCAAGCCCGCAAAATGTCCCCAAGCCCACATCTACCAAAAGGCATATTGTTTCCCCAAGCCTGCATGATATCCCAACCCGCATCATCAAGCCGAGCCCGCATCATGTTCCCAAGTCAGCGTAATATCTGCGAGCCTGCATCATTTACGCACGAACCATGTCATCTCCCATAGCCACATGATCTCCCCAAGCCCACATTATCTCCCCAAGCAAACATCTCTCCAAGCCCACATAGTCTCCCCAAGCCCACATCATCTCCCCAAGCTAACATCTCCCAAAAGGCACATCATTTCCCCAAGCCTGCATCATATCCCAAGCCCGCATCATATCCCAAGCCCACATCATCTAGCCGAACACGCATCATGTTCCCAAGTTGGCGTAGTATCTGCGAGCCTGCATTATTTACGCATGCCTGTGTCATCTGCCGGAGCCACATCATCTCCCCAAGGCCACATCATCTCCAAAAGCACGACTCATCTACCCAAGCCAAATCATCTCCCCAAGCCCGAATCATCTCCCCAAGCCCACATCATCTCCCCAAGCCCGTATCATCCCCTAAGCCCAATCATCTCCCCAAGCCCGCATCATCTCCCCACACCCGCATCATTTCCCAAGCTTGCATCATCCAGCCGAGCCTATGTCATGTCCCCAAGCCAGCGTAATATCTGCAAGTTCGCATCATTTACACAGACCCACATCATCTCCCCAAGCCAACATAATCTACCCAACCTCACATCATCTCACCGAGCCCAGTCATCTCCCTAAGCCCACATCATCTCCCCAACCCCGCATCATCTCCCCAAGCACGCATCATCTCCCCATGCCCGCATCATCTACCCAAGCCCAATCATCTCCCCAAGCCCAATCATCTCCCCAAGCCCGCATCATCTCCCCAAGCCCAATCATCACCCTAAGCCCACATCATCTCCCCAACCCCGCATCATCTCCCCAAGGCCAATAATTTCCCCAAGCCCACATCATCTCCCCAAGCCTGCATCATCTCCCCAAGCCCGCATCATCTCCCCAAGCCCACATCATCTCCCCAAGCCCAATCATCTCCCCAAGCCAAAATCTCCCAAAAGGCACACTGTCACCACAAGCCTGCATAATTTCCCAAGTTCCCATCGTCTAGCCGAGTCTGTATCATGTCCCCAATCCAGCGTAATATCATCAAGCCCACATCATTTACACAGGCCCGCATCATCTCCCCAGGCCAACATAATCTCCCCAAGCTCACATCATCTCCCTGAGCTGACATAGTCTCCCCGAGCCCGCATCATCTCCCGATGCCCAATCATCTCCCCAAGCCCGCATCATCTCCCCAAGCAAGCATCATCTCCCCAAGCCCACATCATCTCCCCAAGCCCAATCATCTCCTGATGCCCAATCATCTCCCCAAGCCCAATAATTTCCCCAAGCCCACATCAACTACCGATGCCCAATCATCTCTCCAAGCCCGCATCATCTCCCGATGCCCAATCATCTCCCCAAGCCCACATCATCTCCCCTAGCCCGCATCATCTCCCTAAGCCCATTCATCTCCCTGAGCCCACATCATCTCCCCAAGTCCGCATCATCTCCCCAAGCCCTCATCAACTCCCAAAGCCCTCATCATGTTTCCAGGCCCACATGTACCTAACCCAACCTCACTACCTTAAGCCTGCATCATGTCCCCAATAACAAATCATCTCCCCCAGCCTGCATGATGTCCCAAGTCCACATCGTCTACCACAGCCTGCATCATCTCCCTGAGCCCACAGCATATCTGCAAGACCGCTTCGTCACCCAAGCCGGAGTCATCTCCCACAGTCCAATCATCTCCCCAAGCCCACATCATGTCTCCAACCCACATCTCCCCAAGCCCGCATCATCTCCCTAAGCCCAATCATCTCCCCAAGCCCACATCATCTCCCCAACCCCTCATGATCTCCCCAAGGCCAATAATTTCCCCAAGCCCGCATCATCTCCCCAAGCCTACATCATGTCCCCAAGCCCGCATCATCTCGCCAAGCCCACATCATCTCCCCAAGCCCAATCATCTCCCCAAGCCAAAATCTCCCAAAAGGCACATTGTCACCCCAAGCCCGCATAATTTCCCAAGGCCCCATCATCTATGTATATTCTATAATGTAGTTCTCTGTGATAATTTTAAAAATTGAACTTTGTGTCTAAAAAAATTGGAGTCTTATAACTACTTGGAGCTTGAATTCCACTACATTTCTTGCCTAAAACTTTGAAGCGACATGTTCTAGAAGTTATTAATGAACCCATCCCATTTATAAAATAAGGGAAATCATGTATTTCTTCATTGAAAGTGAGACTATGGCAAGTGCATATGTGGTTATTTCAGGTTAGATCTATGTTTTCATCATTTTGCCAGGACATGGACGTCTAAGCATTCTCCTAGTCACACTATAGAAAATGAAATCTTCTTTTTTCTTTTATGACATGGCTTTTAAATGTTATCTGGTTCAACTTCACCATCAGATTTAATCAAAAAGTTAGAAAAAATAAATATTTCTAGTGTGTGTAAGTTAAAGTTTAAGGGTCAAAAATTAAAACTACGTACATGAAGAGAAGCATGGAAGTTCACCAAATTTCTGGGTCTATAGGCTCTCTTTCATTCTGGTGTCAAAATCGAAGCTATTAGCAATGACGGTGTACCAGGCCATCCATTAAAGTATATGCTTCTCACCTAGCAGCATGTTGTGCAAATACCATTGCAGCAAATCACAGGAATGACATGTTCTTCTGTGGGCCAGTCACACGGGGAATCTATTATTTCATACTTTATCGAGCAGAACAGAGAATGATTATAAAAAGTAGTGCTTCTATTTTGGAAACTTCTTTAACTTGAAATTTGAAATTTTCTTTGGGTATTGTTTCAGCTTCTTTTTAAAGTTTAAAATGTGTAACACTTAAAAATTGAAATCAAAAAGCACTAAGAATTGGGTGATTGTAGGCAAGCATTAAACTTACAAAAGAAACTATTTACCCCAAGTTTACTTCTAGGTAGCTATTTCTGTTTAACTCTAATATTGAAATAACATATGTTCCAGAGTCTATGTTTCCGAAAAAGAGGAATTTTTGAACCACATACAAGAAAAGAGCAACAAATGTAGTAAGAAAAAGTCATTTAAGTCCAAGTTGGCCACTTGTTAATTATGAAAAAGGTAAAACATTTTAGGATATTACTGTGTGAGTTCAAAAATGAAAGAAGTTCCACAACAACCACAATTTGAAGATCACATCTCAACTAAATATTTCATGGAACATTTGCAGACACTGTAATGATTAAATATAAACACTGCAGTCCTAAAACTGTAATAAGTGTCACCAGTTTAAAGAATTGTATGTCATTAAACCACATTTTGAGATTCGTTATTCCTTCACCTGTAAGGAAATTGTGCTCACGTTTCAGACACCGTTCACTTTGTTCCTACGCCTTACACTTAGTTTTTCTCTCTTTATGCACAGAAAGTATAAGGGGAAAAAGACTTTTCCTCTACCCTCTTGGGTTCTACAGGGGAGGACAAATAATTTTCTTTCTACCCTTCTGAGTTTTGGGCTGAGACCACTGTAATAAAGACAGGTTTCCAAGAGAAAGACAAGCAGAAGTTTATTAACATGTACACCTCATGTATATGGGAGATACCCAAGGGAAAATGAGTAATTCAAAGAGAGTAAATTTGTGGAGAAATGACAGGACAGCAGAAAGAAGGTTCAGGCCTCCAGGGGTTGAAATAAAGGCTGTTAAGTAAAGTTTGTTATGCAGATTGCTCTGGTCCCAAAACTCAGAAGGGTAGAAAGAAAATTATTTGTCCTTCCCTGTAGAGCCCAGAGGGATAGAAGAAGTCTTTTTCCCCTTATGGGAAAATGGGGTGTCTAATGGTGTGATTAACTTCTGTCCTTTTTGGTAGAAATGGGAGAAGGAATGGCTGTGAAAATGTATGTCCTGCTTTCAAGCAAATAGGGGAAGGTGGGAGCTTTTCTTGTATCCTCAGCTCAAAAGAATTCTTATGCCCAAATCATACATCTGGGGGTGGCACACTCTCTGCTACACTTCAGTTCAAAAGCTGACTCTATGAAATAAGCAACAAAGCAAATTAACAGGAGACTAGATTCACAAATTTATTGTTTTAAATACTCATACATACACATACACATACACAAGGAGTTTCACAGGAAAAAAAGAAAAGTACCCCCCCCCACAAAAGTGGTGCGATTTGAGAGCTTATATACCACCTTAATAGGGGAAGGGAATAGGGGGATATGGGAAATCTAGGGGAGAATAAAAAGGGTTTTTTGAAAGACAAACGGACCCTTTCTAAAGCCTTTTTATTTGTTTATTTTGCTTTATTTAACTTTGCTGCAGAAGCTTTATTGTTTCCACTTGGGCCGTGGCTTGGGCGGGGCTCCAGGATGGTTAAAGCTGCCTGGTGGCTGCAGGCAGAAAGGCTCAAGCAAGAAGCCCTGACACCAGGGGAACGCAGAGGCGCCCTCAAAGGCCCCGGAGCTCCTGAGGCTCCAGTGCAGCTCCAGGATGAGCCTTTGGAAGAGATACTCGCCCTGCCCACCCTGGGGTCAGCTGACTGAGAAATTACTCAGATGGTTGCCCACCTTGAGGATGCCCTCCACCGACTCGCCTAGGCGGCCGCGGGAGGGGGCGGGGCCGGGCACCCGCCCCGGGAAGCCGCGGGAGGGGGCGGGGCCGGGCACCCGCCCGGGAAGCCGCGGGAGGGGCGGGGCCGGGCACCCGCCCCGGGAAGCGCGGGAGGTGGCGGGGCCGGGCACCCGCCCACACCGCCCCGGGAGCCGGGGGGGGCCGGGCGGCTCACGCATGGCTGTTGGGGAGGAGGAGGGGGCGGGGCCGGGGCCGGGCGGCTTCCCTTAGAGCCGCTGTGTGGGGGCGGGGCCTGGGCGGCTCCG
Organism: Camelus ferus; assembly: GCF_009834535.1. Taxonomy (NCBI): domain Eukaryota; kingdom Metazoa; phylum Chordata; class Mammalia; order Artiodactyla; family Camelidae; genus Camelus; species Camelus ferus. The sequence continues at coordinate 16,375,074 of NC_045713.1, forward strand.
GAAGGGCCTTGGGGGCTTCCGCGGCGTCCAAGGTTGTCGTCCGTTTGTCGTGGGACGGCTACCGTACCGTACTTTCTGGAAGAAGGCAGGCCGCCTCGCTGCGCTGGCGTTTTCACCCTGAGACTCAGCCAGCTCCCCTGGGTCGGGTCACGGTGGAGACAGAGCCGGGCGAGGTGAGTGCGGGGGACCCACGGGCGCCCGTGACCAGCCGGGTGGGCGGCCTCCGCGCGCGGGGTCGTCCCGCCGAGGCCGGGAGCTCAGGGCCGCTTGGCACGAAAGAGCTGGCTGTCTGGTGCCGGAGACAGAGAAGGGCCCAGAAGGCTGTCCTCGAGGTGGTGACTGGAAAGGAGGTAGGAGGCTGGAAAGAGGGGCGTCCCCGGTGAGACACGCCCCAACACAGCGGGACCCTCAGGCGCTCTCAGGTGCTCATTCCCTGAGATAAATTTATCAAATTGAGGGTGAAGACATAGCACAACGTTACAATATATTTACCATTGTTTCGTCACTGAAACGTAGCACGTTCTTTATAAGCGCTATTGATGATGGAACATGTCTCTTTTCATGAAATATATGTATATGTAATTTCAACAAATAATTACAAAATCCTAAAATGTAGCTAGCTGCCACACAAGACAGCAAAAGGATGGCACAGTCCATAAAAACTAAAGACGAAAAAAATTTAAAATACAACTGGAAATTTTAAATTTATGTTCAGTATCTCAATATTTGAGGACATTTATGAGAGTAGAAGACAGTGATTGGTTATTGGAACTATAATTTGTAGCCTTGATAGAACTGACAGAGTATTTAAAAATATCAAATCTTTGCTGAATCTTTTATTTTCTATTATTTTTGAAGCTCTCTCTCCGGGCACTGATACCGAAGGATAAAGAAACAGTTCAAATGACAGCCACTTCACAAGGCTTTGTAAAACTCGTGAAAAATACATTTCAAAAGAAAAAAAAACTCAAGTTATCCCGGAAGTAAATGCTAGTGCGTTCTGTTAATTATTTTTGTTTCCTTATCTGAGAAGTTTGGGAAGGGAGCGTGAATTGAAATGGGTTGCTAGTTTTGGTTATAATTCAAGGGGCTTTATAATAAAAATTAAATGGGATTAGAATTTTTAAATATAACCGAAAAGGCTCTAAAGCAAATGTTTGTGTTACTAAAATAGAAACTTAAAAATGATTACTAGTAACTACTTCTGATATTCAGAATTCAAATACTTTTTTCCCTTGTATCCTCCCATCTTTCTAACCTGAAATGAATAAAGTATTTTGAGATTTTATGCATGTATGTTAAATATATTCATATACAACTTTGGTATTTGATCAGTAAAATTTTTAGAATGTCACCATATGTATCACATAGAAACATACAAATTTTTGATTGAATGTATTTTCTACTAGAAGTTAATGAAAGCTTTAAGATTCTCATTCCCAGGGCTAGTAATAAAGCAGGAAATGTAGTCCCACAGTATTAAAAAAGGACATCAACTTGATTAATTCATTTTATAAAATGAAAGTATCTGAGATTACATATCTTTTGAGTTGAATTTTTATTTCAGCTCCTGTTGTGTATTTTTATTTATTAAATAGCCTTAACTCTCAGGCTCTTTGGTTTGTAATCTTGTTTAATGATCTTACAACTATGTCTTTATAGTTATTGTTTGAAAGTCTAAAATGAGTGAAAAAGGAACCAATTATTCTATTTTCAATGGTAACCTATTGTGTGTGTGTGTGTGTGTGTGTGTGTGTGTATAGCAAATGCCTAGTAGATTAGAATTTAAACTCATCCTAACTATTGATGAAAGTTGTGTTCCATTCCTTGTAATGTTGGCTTTGTTTGGTGTGAAAAGTACTAAGACAGCAGATTCTCAAGCTGTAACATACCAGCAAGAGAGAACAACCTCTGAAATAGTTTTCAGAAGCCAGAAAGAACACCTACATAACCTTGCACCATGTACCTGGCTTGCATATCAAGCACTGAGTGAAGATTTGATTCCTGCTGTTTCAGTTGTCCTACAGTAACAGCCCCTGCCTGCAGTAATAGCCCTTGCCACTGTTAATATAAAAAAGACTTCCAAAATGCATCTCTCTGAGCTATATAGTCTCACAACAGAAATAACTTTTTAAAAGTTAGAGTAGATGTTCTTTCTCATGGTGGTTTTCTAAGACCAGATTATATACCTTTGTGGTTTAAATTAATGAGTTTCAGAGTACTTTGTATTTTGGGACGTGACAATATTTTACAAGTGCCCACCATGTGGAACAAGGTGATCAAAATGAATTAAGATTGTTGGGTGTTAGAAAAATCATGGTAGTATTTTCTCACTGTTTTTCTAGTTTTATCCAGATATAATTGGTATATAACACTATAAATTTAAGGTGCATAGCAGAATGATTTGATATATGTATATATTGCTGGATGATTACCACAGTTCGTTTTGTTACCATCCATCACCTCACATAGTTACAGATTTTTTTCTTGTGATGAGAACTTTAAGATATGCTCTCCTAGCAAATTTCAAATATACAACACAGTATTAACAGCATCCTCCAAACATTTCAACTTGTTTTAATGTGAAATATAACTCATATGTAACCATGAGATATGTAGATAAATATGGATACAGATGTAGTTCTAGATACAAATACAGATATAGAATCAAGGTGTCTTTTAGAATTCAGAAGCCTCTCCATATATTCTACGAATAGCAAAGGTCAGAGTAGCCAGCAGAACGAAGACAGATGTTCTTGACAAATCTGTAGAAAGTTGCTGCAATTTATAAGAATATGTAGGCAGTCCTCACAAACTTCCTTGTTTGGGCCACAAAAGTGAGCAGTTTTCTAGGTAGCCAGCTCTGCAATTCATATCTGTAACTGCCTCAGTAACCCCTTCTTCCCTCCTGAGAGACACGTTTTTTGATGCCACTTCTCACTGACAAAATTTAGAAGAGAATAAAGTGATGGTGAACTGCCCAGAGACTATCCAGGACAGACACACATACACAGAGTACTGCAAAATAGAAACTGCTGAGCAATAAATTAAAAAGCAGTCAGCAGTGTATCACTCAGATAAAAAATAAGTAGCAGTTGCATTTCCAGCATCCATGAAGATCCTCTCATGATCCCTCGTAACTATTCTCTTTCCACCCAAGAGGTAATCATAAGGAGGAGTTATATAGTAATCGCTTCCTTAACATTCCTTTATTGTTTTGCCGAATCAAGAATTCTTAAATACGATAGTTTAAATTATCAAATTTGATCATTATATAAATGGAGTCTGAAAGTATATGTTCTTAATATCTTGCTTTCATGTACTTTTTTTATTTAAACATTTTTTATTGAGTTATAGTCATTTTACAATGTTGTGTCAAATTCCTGTGTAGAATTTGAATATACATGAACATACATACATTCATTGTCACATTCTCTTTCACTGTGAGCCACCACATGATTCTGTATATATTTCCCTGTTCTACACAGTACAATCTTATTTATCAGTTCTACGTTTTGAAATCTCAGTCTGTCCCTTCCCACCCCCCGCCCCCCTGGCAACCACAAGTTTGTATTCTATGTCTATGAGTCTGTTTCTGTTTTGTATTTATGTTTGTTTGTTTTATTTTTAGATTCCGCGTATGAGTGATCTCATATGGTATTTTTCTTTGTCTTTCTGGCTTACTTCACTCAGAATGACATTCTCCAGGAACATCCATGTTGCTGTAAGTGGCGTTATGTTGTTTTTTTTTTTGGTTTTTTTTTTGTTTTTTTGTTTTTTATGGCTGAATAGCATTCCATTGTATAAATATACCACATCTTCTTTATCGAGTCATCTGTTGATGGACATTTAGGCTGTTTCCATGTCTTGGCTATGCTTTCATTTACTAAATAATACTTTTGTGAAATTCATTCATGTTGCTTTATATAACAGGTATCTGTTCATTTTTTTCCTAATTTCATTGTGTGATAAAACACATTTACCAACTTGACCACTTTTAACTGTTCAATTCTTCAGATAAGCTCTCTGCTCCTTTTTCTCTCTTCGTCTTCCCTTTTTGGGTTTCCCATACTATGTATATTGTTCCATTTGATAGTGTCCCATAAATCCCTTAGGCTCTTTTCATTTTTCTTTATTATTATTTTTTGCTCCTCTGAGTTGATAATTTCAAACGATCTATCTCCAAATCCACTGTTTTCTCTTCTATTTGATGAAGTCTGATGTTGAACACCTTTAATACATTTTTCAATTCGTTTATTGTATATTTACAGCTCCAGAGTTTTTTTCTTATTATTTGCATCTCTTTAGGATATTCTCATTTTGTTCATAAGTCATTTCCTAATTTTGCTTATTTGTCTGTCTATATTTTTCTTTTGGTTTTTGAGTAAACTTAAGGCGGTGTTTTCAAGTCTTTGTCTAGTTGGTTAGAAGTCTGAATTGCTCTAGGGTTAGTTTCTGGATATTTATTTTGTTCCTTTGAATGGGCTGTTTCCCTGTTTCTTTATGTACCTGTGATTTTTACTGAGATTTGGGAATTTGAAAAAGCAGCCATTTCTCCAGTTTTTATGGAATAGCTCTGTGTAGAGGAAGACCTTCACTAATCAGCTCAGTTTAAAGGCTCCAGGTCCTTTCATATGTTTTCCAGGAATGATGCATCTTCTCTGGGCCTTTGCATGTGCTTTTTTTTTTTTTAGTTTCCCCATCTATACAGCTGCTTTTAAGGGTGTCATCCCTGATTTCTCCCGGTCATCTTAGATTTCTATTTTATTTCTCTGCCCATAAGCTCATGCCCCAAGGTTCCAGTGGGACTGCAGACTACATGTAGCTCCAGCATGTCACAGTACCCTCCACTGCTTTCAGCAGCCTCCAGTCTGATATCTAAACTCTGCCACCACTCTCATCACTGTTCTTAGTCAAGCAAGACAGAAATAACCCCCTCAACCAACCCCTAGAATGTGACAAGAAGGTTTCATCCTTGTCTTTCTGTCCAAGGTAGGAGCTGAGAAT